>NC_140586.1:205241709-205885640 GCF_964204655.1 Triturus cristatus
CGGCCGCCAGCCCGCGAGGCTGTCTCAGCCGGGCTGACAAACATGACGGGGGGGCTGAAGCCCGGTGAGCCCAATGGGTGTTGCGCTCCTGGTTGGGCCTGTTTTGTGGAGGGACCCAGAGTCACCCGGGCTGGGTGTAGAACGCCATGGGGGAGCTATGCACGTCTCTGCCTGCAACCGGCGGAACTATGGCGCCTGCGGGTTAAGGCAATGTGATTTTACAATCTGTGAGGAATGAGTTTGTATAGTGAGAGGATAAGGACTGGGAGTATGACGGGTTAGGAGTGTTGGATGATAGAGGACATGGGAGGATAGCTGTGGCTGAGTGGGGTTTTCAGGGGGGGATTGGGGGTCATTTTGTGAGAAGTGTTGGGGAGTGTGATGTGGTGACGGGATGGGGGTTTTGACTGAGGACGTAAGTGTGGGGTCGGTTGCGGCTGAATGGGGTTTTTTCCGGGGGTGGGGGGGAGTTGCAGTAGGCAGCCTGTTTTCGTTTTGTAGGAGGCGAGTATGGCCTCGGACGGACCTGTGGACGGGGAGTGACAGGGCGCAGCAGCGCCGGACGGGATGTGGAGGTCCTGGACGGACTCTCAGGTAACGGAATGAAGCGGGGCAGGGGTCACAGGGAGCACGGGTGAGAGGGGACCTCAGCTGGTCAGCTGGGGTGTGTGGGGATTGTGAGGGATTTGGCACGGTGGCGGGTGCAGCGGCGGCATCCTGCTGAAGTAATGGGAGCCTGGCGATTTAGTTGGAATGGGTTCAGATGGACAATGTGGTACCACACGCAATGAAGGGTCAACCAATGGATCACAGATTGTTGCCGGCCAGGCTGGACGGGGGTGTCGAATGGGCCAGGGGTGCCAGTTATTGGAGGAGGACATCGGACTCCACTGGGCCCACATCTTATGGTGGGGGGGCAGGGCAGTTGCCCTGAGGATTGGCCATGATGCGCAGCAGGAGGGCTGGGGGATTTCGCATGACAGCGCATGGGGAGAGGAGGGCTAAGATTCGCCCTGACTCGTCTAAACCAGAAGCGGCATCTATTTGTTGGCTAGCCTCTCCGCACAGAGAGGGTATTCTTGTGTCATCAGCGGATTCTCGAGGGATCACTTAACCAGGGGTTGGGGACTTGAGAGGCACCCCCTTTCATAGGGGGTTAAACGGGGGCCATTCTGGGGGATAACAAAGAGAGCGTGCGAGAGTCACTGTGGCCTAATGGTTAAGGTCTTAGACTCCTATGCGCATGGTTGAGTATTCAATTCCTGGTGTTTCAATGTATCTGTTTCTTCAATTAAAAGTGTAGGCAATAGTAATTTATTTAACAAAAGGGATAGATTGTGGGGCGGTCCGGGACAAGAGGTCCGTACACAGTTCCTAGAGGGCAGGGGCTTATGGCGCCCAGCTTTTTCAGATCGGCAGGTAGTGAGAGAATCCGGGGATGCGGTCATGGGTGTAGGGGCGCCAGAAATGATTGTTGCACTGGGTGCCACCAGCGCTAAAGCCGGCCCTGAACGTTATCATTTGTGGGACAGATTTGGGTCGAGTGCCCTCTTTGTTTGTTTCACAATAAACTCAGAAACACTGTCAGACTACTAGCCCACCACCTCTCCCCGCCTCAGACTCCACAGACCGTGAGTTCCGTCTGACTCTGTTAGACCATGAGGCGAGGGACAAAATGAAACCACGACTTCACTTAGTCAGGGATTTAAGTGGGCCGGGTCTCTCACTCGAAGAGTATTTAAAACGGTCTTTGAAACGGTTCCCTTCCGCACCCTGTATTGATGTCCTTCTTTTAGAAGCAAAAGCACTGATCTGAACAAACAGGGCCCGATTCACAGAACTAACTTAAGACAAAATCCTAAACTTACTACCATTTTCGTATTCACAGAAGGCACTTACTCATTTTGGTATTCACAGAAGACACTTACTCATTTCGGTATTCACAGAAGTTAGGAGTCCTAAGTTTAGGACTCCTAAATGCCTTCTGTGAATACCGAAAGTCTTAAAAGTAGGATTTTTCTCAGTTTAGGAGTCCTAAAGTTAGGACTCCTAACTTTACTACTACTAAACTGAGAAAAATCCTAATTTTAAGGCTTTCGGTATTCACAGAAGGCATTTAGGAGTCCTAAAGTTAGGAGTCCTAACTTTACTACTACTAAATTGAGAAAAATCCTAATTTTAAGACTTTCAGTATTCACAGAAGGCATTTAGGAGTCCTAAACTTAGGAGTCCTAACTATACTACTACTAAACTGAGAAAAATCCTAATTTTAAGACTTTCGGTATTCACAGAAGGCATTTAGGAGTCCTAAAGTTAGGACTCCTAACTTCTGTGAATACCGAAATGAGTAAGTGCCTTTTGTGAATACCGAAATGAGTAAGTGCCTTCTGTGAATACCAAAATGGTAGCAAGTTTAGGATTTTGTCTTAAGTTAGTTCTGTGAATCGGGCCCACAGTGCCTGAAGGCAGTGCGGGTTTCTGTCAGTGCCTGTCAGTGGCTCAAAAAGGTGTTTTCGATTAGAATACATGCTCATCCAATTCTTGGCCTCTTTGCAGAGCACACAGAGCAATGGTCACGTATGCCAGTTGCAGTTGTGTGGACAGGGTGGCATGATATGTGAAGTTTATTTTCCATGTTTAAAGCCACGCCTTTAATTATATAGTCCACACCCTTTTAGGGATCCTCCATTTTTTTCAATCCCACCTAAAGCCCTGACTGCCCATGTTACACTATGAAGCATGGACATATACACACACACTAAAAGAGGTGGGCAGGCCACCGAAGGCTTGAGTCAGACGAGACCCAGAGGCATGGTTCTTGCTGTGCTCAAAGTCCTCTTGTACCCTCGAGCACAGTCCTGTGTCAAGAATAAAAGACAAAGCATTAGCCTTTGATTTAAAAGAGGCGAGAGAAAGCGATACCCGTCTAGTGGGTGAATTGCAAAACGTGAAACTGAAGAACAGCTCGATCCCAGCTTCCCTGCTTGATCAAATTGGGTGATCTTAAGCAAATATTTTATTACAACGAGCCTCATTTCTCTTCATTATCACATATAATAGCACCTTGTAATACAAGAATTCAGGATGCCTGTTGTACAAAAAACATCTCAGCGTTTGATTTAATAAACTATAATGTTGCTCCATGTATAATAATATAATTAATTTAAAGTACAACAACACTTGAAAGCCGGAGTTTATTTAATGCATCTTTAATCTACATATATTACCTTCCTTTATGCATCTATATACCTTTCATGTACTTATGGACCTAAAAATGTATTACTTTTCTTCTAATTCAGCATATCCAATACACTACCCAATTTCTCACCCTATACCGCTCTCAATATATCCTCTACCTCAAATCTGACTCATCTCAAACCTCTTTCTACTACTCTTTCCAATGCACAACCCTATTTCTCGTCCTATACCTCTATCAATATATCCTCTACCGCCACTCTCTCATTCATCACAAACTCCATACCACTAATATGATCCCCAATGTGAGAAGTTGGCCTGATGTATGATGTCACTAGTTATAGTGTACACCTTATATCAGTCCAAATACCCTTATGGTGATTGGTTGTAAAGTCAACCTTATAGACCAGCTATCCTAGTGGTAGCATGGACAAGAGCAGTCTTAGGCTAAACTCTGAATGGCATGTGAAGCCAGCTGTGATACCATATATAATCCCTTGAATACCAAATGAAAGGACACCACAACAGATATATATATAAAATAAAGTGTATTTATTCTAAGCAAACCCTCAGCACTCTTTATGAGTTTAGAGGTAAGTACAACACAGTCTTATTAATGCATACAGTAAGTCACACAGGTAAGTAATACAGTTAGGCCCTAGGGGCCACGCAAACCATATACTAAGTAAGTGGTATAAGGACCACTGTCACGGAAATAGAATAGGCCTAGGCCTAGGGAATCGCTGGGGCTACACTGCACTAGCAACAGTTAGGAAGTGGGAGGCCCACGGGATTCGTATGCAGAGTGGAAACACTCACGCGTAATGCGTAAAAGTCACTAGCAATAGTACAGTTTAGAAATAGATAGATTTAGGACACTTCCGGAGTAGCTAGGAAGTTGAGACTTGAAACTTAGACACTAGGATAGTTACTATCCTGATGAGCACCGGAGTACCCAAGTTACCTAGCCCACAGGCTGCGGGTGCATAGGGTTGAAGTTGCGTCGGGTTTCGTCGTCGACTCCTATGGATGCCTGAAGAAAGGTGCTGACAGGCAGTCAGTGAAGAGTGTCCGGTGGATCCCAAGGCTGGGATCAAGAAGAGAAGAGACCTGCAAGCAGAGGGGACAGAGTCAAGATCACTAGCCAGTGACCACGTGGAACCAGGAAGGAACCAGACGATGTCGTGAAGAGTTGCAGGTGAAGGTGAAGCTTGTCGCTGCAGCCAGGAGGACCAGGAAGCGTCGAGGACAACCAGGACCAGGAGGCGAGCTGTCCCACGAAGGCTCTTGCTGTCGGCGGCGTCGAAGTTGGACTAGGACTCACCAAGCCTTGGCAAGCGGAACCCACGAAGAACAAGGGACTTGCTTCTGGTGCAGACCAGGAAGGTCTGGGGTGCTTCTTCTTTGCAGAGAAGCGGGAGCCAGTCTGGAGGAGCCAAACCAGCGCAGAAGATTTCAGGGAGCGTCGTCACAGAGGCCACTAGCCAGCGGGCAAGCAACCGGACAGACGCGGCAAGCAGGAAAATGCTGAAGGGCCCCACGCAGGACTCGTGGAGTGTGGGGGGCTGATCTTCGGTGCAGTTGGTGCTTGGGGTTGGGGCTTCTCAATCCCCGGTGCACAACTTCGAGGGTACCTCAGAAGCTGCGCTGTAAGTTACTAGCCACTTTTCCCAGGTAGCCGGTCCCACGTCGCTCGTCGCCTCCACGGATCTCAGCTCTGCTGTAGATGTGGATGAGGGTCGGAGAAGTCTGGAAATCAAGGCTCTGGTCGGGCTCTGCAGTCGGTTCCTCGTCGAACGTTTCACAAAGCAAAGGGTAGTCACTTGATGGTGCCTGTTTGCACAGGGTAGCCACTCCTTGGCTACAAGGGAGATTCTTCAGTCTTCTTCTTTCGTCGAATGTCGAAGGTCCAGAGTTTCTGTTCAGTTTTGCAGGTTCAGGATAATCTAAAGTCTTGAGGCCCAACTCCCACTCTTATACTAATCTGGGGGGCTGGGATACCTGCTAGGTCACGCCTTATGGGTGGGACCTGGGAGGGGGTGGTTACACCCACTTCCCTTTGTCCAGTTTCGCGCCAGAGCTGGGGCTGGAGTGCCCCAGCGCCGGTTTGAACTGGACTATGCAAGGAACACCTTGTGTGCCCCAGGCATGTCTCATTCCTTTCAGCCCACCCTGCCCCAATACACTAAAGGCTGTCTGGGGAGTTGCTAGCACCTCCCCAAGCAGGAAACCTATTGTTCAGGCCTCCCTGGCTGGGATCACTCCCAGCTGCAGGAGGTCAGACTTGTGTCGTGGCAGCAGCATCCATTTTGTGATGCTGAGGCTTTGGTCAGAGGCTAACAGTTGAAGTATGATTTTAACATGTCTTTCCCTCTAGAAGGGGGGAATAATATTCTCATGTCCAGAAATGGCATGGGGGTATTATTCCCGAGTGTTAGACACCTTACACGACATGTTTTGATAAAGCCAAACCATAGTTACCATAACCGTCTAAGATTATAAGGTACTTTAAGAGTATATGGTAGGCTATATCATAGAACAGCTATAAGGACATGGTTCCGAAAGCTGCAGACAGGCTCAGCTCATGCTAGAGCACCATCTCACATGTTACCAAGCACTCTGCCTCCAGGATTGTCAAGGCCTGCCATAGGAGTGACTGATAGGTACACATGTGTCTATATGTAAGTTAGGTATAGGAATACTACACCTAAGCAAGGGGTGATTACACGACCTTGCCCCAGCTGAGTGATCAGCCAGTTGTGTCAAAATGGAAGGCCAGGCCAGGGGTGGCACAATACATGCTGCAGCCCCTGGTAGGCCTAGGGTACACCTATGCCCTGGGTACCTAGGGTACACTGTACAGGGGCCAATAAGGTGATCCTATCCAAATGGGTTATGCACCTAAAGTACATAGTAGTAATTTAGAGAGAGAACAGCAGGGCTGTGGGTCTGATTAGCAGGCCCACAGCCACATCTAAGTCGTAAACCAGTAAGACACTAGGCAAAAAGTTGGGGGTAACCATAGTCAGATATCCACCTTCCTACACCCAAAATAACCCATTCTAGACTCTTCCCTACTCAACCCCTCCTTGCATCATCTCATATCTCTTTTACTATTCAGATACTCCAAAACAAGCCTTTCTAAAACCAACCCTCTGACTCTTCCCCTCCACCTCCCTTTTGCTCATCCCAAGCCTCTTTCTACTGCTATGAGCTCCAAAACATCCCTCCACTATCCTTTTCAATTCATATAACAGACTAACACGTCCACCACTCAAATTACTTTCATATTTCACTATGCTAATTCACCACTAATTCTTTATGGGTTCTGGAGTAGCGTTCTACTCGCCGAAAGAGCGCTTCAAGACCCCATCAGGGGTAGCAAGCACTATATATATGCAAACGTTTTCCTTCTTCTATCCCTCCACTATCCTTCTGAATTCACATAACTGACTAACAAATCCACCGCTCCAATTACTTTCGTTTTTCCCTATACTAATTCACCACTAATCCTTTATGGGTTCAGGAGTTGCGTGCTACTCGCCGGAAAAGCGCTTTGATGCCTCGTCAAGGATAGTAAGCACTATATAAATGCAATTACAATACAATACAATTACAACTATCTATGGTACAAATAGTATGAATGTGTTCACTCACTTGCTTCTGAGTTCACCAGTGGCCTTGCCGGCAAGGCATGGAGGGCTTGAATGTTTCTGAGTTCATGTTTAAAAACTATAACTTTAAATACATTCCTTGCATGCAATCTGATGTACGAAGGCAAAAAAGGAGCTCCAGCATGTTAAACAAATACACGTTTTTGGAATTTTGAAGCATTTTCATAATAGTTTTACACAGTATTTGTTGCATGATGTACATGGCAAATATTTTCAGGGCTTGACTCATGCACGAGCTCTTAGAACCAAGCCAGGTCCTTGGCTCAGCCCTGGCTCAGCCATTGATGCCGGCTGTAAAGCATTCTGGGTAATTATTGCTCTGATCTGCCTCATTTCAGAGTGATTCAACTGACAGCCTGTAAAGGGCTGCTTGAGGAAGGCGCCTTGTGAGGGAAGCATTTTCCCACGCTTCACCCAGCATAAACCCTCGGAGGTAACAGAGAAAAGCTCTCCTCCAAATTTTCCCCTCACCTCGGGGTGTAAAAGAGAGAGACAGGCGTCAGGGTCCGGGTCTGTCACTCTCTCATAGTGCCAATATCTGCAACTGTTGTCACATAACACATAGTAAGTACATAAATAAATCACACAACACTTTTGTACGTGGAGAAATATTGCTGCAGGTTTATTGGCATAACCAATATGCAAACATGGTGGGTTATCTTACGGGCGATCCGATACCTGGGCAGGCGAACCCCTATGCCGCCTGCCCATCTGATAAGCCTAAATACACCGTGGCAGTCGCCAATTGGTGCATACCAAACCTTGGGAGGGGCCACCCCCTCCCATCAGTGGACCACCAGTCCACGTGCTTACTCACGCCCCCCCCCCCCCGAAAGAGGTGGGCGGAGCGTATGCTGGCAGCCCCCAGTTGCTCAGACCCACAACCGCCCGTAGGACTAACGGGGCGCCGTAGTTCTTCCAGGGGACAACTCTAGACATCCCTGGGTATCCTGGCTTAGCACCACGCTGTGCTGCTGCATGAAGTACCCCTTGGTATCTGCAGACTCTGGATCGCCCTGTAACTCCTATTGCAACACAAAGTAACATGTTAGAAAGCCTAACCCCCCCTTGTACCTCTGTCTGCTGGGTAAGTGGAGGAGCGGGCAAGGCGAGACAAGAGGGCGAGGAAGGGGCGGGGACAGCCTAAATACCCCTGCCCCCTCCCCCCTCCGCCGGAAGTAACCATTTGCCGGATGTCTTCCCTGGCTGAGCCCAGGGACTAGACCGGGTGCCCCCAGTGCCTTCATGCGGCACTAAGGTGGCCGCCCTGTTAGGGGGGCTGCTGCGCAACCCCCCCGGGCAGCCTTGCATAGTGCCAATATCGGCAACTGTTGTCACATAACACATAGTAAGTACATAAATAAACCACACAACACTTTTGTAAGTGGAGAAATATTGCTGCAGGTTTATTAGCATAACTAATATGCAAACATGGTGGGTTATCTTACGGGCGATCCGATACCTGGGCAGGCGAACCCCTATGCCGCCTGCCCATCTGATAAGCCTAAATACACCGTGGCAGTCGCCAATTGGTGCATACCAAACCTTGGGAGGGGCCACCCCCTCCCATCAGTGGACCACCAGTCCACGTGCTTACTCATGCCCGCCCCCCGAAACAGGTGGGCGGAGCGTATGCTGGCAGCCCCCGGTTGCTCAGACCCACAACCGCCCGTAGGACTAACGGGGCACCGTAGTTCTTCCAGGGGACAACTCTAGACATCCCTGGGTATCCTGGCTTAGCACCACGCTGTTCTGCTGCATGAAGTACCCCTTGGTATCTGCAGACTCTGGATCGCCCTGTAACTCCTCCACAGCCTTGGGAGTGGCCACCGTCACTACCAGGGCCCCCCACCAAGGTAGACCTATTTACGTACAACCTGATGCAGCCCAAAGCTCCTCCAGGCACCCTGTGGACTCGGCGTGTACAAGACCTTGCCTGATGAAGCCAAAACCTCTTTGCCTTTTAACTTACACCATGCTGATAACCGGGCTTCCCCAGGTCCAGCCAAACAAGTCTTAGCCCATGCAGGACCGGAGCCAGCATGGCCCCTCAGGACAAGTGCCCCCATTCTTTCCAAAACTCCCTGTGAATTTTGACTGATATGACCTGAAACCTATAAATAGGCGTTGGTCCAATGTTATCTTTGCATGGCTGAAGAACAATACCTATGACAAGCCACTCCTGCCAGGAAGTGCCCGCGGGTGGAGGTAAGAGTTGACAAACCCGCTCTACTTCCTCTTACCTCAGTTATCTGAGTCTAGCACTAATCGGAGTATGACCATCACCTTCCGACAGTCACCACCCTATGTGAAGCCTTGCCCTCCCAAACTTCTGCCCGCATACCAGGGAGCCGACAGGACAGCGTGACCCAGGGGGAAACCAAAGAATAAATACCTCACTATGTTAATACTGGGAATGCCAATGGTTCTCCTGCTACTTTGCAGCCCAAATATGCTTCCTGGGAGTTTCCCCCAATCATATGGACCCAATCGCCCCCGTGGGAAGGCCACTTCCACAACCTGCATAGCTGCCAGCCAGTGCTAGAGGGCGGGGGAAGTTACCCGTTACCGTTACTCACTATAATTGTACCTGTTTTGTTGAACTAAAGGACGGGCTACTAAGTGAGCAACCAGGCTCCGCCCTTGTATCAAGAGGTCAGACCCAAGCCCCTCGAAGTTCTGCTGCTTCACCTGCCTGTTAACACGAATCCCAGGGCAGACCACCGGCCTATAACCCATGCTTGGCCACGCCTGAGCTACAACACCTCTGAACAGCATGACATCAGGCTAACCACAAGCATTGCATTCTGAATGTTCCTGACACTGCCAAGAAACATACGCATAACTAAAGCAACTGGCACCATGCCATAAAAGTATCAATTCAGCCTTCTATGAATGCAAAGTGTGCTCTTGTGGCAATCCGTATTAGTGCTCCCTCCAAACCAGCAGCCCTAACCAGGCAACCCGCACCCTCCTGGCACTGGCACACTCCCGCCCCAGCTGCCCTAGAGTGCCTGGTCGTGTGTAGCCACAACCTTACGTTTTGTCACTGACGTTATATCGGGGTATGATGACACTCATCTAACTCTACTGCTGATTGCCCGTTGCACCATCACAAGTATGTCTTTGCCTACTCAGTGTCTGGCTGAAAAGTTAGATGACATTGGCAGCCAAGTCCCGGGCGAAAATAGCAGCTTTACAGTTTCTGGTGCTATAGACGGTACCCGTAGCCTGATGGAACAGAATGCAATTCCCTTGCTCCTGTTGAGCACGAACCCACAACCAATTGCTCACCATGGTTCAATACCTTCCTGCTGCTAATCATTTCCTAGCAGAATGTTGACAAATCTATGTTCTGCAACGGCACTACTTAGCAGCCTGCACCATTCTGCCAGTGCCGAAAAGACCTTTGTCATGCTGCCTGGCCTAATCAATCTTGCCCTGCTCTAGAAGCGCCCGCTTCAGCCCTAGAGCAAACAATTTGCCAGTAACCCCAAACTGGCCCTGATGCAAGACAAACCGTGCCAAGGCACACAGGTGAGTGTAATAACTAATAGCAGGTCTAACAGCGTCAACAGGCATCCTCAGCTTACAATAGGATTGATGGAGTAAGGATATTCAGTGAGAATAAAGATGACAGCTTCCCATCTGACCAACCGTGGTGGGAACCACTCCTGTATACTCTAGTACAAATGGTCCCAGTTCACCTGTCACTGCCTGATGTACGTGAGCTGGGTACCTGGTCCCCTTGCATGGCGGCATGCCATTGAGACCAACATCCAGTCCCCGATAAGTACCACTATCTGCCTACGCTACAATCTTGCCTGGCGTTCCTTCATGCCCAGATATACCATGCAATGATTGCTCTCCTCCGTCACTTAACCCGACCACACCTAGAAGAACAAACACAGCGAGAGGAAGCGGCCTGTGACCTGCCCCAAGACTCTACGAAATCCTCCTACCGAATGATGTGGAAGCTCGCCACCAACCTCTGTCCAAGCCTGCCAACCCCACAAGTATTTGGACCCCTGTTGCTCCAAGAATTGGAGGGGGGGGAGGGGCAGTCCTGTCTGGAGATGTGTGTAATGGAGGACATGTGTCCTAGAGTACCTATTGTTTGGGTGCAAATATCAGTACCACGAGTACCTGATGTGTTTAATCCTAATAACAGTACTAACAACTCAATCAGCACCGGGCTAGTAGCCCCCACCGTCTTACAACCGTGTGTGACAAACAGGGAGATTAAAGGAAGTCTAACCCCAGTCAGACACAGAAAGACCCACCACGTGGCTGTGCCCAAAGACCACCATCCCGCATCAAACAGACCCGATGGAAAGACAACAAGAGCCTAACGCGCTACACCCGGGGATGACCCAGGAAATAACCAATCGTTTAACAATCGAGTAAATAACAACGGACATCCTTTCAGCATCTGAAGGCCTAGCCATTTCAGAAGTAACCTGGGACCCCAATGCCAGGCATCAGTGCAGGTCTCGGCACCTGTGGTGTGTGTGATCTTTGCCCACTTCCGTGTGAGCCAGGGCCCGCGATGCATACTTTCTTCATGATCGCTGAAGCACACGTGTACCACCCTAGCTGTTCCTTGCCGCTAGGTCCTCCTACCCTAAGGAGCCCCCATGAACGACCAGGTAACATTAACCCTCACTCAACACTAGGCGTAACTCTTTGCTTAGCCTAGGTGCTGGGCGCAAAGTGACGCCTCCCCCTGCTCCCGACCATAGTGGTGAAGCGTCCCAGGAGTGCACGGCTAATATAAAAGACCCCGACAGAACCGAGGGAGCCCTGCGCAGCTACAAGTGTTCTCAAGAGTCAAAAACTGGTCTGCAGGGCTACCCAGCATGCTCCGGCACTGGCTATGGCATACAGACCGGCCACCAACACGCCGCGCATTTACTAGGTGTTCCAAGTCCACTCGGTCTCATTTGCCAATGAAACAAAGCATTGCAACCAAGCCCCCCCAAAACCAGGCCCAGTCCCCCGCTGCGGCAGGAATACTATCAATCATCCTCCCTTCTCTCCTCCTGTGTCCCTGCAACCAAGGCCCCATCTGTTGGCTACGTCACTGCTTCTTAGCTGCCTACTATAACTGCTCCCCTAGCATCTCAGGCAAGACATGGCATGCCGGCCGGGCACTGGCACACCGCACATATACCAGGTGTCCCGCTCCTTGAAAGCCTGCATGGTCACCATTCATGGTGTTACTCTAATGCGCCTAGGGGAATCCATTTTGGTTATACAAATGTCTGTGCAAGTGAGCGCAAGGTGTTAAAATGATAAACATGAGCTCCAGTTACCTGACCTACTGAGCACATAACAGCGCATCCCTATATTTACTACGCGAGGAGCAATACCTACACCAAGCCCATCTATTGGCTGATCAGTGCCTATAGTTGCATATAGTGAACTAATTCCCCATCCAGCTCAGATGCAGGGCCCACCGAGAGCTATTCTGCCTTATGTCAGCCTGCCTGCGGATACGAAAGCTGGGCTGTCCCCCACACCAGTAAACCGCCAATTCCACACGAAAGACACCAACAGATCCGCGTGCACCCTGCGCAAGCTTCAAGAACGATTAAGGCGAGACGAGAGGGCGAGGAAGGGGCGGGGACAGCATAAATACCCCTCCCCCCTCCGCCGGAAGTAACCATTTGCCGGACGTCTTCCCTGGCTGAGCCCAGGGACTATACCGGGTGCCCCCAGTGCCTTCATGCGGCACTAAGGCGGCCGCCCTGTTAGGGGGGCTGCTGCGCAACCCCCCCGGGCAGCCTTGCAGGGCTTTAAGTGGGCCGGTTCTCACTGGCGCTGAGCACCGGCTGTTTTTTTAAGGGGGCCTCGAAACGGGTCTCTATCGGGCTCTGTTTCGTGCCCTGGCATAGGCGGTACGTTTTTTTCCGGACTGCAGTGACAGCAGGCACATGATGTGCGTTGCTCACACTGCTCACTTCTCACTGGTGGAGAAGTTACGGCATGACGTCATGCCAGGTGAGCATTGTAGGAGAAGGGAAATCCTTTAAAGAGAGTCATTTTCTCTCTGAATTTCCCTTCTCTTTTTGAAACTCAGGAGCAGCAACATTGTTGTGGTGTCACCAGCGTTTTAAGTGGAAGTTTTTTCAATATTATATATTGCTGCTCATTTATCTTATGCAACTAACAACCATTGACAAAGCCAATAGTCCTGACTTGTTGTAGGTATGATGTTACTTGTATCATATATCTGGATGCAATGACAGAAAGAGCAAAATACAAGTCAGGCGGCACTCTATGATAAGCACAGAATTTTAACTTGCATGTTTTTAAGCCACGCCCTTAATTACACTGACCACGCCCCTTTGAAAGACCCCCCCGTTTTGTCATCCCACTTAAAAAGCCCTGCACTCTCCTCATTGTGGAACACACAAAGGGGGCTTGGATGTGGAGCTGGGCAAGCAGTAAGAGAAGAGGGTTACAAAGTGAGAGGAAACTCGCACAACAATAGGAGGAGTAGGAAAGGGTTTCGAATTTGAAGGGGGACACTAATTACAGGGTTCAAGCTGCTCATTGCAGTTCTTCTTGTAAATCTGCTTGCTTGCCCAGCTCCACACCCGAGCCTCCTTTGTGTGTTCCGCAATGAGGAGAGACACAGACTCAGACCCTGAAACCTGTCTCTCTCTTTATACCACGAGGTGAGGTGCAAATTTGGAGGAGAGCTATTCTCTGTGACCTCTGAGGGTTTATGCTGGGTGGAGGGAGAGAATGCTTCCCTCACAAGGCGCCTGGTCCCTCAAGCCCCTCCCCAGCAGCCCTTGCAGGCTGCTGGTTGAATCACTCTGAGATGAGGCTGATCAGAGCAGTAATTACCCAGAATGCTTTACAGCCGGCATCAATGACTGCAATGAGCACCTTGCACCCTGTAATTAGTGTCCCCCTTCAAATTCGAAACCCTTTCCCACCCCTCTTATTGGTGTGCGTGTTTCCTCTCTATGTAACCCTCTTCTCTCTGTAACCCTCTCATAATACTGGCTTGTGAGTTTCCTTTCTCTTTGTAGCCATCTTCTCTTACTGCTGCATGACTTTGCCTGCAACCCTCTCATAATACTGGTGTCCGAGTTTTATGTTTCTCTGAAAACCTCTCCCCTTACTTGGGCGTGAGTTTTCTGTCCATCTCCTAACTCTATAGGACACAACCCAGTCATCTACGTCAGCAGCAGGTTAATTTACAGTCCTGCTCTTTCATTCCAATACCTAGTGCATAGAGCCAATATCGGCAACCCTCCCCCGCTTAGCAGTAATTAGTCGCGCTGCAAAAATAATCAGTCCACACAAATTTTGTTGGAAAACCGTTTGCTGCAGGTATATTTCATACATGAAGTATGCCAATGTGGTGGGCTAACTTACGGGTGATCCCAGGGCAGGCAGCTGTGACTGACCTAAGCTGCCCTGCCCTCCTGATGAGCCAAACTGCACCGTGGCCAACCCAATCGGTGCTAGCTTTTATGAGGGGATTATCACCCTTAAATACCATGGACCACCAGTCCATGACTTTACTCACACCTATTTAGGGGCGGAGCGTTGCAAGGCAAGCCCCCGGTTGCTAAGGCTTACAACTGCCTAAAGGACTAGCGGGACACCGACATTTTCATCCAGGGTCCTGCCGTAAAGACTCCTGGGGCTTGGCATAGGGCACCCCTATTGTGCAACTGAACAGGGTACCAATCAGCCTCCGGATAGCCCTGTAACTCCGCCCACAACAGAAATTGATATATTAATATGTTCAATTCCTTTGCCAACCAGAATGCAGGGTAAGCGGTTAGGAGGGTGACGGCATGTCCATCGGGGAACAAAGAGGATGGCCAATGGGTGGGGGCAGGTATAAATACCTGTCCGCAGCCGACGGCGCTTCAGAAATGACGCCACAGAGGCGCCAGACATAGGGGTGACTCCCGTGGGAAGGGCTCAACGTGAATGGTGCGCGGGGATGGGCCTCATGCGGCACTAAAAGGGTCGCCCTCTAACAGGGGCACAAAAGGGCCGCCCTCTAACAGGGACACACTGCGTGCGCCGCGGCAGCACATAGTGCCAATATCGGCAACCCTTCCCGCTTAGCAGTAATTAGTCGCTCTGCAAAAATAATCAGTCAACACAAATTTTGTTGGAAAACAGTTTGCTGCAGGTTTATTTCATACATGAAGTATGCCAACATGCTGGGTTAACTTACAGGCGATCCAAGGGCAGGCAGCGGTGACTGACCTAAACTGCTTTGCCCGACTGATAAGCCAAACTGCACTGTGGCCAACCCAATCGGTGTTACCATTCATGGGGGATTATCACCCTTAAATAATGCTGGACCACCAGTACATGACATTACTGATGCCTTTTTAGGGGCAGAGCATTCCAAGGCAAACCCCCGGTTGCTCAGGCTTACAAGCGCCCGACGGACTAGCGGGGTCCTGCCGTAAAGACTCCTGGGGTTAGGCATAGGGCATCCCTATTGTGTTCCCAAAGAGGGTACCCCTATGTACCGATCAGCCTTCGGATCGCCCTTTAACTCAACGCCCAGGATGTGGCCGCCATCATATCCGGGGGCCCCACCACCATTGCAGGCTCCATAACCTGCAACCTGCAGTTACCAGTCCTGCTAGCTGTATCAATTTCCCATCTACCTCTGGCAGGTGTGCCCCATCACTATCGGGGCACCATGTGGTGTTTGCACTTATGAGGCCACGCCTATTTTACAAAGCCCTTCTTATTTTATTTGTTTTTGAATCTGAGTTGAAACCAAGCCCTGCTTGGTGGCGTTGTACATGGCTTCATTTACCCTTCTGTAAAAATGTTTGCTGACCTCCCCAGGAGTAGGGAACTACTGTTCACTTCTTTAACCACAGTTCTGTGTGATGTCCCTATGGTGCCCTCTGTGCCATTGGACCTTCTGATTAGGGGTTGGCAGGGCCCTGTAGTTACCCCTCACTGCCCAGGCCCCGAATTCAGGATTCGCTGGTAAGAAATTTGGAGTTCACCTCCAAGGCCAAGAGTATATTTGTTATTAAGTTATTGTTTGAGGCCAGCACAATACACTTAACTCTACCCGCTTACCTCCATTTGTATGGGAATACAGCACTGGCAGAAATCGGACAACCAGGGATAATTACTTGTTATCTTAGGGGACAGTAGGGTGTTTAGCCTGATCATACCATTGCATCGTTTGGGCTGTGGCAAACGACCTAGCCCTCCCCAAACCCAGCCAATTGTTGGGATGGTCCCCGTTGTTGGGGCTGTACCCTGCCCTGTCATGGATACCCATTGTGCCTCTACCGCCTAACCAAAGTGTTTTTTTCCCCTCCGTTTAATCACCTGTGTGCCACACCGGTTATCTTCACCCACTTACTGCCATTTGCCGCCTCATCGGCGGGCCCCTGGGGACCAGTTGGGAACTCCTGTAATAAATTATCGTCTGTGGTCCACACCATTTCAGATCTTCACCCACTTACTGCCATTTGCTGCTTCATTGGCGAGCTCCTAGGGACCAGTTAGTAACTTCTGTTCTTCTCTTTAACCCCAGTTCTGTGTGATGTCCCTATGGTGCCCATGTGCCAAGTTGTGCCTTTCTGGATAGGGGTTGACTATGCTCTGAATTTACCACACAGTGCCCATGCCCCGAATACGGGGGTACACTGGTAACCATATGCAACTGGCATATTATCAAAGTTGATTACTAACTTGTGGGGTGGGGACCCGCCCCGTCTGTATTTTGCTGTATTTTGGTGATTGCTTCCAAGGCCATGAGTATATTTGTTAATAAGTCATTGTATGTGCACAACACAATTTAATTATCTTTACCAGCTTCCCTCCGTTTTATGCTTGAGGCCTAGCCCTACCTAAACCTGGCCAGTAAGATTCTGCAAAGGCTCGAACATGATATTTAAGCATAACTTTATATGAAATTGTCTGCATTCATTTTTAACATGACCTTTCTGTATTTGTTTACTTTATCAGTCAGGGGTCATTAAGGCAACTGTAGTATACATTCTTACAGTGACTTCTTCTTACATTTCCTGTTTAAGTATGCACTGATAAGAGAAAGCAATACTGGCTGAAGATGAGTTTTCTAACTCTGTACCCGGTCGGGACATTAAAAAACTGGTCATGCCAGTGTGCAACCAGTCTAGTGGTAGGAGACATTTCATAGATATCTAAGCTTTGGCTCTGGTAGAAAGGGCTGAAGTTTACTGACTGATTGTGGTGTGTTCTGCACCAGACAGACAGTCCAGTGGTCTTGATTCTTGGAATGGTGCACCATCAAACTTGTTGTCCACAGTCAATAAAGATATGCGTAGAATCAAATAATCCTTTTAATCCTTTATTTATTTATTCAATTCAAATTTAACGCACAACCTCCAGCCAATGTGTTTCATTCAGTTTGCACTTGAACTACATCAGGGCTTTGTTCAATAATAATTTGTTGGGATGTTCAAGTTCCTCTCATTTCAAAATAAAGATGGCTACCATGTATCAAGGTATTTTTCCAGCAGGTGTACTATTAAGGAGCAAATGAGCAGGTTTAAAGAGTGATGCATTCTAAAGGAGACATATAAAGAACTATATTACCTCCTCGTCCATCTTCCTCACCACAGTAATAACACAATGAGCGGTAGTCTCCCAACAGAAACTTCCAACAAAAAGTTAGCACACTACTTACTCTTCCCTCCATTATAGCCGACTTCCTCTCCCTCCACACCCATAGCTCCACCTGTAACCAAAGCAAACCACTGCATGAAGCCATGCATAACAGGGAAGGGGGGGGGGGGGGGGGAACTATATTGTGGTGAGGAAGACTAGGACTCGGAGTAATGAAGATTACCAGTAAGTAATGGGGCATTACTTAGGAGCAGGGCCTGTGGAGGCTCAACCAATGAATCATATTTTCTTGATTTGTTGGGTCAATTGTCAATAGTTTACTGTGCTTCTAAAGAGGCGGGACCCCCCACAGATGTTTGGTTTCTACTAGAGCTATTTAGGGTGTAGTATCCAGTGTGTTAAATAAGGAGTTATGTAGAGGACCGGTGTGCTTTGGTTATATCTGCAGGAACTTAAGACGAGTATTGCTGCAGCCGGTAGGACATACATTACAGATGCAAGGCTCTTCTTCAGAAGACCAGTCAGAAGAGCATTGTCATAGCAGAGACGAGTGAGGCAAGAGGGTTGTACTTTTTATGTACTTGGATTGCCGGAATGCTATGCAGTTACGAAGTAATTTGAGTTGGAAAAAATGTCCATTTAACCTATATTTTAATCTAGGCTTCCAGGTTGTTTTCTATCTAGTGTGTTTCTCAAGGATTTACCCAGTTCAACAATTTGAGCCTGAAAGCCAGTAGTCTCGATCCCCTTTATCCAGTTCATAAGGAAGACAGGTTTCGGTGAAAGGAAAGCAATGTTTTAGCACCTTCATCTTCACGTGTCTACATGTCAGCCACTGTTGTTTGTTGGGTGAACCGGAGGGCAGGAATGAGGAGTCAGAGACTGCAGTCACTTTAAGGTAGGAATGAATACCTGGGTATCATCTGTGTAGAGATGATACCGAATTCCTAATACAGTTAGTAGGAATCCCACACGTTCAACACAGGAAACAACCTTTACAACGCAGTCATTACATCACAACACCTTTACATAGCAGTTACTACATCGCAAAATCCTTTACATCGCATGTCATTACAACGCAGCCATTACATCACATGTCACTACAACGCATGTCATTACAATGAATGTCACTACAACGCAAGCATTACATCGCAAGTCATTACAACGCATACCATTACAACGCATAGTACCCTTACACTATCCAACACTTACCCTTCTGTTGCACTCACTGGATTTAGAATAGTAATTTTTACCCTACACTATCCAACACTTACCCTACTGTTGCACTCACTGGAGTTAGAATAGTAATTTTTACCCCTACACTATCCAACACTTACCCTACTGTTGAACTCACTGGAGTTAGAATAGTAATTTATTACCCTATACTATCCAACACTTACCTTAAATGCGATGTAATGGTACGCGTTGTAAAGGTATTATGCGATGTAATGGAATGCGTTGTAAAGGTAGTTTCTAAAAAATGCGATGGAATGCCATGCGATGTAAAAGAATGCGTTGTAAAGGATGTTGCGATGTAAAAACTGCGTTGTAAAGGCATGCGTTGTAAATGTATGCGTTGTAACATCATACATTCATTCAACACAGATATTGAACAGGAAGGGTGTCAATACTGAGCTAGTATTGAGCCATTAGTTACAGAAAGAGGTACAGAGAAAGTCCCACAAATGCTTTAACACCTATACTTGTTAACATAGAATCCATACAGTTACAGTACTGTGTTATTAATTTTGAGTCACTCATTGATGGTTTAGACGAGAATTTTATGCCTCAACATATCAAACTCCGCAGATAAGTTTAAAGAAAATTAGGAGGGAAGGCAATTTTCGTCAGCACTTTTAGGGTGCGACTCATCACTGCCACCATAGATGTTTCAGTGCTAAATTTTGAGCATTCAGTGCTTCTAACCAATCCTGCAGCAGATATGTAACTTAGGTTTCCATGATTTTAGTATGGAATGGCGTTCCTGTGATCGGACGGAAATTCTCAAGGTGGTTTGGGTCATCTGTTGTGTTTTATGAGCAGAGGTTTCACACGCCCAATTTTCAGGGAGTCAGGAAAAGAGTCACATTCCAGTGTCATGTTGACGATTTCAAACCAACTTAGTAACAAAACGGACTGATTTTTTTGATAATAGGTTTGCCTCATAGTTCAATGGTTTTGTGTGATTCCCTGTGTTTGAATGATTTCTCCATAATGTTTCTAAAATAGGAGGCCATTGTTTTCTTAGGACAATGAGACATTTATTTTCATGTTAGAGGTTTCAGATTTGGAGGCGCCCTGTCTGATCAGTCTAATTTTCTAGTAGAAGATTTTAGCAAAATCATCTCTTTTTTCTATCATAATTTACTATTTTTCGCTGGTGTGTATGACTCTTTTAGTATTTGCAACAGCCTGTTAGTTCTGTTTGTACGCCTGTTCCACTGGTTACTGAGGTAGAATTACAACCTTACGGCAGATAATGTTGAGGAATTTGAGGTGAATCCCTCCTGTCCCCCGTCAGGTCCATTGACCCTCTGTTCTTATCTCAGAATCTGTGAAGACCACCCAAGGGTAAGTGAAAAAGCGAGTATGAGGAGGGAGAAAGAGAGTAGAGCTCCTGCAGGCTGGCTGATGGAAAAAACTGGACTGGAAGATAGGCAAAGAGACTTTGACCGATATTCAAGGGTTCGGCAATTCTCCACATTGGAGAGAGAAAGCAAGTTCAGCGAATGGAGGCACACCAAGGGTACGTAAAGATAGGTACGACTGGAATAAGATTTGGACTTACCAGTGCGGAGTGTACCTGGAATCCTCCTCAAGAGACAAAACACATGAGAATGACATTATAGCACCGGTAAGGAGTAAGCCTGAGAGAAGGGAGACAAGCCTAACAAACACAGAGAGCCAGCAACTCATAGTAATAATAAGGATAGGGGAACAGAGAAGGGAGGAAAAAACAAAGGTGAGGGGACAAGTAGACCGAGCACAAACTGAAGCGTAAGGGAAGTAGTTATAGCACCTGTTGTCGCTAGGCAGTTTGTTTCTGCACATGGTAGGTCTGCATGCTATCTCTGCCTCTACTGACCCAGAAGTGCTACTGCTGGGGCGGGGCTTAATGTGGATAGCGCAGCACAACAGAGCTTCCTGACTCTGGAAGTATGTATTCTTTCTATGAGTTTGTGTTTTACATGGGCCTGTCCCCCACCTTCTCCAAGTTTGTAGTCTTCAAGGTGTTTTCTGATCTCTCTTTTCTGGTGACCTGGCAAGTAATGAGCTTTGGACAATAGAACCATTTCAAGCTTGACGTAAATGGTGCTTGCACCATTCATGGCAAACATCTGTACCCTATACCTAATCCACAGGTGAGGGACCGTACCGAGACCTATTTAAATCCACTCACTCAAGGCTTCCCATCCTCTGCAAGGTTGGCAGCTTCCTCCTAGGAAAACAGAGACAAGCTAAAAACATTCCTGCGTTAGAGAACATAACAATTTTCGAGCCTATTTATTACAAATTCATAAACACAAGATTAAAACATCTCACAATCATTCTTGCATATTAACGATCCGGGATGCGGGGACGTCAGGGGCAGCCGGGAGAAAACCAGGTAGCGATGAGTGGGGTTGTGATCCCTTTTTAACCCGTCCGGTTGCCACTGCCACCCACCCAGGTGACCCCATCACCACCCTGCCAGCCAATCGCTAGCGTTGCGGGATGCCGGCGAAAAATTAAAACACGGCGGCCACAGTTGGCTGCCGCCTTGAACCAGTCCGATCCGGGCCGCACCTGTCTTAGGGGCCCGCCATCACCTGGCGTTGCCCCTGGTCCAGGGGCTTTGGTTCAGCTCTATGCCTCAGGAACTTTCATTCAGAGGCTTGAGGCATTCTGAATTACTTCCTGGATAAGACCACAAGAGTTTATTAGTCTCACCTTTTTCTATTGGCTGTTTGGAAATATCCTTCCACCTCTAATGGAATGCATGAGCAATTAATTTACACAAAAATTATACTTTTTGTTTTCACATTTAAATCTTTACATCATCTCTCTCTTTTCCCTCCTTCTCTCCACTGATCCTGTTTTCCACCTTCCCTCCACGCATTCCTCTCCTGGCACAAGCACTGATGCAGCCCTCCCCCCTACTCCAGTTCCATTCAGAAAGGTTGTAAATTGTAGTGTGTCTGGCTCTGTCAGCCTCCTCTCCCTCCCCGCCCACTCCACGGCTTCCCCTATAATTACTTCCCCTGGGGGGGGGGGGTCCCCTCTCGCTACCTTTGGCTTCTTTTGTTAAGTTACTCTTTACTCTAAGCCCATTGAGGGGTGATCAGGCAGAAGGGTGCCCCTGTGGGAGGGGGAGGCCAAGGCACAGAGAGGCAGGACGAATAGGCCAGTCTGCCAGTCTCCAACAAAGGCAGAGAGGCCAACCCCCTCACCAGGGGCAGGCCCAGACTGGCAGGCTGTCTCTTTGAACTGCTAACAGTACAAGAGTGCTTCACTGACATGACTCCTGCAAATGTGCCTCAGAGAGTGCTCACCTGGTTTTACTTTGAGGTGAGGTTTAGATTTCAAGGTGTATAATCTGAGGTAAGCAAACAAAATTGAAGTATTTTGTGCCAAGATGATTAAGGGATGAGCTTTCAGTAAGAGCTTAAAGATGGCAGCGGTGACCTAGTCTTATCTAAATAGGAAAGACATTCTATATAATAATTTCCCGAGAAGGTTCTAGGAGGAAGTAGGGGCTCTTTGCCCGAGGTTTCCTTTGCTTCTGAGTTCCATAAACTTCATGAGGTATGAGAATTGCTGAGGTATGTGGGTGAGCTGAGAGAGAATTGCCTTGTATGTTAGACAGGCTGTTTTGAAGGAACATCTTGCCTCCAAAGTTAGCCGTTTGAGGGGAGCAAGCAGAGGCTAACACTGTCCCCAGTCAGGGACATCTTAAAGATTTGGGGGTCCTGGGCCAAACCTATTTTAGAGGAACATGCTCAGAACAGGTTTGAATTTATGGTTCAAATTCAGCTCTTTCATTTCCATAGGTCACTGACATTGCACAGGTGCAATCGTCTAAATTATAGGTCTTTACATCTCATGTTCAGAGACAGTGATTGATGTGTGTTTTCAGTGTTGTAACACAGCAGCACTTCATTAATATTACTGCAAATAATCTCTGAGACCCTTCCATTTTTCATATGTGATGGATGTTGCATGAAAACAAACACATTTCTCAGCAAAATGTCTGTAATAGACTCTCACACATCAACCACAATAAAAATAAATCAGAGGAAAACGTTTTTTAAAACATCTGTTTTCGAATTATTCAAGGTCATCGGGCAAGACTCTGCAGACATGAGCAGACTCTATAAGGGCCCCCCCTGAAAGGCCGGGGCTATGGGCCAGAGCCCACTAAGCCCATGCCTTAGAACAACGCTGTGACCCCAGTCCTGCAGTATGTAGTGAAGTACGGGCCTTACAGGAAAATGCCCACTAAAAACCGGCATTCCTTGGCACTGCATGAACAATGAACCTGCTAGGGGATGGGTGCTAGGCTGAACTGCAGAGACCCCCTTTCAACGAAAAGTTCAGAACTGAAGACACGCACTCCGCTACGCAAACTAGAAGTGGAGAACAGAAGATGTCCCCGCCCACAGTACAGAATACAGAAACGCTGTCATTCCAACCACAGCTCAAATCAAAGGGATCTGAACTGGGAAGATTCTCCTTACTGACTAACCAATAGGCATCGAGCAAAACTGATGCAAACTAGTCCCACAGACTGACTAGGGCACTCTGCAAAATACACAACACAAGCAGCACAGTAAGCAAGGGTTGCACAAGCATACCAGGAGAGGTAGGAACGCACAGGTGTAATGAGAGACACATTGTGGGGTTTTTACTCCGCCATCTTAAGTAGGTGGTTTAGCACTGGGCTCAGATGATGCTAGGAATATTCTCCCTCAGAGCGATATTTACAGACATCACAAAATTCAGAAATATCTCAAGCAGTAATGAAAGCTGGCTTTGAGGATTAACAGTAGCCCTCATCCTTAATTTCTTTTTAATTTGGAAAAATTATGTTTAACTTAATCATGTTACCAAACCTAACTCTTATAATAATCCACATTTGTAAAGTGCGAACAATCACCTGTAAGGGTTTCTAGGCGCTGAGGGCCATTGGGAAGATTAAGCAAGCTATTGCCCAGAGTCACATGGTGTTGGGCTAATCTGCCGCTGGCGCCAGGGATTGAACCGTGATCCCCAGATTCCAGAGTCTGTCGACCTGGCCACGGCGCCACACCTCTTCAACTCTTAATGAATGTAAATTCATTTTATTTAAATTATCCTTGTCCTAACCCTAATTACTAGTCATAACCATTTCCCTTTTTTAAACCTAATGTATTTAGCTTATACTTAATCTTAGCCGAACTCCAATGACAACCTTTTAACCAGTAGGTTAAATCTCAGAATGAAGAATTAGGAAATAGCGATCTGAGTGTCCATCAGAACTCTGACGGCAGTCACCAGTATCAAAAAATAACTCCAAACAAGGCACTGAGATACTGAAAACACGCCTCGTGACAAATGATTCATTTTCCAAGCATGGTCCAAAAAGGTAGGGTAGCCAGGCCTAAGACAAGGCGCTCACCGATATATTCAGGGAAACAGTAAGAACAATTATCACAAATCAGTTGGTGCAAGGGTTGGCTACCAAACAACCCCAAAACATAAGCCTAAAAAATGAGGTTAATCAATACTAAACAATTGTTCTGAGCACTCAGAGTTCAAAATGAGTTGAAGGATCATTCCAAGGAGTCGTAAGGTATCTGTCAGCTTTCATCCAATCCACCAAATCACTTCATGGAAAAATGTTTCCGTACATCAAATCAATACAGCAGTGATGCACTATAAACCGCCAGCCAACACGTTTCATTGTATGGCTAATTAGTCACGGGCTTCTTCAGGACTGATGTGAGGGAAACCGTAGTAAATCTTTATAAGGCAAAATACGCAAACTCAAAGTGTCAGTCCCAATATCAGGTACAGTATCAACTAATGCAATATTTCAGTCACGGAGAGTGCTCCTAATCAGTACCGGGGTGGTCCCTACTACTAAACACATGTTGGCTATCTGTTTATAGTTCACCACCTCTGTATTGACTTGATGGACCGAATTTATTTTCCATGATGGGATTTGGTGGATCGAAATAAAGCTAACAGATACCTTGTGACTCCTTGGATTGGACGTTTGTTTCATTTTGAACTCTGAGTGCTCAGAACAATTGTTTTACATTTTCCAAGCATTTTTTAAAACTAGACTCAGGCAAAAGAGAGTCCCTGTTCTTCATTCCTAAAAACAACTAAGCCCAGGCTCCTAAACTAGTCGTGTACGCTTGGCTAACAAGCCTTCTATTGTAAATGAAGCAAAGTCTCTATGTTTTATTTTTGATGTTTAACTAACAATCCTCACACATGCCTACAAAGCCCTCAATGACGCTGGACTAGCATACCTGAACGAATAGCACTCGTTACAACGCTTGCATTTACAACGCATGCCATTACAACGCAAGTTGTTACAACGACGCGTTGTTACATCGCATGCCATTACAACGCAAGTCGTTACAACAGCTTGCTGTACGGGGGCGCTGGAGTTTGCAATAATATAATTTACAATTCCAACTCCAGTGTGCAACAGTAGGGAAGGTGTTGGATTGAAAATCCAACACCTTCTGCCCCCTACAGCAAGTCGCTGTAACGACTTGCGTTGTAATTGCATGCATTGCAACGAATCGCTTAACGACTTGCGTTGTATTGGCATGCGTTGTAAATGAGGCTTTGTAAATGTTGTAAACCTACCTGAACCACCCCCTCTTATTCCACATACCCACCAGACACCTCAGCCCTCGCCACTGTCCCCTGGATCTGCAAGACCAGGACCGCAGGAAAATACTTCTCCTACTTCGCCGCCAAGACCTGGAACACCCTGCCTCTCCACTTCAGGCTATAGCCTTCGCTTACCCAGTCCAAGAAAGATCTCAAGACCTGCCTCTTCAACAGAACCTCAGCGCACAGTAGGACCTGCAGCCGCGCTTAACAAATACTGATTGATTGAACAATGCAATGTAGCATAAAATACATAGACGGGAATGCACACCGGCAACCATGCACCTTATACAATTTAAAGTACTTGCTCCCACCTCAAGACATTAAGACCTTAGTGCAATCATTAGTTGTACTCAGGCTAGACTATGCATTTCCTCTGCTAACAGGCATCTCCAAAGAAGCTGTCCGGAATGCAGCGGCATGACTAGTCTCGACACACAAAAAGGCCTGAAGACAGATCTGCATTCAAGGGTCCCGTAATTGACTTCCAGTGGACTGAAGATGCATTCTTAGAATGACTTGCATCACTTACATGGTCCTTCACCACAATGTTCCCTCATACCGAGCACATAAATTAGAAACCTGAAAAAGTTCAAGAAACATAAAAGCCCTCAGTCAATCTTTTTCATCTGCTACCCAAAGAATCCATAATACAGGCCCTCCAGTACACTGAACAACAGCCTCCCACACTGCATCTAAAAGGGTTCTTTAATTACTAGATAGTTCACTCAGTGAGCACGACAGCCTTCTCCCGCCGTGTGCACACCTTTTCCTAAATAGAAGATTGAGGTATTACCACTTTCTAGAAGTTAACCTTGCTTTCAAGTAATACTCTGATAAGCATCATGTCCCAACCACCTTCTGAATGTCTAGTTTCACAATACCGCTACCTTCCAATTATGTTGGTGGATATCCATGCATTGTTCATGTTTGTTAGTTCAGCATTTTCTTCAACTCTGCGTTCGCTTATCTGTGTTGTGCAGATCCGGAAACTGATTATTTGTATATATGTATTATTCAATATAAGAAGCCATTGATAATGATACAGTCAGTACTATGCACAACCTCGAAACAAAGAAGTAAAACCCTAATAAACCTTTAATGATTTCAAATGTAATTCATTTTTAATAGTTTAAGTTTATTTATTTATTTTATTCTAACCACTCATTTAAATTACACTAAGCTAAATTAAAAGTACTATTTTTCCATAATCACTTTATTATTTCTATTACTTTATATACTAACTCATTTCCATTTAATTAAAGTGTCATAATGCTTTCGGAGCAATGGGCGAAGTTCTTATGTGTTCTTGATCCTATTACCACTTAAAAAGTTGTCAAAGTAACTATAATGTATTGTTTAATATGTTTTGCCTTTTTTGAACGTTATGAGGGGTTTAAATGAGGCCACAGCCTTTCTAACACACGTTGGGTCTGACTTGGAGACAGACATAGCCCCAAACGAGCAAGTGCCCCCCACAACCACGACACAGCTGGCAAAATGAGCACCACACAATCACTAACGTGGGCTGAACTACAGCTACTAACTGCAGAGCAGCAGTTACATCATCCCAGAAGTCCCAGTGAGCAACAAACAATTAATAGCACAAACTAAACAGCTCCAAACCATACAGCATTAGCTTTCATACACAAGATGACCCAATAAGTCTCAGACATTCACCCAAACTGGTTAAGCAGCATCTACAAAGCACACTGGAGAAGCAAACACATCACAGGCGATCTCACACCAAAAAAATCACTAATGTGGTCTAAACAATAGCTACAAAACACACAAAAGGCAGCCATTACTTGACAGTTTAAGCTGCTTATCCATGCCTACAAGGCCCTCCACAACACAGGACCAGCTTACATCAACGATCAACTCCAATTCTACCATCTCATCAGGCAACTATTCTCCAAATCTCTCTCCCTCACACGAATCCCACGCATCCACAGAAGCAAGACAGGAGGACATCGCCACCAAAAACTGGAACGAACTTCCTCTACACATCAGAACTGCTACTCCACTACTCAACTTCTGGCTGGCTGTTCAACTAGGAGATATGCAGAGCTCATGCTCCAGCACCTGGATACCCTCACGGGTGATGAGTTCTGCCATGCAAATCCACCTAATCTAACCTAACCCAACAAGCAATCTCAAAGAGAACTAAACAATCACTAACAACGGCTAAACAACTACTGCAAAGCGTACAGCAGCAGTTACCAAATCACAGTCGGCCGAATGATCACCAATCACTATTGTGGCTAAACACGTAGAAATCACACACCAGCATCTATGATGTGGGACCTGAAAAGAGCACCAATCTCTGATTATCATAGGCTATTAAACAGTCACCTAGCAACAGCTACCACATCACAGGCAACTCAATGCGAATCAAACATACAATAATAACAGCTAAAGAACATTGATGAAGTACACAGCAGCAGCTGGCAAATACACTTCTGAGCAGAAAGCAAAAACCTCCAGGACAAGAAACCTGATGAAATGATCAAGGTAACAAGAGATCTCTTGGAACCCATGGGCTCACAGGCTCAAACAAACCTGCGGAGCTAAGAAATACATCATTTTGTCACTGTACCATCACCACGACAGACAAAGCAATGCACTACACCAAGACAGAGCTCTCTGCTATTATAATGAGCCCAGGAATGAAATAAGAGATGCTCTCAACAGTTCCATAAAATAGCTATCCAAAACGAATCTCTGAGACAGCAGACAGCTGGAACAGCCAAATAAGGAAGCACCATTGTGCAAGACTAGCATTGTCTAGCAAAGTCTACCAGGCAGTGACACTCTCATAACTATGACCACACATCCTGGATCTTTCTCATTAACCACAACAGCAGCTCATCAGAAGCCCATCACCTTGACCTTATGGTTAGCGCCACTAATGACAACTTGGGGCCGTATTATACAAGTGTCCCAGGGACGCAATGGGCATACGCCCCGCTTTGCACGCTCCCAGGGCACTTGGTATTACAGAAGTGGCCGCAGACGCTTGTGCGGCCACTTCTGGAATACAGATAGCGCTGGCGCACATAAAGCACCAGCGCTATCTTCGGAAGGCATTCCCTCATTTGCATCGGGGCGTGCCCCATGCAAATGAGGGAATCCCTTTGCCACTGCACCCACACCTTACTACAGACACAGACGCAGAGGCAAAGAAGCTCTCAGGAGGTGCACTGACAGTGAGCCACCTAAAATGTGGTGCTATCAGTGCGCCCCCTGATGGCAGCCCTCTGAATGGGGAAACGGGGTCCCATGGACCCCCCCAGACATCCCCTTCAAAGTGCAAGTGGGTGCAGTCACTTACTGCACCCGCATGCAAGGGGATCTCTATTCCCCCTTCAGAGTGCAGGCAGGTTTCCGCTTGCACTGTGAAAACATGGAGCAGCGTCAAAGCAGCTGCTCCGTTTTTCACATGAATGGGGGCAGCGAGTTCGCGGCTGCCCTAGAGACAGTGCTTTCATCATAATACGGCGCATTTTCCTTCATTGCGCCAGCGCACCTTTTAATGGTGTGCCAAGCACAATGAAGGAAAATGCTCCGCATATATAATAAGGCTCCTGGTAATCAGGACAGAAACTGCATGCACTCCAAAAGGAGGGCAAAACAACTAGAGCAAGAACAAAGATTGCAAAAACTAGCTGGAAAAAATAGAGAAACAAAACACACACTACAGAAATAGACTGTAGAAATACATTATCTAAGCAATGAAGATCAAAAATTAATTGCAAAGACAGACTGCACATACATATTCAGCAAAAATGGACTGAAAAATTCAGACACTAAAAATCAGGCGCAACAACATTGACTCAAAACCACCGGTAAAAATATCTCCCATAAATAGCTGTCTACAAAAAAATCAACAAGCATGTAAGCCAATGCTTGACTTGTACAAAGAAAGAGTATCGATGCCCAAGGCTCTGCTCAGAAGCCTGCTGCGGAAGTCACTGCATGTCGGCGCACCGAATCCCACGGCTTGTCCTGAATCCACCCCAAGCCTCTTTAATCCGGTACCAGACACTGCTCCCATCTATCTCACTCTAGCACGTTCCTGCTTTGTGCCTTTGTGACAGTTTTTCCGCCTTTATCTTTCTCTGTCGTTCCGCTTTGAATATTTTTCACTCTCTTCCTATCGGGAAACGTCCAATGGTGAAAAATAAGTGCTGGTCCCCAAAAATGAGTACCTGAGGGCCCCACCGGCAACCACCAGCTCAAGTTAAGCACTGATGTAAGATCATTTTTAAAAGCAAATTATCCAAGACCTACAATAGGTAGATATTTTGCAGATAAAGTAATTACTTTTTCACTCTGTGTGTTTACATAGTGACCAGAAATCTGGCTGCCCATTCCCGCAAGCCCCCATGGAGCTCCCCTCTCTGATGAGGCAGATCAGTGCTTAATTTGAGCCGGGGCTTTCCGGTGCTAAGCACCGGCACTTAATTAGTTTCCGGTGCTAGGCACCGGCACCTAATTGTCAACAACCTACTTAGGACAGTCCACCACAAAGGCATGGCTTCAAAGCATTTAAACTAAAACCCTGTGCTTTCCACAGCTTACCACTCGACCAGTATTTTGGTGCCGCTCTATGAGCTTTCTGCTATTGTATCCAGGCATATCAAAACCAGACATGGGCTGAAAATAAGCCAGATGTCTTGGTTTTCATTGAATAATTATAATAAAAAATGTATAACTTCTGAAAATGTGAGACTGTGAATTAAACATTACTAAGGTCTGTGGAAAGGTTTGTGGTCCTCAGAATGTTGCAATCACTGCTGTTCTCCCTTCACGGTTGCTTTCCTCTGCAGCCTCTGTGTGAGACTGTAGTGTTCTATACTCATGATGTCATGATGTTCTGTGTTATTGATGATGTCATTATGTTTTGAATTGGATCGTGATGAGTCACTTGACAGAGAAACAAACAGTTACCAGTACAGGTTGCTCCACTAGAGCGGTCTCTATTTTAATGATTAAATCTACTTTATCAGAAACATGACTAAAGTAGTTACTACAATATGATTGACGATGAGATGAAGTGTGGTGTTATGGTCTAGTGCTCTGCCCCCACGTGATCTGCGCTGTGATCATGGGATCATGAGAGGCGGTGCAGAACGTGGCGGCAGAGAATAGTGTATGGACGTTTGCCTCTATCTGCGAGTTAAGGAACTTAAGCAGCATACCCTGTGCGTGTCATCTTTCCCTCCGGGGCACACACTTTCCATCACCACAGACTGGCGACGAGCTGCGGAGGACCCCGCAGTTATCGCTGTGTCGAGTGCCGCACCCTTCGAACTCCGCGACGCGACATCCAGAATCGCAGAGGGGGGGCGGCGCTCAACGGTCACCCGCCCTGAAGAAGCGCTATCCCGACCTCAAGGTACGTGCATAGCACAAGTGCGGCTCCATGCTGTCAGAAACCTGCCACCTTCCACACGCCTGCCCTGCCACAGCAAAGCAAGGTTCACGGAGTGACATACCGGCACTCACAAGGCCGCGCACAGCACGCGCGCTCCAGCACCGCTCTCCTGCCATAGCGTGTATCAGGCCTCTCATTGCTGCGGTGCCTCCTAACAAAGGCACCTCTACTGCCTCACAGCCACCTGCCCTTCCCATGTGAAAAGCAACCAACTCCACTGCGCCACAGCCCCTACAATCGGGCCAAACAGCTTCCCCTCACCCATCTTGCACTCAGGGTGCACGGCAACCTACTCCACAAGGGAACGCTCACCACAATTGGGCCACGCAGCTTCCTTTCACCTATCTGTGTTCTGAAGAGGACGCAGCCCAGGTGCCCCAACGCTGCCAGCGCGACCAGGACTTCCACATGGCTGTCCAGGAAGACCCGAGTGAGCCCCACTAGGTGCACCTGCAGGTCCCACCACCTCAGCCACCGCTGTCAGCCGGGCACCCACCGACAACCCTCCCAAGAGGACACACTTCCAGCCAGCAAGATGTGCGCCCAGACCTTTTCATTGACCAACCCCGTGCCGTTCCTCCCTAAGCCTGGTGAAACTGCCATGAAATGGGCGGACTGGAAGGGGTACTTTCTGAACTACCTATCGGCCCTAGAAGACGAAGGCGAAGAAGCCTTCTCTAGCAAACGCAGGAAGAAGATACTCCTTCACAATATCGGACCGGAGGGTCTACGAGTGTATGAGAACATGGTTAAGAAGCCAATAGCAGCCACAGATTAAGACGTATTCCAACACGCGCTAGACGACTTAGACGGCCACTACCAACCGGTTATTTGTATAGCCATAGATAGATACAATTTCTTTCAATGCAAACAAAGTGACACAGAGACGGTGGAAGACTACGTCGCAGCACTCAAGAAACTGGCTATAAACTGCAAGTTTGGGCACCTGCACGACGACCTGATACGGGACCAAATAATAATGCACATGGTCAACACCAGCGTGCAGGAAAAGTTGTGGGTGAGGGGGAGGTGCTCCTCCATGAAATCATAGCGATCATCGAAAAGGCGGAACTCTCCAAAAGATGCGCGGCGGCAGCGAAAAAAGAGGACTCAAAACTGACGGTGTGCAAGATAAGTGACAAAGACACGCCCAGAGACAAACCAGGCTCCTCCACGGGACACAAGCCTGGCCGACGCCTCATGAAGACCTCGACAGGCCCTCCCCGGTCCTCCCTCGACTCGAAAATTTCCTGCTACAGGTGTGGCAGCCAGACGCACATGGCCAATGACAAACGATGTCCTGCCTTCCACGTCAAGTGCTCCTTTTGCGGTGTGACAGGACACTTCGATAAAGTCTGCAGGCAGAGACCCCGCAGCAACGCAGTCAAGTGTGTGTACGACTTGGAGCCCGACACAAAAGAGGGAGAAGAAGACGAAGATTGCATCTTGTGCATAGAGGACCAAGTGTTAGGCGTCGACTGCACCTCCAGGAGGAAACCGTCCTGTCTCAAGTCCATAGGAGGGATCCAGATCTCCATGGTGGCGGACTCAGGGTCCCCATTCACAATCATAAAAAGAGACATATGGGACAAGGACTTTGCAGGCACACTAGGGCGTCACCTACACCCTACGGATGTACATCCTGTCACCTTCACAGGTGAAAAAATTCCCATGGTAGGATTCCGACGACTACACTTCGAGTTCAAGGGGCGGGAGACCACGGACAAGTTGTACGTGGCAGAAACAGGACCCTCAGTCCTAGGATGGATCGACCAAGGAGCTCTGAGCATCCAGCTCAACATCGGCGAGAAAATGCAAGTACTGATGACCGGCGAAAGCCCCGGCCCCAACGTGGACAAACTTCGTGATGAGTTCCCCAACGTCTTTGGCGGGACCATTAGACAATTGTCTAAGTTCACTCATCAAATCCAACTTAAAGACGGGCGGTCCCCGTCAGTCACAAGGTGTGTAACATCCCCTTCAACTGAAGGGAAGCCGTGCAACTCGATTTACAACGCCTGAAGGACAATGGAGTCATTGAATCCATCGAAAGCGCAGAGTGGCTGGCGCCCTTGGTAGTGGCACGCAAACCTAACGGACAAGTGCGCCTGTGCATTGACCTTCGAGAACTAAACAAAAATATACTAGTCGACAAGTTCCCGCTTCCACGCATCAACAACATGCTAGCTCAAACGAGCGGAATCAAGTGGTTTTCGACCATTGACCTTACTGCCGTGTACCATCAGATCTTACTCCACCCTTCGTCTGGGAAGCTGACCTCGTTCATCACCCCATTCGGATGCTACCGATTCAGGCGACTGCCCTTCGGACTGGAGTCCGCAGCATCAGTATTCCAAAAACGAATGTACAAGCTGTTCAAAGACTGCTGCGATGTCCTGTACTTCCAGGATGACATCCTAGTAATGGGGTGTTATGGCTGTCTTTTTGCCAGCTCTCTGGAGAAGGAGAATGATGGAGAGTGACTCCAGCCTATCACCCCCATAGCATAGGGATTAGGCCGATAAACAGGGACCTTGTCTTACAGATATAAGGGCATTTTCGTGCCATTTCTCTTAGAGTAAGGCTTATGAATTTAAGTGAGGGGTTAGATATATAAGTATTAGTCATGATTTACTCATTTGCTAACATGCCGATCTGTTTCTCATGGAGCTATGCATATTATGGGCTCCGTAGGCCTTAAGCGAGACAGACTCCATTTTGCTTTCTGCCTGGTAGCTCGAGAAGGCTTTCTAGGTTAAAAGTGATGTTTTAGTTTTAAGCTGTTGTTCGCTTGGAGAGAACCGGTTCAGGCTGACCCTTATCGAAGGAATGTATTTTTCTCCACTCCGAAGACACAACTTCAGGCTGGCCAGCTGGGAAAGTGTCCTTGGTACGGGGAGGTACAAGAATTTGGTGGGCGGCAGGTTACTGGCCGTGAATTTCCATGAAGGAACGGGCTTTTGATATTAGCAAAGGTGTTAGTCTTTCAGTCAGTCAGTCCGTAGGCGGCATCTAGCCGTTAGCATCTCTGCCATTATTCATTTTCATGGTGGACAAGTCGCCATCTTTGAAGTCGGAGAAAGATTTAAGACCGAAACTCTCTGAAGATAGACTGAACGAGAAGTGGCGCGGAGCGCACTAACCCAGAGAGAGAGAGAGACGGTAGCTAATTAACAGCAAGGTTCCGAGGTCCTGAGGGAGAGCAGACGAGTTTGAGCCTATCAGTGCAGACGTGTACTTGTGACGGCTGAGGGTGACTGCAAGGCGAGCCAGGACCCAGAGACGAGACAGGAGCCTAGATGACTGCCGAGTCCCGATTTCCCATTAACCAGGTGAAGTCCGACCGATTCTTATAGTGCGTGCACCCTAATCTTTCTCTTTTATTTCTTGTGCAAATGTAATGCTGCATAGTAATGTGATTTATGTTTATGGTTAATAAATGCCCTAATTCATATAGAATTATCGTGTACCTGGTTCTTGTGTCCAATCTTGGTAAATGATGCTCCTAGTTGAGCACTGTTTAGACGAACGGATGAGAAATCCCGATCAGACGAATAGTTATCAAATAAAGAGGGAGTGAGTGGACCTTTGATGTCGTAAGCACGGAGTACACTATATAATCTGAATCCATATCCAAAGTTATTATTTTAGTTTTATCCTAAGTAGATTGCTAAGATATCATCCTAATAATGTTTCATAGGAATGTGGTCGTCGTTGATATGCGGCGTTAATGAGAGCGCTGGGGAGGATTACCAGCGTGTAGGGCTGCCGGATTGCAGCCCGTGTGTAAATGAGAGCGGCGGGAGGGATACCGCCGTGTAAGTTTCGCAGGATCGCGAACGATTTGGAAAAGGGAGCATTGGGTTCTGCAGGCCCGTGTGTAGACACGCCGGATTGCGTGTCAGATCTGCCCTAGGGTAGAACGGTCTGGGTCAGGGCGACCGCGAGGCCAACTGATGTGAATAAGATATTGTAGAAAATCCATATATGTATATTGTCATTCCCCATTCTTAGGTGCGACCTGTATATTCATCTTTATATCTACCCATTGTAAATACGATCTAAGAAGGGAAGGTGAGTACGTTTTGGCTGGGTCACAGGGGCCCCTGGGGGCTGATCCCATCTAAACAGAAAATCCAGCCATTACATCTGGCGTCACGAACTGTTTACGAAGCCTGTGTGCATTGTTTTGTTTTGATCTCGTTGGTTTGCGCTCGGCTTGTACGTATAAAATTTTGTTTATAATTGTGTATATAATTTTTTGCGTGTTAATATGTTTCCGAAAAAATCTCCGTCGGTTTTCAAATTACCGATTCAGATTCCCGGCTGGGAGTCTACGCCTTATGAGGCTTTAGCCCGTGAGTGGGCTGATTCTACTGGTTTGAGTGAAAATTGGTCTTCATGCTTGGAGCAGGCGGAGCCTGCCGATGTGATTTCATGCCTACAGAAAGCGCCAATAGTGAAAGGCGATGAGCTTCCTATTTTAGGACGCAGAGGATGGATTATTCTTAATGCATACAGAATTTTGCATGAGAAGTTTGTTCAACTACAGAAACAATTTAAAGATACGGAAGGACGGTGTGTTGAGTTGCAAAATGCGCATACTCTTTTACGTTGTCAAAATAAACTGCTTGCCGACAAACTTGAAACATATCAGACCATTGCCGAAAGAGCTGCGGTCCGTATTGCACGATATAAATACAAACATCGTCGTGGGCGCGTGTCGTCCCGCAAAGTGCGTATGCTTGTAGCGAAAGCTGGAATGGATTGGAACCCCGATGAGTGGGACGGTAATATCTGGGATTCTCATACTTCTGACTCCTCGGCAGAGGAGGGTGACAAGCGCGAGTCTTCTCGCTCCGGACGTGATTGTAAATCTGCTTCATGCATTGATTTGACTCCCGATTCTGACCGTGCTCGTTCTTCCCGTGCGGATGACGTAGCTTGCCCTGATTGTTCTGTTAAATCTAAGATGCGGGCTTCCTCGGAAGCTCTTCCCGCAGTTTCTGCTCATCCGATCTTTCGACGGAAATTACAACAAGCCCCTGGTAATCCGGGTGGTATCCCTCTTGACTGTATTGAAGATTTTACTCAGCAGGAGATTAGTGACATCCTGCAACGATTTAAACAACGGCCTGGTGAGGCCTTGCTTACCTGGATGGTGCGTCTTTATGAGCTTGGCGCTTCCGGTATTCTGCTCGATGCTGTTGATTGCTTACGATTTTGCTCTTTGAGTTCTGATTCTACTATTCAGGACCATTTTCGGAATTTTAATGGTAATGTCCAAACTTCTTTGCTCCAGCTTGCGTCTGATGGCTGTAATCATAAATATCCAACAGAGTCTGATTGGCCCTCTGACGACAAGCCGTGGTACACTCTGCGCGATGCGTCGCAACGTTTAAAGGAAGAAGTCATGAAAACTTGTATCTTCCTTAGTACTGCTGACAGGTTATTGGATGGTTTGTTAACATCTTCCGTGCGTAACCGCATTATACGTACTTCTCCTGTTGCTTACAAGCAGGTCATGATGACATTGTTGATTAATCAAACTGGCAATCCTTTGTCTGCTGTGCTTGAGTCTGTTCGTCAGCTTGGTGAGCTGGGTGAATGGTTTAAACCTGAAAGACAATCCCGACCTGAGGGTCGTACTGGAGGGGACTATAAGTTCTCTAGACGTGACATGTTTCTTGCTCTCATTGCTGATGGTGTCAAAAGGGAAGAGATCGATGGTGAACCTAATAATATCCTATGGGATATGTTTCGTAAGCGTGGTTTGGATCGGAAGGAAGGTGCCCGTCGTGTGCGAAAGAATGATTATGATCGTGGTTCGGATGACAGTGGTGATGAGAGACGACGTGTGGATTCTGATCGCCGTGATGACCGGCGCCAAGAACGTGGTGGTTCCCCCCGTCGTAGTGATGGGAGGGGGAGAGAGGATGATCGTGGAAGGGGAAGGGATGATCGTGGTTCTAGCAGACATAGAGATGCAAGGCGTTATTCCCCTGATATATGAAGGAGGGAGGATCGTAATAGACTCTCTGACCGTAATTTACAACTTTTTGAACATGATACTAATCCGTTTCGTACTGGAGACGGATATGAACAACAAATCCTGATACCGAAGAAAACTGAAAACATCTACCCTGATCTGTCTTGGTTGACGGAACGCAGGAAAAATGACTAGGAAATAGGTCAAGCTCCGGTACGCAGGTGGGCCCACAGAGATTACAGACCATATGTAGATATTGAGATTTTTTGGAAACATCGTAATATCCAAAGGGCCCGAGCGTTAGTTGATACTGGGGCGGAGGCCACTTTAATTCATGGTAAGTCAAGGAAATTTCATGGACAGTCTTTCACAATTACCGGCCTGGGTGGCAAAGAAACACCCGCAGTTCAAACTGCACTTGAGATTACAATTGGTAGGATTCCTCGTAGAGAATACTCTGTGTTGGTTGTGCCACTTTTGGAATATATTATTGGAATTGACATTTTGAAAGGTATGACTTTGCATTTGGATGATGGTTACTACCAGTTTGGTACTAGACAGTACATTTCGACCAGACCCGTACGGGTTGGCCGTTTACGCATGCCACCTATTAAGATCCCTTTAGCGACGAAAGTGATTTCTCAAAAACAATATCGCATCCCAGGTGGTCATGAAGAAATTACAGCTACGATTCAGGATTTGGTTGACGCAGGAGTCATTACTCCGGTCACATCTGCTTGGAATAATCCTGTTTGGCCCGTGCGCAAAAGTGACAACTCTTGGCGCATGACTGTTGATTATCGAGAATTGAACAAACATACTCCTAAATTGACTGTGGCAGTGCCTGACATTGTTACATTGATTGAGAGAATTCAAAAGCATCCAGGTACATGGTATGCTTCTATCGATATTGCTAATGCATTCTTTTCGATTCCAATTGCCCCCGAATGCCAGGAACAATTCAGTTTTACATGGAATGGACGTCAAATGACGTTCCGGAGTCTTCCTCAAGGCTATGTACATAGTCCTACGATCTGTCACCGGCTGGTGGCGGAACATTTGTCTGAAGTGCCCACGAATACACAAGTTCAAATTTGTCATTATATTGACGACATTTTGATTCAAGGTGATACGCAAGACCAGGTACAGTCTCATTTGGATCAGATTATTGACTGTTTGCGAGCAAAGGGTTGGGAAATAAATCCTGACAAATTACAAACTCCATCTCAAGCTGTAAAATTTTTAGGAATCATGCGGCATGAGGGTCACAGAGAGGTGATCCCACAAGTTAAACGTAAAATCCTTGATTTTGCTGTTCCCAGAAATAGGAAAGAGGCGCAGTCCTTCATTGGGTTGTTTGGATTCTGGCGCCAACATATTCCCCATTTGAGTCAAATCTTGGCTCCACTGTACCGAGTCACTCGTAAAAAGAATGCGTTTGAGTGGGGTGAACCTCAACAGACTGCTTTTAATTTGGCTAAAGAAGCTATTCAGTATGCTTTGGATTTGTGGCCTGTGAGTGACGGTGATGTTGATTTGAATGTGTCCGTGGAAGGTCTGTATGCCAATTGGAGTTTATGGCAAAAGCAGGGCAGACAAAAAGTGCCATTAGGTTTTTGGACCAAAAAATTGCCAGAGGCTGGTGAGCGTTACTCACCTTTTGAAAAACAGTTGCTTGCTTGTTACTGGGCTCTGGTGGATACCGAGCAATTGACTTTAGGCCATGCTGTGATTTTGAGGCCTGAAATTCCCATCATGCAATGGGTTTTGAGTTCACCGAAGTCCCATCGAATTGGACATGCTCAGGAGGCTAGTGTGATTAAATGGAAATGGTACATTCAGGACAGGGCACGTGTGGGTCCGAAAGGTGTGGCGGTTTTACATGAGCGAGTGGCGCAGGCGCCCTCCAATGAGGCTGAAAGTGAGTGTTCGGTTCCCGTAGTGCAGGAGTCTCCCGTGAAGTGGGGTAAATCATTTGATGATCTGTCCGTGGAGGATAGAAAACATGTGTGGTTTACGGATGGTTCTGCGAAATTCATTGGTGACAAGAGACATTGGAAAGCAGTGTCCTACAATCCGATTACACAGAAATTATTGAGCACAACTGGAGACGGTAAGAGTAGTCAATATGCTGAACTCTATGCGGTTTACCAAGTTTTGAAACAGGAGTTACCAGGTACATGTCATATTTTCACTGATTCTTGGTCCACTGCAAATGGACTAGCGGTGTGGTTGCCTACATGGCACTCGCACAATTGGGAATTGCACTCCAAGGAATTATGGGGTAAAGAATTGTGGCAAGAAATTTGGGAACTGCTTCCGCACAGTACTGTAACAATCTTTCACGTGGATGCTCATACTCCAATCGATTCCCTTGACAAATTTTTCCATAACATTGCAGATGGACAGTCTAAAATTTCTGAGGCAGTGGTTGACATGCAAGATTCTGATTTGGCGGGATTGGCGAAATGGGCCCATCAGAAGGCAGGACATTTTGGAGAGAAAGCCACTAACAGGTGGGCTGTTGATAGAGGAATTCATATTCCCTTTTCTTTAATTAAAGATGCCATTCTACATTGTCCCATTTGCCAACACTCTAGAAAGAAGGAGGTGCCTCAAATTGTTCGAGGTCACTTATATCGAGGTAAATTGCCCGCCCAAATTTGGCAGATTGATTATATTGGTCCGCTCCCCATGAGCAGAAATTGTCAATACATTTGTACAGTAGTTGATACTTATAGTGGCCTTTTGGTCGCTTTTCCTTGCAAGAATGCTACCCAAGTGAATACGATTAAAACCCTGGAGCTGATTATTCTATATTATGGTGTCCCATTCCAAATTCAATCAGACAATGCATCCCACTTTCGTGGAAGATTGGTGCAGGAATTCTGTATGGAAAACAATATCGACTGGGTATTTCACATTCCATACTATCCACAAGCTTCAGGACTGATTGAGAGAATGAATGGCTTGTTGAAAGAACAGTTGCGCAAATTGACTGATGACCGTTACAGCCAGTGGAGAGATGTCCTACTTCAAGCTTTATTAATTCTGAATAACCGTCCTTTGTTGCATGCTGAATCTCCTTTGATGCGTTTGTTTCCTCCACATGTTGATGCGAAACCTAATTCTGTTGCTACCACTGTCACATATTGGGAAATTACCCCCGGTGCTTTGGCTCCATGTAGAGCAACCTCAGGTTCCGCAGGCCTCGACCTGCATGCTTTAAATGATGTACACTTCCCAGGAAAAGATCGAATAATTGTTGAAACTGGCATAGGTGTCTCTATACCTGCCGGTAGTTTTGGATTAATTGCCCCTAGATCTGGCCTGGCCCTGAAAGGTGTTCAAGTCCTTGGTGGTGTGATCGACAGTGATTATCAGGGAGAGATTAAGGTTCTCTTGCTTAATAGCAGTGAGATGGATTTGTTTATCAAAAAGTCTGACCGTGTTGCTCAACTATTGATTATGCCTGTCTTCAGTGGTGAGATCAAAAAAGGCTCTGCCCCAACGTTGCTAACTGTGCGTGGACAAAAAGGCTTCGGATCGTCTGATCTTCCTGGAGCTAAAATATGGGTGCAATCGCCTAAAAATCCTCCTGAACAGGCTGATATTATTGCGACCGGTCATGACAACACCGTTCTGGTGATGAAGCCAGGGAAAGATGGCTGGGAAGCTGTCCCAGCTGACAAATGTTATTTACGAGAATGATTAAGGCCTGTGTTTGTATTCTTTTAGATCATTCTTTGGACTGCTGCTGCAGGATGTGTCGTCGTTGGACTCCTTTTGGCTTGCTACGCCGGGAGAGGAGAGCATCTACCGACGCCGAGTGATGGGATAACAAGAGCCACGCGATCCGCGTGGCAGAAGTCCTCCAATTTTTGGATCACACTCGCGAAGCGAGTGACGAACTCTCCGCATTTTTGCCTTACCCCCATGAAATCGGTTACTGACATCTTATCGACCTGTTTGGTTGCTGTCCCTGCATCTACTGAAACCCTTCATCATGTATTTAATGTGTCCTATGCCCGACCTAATGTCATTTTGGGCGACTTCTTGGCCCATGAATTTTGTCCCTCATGTACTCTTCTTCCAGACCAGGATGTCCTTACTAATTCCAGAATTACTACTTTTAATATTACCCCTGGTGACCTTTGCTTTATGATGACCTGCAATCCTAAGGCCATCTCTGAATGTCTGCGGTTGAAACTCCAAGCCGCTACTACTTTTTCATTTCATCAACGTTTGCTTTGTACAAAAAGACTTCCTAATTCATGTTTTTCAGTGAAGAACAATATGACTTGCAACAGTTTAGTTGTAGCCACTAGCCATTATCGTTCAATGTTGTTACCAGCTGGATGGCTCTTTTCATGCGGGAATTCATCTTGGCCCTATATTCCTGCGAATATTTCTGGTGGCCCGTGTGCCATCACTAGATTAAGTTTGCTAATGTTTTCTTCACATCCTCCTTCACATTCCCGTATTGTTCGTGACTCAATGTCCTTACATGACGACTGTGATTCCTCTGTTCATCTTTTTTCCAGATCAGAATATCTTGGTTTGTCTTTTTCTATTATTGGTGTTCCTGCATTAGCCGTTTATAATGCTAAAACAATAGGCAAGATGGCCTGCTGGATGGTCAAGTCGATCAACCAAACTTCTACTGTTTTGTCAGATTTATTGTTAGATTCCCAAGGTGAACGTAGAGCTATTTTGCAAAATCGTGCGGCCATCGATTATTTGCTGTTAAAATACGGGCATGAATGCTCTGAATTTGAAGGTCTATGCTGTTTTAATTTGTCTGACCATTCTAAAGATATCCAGTCCCATATTAATAAACTCCACGACTTGACTGCAGAAATTAGAGAACACATAGATCAGGGTTTCTTTGACTGGCTTTTTAACTGGCTCCCTGACATGCATTTTTTACGACAAATTTTGGGAGGGGTTATTATTATTGTCTGCATCCTTATAGCGATTTGCTGCTTTATTCAGTGTGTCCCTTCCCTGCTACAATTTTTTAAACTTACGAAGAGTCGTAGATCAGTTAGTTTTGTTTCATATTATTCATCTACTGACGTTAGCTCCATTTAGTTATTGGTTAATAGACTGGAGTCAAGGGGTGTAATGTTATGGCTGTCTTTTTGCCAGCTCTCTGGAGAAGGAGAATGATGGAGAGTGACTCCAGCCTATCACCCCCATAGCATAGGGATTAGGCCGATAAACAGGGACCTTGTCTTACAGATATAAGGGCATTTTCGTGCCATTTCTCTTAGAGTAAGGCTTATGAATTTAAGTGAGGGGTTAGATATATAAGTATTAGTCATGATTTACTCATTTGCTAACATGCCGATCTGTTTCTCATGGAGCTATGCATATTATGGGCTCCGTAGGCCTTAAGCGAGACAGACTCCATTTTGCTTTCTGCCTGGTAGCTCGAGAAGGCTTTCTAGGTTAAAAGTGATGTTTTAGTTTTAAGCTGTTGTTCGCTTGGAGAGAACCGGTTCAGGCTGACCCTTATCGAAGGAATGTATTTTTCTCCACTCCGAAGACACAACTTCAGGCTGGCCAGCTGGGAAAGTGTCCTTGGTACGGGGAGGTACAAGAATTTGGTGGGCGGCAGGTTACTGGCCGTGAATTTCCATGAAGGAACGGGCTTTTGATATTAGCAAAGGTGTTAGTCTTTCAGTCAGTCAGTCCGTAGGCGGCATCTAGCCGTTAGCATCTCTGCCATTATTCATTTTCATGGTGGACAAGTCGCCATCTTTGAAGTCGGAGAAAGATTTAAGACCGAAACTCTCTGAAGATAGACTGAACGAGAAGTGGCGCGGAGCGCACTAACCCAGAGAGAGAGAGAGACGGTAGCTAATTAACAGCAAGGTTCCGAGGTCCTGAGGGAGAGCAGACGAGTTTGAGCCTATCAGTGCAGACGTGTACTTGTGACGGCTGAGGGTGACTGCAAGGCGAGCCAGGACCCAGAGACGAGACAGGAGCCTAGATGACTGCCGAGTCCCGATTTCCCATTAACCAGGTGAAGTCCGACCGATTCTTATAGTGCGTGCACCCTAATCTTTCTCTTTTATTTCTTGTGCAAATGTAATGCTGCATAGTAATGTGATTTATGTTTATGGTTAATAAATGCCCTAATTCATATAGAATTATCGTGTACCTGGTTCTTGTGTCCAATCTTGGTAAATGATGCTCCTAGTTGAGCACTGTTTAGACGAACGGATGAGAAATCCCGATCAGACGAATAGTTATCAAATAAAGAGGGAGTGAGTGGACCTTTGATGTCGTAAGCACGGAGTACACTATATAATCTGAATCCATATCCAAAGTTATTATTTTAGTTTTATCCTAAGTAGATTGCTAAGATATCATCCTAATAATGTTTCATAGGAATGTGGTCGTCGTTGATATGCGGCGTTAATGAGAGCGCTGGGGAGGATTACCAGCGTGTAGGGCTGCCGGATTGCAGCCCGTGTGTAAATGAGAGCGGCGGGAGGGATACCGCCGTGTAAGTTTCGCAGGATCGCGAACGATTTGGAAAAGGGAGCATTGGGTTCTGCAGGCCCGTGTGTAGACACGCCGGATTGCGTGTCAGATCTGCCCTAGGGTAGAACGGTCTGGGTCAGGGCGACCGCGAGGCCAACTGATGTGAATAAGATATTGTAGAAAATCCATATATGTATATTGTCATTCCCCATTCTTAGGTGCGACCTGTATATTCATCTTTATATCTACCCATTGTAAATACGATCTAAGAAGGGAAGGTGAGTACGTTTTGGCTGGGTCACAGGGGCCCCTGGGGGCTGATCCCATCTAAACAGAAAATCCAGCCATTACATGGGGAGAACCAAGCCAGAACATGATGAGACCCTTAGAACAGTCCTGCACACCCTGTCCACCAATGGCCTCACCGCTGAACTGGAAAAGTGCAGATTCGGCCTGCGCAAGGTCACATACCTGGGGCATGAAATCGGGGAACACAGAATTTCTCCGAAGACAGCCAACGTCGAAGCAATCAGATCGGCACCCAAACCAAGCTCCAAGGACGAAGTACGATCATTCCTCGGGTTGGCTGAATTCTATAGCAAGTTCGTCAAGAACTTCGCCACCAAGACCCACAACCTATGCCTGTTGCTGAAGGACAAATCCACGTTCCACTAGTCGGCGGAATCAGACGCAGAATTCGAGGCAATCAAAACAGACATCTGCAAAGCCATTCCACTACAAGGGTTCAACAGCTCCGCCCCCAGCATCCTGACAACCGATGCCAGCAAAAAGGGATTGGGAGCAGTCCTGTCGCAACGTGCCACGGACGGCACGGAAGTCACCATTGGCTTCGCATCCCGCTCCGTTGCTCCCAACGAAGAGAAGTTTAGTGTCATAGAAAAAGAGATGCTGGCTGCCATCTGGGCAATGGAGAAATTCCTACAATACATCTGGGGATCCAAATTCACACTCCGCACGGACCACAAGCCGCTGATCAAAGTCCTCACATCCAACGGGAACGCCAAAGGCACCCCACGCATAGCCAAAATGACACTCCTGCTCCTGGATTTCATCTACGATGTGGAATTCCTGCCAGGCCACAAGAACAAAGTAGCCGACTTTCTCAGCCGTTCGGCCGCAATGGAGGATGTCCCACACTCTGACGGGTGGGAGGAATACCAAGTGGCGCTCACTGCAGATCAGGAGACCACCATAGGGGTGAAAGATTGGAAGACGGCATACGACCGGGACCAGGAGCTCTCCAAAGTGAAGACCTATGTCACTCAAGAAACACTTGAAAGGCGATCTCAGGAAGTACTGGGAGGTACGCGAGGAGTTATCCCTCAGCGATGATGCCGCGTTCCTCCTCAGAGGCGGCAAAGTCATTCCCCCGAAGGATGTGATGGACCGCCTCCTCACCATACTGCATGAAGGCCATCTCGGCATCATCAAATCCAAACTAAGAGTGAAACAGTCATACTGGTGGCCGGCAGTGGACAACTCTGTGGAAAGGTTTGTGCGAGCATGCCAACACTGCGCTAACGCTGACAAGCACACACGATGCTGAGACCCCCGATGGTGGAATTCAACACGCCCATGAACCCATGGGAAGAACTGTCAGTGGACATCCTGGGCCCCATTCTGGACTCGTGTCGAGTACCCAACTACGTGATCGTCCTCGTCGACAGATACTCCAAGTGGCCGGAGGTGGAGATCTGCGAAAAAGTGGACACCGATGCCGTCATCACTTTCTTGACAAATACATTTTTGAGGGAGGGTATTCCAAGAGTGCTCACCAGTGACAATGGCCCCCAGTTCACCTCGGAAAAGTGGACAGCATTCTTTCAAAGAAACAGCATCCAAAGCAAACACATGCCAGTATATCATCCTGCCGGCAACGGCCAAGCAGAACGGTTCAACCGAGTCCTCATGGGCTCAGTACAGGCAGCCATCGGCGCGGGCAAGAACTGGGAGACGGAAATCAGGAACACCGTGTGGGCCTATCGCATAACTCCTACCCTTACCAGGTACAGCGCGGCAGGGAGCCGTTCACAAGGGACAACCTGGCGTGGATGGACTTGAAACTTCAAAGCCGCTGGTCACCAGCAGTGTTGAGAAGCAACATACAGAAAGCCCAAAAGAGATACAAGGACAATTAGGACAAGACTCACGGAGTGTGGGTGGTATCCTTAGCCCGAGGGGACTGGGTAAGAGTGAAACTGGGCCACTTCGGCAAGAAAGGTGACAGCAAATTCAGCCTGCTTCTTCAAGTCCAAGAACTGTACTCCCGCTCAGCACTACTAAGCGACGGCAAAGTATGGTCGCACAGCAGAATGGCAATGTGCAACAAGGTCTTACTGTGGCAAGCCAATGGATCCTCCTCCATGACACGCCCTCAAGGGAAGATGATGGATCTGGACGACGATGTTTCCACCAACAATTCTGAGTTTGGCGGTCTGGAGGGGGGGACACGGGGCAGCACCGAATCGGCTGGTGAAAGTAACAGCGCGCCCCAGCACAACACACACCTCCACACGACAACTGCCAGGGAAGAGAATCGCAAGAGGAGCAGGCCTCCTACACACACACCCGCACAGGTAGAAAAGTGGTGCGACCAAGAAGATACAATAACTTTACCACATAGAGCTCCTAGGGGTCAATATCATCCTCACCCTGAGCTGACAACGCAGATACCCGGGACTCCTCCAGTGAGGGGCCACCAGGCACAAATTGGGTGCACAAGTGCTCACACACAATCCACCGATAAGGCGTTCATGTAGTTGGGACAATTGTTCGTATGCCTGTTGCATCGTTATTAAAGGAGGGAGATATGTGGTGTTACGGTCTAGTGCTCTGCACCCACATGATCTGCGCTGTGCCTCATGGGATCGTGAGAGGCGGTGCAGGACGTGGGGGCAGAGAATAGTGTATGGACATTTGCCTCCCTCTGTGAGTAAAGGGACTTAAGCAGCATACCCTGTGCATGTCATATTTCCCTCCGGAGCACGCACTTTCCATCACCACATGAAAGTGTTAGAGACTGCAGAATCCATGTTTGAATAGTCGAAGAAGTAAAGTGCACCGGGCCTACCTCGTTGAGACGCTTTTCCTGCTCCACATCAGCTTTCACCTGCACTGAGGGCAGCCATACCAGCGGCTTGCAGTGAAGGTTTCATTTTCAGAAGTATCCTGAAAGTAAAAGGAACAGAAGCAGTTAGTGCACATGCGCAAGGTTTTCTAGTGTGCAGTACAAAAAAGGATAGTGTTGGCATAGTGACGGAGACTTTTGTGATGCCATCCTATGCACTGACGCAATGGCTGCTATAATAGATACAGATTCCTTTTTAAGCACAACATTTCTAGAGTGACAGTCTAGCTGATGTGTGACGCAGCATGCACTGCCGCAAGCGTCGGCGTGCTGCCATATTGGATCCACTTTCTGCAACCATTTCAACCCATTCTCATTGATGTATAACACAGCACGCGCTGCTGCAGGAGTCGACTTGACACCATTTTGAAAACAGTGGATGCTTTCAGCAGAGCGGCTGTGAAATGGTTAACTTTGGATTAACCTCAGTGTTGTGCACGCCGCAGTGATGCGCACACCTGGTGAATACAACAACTGGGGCTTATATAGCACATCTGTGTTGTGGTAAGGTTATGGTTTAAGTATACAGATTATTTGCGCATTACGATGATGCAGAAGTAAGTCTTAAAGTTGCTTGGTGAGTTGTGCGTTGCGGTCATGTGCACACCTGTTTGATGCAGGGACTTGATTATATTATTTGAAATATAGGTTGTAAAGCATGTCTGTGGGGGTTATATATTTTTTAATGGCATTTTTTAATGGCAAGTTAGATGTTAAAGATTTAACACTACACCTTTATAACTATTTTGAAAATACTTTTACCAGTTGTCACGCTCATAACACTACACCCAAGGCACTATTATAGTAAGAGGTTACAGGGTAGTTTTACTATTGATATTTTAAAAAATAATATCAAATTGTAACTACCTATATATGCAACTAGTCTACACATATAATGTAGTTGGTTACACCACCACCACCATTTTTAGAAGTACCATGGGAATGCATGGAAAAGATGGTATGATATATTTGGTATGTACTTAGGAGTGATTGGAGCATCACGGTATCACTTTAAAAATGTACTCCTTCACTCATTTGGTTTCCAAGGAAGGTCTTTATATAAACATCTACCACCACTTCCAATTAATGAAGGTGATGAACTGAATGAATATATGGAAACAGCTAAAAAATGGAGTTCAGATTTGACATTCAACCCAGTCTGGTAGTAATCAGACACATATTTTTTAAAAGGGATACATTTCAGCACTCAGAAGGCTGGTTGCTCACTGTCAATCTGAGGCATTTACTGACCAACTAGTCAGGGATCATTACATCTACAAGTGCACAGCCAAGTCTATACAGCTACACCCTTGAGGAAACCATACGAATGGCAAAAAGCATGGAAATATCTAAAGTGTCTGTAAAGGAACTCAAAGACAAGTCGACAGAAGCTATAGGGGCAATGAAAATGAAGGAGGACAAGTCAGTCAAAATAACACAGGGAGACAGTAGGTCATTTTTAAAACAACGAACACATGCTTTAGGTGTGGGAACACAACTCATACCAAAGGCGACAAAGTGTGTCCTGCAAAAAATGCAACATGCATGTTGTGTAGTAAGGTTGGTCATTTTGCCAGTGTGCTAAAGTAGTAAACGCAGTGCGAATCATTTTCAGAGCAATTGAATGAATGTAAATGGTGCTGGTGTGGCTAATGTGTCTAAAGTTGAATGTCACAAAGTAGACAAAATACAAGATGATCCTGGGGACTTGGTAATGGCGGTTACGGAGGGTTCAGTAGTAAGGGATTGGTGATTAGATAATTAATCTACTGGTTGATTCTGGGGCCAGAATCACAATGATCACCCAAGAACTGTTCGAAGAAACTTGGAACAACAGACCATTAGAACCACCACAGAGGTTGCCAGTGCACTACGAAGCACACAAAATTGAGTTTGCCAGGGTATTTTGAAGACATTTTGGAGTTCAGAGGGAGGACATTTCTAGGAAAGATTTATGTAGCGATCAAGGGTTTGTGAATATTGGGTTGGTTTCGCCCAGTGGTTAATTTGTAAAAAACATAAATGCCTGTGCTCTCGCCAGGAGGCAGCTTGCACCATCCCATTTTTCCTGTTAGTGCCGCCTAAAACAGAACCAACTACTAACCATGAAAAATGGGAAGAGGATGTGGCGTAACAGCCAGAGCTTCTGACTGCAGAGCTGGAGAACTAGGTTCGAGTCTCTGCATCAGCTCAACATTCTGTGATTCTGGCCAAATCACTTAATCTCCCGGTAAATGAATGTGTCCTTAACTGATGCTTATGAAAAGCGCCGGTGTTGATGATTAAGTGCTGGTGCTGAGCACTGGAAACCACCAGCTCAAATTAAGCACTGGTTTCACCAAGGATTGTTCCAAATGATGTTGACACCAGGTACCAAGGATCAAGTGTCGGTTGGTGGGTCAAATGATTTCAGGAAGGGACTTGTGAAATGGGTTTCCTCTGTCTTTACTATGCAGTTGGGCACTATCAAAGGGTTCACTCAGCAGATCAAAGTCAAGGATGGGGTTGTTCCCATCAAACATAAATTGAGAAGTGTGCCATTTAGTGTTAGAGGGAAATTGAAAAAGGAACTTACAGAATTGTGTGAAAAGGGTATTATCAAGCCGATTGAGTCCTCCTTACGGTTTTCACCTCTGGTTGTGTCACGTAAGAAGAACGCTGATTTAAGAGTATGTGTTGATCTTCGAAGCTTGAATAAGCATATTTGGAAAGATTCACATCCTCTCCCAAAGATCACTGAATTGTTGATCATGATTGGTGGTTCCAAATGGTTTTCAGAATTTGATCTGGCTGCAACTTATCATCAGGTTATTCATGATCCATCTTCTAGACATCTTACAACTTTCTTGTTGCCCATAGGCACGTTTCAATACTGCAGGATAGCATTTGGGTTGCCATCGGCGGCTGTAATCTTTCAGAGGATAATGTTTTTGATGTTGAATGATGTCAAAGGTGTGGCCGTTTTTCAAGACAATGTTTTGATCTATGGAGCAACAAGAGAAGAACATGATAATACTTTAACGGAAGTATTGAGCATACTGCAGAAAAAGGGTATGACATTGAAAGTTGAAAAGTGTCCGTTTTTGAGAGATAAGGTAGACTATTTGGGACATATAGTACCTGAGCATGGGGTTGAACCAAGACCTGGGCTTATCAATGCTATCACAGACGCTTCTCCACCAGTTGACAAGCCCAGACTCAAGTCCTTCATTGGTCTTTGTAGATTTTATTCAAGGTTCATATCTGGCTGGGGGTGGCACTAGTGGCTCCGGCGACCCGGGCCACTTATCAGCCATAATCCTGCTCCGTGATTAGCTGTGACCGGGCAGAACTGTAGCGATGGAGTCGGCGATCGCTGTGGAATTGCTGGTGCTCTTTTGGCCAACTCTATTTTCAAAAATAACGACGCAGCAGGCCGGAAACCTCCCCGCACTGAACCGGGCACGGCCTGCTGAGATGCCACAAAATCCCAAAGCCGAAACGGACCTCTGCGTAGTGCGATGGGGGCAGACTGGAGCCGGCGCGAACACCCAATATCGACGGGGGGACGAGGAGCGGCTTGGGAGGGCTGCGGCTCCCTGCAGCTCGGACATGGAGGAGGGTTGCACACGGTCGCGCTGCCCTGACTCAAGACAGCAGAGGCCCCAGCGAGAGTTGGCCTGGTGCCGGGAACCTCCCTGTGCTGAACCTGGTAAGTGCGGCCTGCTGGGACGCCACAAGACCGCAAAGCTGAGAAGGACCCCTGCATGGTGCAACGGAGACAGACCGGTGCCGACGTGAGCTCCCCACATTGACAGGAAGGTGGGGAGCGACTTGGGAGGGCTGCGGTGAAACCCGGACAGAGGGGGGAGCTGCGCACGGCAGCGCGGCCCTGACTCCAGACAGCAGAGACCCCAGTAGGAGTTGACCTGGTGCCAGGTGACCTAAAAGTGCGTCCCCATCATGAGGGTCGGTGTGGCCAGCGGGAGCCAATACCTCGTACATCACTTGGGCTAACCAGAATGGATGGTATGATCCACACTAAAATCGAGCACTGATTTCTGACTGCTGTGGAGCCCAGGGAGCGAACAGGGCGACATACCAGTGCAAGAAGTCCCCATGCGATGGTCCCTCCCTCACCGCCAGGCAAGAGCGACGACAGTTACTCAATGGCCCAGGCTAGGTGGATAAGGAGTCTCAGTGGTGTTGGCAGGTATGAGATTTTTGATAAAGGCATCAACATCCTGCATAAGAGAACGTTGACCTTACACTCCACCCCCAGTGGCATAGACTACACCGGCCTACATGAGGCCGGCAGCGGGGCAGATTTTCCAACACTGCAGCAATCAACGGAGGTGCCAAGCTGGCAAAAGGAGAGTAATATGCAGAACGGAGGCGAAGTAAGCCAAGTTACCATTTGAACCCCGCAAGTTACTCCATACACAGCAGCGGGACGCTGATCAACACACGGCAGACCAATCTTCCAAAGCATCTCAGGCCTCAGGAGAGGAACTAAAATCCCTCCTGATGACAATGAAGCAAAGCCTCACCTCGATAGAAACCAAAATGGACTCCATGTGCAGACGCATAGACCTCATAGCCCAAAAATTTGAGAAACATGATGGCCGCATCAAGGAAGCGGAACACAGAATTTCTGACTTGGATGACACATCAGCATCCAGAAAGGAACAACTAAGTCAAATGGAACGCTTGTTAAAAGTCACTGCCACCAAGAACTGAGACTTAGTAGCGAATCCCAGACTTATTAACATACGTATCCTAGGTGTGCCGGAAAGTGCGATCACTGGAATGGAAGACTATGTTGAGTGCATGTTAAAGACCACCTTCAGAGCTGATGCCTTTTCTGCGCAGCTGGTGGTGGTGAAGGCGCAATGCTCGTTGGGACCCCGACCACCTCCTGGAGCTACTCCCAGGCACATAATCGCCAGGTTACTCAACTATCGTGACCGCGATGTGGCCCTCCGCCTAGCGAGGGAAAAACTGCAAATTACTTTTGATGGACACGCCATCGCAATGTACCCTGACTTCACCATGACAGTACAGGAGGCTAGAAGAAAATTCATGCCGGTGAAAAAGAAACTTCAACAGGCGCAAATTGATTATGCAATGATGTACTCGGCACGCCTTTGAGTTACCTATCAGAGGAAACAATATTTTTGCATTAACCCGCAGCAGGCAGAGGATTTCTTAAAACATACCATGCGAAGCTTGGCAAGGCAGGACGCGGACCTCCAAGACGACGGCTCACCTTCACTGATGTCAGAGGTGGAATAACGGGACTCCACCGGGGCCAATGGAGAATGCCCCAGATGTTCATTCAAACTGTACCACTGCCGAACTTTCAGCGCCTTGTTATAGCTCAGGCTCCCTTATCCCGACTGGAAGGTGTAATGTGCAGACTTTGCCCGACTCTTCTCTGTTATAGCATGATTGTCTCCGGTGGCTTACAGAGTGTATCACCTCAGTATGCCTGGGCGCCCCCCCCCGCTCTTTCTTCTCTCTCCCGCTACTCGGGGGGGGGGGTTGTGGTGCCCTCTGTTGTTGCCTCATAAGGAGATCCCTGTCTACTTCTGTGGTTTATCTTCACCCTACATCCAACTGTTCCTATTTTCTGAACAAACTCTCTTTGTATACGTTTCTCATCTATGCTCGTTCGTGCGGCCATCCATGGCTGAGGAATGTAAGTCGAGATTTCTGTTTACCTTGATGTTACTGGTTATTTCTTTTGGGAAGGGTGGGTACTTTGACTTCGCCAAGTTTGGGTTGTCGCTATGGGAGGTGGGAGGTAGGGGATTATATCTGTTTGAGCGCACAACACATCATGTAGGTAGGAATGCATTGCAATCACTAGATTATGTATATGTGAGGATGTACTATTGCTACCAGGGCATACCGATACACCCCTTCGTGACACTATGACAGGAGATCAAAAGAGACTGGAAATACGCTTTATTACCTGGAATGCCCAGGGCCTGGGAAACCCGCGTAAATGTAGGCAAGTTCTAGCGTATGTAGATAGCTACGATGTTCAAATAGCTATGCTACAGGAGATGAACCACCATTGGACAACACCCCCCACTTTTGCTGCTCGATGGGCGGAGTATAGATGCTTTGCAATCTTTTCTACATATTCCAGGGGCACAGCAATTCTGGTTAAAAAACACATGCCATACATGGCCATGGGATCTCTTTAAGACACCCAGGGCCGCTACAGTCTTATGTGGGGCAAGCTGGCTTCTTATGCTGTCCCTTTAGTCAGCTGCTATGGGCCTAATACTGATGACCCGGTTTTCTTCACCAACTTATGGGGTGAAGTAATGGCTACTGGGTCTACATCCATGATCTAGGGAGGAGACTTCAACACAGAATTAGTGCCCACGCATGATAGACTGCATCCCCAACACCACCATTATACTAATACCCAACGTCAGGTACAGAGCAGTATTGCAGCGTACTGCCTCTTAGACACATTGAGACACGTACATCCAGTGCAGAAAAAAGGTACTCATTACTTAACAGTGCATTCTACATGGTCACGCCTAGACTACTGGATTGTGTTTAGAGGACTAGGCCCCTTGCTCTCCCGGGTCGAACACCTTGCACGTGCATATTCAGATCACTTACCAGTAGAAATGAGACTGGCCCTCTGCACAACAGCATTCCCCACTCGGCCTGGCGGCTAACCCCAACACTATTACTAGACACCGTATTCAGAATGGAGACAGGGCAATAAATAAGTGACTTTTTCCAGCGTAACACAGGCTCAGTCCCTCACCTGACTACAGTATGGGAAGCTTTCAAAGTCACAATAAGAGGGATCTGCATTGCTAAGGGGGGGAGTCTTGAAAGATCTACGCTCAACAATTAGTCAATTAGAAGTAGATATCAAACAACTGGAGCTAGAGCTCGTCCACCCTCCTACCGAGGCAGTACGAATTTAACTCAGAGATAAGATATCCAAATCCAGAGACACTGCAGACCACTAATTCCTGTTTCGCTTCAAATATTTCAGAGCCTGCAGATATAGTGAGGGAGAAAGACCTGGGAAAGCGCTAGCTGATCAAATCCGCAAGCCCTGTTTCTCCAACTATGTTCTGGAAATCCAAAAACCTAGGGGGGTGATCTGCAGGGACACACCTGACATACTCCAGGTGTTCACGACCTATTATTCCTCCCTCTACACCACAAAGAGACAGCAACCAATTGCACTACCGCCTTACCTGGAACAAGTGGCTCTGTTCTGGCTAGGAGAGGTGCAAATAAAGTTTCTCTCAGCAGAAAAAGAGGAAGACGAGATCAGGGCGGCGGTAGTGCAGCTGAGATCTGGCCGGGCCCCAGGGCCTGACGGCCTACTAGCGGAATTCTACAAAACATATGTAGAATACTTCACTCCTAGATTGAAAAAGGTGTATGAGGAGGCGATAGATGCTGGAGTTCTCCCCCTAACCATGCGGGAAGCAGTAATTATCTCGCTACTAAAGCCTTGGAAGCCAGCAAATAAATGCAAGTCATATAGGCCGCTTTCCCTGATAACTGCGACATCAAAATGTTTGCCAAAGTATTGTTCAATCGATTAAGCCTCCTCATGGACTCACTTGTATTGCCGGACCTCGCAGGTTCTATTCCTGGCCGTGCAACATCACACAACCTTTGTACGCTTTTCTCAGTGATGCAGGATGTCGACCCGGAGATGGCGGCAGAAGCAGTCTTCTTGGGCGCTTCTAAAGCGTTTGATTAGGTGGAGTGGGATTACCTCCTTGCGGTGTTCAGAGAATGGGAATGCCGCGCGGCTTTCTCTCATGGATAGAACTGGTGTATCTGAAGCCACAAGCGAGAGTTTTAATAAATGGCGTGAGTTTGTCCCCCTTTCCTGTCTCACATGGTACACAGTTGGGGTGCCCACTTTCCCCTCTTTTATTCGCGTTGGCCATCGAACCACTGGTGGCCAAACTGCATCAGCATCACCGAGAGTGGGCTCTTCGCTACCCCACTAGGCATGTATTGGTGTCCCTTTACGCAGATGATGTTACACTATACGTCTGAGACCCACATATAAGTCGCAACCCCATTTTACGAGAATTTATAGCCTTTGGTGAGCTTTTAGGAGTTAATATCAACTGGGGGAAATCCCAGATGTTCCCACTTATAGCGGCTCTCCTCCCCTATACATTAGATTACCCCATTATATGGTGCACCTCAGAAATGACATACCTGGGAATAACGATCTCTAGAGACAGGCCGAAACTAATACGAGCCAACTATGGAAACGCTCTTGAGGCCTTAATGGACTCAATTACTAGATGGATTTCTTTGCCCCTGTCCATGGCGGGGAGGATCTTCCTGATGAAGATGGTCATTCTTCCTAACCTACTTTATCTATTCATTAATATACCCTACAACCCTGACTGTAACTTTTTTAAAGCCTTGAAACCCCATATGATACGACTCGCTTGGGGCGGTAAACAACCCAGACTGAAATGGGAGATATTGACGCTACCCTATTCACTGGATGTTTTCGAGCATCTGACCTAGAATTATACTATTTATGTGCACAGCGCACTTCGCAGCATATTGGCTTAAACCTCCCCCATACATGCCACACATTGCTGTTGATCAGGGTAACATGGATCTGATTCCGCTGGCGGAATTTATAGCAACGCAACCCCGGGAAAGAGGCACCGATCCCACCACAGTAGCATGTACCACAACCCCCTGGCAGAAAATTACTAGAAGACGAGATATACCAATGCTGTTTTCACCCCTGCTTCCACTTCCCCAGCACCCAGATCTTCAGGTGCCCAGGAGCTGAGATGTCGCCAATTATTACGAAGGGTTAATATTAAAACATGGGGGGACATATATACAAATGGAGTTTTTCAAGCGAAAATTTCTTCCAAGGCGTAGAACCCACATGGATGGACCTATTTATATATGTTAGGCTAAGACAGAGTGTCAGGGTAGCTACTCCGATGTTCTCCCACGAACCCCCTATATTATCCCCACTGCACAGCCTGCTACAATGCACTACCGCCACACGTGATCTTCCTCCTGTATCGCAACATACAAACCTCCATCACGAGAGCCTGACAGATTTGCGCATACATTGGGAGGTGGACCTAGGTAAATCTCCATCCAACCAACAATGAGAATACTGCTGCCAACAGACTGGACATATCTCGGCCAGTAGCCGTCTCCGCATCATACGCGATAAGTTCCTTCATAGGTTATACTACACACCAATTAAGATGCACACATTTCAATTACAAGATAATGACGCGTGTGATCGCTGTGGCCAGGAGAGAGCAGATTTTTTGCACCTGGCTTGGCAATGCGCACCCATTAACCAATATTGGCAGCAGGTATTCAAGGCATTGGGACAGATGATGCTAACTCTGCTGCCGACATCACCAATCACGGCATTGCTGGGCTACCCAGAAGAGATCCCACTTACTTGCAGGAAATATGTGGCACTGGGACAGTTGTTAACCAAGGCGGATCAGGGGGCGGACACCTAAATTTAAGGACTGGATGCAGGACCTCATCTTTTGGTAAGAACAAACACTGAGCTATGCGGAACTACTCCCCTTACCTTCTAGAACAAAAGATATATGGGATCCCTTACACACCTACCTGTTGACCAACCTTGCCATGATGAGGGGGCGGGGTACAAGCACTGGGATGGATGCATGAAAGATTCTGCATTAACTACAGGGACATGCCTCGCCGAGAGCTAGAATGAAGGTACACCTATTACTTCAGATTTAGTCTCAAGAATCTATTTTTAATGAAGGTAGTAAACTCAGACTATGGCGCCAACGGGAGACGAGAGAAGGCTATGGTTACACTCTTTCTTTTAGTTTGGCTGATGGACAATCGCCCCCAGGTTATGTATGACATATACAGTGATGTGAATTGTAATGCACGACTATTAAGCAAAGTGATATGCTGTTAATGTGCTCGTTGTTGTTATGTCTGTAATTTGAACTGAAAAGCAATAAAAATAAAGGTACATATCTGGCTCTGCGTCAAAAGTAAAGCCTTTGACGTATGCTAAAGAAAATATTTACTTTTGTGCGGGATAAGTCTTGTCAAGAGGTTTTCGAATGGATTAAATCTCAATTGGTAGGGTCAAGGATTTGGAAACTGTTTGATCCAAGAGTGCAATGTACCGTCACAATTGATGCAAGGAGTTTTGGGCTAGAAGCTGTTCTCACCCAAGTAACAGATGGTGTTGAGAACACATTTGGTTATGCTTCCAGAGTATTGAGAGGATATTAAATAAAATTTTCAGTAATTGAAAAAGAGTTGTTAGCCTATTGGTGGGCTAGTAGGATATTTCATCCATTCATTTGGGGTAATTCATTTATTTGGCGAACTGATCACAGTCCACTTGTCTCCATTCTTTCAGGGGACAGTATTAAAGACCACACACCGCACATCTCTAGTCTTTCCACAAAGCTGTTGCAATATGACATTGACGTTTTGTATCTTCCTGGCAACAGAAATATCAGAGCTGATTACTAATCTAGATTTCCGGATGAAGTGGAGGACCCGAAAGTAGCTGAGGATGAGGAGCAATAAAATTATTTAATAGCACCCATTGATGTTGAAAACATGTGTGCTATTAGTGAGATGGAATGGAGGGAAGACTTGAAAAAAGAAGTATCCTTGACGCAAGTAATAAACTTTGTGGCCCAAAGAAAAGGATGTACCCTATCAATTCCAAACGTTTGTAAAGGTATCTACAAAACTTTCAGTGGAGGATGGTATACGTATGTGGGGGAGAAGTTTGTACCTCCGGATAGTTTGAAGAAGAGAATTATGTGCGGTGCGCATGAAGGCAACTTGGGCAGAACACTCACTGAGCACAGAGTACGTGAAATATTTTGGTGGCGTAGTAAGGACAAACACATCGATGAGCACACGGGCGATTGTGTACTTTGCAATAATTGTGGAAAAGGTGTCAAAACTAGAAGCCCTTCCTTGCAGCCTATTGAATTGCCCTCCAAACCATGGGGCAAAGTAGGCATTGACCTTGTGGGTCCTTTCAATTCATTACCATTTTCCTCTAGATTTGCTGTTGTCTTGATAGACTATTATTCGAAATGGCCAGAAGTTGGTTTTATGGGGGATACCACATCGAAGAATGTTATTGACTTTTTGAAAGATGTATTTTTAAGGGAAGGGTTCCCATTGTTTCTGGTTTCTGACAATGGGGTATAATTTGGCAGTCAAGAGTTTTAATTGTTTCTCGAACAGGGTGTTATCAGACATTTCAACAGGTTGCTTTATAACCCACAAAACAATGATTTAGTTGAGTGTATGAATCATGTGTGGGATAATTGTGTTCATTGGGCGATTGCTAGTTAATGTGTGATACAAAATGCTGTACAGTACATGCTATGGATCTATCGCACCACTCCTCATTCATCTACAGAAGTTTCCCTTTTTGAATTATTGACAGGCAAGAAGCCATCTTCCAAACTCTGTCTAGGGTGGATGTCAAAATGGGTACAGCATAATGTATTGGAAGATGTGGAAAATGTTGTCAGACAAAATGTACATGAAGTACAAATCAATCAAAAGAGGTACTTTGGCTCAAAGAAGAAAGTTCTCCCACATCAACTGGAAGTAGGTGCTAGAATATGTGTCAAAGTTCCTTTTCAGAAAAAAAGGGGAGATGAAATATACTGATCCGCTGATTATTGTTATAGTGTGTGGCAATGCAGTTACGGTTAATTAGCAGAATTGATGAAATATTGGGAAGGTGGTGAAAGTTAATAACACCAGTTTGGATTGCACTGAAAATCCCATGAGCGACCCCAAAAGGTTGGCTGACATTAATTTCACGACTAGCTCCGGAAAGCCTGCAGACAGTCAAATTAGTGTTCTCGGGAGCAGTCGACAATAGAAGTTGTCTGTCAGGTATTGCTGATCAGTCAAAGTTGATATTCAAATACTTGAGTTTAAAAAATCGTTAATTCAAGAATTAGTTGATTAAGTATGATTGGAACAAGTGATTTTAACATTCCGAATTGTGCGGATATTGTTATAATTTGCCTTAAATCCATCCACCTTTGAGGGCATTTTCGGATACATATAGTAAAGTATTTCGTTTTCAAACATGTAGGTTTATTTCAGATTTACTCATTTTAGGTTTATCCTCTTTTGTTGTCTATATTGGTGTGCTTATGTTTTATATATTGTTGTTTGAAATTGTAGAGGGAAAGGATAATGTAGTGTTCTATACTCATGATGTCATGATGTTCTGTGTTATTATTCATGCTGTCATTATGTTCTGTATTGGAATATGAGGAGTCACTTGACTCAGCAACAGTAGTTGCCTGTGAGCAGTTCAGGGTGCTCCTCCAGAGTGGTCTCTATTTTACAGATAAATCTAATTTATCAGAAAACTTGGTTTGAGTAGTTACTACAGAGACACATCTCATCTTTTTAATCTTATGCACCTTCTTTTGACTCTCTCCTGCATGCAAAGTTAAAGACTGAATACAGAGCCTGATTGGGACCCATTTCAACATCACCTTTTTACCACTTCCAGGATTCGGACCCTGAGGTAACTGCTCCATGTAAGGCCATGCCTATCCCCAAACTTTAAAAGTACTGGAATTTTTGTTTCTCTGTGGCAATGCACCCAGATTGTGGAACTCAATATAACTAATTTTTTGACGAAACATTATCAAAACTGAAAAAGTCCCTCTTTTCTGGGGATATCTAACAAATTGAGACTATATACACAGTTTAAAACCAACTGGTGAGTTCTGATTTACTAGTAGCAACCGTATCCGTTAGTGAATTATGCATGTAATATAGTTCATACTTCCATCGAAAGGTTCTGGTGACAACATAGACCACAAGGATGAATGTCAAGTGGTTTGTGAATGTCACCAAATCTCTGAGACTGAAAACTAAAATACCATATTACATGTAACTTATGACTTATTTTTGTATATGAGCTGCTTATAAAAGCTGTTTTCCTCTAAGTGCAGCAAACAACTTGACACTGATTGGAATGGGCAATGGTGAAGGCCAGTGGATTTGTGCAATTCTGTGACTGCAATATTTACTGCATAGTTATGGATTTACAACATTTGCCGCATAAATGTTCTTAACTTGCAGATTTCACATAAATGTTGATTCCACCTCAAAAACTTGAAAATAACACTGCCAGCAACATTTTAACTTTGCTGCATAATTAAGATAATAGTTATGCATAATCCTAGTAGACATGCCAATTGTAAAACTCTCCACAGTGGTTTGAGGGCTGTCATTATGATGATAAAGCCCATTTTTCGCATGGAATAGTGATACATTTTCTCTGTGAAAATGGGCTTTCATACTCTTGCATCCTGTACAATAAAAGCAAGTATTCATATTACATAGCGGCAGTCAATTCAATCTTTATTTCGGTTACCATGGTAACCATAAAAGTACACCACAGAAGAAAAAAAAAGAATAATGCATCAATAAAATAGCTCTTACAGCTCAATGCATGAAAATAAAACATCAGAAATAGCAGTACACCCAGGGCTTTAAGTGGGCCGGGTCTCACTGGGTCTGAGCACCGGCAGTTTTTTTAAGGGACCCTCAAAACGGGTCTATCAGGCTGTGATTAGTGCCCTTGCACAAGCGGTACGTTTTTCTTTCCTGGACTGCAGTGACAGTAGGCACACCGGTTTGCAAATGGTGAGCGTTGTAGAGGAAGCGAAATCCTTTAAAGAGTCATTTTCTCTCTGGATTTCCCTTCTCTTTTTGAAACTCAGGAGCAGCAAAATTGTCGTGGTGTCACCAGGGCTTCAAGTGGAAGTGTTTTAAATATTATATACAAGCCATAGTTGCTGCTTATTTATCTTATGCAACTAGCAACCATTGACAAAGCCAATAGTCCTGACTTGTAGGTATGCTGTGACTTGTTGCATCATATATCTGGATCAATGACAGGAACAGCAAAATGCAAGTCGGGCGGCACACTGTGCTAAACACAGATTTTTAGTTTACGTGTTCTTAAGCCACGCCCCTAATTACATTGACCACGCCCCTTTGAGAGACCCCCCAGTTTTTCCTTCCCACTTAAAGCCCTGAGTACACCAGTACAAAAAAAGACAAAGCATCAAGAGGTCACCGACATATCCCCAGAGGATTACATTAGCCTGTTTTTAAAGTATCCTTTGCCCCACGACAGGGAGTTCATATGAAATGCAAATGCCAAATTATAAACAGTAACATGGTTGCAAGATGACAATAACCACAAAGCATAAGATTAAACAATGATAAAATACGTGGTCGATTAGGTATAATATTTTAAGGGCTAAACAAGCCACCGAAAGGCAGACTAAAACAACATTGATTTCCTTCTGTTTAAGAGCATTTTAAAACTGAGCAAATATTTACACAGTTGGACAGAGAGTCCAACGACTCAGGTAGACCAGTGCCATCCCTGGGCTTCTAATGCCCTGAGTCCTGATTATTGGGATTACAAATTGTTCATAAAATTGAGATGCAATTTGCAAAAGAAAGTAAAATGCAACAGACTCTGGGGAGAGGACTCATGGCATGGAAATATCAACACTTTGGAGAGATCAAAATGCCCCAGGGGAAATCCCAAATGCCATCTCACAAAGCCCAATCTGAACCGAGTAAGTAGTAGTCTATCCCATGAGCAACTCGTCTACTCCAGATACGGTTCTAAAGAAGATATACTGCAGAGCAAGTTCTAAGCTGGGTCTGGAGGCTTAGTGAACTAATGCGTCCACTGTAGGGTCCTGTGTTTGACCTCATGGTGACAGGTTCAAACCCTGTACTACAGGTGACCTGTGCACACGTAATCTGTGTCAACAGTTTGAATTACTGCATGTAACAAATAAACAACTATCACAGTAGTCAAATGGCGTTTTCTTTCTTTGTAGTTTTAATCTGTGCTTCGTCAGGGTGTGAACCCACGACTTCTTCAGGGCTAATGGACAGATAGTCTGAAAGGAGAAATTCTCTCCGCCAGTTATACTTCTGTTCGGAAGGTTTTTCGTGCAGTTTTCCACTTGCAAGCGTACTCGCCTTCATCTCACTCAATCAGCACGCAAGTGCTCCTGTTCTGGTACTTACCTGATTATTATTCTTTGTCCTTCTTTGGAGTTGCTCACCCATTCAGCCGGGGCGGAAGTATAACCGGCAGACAGAATTTCTCCTTTCTGACCATCTGTCCATTAGCCCTGAAGAAGTCGTGGGTTCACACCCTGACGAAACACGTGTTGGCTGGGCATCTGATCACCGATTAAAACTACTAAGAAAGAAAATGCCATTTGACTACTGTGATAGTAGTTTATTTGTTAAATGCAGTAATTCAAACTGTTGACACAGATTATGTATGCACAGGTCACCTGCAGTACAAATTCTTAGACTCCGGTCTTCTTTGGGGGTTCACGGTTATCCCCCCACCTGTAGCACCATTCAAATTTGAATTGCTATATACCTACGTACACACGAGGAGGCGCCATCGCATACCGCATCACTTTAAACCCCCTGCTATCTAGGTTCAAATCCTGGCAGGTCCACTCAGTCTTTTATCCTTCAGAGATCAATAAAATAAGTACAATAGAGTTGGGTAACAATAAAAATCTCTTATTCCCCACCAAGTGGCCCTTCAGGGGGAACGTGTGCTTTACAAATGCATGTTCTGTTATATTCCCTAACAGATATTTTTGTAAGCTCATAATACTTTCTAAGGTAACATTTGTTCATCTTAAAAGATGTTTTTACCCAGGCCGTGTCAGGTTTAGTCAGAGTATCAGGTTCATTAAAAAATGTGGCTTACCCAGATCCATCAGCGTGGTCTTAATGTAATTAAACTAGGAGATGTTTAAGCCTCTTTCACAGGACAAACAATCCTTAACAATTTCCCTGTTAAAGGAGGCTGGGGATGAATCCAAATCAATCACCACAGTATGGGGGGGACTAGTTTGATTGAATCTTCCACATAATCCACCACAAGCTCCAGGTGCAAGATAAACATGGAACGCACAGGAGGAACACCCAGTAGTCTCCTCAGTGCTCTGTTTTGCTCACCCTGGAAGGGGTTTGTGCTAATGTATCCCTAAATACCTGACCCATATGTTACAATGGGTAAATACTTTCTTCTATAGGCCTCTAGCAGAGGCACCACCGTTCGTTTGTCTTTATGGCTCGCAAGATTGAAAACATAACCAGCCAAACTTACAGTTTTCTTGTAGACTTTCAGCAGTACAAGGACCACAGTTACCCCTGGCATCAAAAACAGCACCCCGGTTTGAGAAATCCTGAGTAAGGGCCATGAGGTGACCTTGCAACGATATACCCCTCATATTGGTTTGGCTGAGATTACAGGCAATGATAAAAGTTTTTGCTTGATTAGTGGCCAAACCAAGAGTTATTAGAGTTTATTTTCATTTTATTTTTTCTTTAGTGACACTGCTTAAAACAGTGGTCTTCAAACGGAGGGGGGGGGCGGGCCTTCCTAGGGGGACCTCAAGTGATCCTAGGGGGGGCTTCAGGCTCTGGCCTAAATAAGTATTGTGCTGATAACAGTGCTTTGTTTTAAGCTGAGAAAAATGAGCGGCACAAAATAGCTCTGTAATGGACCATCACTAACATGTTTTGTCATTTATATCCTAGCTGGGAGAAGGTGTCAGAAAGGAAGGGACTCCAAATATTCTTTAAACCCCTCACCCCCACTTCTAATAGTCACACTGTGGATACTTGTACATGTTAGTACGGCCTGCCTGGCCAAAATAGTATGCTTGGCAATCATGTATTTGATTGCATTTTTAAAACGGTAACAGAACTTAACTGCAATGTTTAAATATCTATAGACATATATAAACATTGCCAATTTAACAAAAGAATTTAGAAAAATTCTGAAGGGGGGCCCAATAATTTTTCCCCCCACTGGGAGGGTGCAGCATTAAAAAGTTTGAAGACCACTGGCTTAAAACCAGTGGACGACACTCCTCCGTCTCAGCAGAGGGGCCGCCACTGCCCAGGAGTTATTCTGTAGTTCCTGAATCTGACCCTTTGGACAGCCTTGTAAACCGCTCTTCATTGATGTACTTTATGGATATCCCTGTGTATTTCCTTCCGGGCCTCATGTAATCACATTGAAGTCTTCCTGCAGGATTGGTCAAACTACTTATTCTCGTTATGCCCTGGTCTGCTGGGTTGCATCAACAGACTGCTGACCACTAGGCCTAACTTGACAAATTAAGAATTCCCTTCCCGGTGACACTTGGTGGGATTGAGACAGTCAAATACCACAGGAAGGTAATTCATACACAGTTTTTCCAAGAGAGCACTCAGTCAACATTTCTCCATTCCAGCCTCAGCCCCTGGTTCTTGACCACCAGGAACTGGGAGGCCACAGTCTTAAGGCCATTCCCCCTCCTGGAAATGTGTAGGCCAAGACTTAACCGATTATGGTCACTATGGGCGCTTTCATTAATAGCAGTCCTGGAAACCCTAGCAAGCAAGTTGTGACCGACCAAAATATAGTCTATGACTGAATAGCACCCGCCCTCTCAAAAGTGGCTCTAGTCAGATAAGAAGAATCACAAAATTCAGTAACATTAAAAAGGTCAAACATTTTGATAATTTGGATAAAAGAGCCTGACTCCCTTGTCCCTAGGGTACCTATTGCTCCCAATACTGAGACAGTCAAACATGCTGTGGTCATTATCCACTTGAGTAGACCCTAATTTAACATTAAAATCCCCGCCTAGGATCATTTGAAATCCTTTGTGCAAAAAAGCTAGCTGTGCTTCCGGACCAAGAATGCAATCGGACAATACATTAAGATTGGCAATATGATCTAAATCAAAGTACTCATTCTAAAAATTAATTACAACAATACATAATCCATTGAACCACATAGGAAAAAAACTTGAAATAGAGAACTATCAGAGGGAATTGGGGTTATACTGCAATCCGATGTGACTTTAATTCAGGTTGTCAAACCTGCCCTGGCCCGGCCCAACAGAGAAGGTACAGCAGGGACTGTGTAAGAATATTAGCCATAAGTGCTAATGTCCTGAGCGGCCCATGTCTCCTGGAAAAAATAATATTGAACTTGTGTATATAGTGGCGCCATTCATCACAGTCTATTTTGCAGGCAAGTCCAGCAATGTTCCCGGAGAGAATATTCACACCAGGGATGAAATTCGTATGGATTATTGAATTATCCTCATAAATAAATTTGATATCTCTTACACTCAAAGTAAATACAATTTGAGTGGGGGTCCAAAGTCTGAGATATACTAGTGTACGCAACTGAGAGACCTAATCTATGACAAGTAACAAGTCAATCATTTTCTGTCAGATCACCCAGAGAGGAAAAATAGTTTTGATCACAAATGTTGAAGGAAGGTACTAGGGGTGAAGTAAGGCAGGTAGACCAGTCCCAGGGATGTGGACTTATTGCCAGATCTCTATGGAAAAACCAAAGGGGCAAGATCTTGATGTTACCGCTTTTGAGGTGACCTTGCTGGGCAGCCCGAATTAGGTCCTAGGCCAGTCTGGGGCTCCTGAAGGTAGCTGTTGCAATCCCCTGGAGCTCCTTATGCATCTTCCCGACCCATCCCACAGCTCTGGCAATAAGAAATAGACAGCCCTGGAACCTCGAATTCCCCTTAATCCAATGATTAACTTTATTAATAAGTTCCAGGTTCCAGTTGCTCACTTCAGGGTGCAACATCGTAACATTTGCCATAAAAATTTCATAGTGACACGCTGACGGTAGAGGATCACATCTAGAGGCACAGCCACAACTTAGCTCCATGTGTTAGGTGGAGGAATAGAATTACCCATTTGTCGATGGGCCCCTACATGTGTATCGGCCGGCTCAGGGTTCCTTGAGCTAGAAGGAGGGGGTATGTATGACAGGACCGGGCATTGGCGCCACACTGGGTGCACAGGAGAGCAGCTGTCCCCTCCCCACATCCAAGGGCCACTGCTCCTGGGCAGAACTGGGGGCCTCTGCCCAGAAATATTCCCCCCCCTCCAGCCACACCATGGTCCATCCTGTCATCCATTTTGTTTAATTTGGCCTCAATGCGCCCCAGACAGTCATACAGCCCTGACAACTTGGACTCAATAAGGTCAACAATCTCCTTACCCAATTGTTTAAACAAGCCCCTAATAACCTCTTTGTAATTGGGATGATCATTCAACATTACAGTTTCTGATGATGTTGGCTTAACTGGGTTAGCAGCCTTTTCAGGTATAGGCCCTCTTCTCCGTTTAGTGTGTGACGGCAGAGATTGATTTACAGCCTGGATATGAACAGGAGAAACACTGTTATCGGGATGAAATGTACCCATGTTCAGAAACTTGTGGGAACTTCACAATCAGATGGTAAAGAGACTAAGGGGAGTTGTTTCTCAGCAAGGGTGATGTCTTTGTCTAGAGACCCCACAGCCTTCTCAATATATCCCTCAAGTGTGCCTGTTTTTTTGGCAACAGCCCCTTCAGAATTAGGACCTAACTTGCGTTTAACCAATTGGAGAAAAATTACAAAGCGAGCGACAGACAACAGAGTGAGTTAAGTAATGAAAGCAAGAACCATCTTGAGTTAGTGGAGAATAAAATTAAGTCTGTGAATGCGCTTGAGGGTCAGTCACATTAAAGCAACACAGCACCTTGAGAAAGCAAGGCCAAGAGGGGTGGCCTGGCCCAGCCCAGCCTCCTCTGGGCTCTGACGGGCCTGCTCTTGCCCGGGTGCATCACGCACCGCAGGGAGAGTCTCTTCACTATTGTATTGTATTATAATTGCACTTATATAGCGCTTACTACCCCTGACTTCGAATCGCTTTATCGGCGAGTAGAACGCTACTCCAGAACCCATAAAGGATTAGTGGTGAATTAGTATAGCGAAAAATGAAAGTAATTAGAGTGGTGGATATCTTAGGGGCATATCAATAAGCAGGCGATAAAAAATTATCGCCGCTTTTGCGGCCGTTTTCGGCCAAAAAGCGGCGCTAATTTTATCACCTAATCAGCAAGGTCACGCTAACGCGTGAAACCTTGCTTTAGCGTCAGGATTCCTAACGCCCAGCTTTGCATCTCTAATGAGATGCAAAGTGGGTGTTCCTGACCTGGCATGACAGGAGAAATGTCGCTTAGCGACATTTCTCCTATCAGCAAGCCTAACGCTATGACGCATAGCGTCAGGAAAAGTAGCGATAACCCCTGTTATCGCTACTTTTCTTACGCCTGCTCCAGGACTGACTTAGCCATGATATCCTATGGAAGGTCGATATCATGGCTAAGTTTGTGAGTCCCTATCAACTAGCTAACGGGAGATTATCGCTGGGTTTCCAGCGATAATCTCACGTTAGCCAGTTAGCGCTAGGATTTTTATCGCTGATGAGATAAGCGTTGCTAATAGCACGCTATCTCAGCGATAAAACTCGGCGCCAGCCGGCGATAATTATCCGAGCGCTAAGTGCGCTCAGCGATAATTATCGCCGGTTGTTGTTGATATGCCCCTAAATCAGTTATTTGGATTGAGAAGGATAGTGGAGGGATAGAAGAGGGAAAAAGGTTGGCATTTATATAGTGCATGCTATTCCTGATGGGGTCTTGAAGAGCTCTTTCAGCGAGTAGCACGCTACTCTGGAACCCATAAAAAATGAGTGGTGATAAGTACTGTGAAATATTAAAGTAAATAGAGAACACCAGTTAATGCAGTGCAGGTACAGCTGTGTCAGAGGGCCTCCTAATGCCCCCGGGAATCCTGGGACTCGAAGTTCTGAACTGCATGACAGTCACTACTGTGTAATTATGCTTCAGATTCATTTTCTATTGAAAAGGCATTTTTTGATTTGGCTATAACTTTGTCTTGGCTGGACAGATCTTCATAAAAGTTGACAAGTGATCGGTATAGTCAGCTACGGTCCAGCATACCAAATTTTGTGATGTTGTGTACCGGAGCAAAATTGTTGGGAGGAAGGGTATTGGATGGGGGGTGCAAAATGATTTTTTTCCCATTTACCTCCTATATCAATGTTTACTTACAGTTACAGGAAAACAGATGAAAAAGATTTACAGCAAACTTGACATCAAATTAGAACTTTGACCAGAAAGAATGCTTTTTTGGGTTGGTGAAAATCTGTCCAGTAGTTTTTGGAAAATAAGCATTTTGAGTATCTCTACCGTTTAAAGATATGATTAATTAATTTGCCAACACCTCTCAATCAAATTTCAGTTTTTAAACAAATGTGATTGACCATTGAAGGTCATTGTAGATTTTTTTGGGGCACCTTGCAAATTGCAAATTGAGTTGTATTTGCGACCTTAGCACTATGGAAAAAAATCCACACAAAATGTGCGGCGCTACAATTGTTTGACCTTAAGGCACTTGTAGGGGGGTCCAAAGGCTTGGAAAACTTGAGAAATAGACCAGGAAAAGTTTGGCAGCGGTGTTGTGCGCAGCAAGGATTTGACACCCGCAGCAGGTTGGGTACAGGCCAGGCATTGGGACCAACAGCCTCCAAGCACAGGCGAATTCCAAGTGGCGCCTAGGTTAGGCACTTGCAGCAGATTGGGCCTGACTGCACGCTGAAGAGAGTGCTGAAGGCCAAGCGCAGCAGCGGCTCGCTACCCGCAGCCAGGTGGACGCAGGTTGAGTGCATGGGATGGATGCACACTGGTGAGAATACAGTGAATTATTAAAAAACATAGTAATTCACCAAGAGACCTAGTTATGGTTCTGGCTCAAATGTGCAAAACCATGGAAATTCACCATTTATGTTATGCAATGCACACAACACACACCATAAATTCCATCGCCCATGATGCACAAAACACCCATTTGCAAATGGCACTGGAACTATACATAGCCACATTTATACACATAAACCTATATGGCTCTGTGTTCACTTATATCCTATATCAGCTATCAAGTGTATGCCTAGTCCTCATTCATGGGGTCCTTCTTCAACAATGTGACATAACTGCTATTTTGTACAAACACAGCATGAAACGCTAAGTTTAACCTTTCAAGAGCAATGAGCAGACCAGACTCATTTTGGGCCTTATGTAGGTGGGCTTGCATTTACCACTTCATAAATACCGAATCATACCGATTCGGTATTTATGAAGTGGTAAATGCTATGTAGGTAATTAGTCGGTAAATATTACCGATTCGGAATAATTCGGTAATTACCGAATCGGTATTTACCGAATCGGTAATGAGGCATACCTTCCCATTGATGGGAAGGTATGCCTCATTACCGAATCGGTAAATACCGATTCGGTAATGGGGGAGCACATGCAAGGGTGGCAGGGTGTCACATTGACACCCTGTTGCACCCCTGATTCGGCCATGTGTGCACATGTGGCACACATACATGCCCTAAGGGCATGTATGTCTGCCACATTGCACACTTCTAAGCGCTATAACATGCTTTTACACATCCGTACTTTATTTACCACCAACTATTAGTTGGTGGTAAATACCGACTCCAAACAACACCCACACAGTCCCCCTACATCTGATTTCTGTATTCGGAATTTACCGAATCGGTAAAATTACCGAATCGGTAATTTTACCGATTCGGTAATTTTACCGATTCGGTAAATTCCGAATACAAAAATTCTCCCCCTACATACCAAAAGCCAAAATACCGGTCGGTAACGGTATAATTACCGAAAATCGGCCGTTACCGACCGGTATTTGGCTACCTACATGAGGCCCTTTGTGTTTTAAGAAAAGTGTCTTATCTGTTTAAGAATTTCCATCAAGGATTTTTGTTTTAAATAATTTTTATTTTTTTTAGATCATTCAGTACATTATTAACTCTGTACCATTAACAGATTCAAACAGTTGAGCTTTCATCGCAAACTTGTCGTAAAAAATAATAATTCCATACAAAGGCATAAGTGTTTACAAAGCATTACATTAGAATTACCGTCCATTAATCTTTTTTCCCAAATATGTGTACCATTCCCCATGGCTGCTAGTATGTCTTTAACCCTTAGATTCCTGCCTATCATCTGCAGACACCTCCTCAACGTCCTCAAACATTGTAAGGACCCCCCCCCCATGTTTGCAAATCTTCCTCCGCACGTTCGTCCCTCCTGCACTGATGGAGCCGAATCTCTTCTGCTACGCATTTCTTAACATCTTTTTTTTAAAAAAAATATTTCAACATATTTTATTAAATTTTTATAAAAGGACATATTGGCAGTTCTGTTACAGGGTTAGCATAGGTTGTATCAAGTGCAGCTTGTACATCAGTATATTGAGACGTTATGTCCCGTTTGGTTAGCTAACCTCACCTGACGATAGTTAGAGAAAGAGAGAAAGAGACACGATGAGAAAAGGCCTACAAACAAGGGGGGAAAGAAGAACATCTTTGATCCATCCTTGTTCCTTGGGTCCTGACAGACTCATCCATGAAATAGCACCCACTGTTTCGCTAGCAGCAGGGCCAATTGCATACATTTTCACTCCATTTTCCTACCCTTTTGTTTCCTGACAATCCCCCATAGGCATGTGGCCGGGTCCAGTTCTACTGCTGCACCCTAAATACGCTCCAGACCACTAAGTCCCAATACGCAAGTACAAGGGGCATCTGTTTTGGCGGGGTCTATTCTAAGTAAGGAACACCGGAGTGATATATGTGTGGTGTATGTAATTAAAATGTACCAGCTTGAACTGCGCATTGCCCGTCCCCTGCTTGTCTAAGGCGCAAATACTTTTCCACTGTGCGTCTTCTAGTGGTGTACCCAGTCCTTATTCCCAGGCCGTCCTAGCCCAAAATGTGGTCCTAGGCTTATCTGCAATCATGGCTCTATATAAGTGGGAAACTTAATGTCTACCTCCGTCAAATTCCAGAAGCGTCCTAAACAGTTCGGAGGAAGTTGGGGCTTCCGGGTATGTTGGCCGGACATCTCGCACTATGTCCACAATACTGGCGTATGATAAGAACTGGCCCAACCCACACCGAAGGTATCCTGTGCTGCTTTAAATGTAATGAACATCTCAATGGGGTAAAGGTCACCTAGGGTCAAACAACCCCCCTTCTCTCCAAGCACTGGCGTCCACCACGGAGGTCAGCAAGCGGAAAGCTGGGAGGTCCCAGAAAATGAACTTTTGCTCGAAGGGGGCACGTCTCAGCACCACTTTCACTGGTCGCTCTCACAATGATGCTGTGTGTTTGATTAGATATGGCACAGCGGCGTCACCTCGCCCAACCCTGTGAAGCAACTGAAGCAATGTCCCTTCCCTTGAGTCAACTGCGAGTAAATCCTTTTCCCTGTTGTCCCCATCTGACAACCAGTATGCTGCATGCTGCAACTGAGATGTTAGATAGTACATTTCAATATTGGGCAGAGCCAATCCTCCAAAGATAGGTGAAGAGTCTCTTGGGTCACTCTGCTCCTACCTCCTGCCCACACTAAAGTTGTTAATAAGGAGTGTAGACCCTTAAAGACTGTCCTTAGTAGTGTGTATTAAGAGTGGTGTAGAGTATATAGGCAGCGTAGCCAGAATGCCATCTTCGCCACTGCCACTCATGCCATAAGGGACAGAGGGAGTGTGTTCCAGAATCATACTGACTTAGTTAGGCCCTCTGTCAAACGACCAATATTATATTGTTTCCGCTTCTGAACCGTGTGGGACAACATCATTCCTAAGTAGCGGAATTGGTCAGTTTCCCAACACAATGACAAATCCTGTAGTGTGGTAGGGTCCTGTGCCGCCAACCAACCCAGAGAAAATATCAGAGACTTATTTATATTAAAATACATTCCTGAAATGTCTCCAAAGGCATCTACATGTCCAGAAGCAATGGCAGCAATTCCCTCGCAGCCATCAGAAAAAATAAGTGCGTCATCCACATAGAGCGAGATTAGATGATCCACCCCTCCCATCTGGATTCCACACCTCTCCATGTCCCTTCGGAGCTTCAGGGCCAGAGGATCCCGCGCCAACGCAAAACAGGGCGACAGTGGGCACCCCTGTCGTATAGCTCTCCTGACCTTCAGAGGGGTGGTACATAGTCTACCCAACCTCACCCTGGCCATGGGTTCCATGTAAAGCAAACTCAACCAGTGTCTAAAGGTCCAAAGGGGTCCAAAGCCCATTGCCTCCAGGACCGCCAGAAGGTACTACCAGTTTACGGTGTCAAACACCTTGGCAATATCAATGGATACCAAGGCTAACTCTCCCTCCCTGTCCTTCACTTCATGCATGACATGCATTAACCACCTAATATTCATAGTAGTGCTCCGTCTGGGTATGAACCCACACTGGTCCGAGTGGACCAACCTGACAATCTCCGGTCCCAATCATAATGCGAGAACTCTACACAGGAACTTCAGGTCTATATTTATCATTGTGATTGGATGATAGGAGGACAGGTCAGATGCCACAGCAACGGGTTTCAATATCATTGCAATAGTACCTTCGCGCAATGATGTAGAGAGTACTTTCTTAGCTAGTGCTTCTACACAGATCTCGAGTAGATGAGGAGCCACCACTGTACTATAAGCCTGATAAAATTTGGCTGAGAAGCCATCATTTCCCGGAATTTTCCCTGTGGGAAGAGACTTTGTGCCACCTGAGCCTTCTCTAAAATGAGTTCAGAGTCAAGCTCCTGCTCTGCCACTTTACCCAGCTGTGGGATCTGTATCCCTGCCAAATATTCTGTGAGTCGTACACGGTCCGGATGTACACCTGCTCCAGGTGCTCCCGAAACACCTCCATTAATCTGGGTTCGTGCTTCACCCCCTCAAGGATAAGCAAGATGGAGGACTGGGGTACGGGGCAGCTCATGTCGAAGGATCCAGGCCAAGAGTCTTCCCGATCTACCTCCCTCCCGATTAAGCAGTTGTCGGTATTTAAATGTGTAATGCTGTAGCCTATCCCTAGTTTCTGTCACCTGCCTCAATAGCTCTGTTTCAGTTTCTTGTCCACGCTCCTCCCCGCATGGCCACCTCTGTAAGGCTGCAAAGACTTTCTCCTTATGAAGGAGTTCTGTCAGTAGTGTGCAACATGCTCCACAGGAAAGACCCTCACATCTCCCCTCTAGCACCGCTTTCAGCACCTCCCATTCTGTGGCACGGCCCTGAGCGGTTTTCCAGTTCATATTAATATAGTCTGTTAGGGATTTCACTGTTGTTACCTAGCCCTGCAGTATTTCAGAAGGGAATCTCCATGAGTATGAGGATCGGGGGCTTCCCCTCCATTGGAATCGGCATGCAACCGGAGCATGATCAGAGAAAGATTGTGTCAGATGTACTCCATCCTGTACCCTAGTGGTTGTCTGTTGCGTTACCAGTATTTGATCCATGCAGCTAAATGTTCCATGTGTGACTGAGTGACAGGTATATTCCCGGCACCCCGGGTGAGTGTCCCTCCAGACCGCACTGAACCCCAGTTGAGAAATAACTTCGACCAACCTGGTTGTCATCCTAGGTTTAGTTCCCTGTCGGGGAGGGAGGCGATCCACACAATTAAAATAGCTCCACTCATAATGCATCAATCCCAGTTGTAGCCAACATTACATCTGTCAGTGTAGTGTAAAAGGGGTCGTCGTCAGTACTTGGACCATATGAATTCATGACCACCATTTCCTGGCCATGTAATGTACTCTGAACAAGTATGCATCGGCCCTTCGCATTTGTCTCCATGTATGCTAATGCAAACTACGCCCCGTATGCTAACCAAACCAGCACCCCCCTAGAGAATAACCAATAAGAAGCATAATGTGTCTGCCCCCTTCATTTTTTTGCAAGCCTTTTAGCTTCAGAATAAGTCAAGTGGGTCTCCTGGAGGCACTCTATGCTAGCCCCATGACGTTTGAGAATTGATAGTACTCAGTAGCATTTATTCCAAGTGCCGAGCCCTCTCACATTCCAGGAAAGAAATGTATAGTTAGAAGTGATGTCATTATGTCATAAGTTCTGATGTTCCATTTGCTGAAATGCACACATGCTAAGATGGTTAAATCCCACTTGTAACAACCAGAAAACCTTTCTCATATAGAACTTGGGAAAGAAACTTCCCATGCCCCACTCTCCCACTGGCAGCCATAGTACCAACGTATGACTACAGGAGCACTCTCACAGTCATGTCAGGATGAACACAACACCCCAGTTGGTTCAACAGGGACCTACTAACTGAAGCAAGGAACCAGCCACCTCCCCAGCCAGGTACCCTTACCTTCATCCCATATTTCAAACCTCAAGCAAAAGATACCCAAGTGTAGCGCAAAGGACCATCCAGGATCCCAAACGCAAGTACAACATGCAGCCACAGCATATGAATTAAGAATCACTGGTGGAAATTAGATGAACCAAACATTTTCATGAGATGTAATTTCCCACCCAAATAGACCTCCGAGAGATCAATCAATAAAGCACCCTCCCTGCTCCCACCCTCAATAATAGCCATGTCCAGAATCATCTCAAATGTGGGGCTCGGGGATCTCGATGCAGCATCTACTGATGACGATTGTTCAGGCGACACTCCAACCCCCCAGAGGATGCTGGGAGTGTCAAATGTATTGCTCCAACCTCCCAAATACGTATTCTATCAGTGCCCAAGGGAGACAAGTTCAGATTGGCCATTCTGGTGCGAGTCCTTGCAGGGTTGGCACAAGAGCGTGATCCCAATTTCCAACGTCGACTAGTACCACCACCCGAGTTCACCAGCAGTGAATGAGAGGAGCCAGATGATTTTCTAACTGCCTTCGCATGGCTGAAATGAAAGGAAACAGTCAGGATTGTTGCAGAAGAAATTCACGGCGATGCGCCCAGGAGCTCTAACTACATTTCATGAGCCTCAAGATCCTGGACCGTTTTTAAATCATTATCAAGTGTTTCCCCACGCCCAGAAAATTTAAGCCTCGATTAACACTATGAATTGAAGAACAGATAATGGACATCTGTCTGCAGCACAATTGAGAGCCCAAACCAAACCAAGTTCGAGTCTTGAAGAGAATCCCGGAATTGTTGGGGATTCAAAACACGTTGGCTGTTGAGTGTGGGGGACAGTAGAGCAGGGTGTGCCATGAGGGGACTGAAAAGAAATGATTTCCCCCTTGTTCTAGGTTGTTAACACCCTCAAGTAGGATATGCATCCCCACCCTCCCACAGGCAGGACAGTAGACACGTGTTTTTGAATGAGCAATTGTCCGCCTTGTGTTTTCAGTGCAAATGCAGGACTGGTTTAATTTCAGGCTGGCACACATAATTTATCGATGGTTGTCTTGTGATCATTGGTTTGTTGTATATATTTTTGTCACAAATAACGTTTGGTATTATGTATGTGTTGTATATATTGTCTCACAAAAGAAATGGTTCTAAATCACGCATTCAAATGTGTTGCAATTGTGTGATTTACTAATGTGGTGTTTCCTTTTAAAAGACATATCCAATTGATTTATGAATGTCTTTTTGAATTATCAAAACTAAGCAGAATAAATGCTCAAAAACCTCAGAATTGGTGGTCTCAGGTTTATCGCGAATTTTTACAAGAAACCTTCCTTGACATCTTTCTGTGATTTCAATATTTGGGTGGTCCAGTCTGGGGAGTACAGGAGCCAAGCCTTCCTTCTTTTCACTATATTGACCAGTGTGGTGCCATCCGGGTAGCCAGAGTGGCGCCATTTTGTCTAGTGTGGTATCATGTTGCTAAGCTGATGTCATATCATCCATTGCTGGGCCATGGCGTTTTGTGTGGTGACGTTTTGTCTATTGTGGTGTCCTTCTGTCTAGTGTGATGCTGTGCTGTTCATTGTGATGCCACGTTAACCAAAGTTGTGCCATGTTTTTTAATATGGTGCCATCACGTTTTCCACTGTGGCCTCATACTTTCTAGTGTAATGTCCATGTTGTGTTGTGCTTTTTTTTTTTTAGGGAGTTTTATATAGCGTGATCTTGACCCGGTATCGGGTGTCAGAGCGCTTTACATAGCACCAGTTGCGTTACATGAGGACACATTCATTTGTGGTAGGCACGAGAGATTAAGTGAATTGCCCAGAATCACAGGGTGTTCAGCCTCATTGCCGAGACTCAAACCGGGTTCCCCAGATACGAAGTTGGCCGCCCTAGCCGTTAGGCCAACTCCTCTGTGGCACCATGTGCTATGTTGTCCAAAGCAATGCTATAATGAGGATCTCTGGTGTTGACCTTGGCGGTATGCTGCCATGTTGTCTAGTGTTATGTTGAGTTGTCTACTGTGGTATCATGTTGTCTACTGTTGTGTTGTCCTGTGTTGTCTTGTGTGGTATCATGTTGTCTAGTGTGATGGCATTGCATTGGGTCCTGTTGTTCAGCACAGTACTATGTTGTATGTTGTTCTGTGTTGTGCTGTTGTGTAGTCCTCTGTGGAGCTGTCATGCTGTGCGTATTGTGTTACCATACTGCACAGTGTTACGTCATGTTTTCTAATATTGCATTCTGTTGTTTAATGTGATGTCTTGTTGTCTGTTGTGGTGCCATGTTGTTCAGTGCAGTGCCACCATGCAGTCCAGTGTGGTGTGACCGCAGTGCCATGCTCTGGTGTCGTGTTATATTAGGTGCCTACATATATTTCGAAATCCCCACTAGGCCACGCTTGTGTTTTTGTGTATTAATCTGAGACCGCACTCTCTGCTGTCTAATGTGAGCAGGTCGGTCCTGGGGAAATGTGTCCATTAGCAGACGTATGACAGCGCCTGGTTGACGCATCATGCCAGAAAATCACTTACTCCTGTATAACATATAAGACCTATCATGACGGGCTTTGCTGGCTCAGCGCAGAGCCCAGCGCCTGTTTTTATACATGCAGTGCTGCTCTTCTCCTCACTCTACGTCCTTGCGTCTCACACCCTTAGGGCATAACAGGGAGGCATCGCATCCACTATGCTTCTTTAAGCAGAAGCAGTGCTACTTAACCTCGTGTGGTTTTTCATTTAGAGTGAGCAAGCAAAATGAAAGTGTCACATTACAAAGTAAAACCCGTGATTGAATAAGGTACTTCTGCCAGACACACAGCAGGTCGAAGTGTGTTAAACAAGCATGAAAAATGCAATAGGTCTCGCCTTTCATTAAGTTAAAGCCATTTGCTTTGCTATACAATACCATTAGCAAAGCAAATAGCTTTAACTTAATAAAAGGCGAGACCTATTGCATTTTCAATGCTTGTTTTTCTTTGGGAGGACAACCCAAGCTGTTTTCAGTGCCATCATGAGGCCTGGACGCACAGATAAGAGTGTGCTGTGCCCCTGCCAGCACTGCCTTTGTCATGTTGAAACCAAGACATGGGAACATCCGCGCCTTCTAGAAAGATGGATGATGGACAGGACCTCACTCTTGTGAGGGTGATGGGGTGTAAGGAAGAACGAGTGTGTACAGAGAGAGAGAGGGGGGGAGCAGACTTTAGAAATGTGGTAGGGGCCTCAGCAGCTGTTCTCCAGCGTCAATGGATTTCTTGGCCCTGAAACATTGCTGGCCGCAGAGTCGTCACAGGTGGATGTACACCATTGGCAATGGCTGCACAGAGAGCTTTTTAGATCTTGCCTACCGGACAGCACAAGCTGTTTAGTTGCAAAAGACCTACTGTGAGCTTTCAAGAACTTAGAGTGGGCCTACAGCTTTACCTTTTCTTACAATTGTTTGGTTTTATAGTCACTCTCATTTGCTTGCTTGTTATCATAGGCTTGCCTTCCTCTTCTTCTGTTTGTCCCTCCCCTGGAGCATGGACTCTTTACCATCCTTTTGACTGGCTGACTTGTATTTTTCCATGGCTCACTTTTAGGGAACGACTTTTTTCTTTCTAGTTAAGCACTCCATGAAAGTGCATGTATTTCCAACTTTCTTCCTTGTATGCTTCTCCCCACTCTTCGTTGATCTCTTCTTCGTGTGCTGCTCTTTCTTGTCCCTCCAAACTCCCCTGCGCGCCGTATTCATCTTTCTTGTGCTTTTCTCTTCACCCCCTGTTGCTCTTACTGTTGTGTGCTACTCTGTCTGCTCCTCGTGTGCTGCTTTTACCCCTCTTTTTCTGCTTTAATTAAAGCACGCTCCTCTGTTGTTCCCTCGACCTCCGTGGTCCTCCTTTTTTATTTTTAAATTTATGTTTTATTTATTTATTATTTTGGAGAGCCAGGCAATACTTTTTTGCTGCCCTCACCTTTAAAAAAAAAGTGCTTTTGCCATACTCCAGTTTCCTTTTTTTATTTACCAATCCATCTCGGATTGGTACATTTTTTTTTTAAATGGCTTCATCGTCACATCGTAGGGGCACACATGCATGGTGACGCATGCACGCGCATATGCCATCACGCATGCACATGCCTACAAAATGACAAAGCTGTATTATTGCACCTTATTTATTTTTTTCCCTTTTGGCCGATGCTACATCACATTGGCAGAGCCAATAGATCTCAAAGGCGAGATTTATTCCCTTTGCCAATGCTTGTTCTCTCTATCTGTGAATTTGATGCCAACTTGAGACAGTAACCTGGGGGACTGTAACCCAATAACCACCTGAGCATTACATGAGAATGGTGTTTTCTGGGTAAAGATCAGTCCTGTGAGACTATTTCTTACTAATGGGTTCCACAACTCTTTGTCGTGAACAAACGTACTCAAGAATACACAATAGGAATTTATTTTATGATTTTAATAAAATCAGCATCCTATTTTAGTGCAAAAAATGTGTGTAGTGGCAACTATGAAGGCAAAAAAAACTGTGGCAATGAAAGTGGTTAATAAGCAAAATATTAAAAAGAATTGCAACATTGTAACAGTGTTTAAAAATGTCCTTGAATAGAAAGATGGAACCAGTCTCTGTGTTTGTTCTGGATTGAAAATATCGTTTTCTGTCTCTGTGCTCAGAAGGTAATGGCGCCCCCAGGCAGCAGTTAAGACCAGGCTGGTCAGAGATGGGTGTTAATGACCTGAATTAAGGATGTTTACTGCTCCTGCTTGCTTAATCCAGATCTCACAGGAAGTCAAAGATTTCTTATCTGCCTTACACTTGTTTGTGTCCAGCTTAAAAACACTTTTCTGGTTATTTTGAAAATGGTTGGCCTCAAATCGAATGATGTCAAACGCAAGAATTAACTCATTAATCTTGTTCACTTAGTTCTATAAAACATTATAAATTGTGTGACTCCATATATGAATAACTGATGCACTATCATACTATAATAAAACACATGTTATACAGATTACATGTGTAAGTAATGCTTACAGGCATTTGTAAATGAGAAATGTACACTCAAATAAATTAATGCATGACATGACTTAAATGTAATGGGAGCTACAAAAGCAGAAAACTCAAATATTACATCAGTATCATATTCAAGACCTGCAACATCACCTACAAGGCCATCACGAATGATACCCTGACATATGTAGCCAAGTGACAACCTTCAGTAGCAGACCACGTCACACCGACCCAGGACATTGCCAGACTAGACACGATGAGATGCCACAAGGAAAAGAAACAGAGAGCAGGTCTTCTCCATCTAGGCACCCAGAATCATGAACTACAGCCACATCAGATCTGCTCCAATCATCCTGCAATCCAGCAGTAAACTGAAGACACATCTCTCCAGTACCAATGCCCCCCCCCACTATAATCCCGACACAGTAATACTACTTGCTATCTGTGTTATTGTTAACAATCTGAATCATGCTCGTGAGTTCCGTCCATTTTTCAGTGTTTTGATGCTTCAAGCTAAGTTTGTACTATAAAAGTGCCAAAATATACATACATACACATATACACACATAGACTACATGCTGCAGGCCCAATCAAAAACGAAAGAAATACAGCCCTTTTCGAAAATGAAATGCACTAATTGATGCTAAATTAATAATTTGAGAATTAACTTGGCGGAAGGAACACCCCCACTGATTTGTTTTTAGTGCAAATTACTTTGAAAATATTTGGAGACTGTAAATGTTTAGGATTAATTATATTTAAAAGCAAATAAGCAAGTCGATCTGAAACTAGGAAATGGAAGACTGACACAGTAATTTACTAATTTGATTTTCACATAATGCTAGCCAGAGCAATAATAAAGTAATTCAAATGTCCGTGTAATTTACAAAGTGTTGCTGACACCCTGATCTCCAGCAACAAAGGGAGTTAGCTGGGTATGGTGAGCGGCCGTCAGGCTGTCATATTTAGGGATCTCTGCCTGCCTGATGGAGATCTTTGAGCTTTTGGAGGAGCCGCTACCATGGCGGCACCCTGAAAGCACTGGACATTGGCTCGGCAACCGACATGTTTCATGCTCAGAGAACTTTCTTGTTTTTGAAAGTGGAAATTTTTTGGAGGGAAAAACAACAAGCATTGGCATAGCCAATAGGTCTCGCCTTTGGGACCTTATAAGTGTTTAGCCATGCAACACTTGATGTTGTTGCACCAAGGATATTGTGCTGGATAACTAAACACTTATAAGGTCCCAAAGGCGAGACCTATTGGCTATGCCAATGCTTGTTATTTTTCCTCTGGCGCAAACAGAAAACAATAAATGTAAACCGAGATAGTGGATGTGTTACTCAATATAGTCGGGCTCTAGCCGTCCAGGCGCTGATAAAATACCATTGCAGCCGGGCCAATCAGCTCTCAGCCTGGCCCCACCTCACCGGTGACAAGGTCCGGTTTCAGAAACATGACTCACGCTCTCTCTGCAGTAAATCATCCTCCGCAAAGCCTCTGGAGCCAATTTTGGAAGATATGGCTGATTAAGATGGCTGGCTGCCCACCCCCCTCTCCCAAGACATTCTTGTTCGTTATCAGCAATTACAGCAAAAAAAACACGGATTTAAGGCCAGCATGCCGATGCAGTTACAGAGCTGGTTTTCAAAGTCTAATTTATGTCAAGGCGGTGGGCGTCACGTTCTGCTGTCCTTGCTTTACTAATCAGGTAAGCAAATAAGGTGCATGCGAAGAATAAGCCAAATAACCCATCTTTTTGTCCACCCCGTTCGTCCACTCTTTGGCCGGAAGTGCTTGGTCAAGTGGCAGCATCAAGGAAGAACCAACAAAGGAATAGCATAGGAAGGGCGGGAGACATCTGATATATAAACGATTTCTTCTGGGATAGCACAAATAAGCACAAAGTGAGAAGGTGGAGATGGGTTATAATAATTAGAAATAAATGAAGGGGAAATGCATAAAAGAGAAGAAACAGAAAAAAGTGAGAGACAAGGGGGATAGAGGGGTAGGGCACGTCGCGCGCACTAAGGCGGAGAGAGGCACGCAGGCTGGCAAATGGTGTGCACTTTCGCGGCCGCTTTCATGTTCTCAGTGGCCGCGCGGCTCCCTGAGAACATCAAAGCGGCCGCGAAAGTGATCACGCAGGCTGACAAATGGTGCGCGCGCCCGGCGCACATGCACTGTAGCTGGAGGCCTGAAAAAAGCCACTAGTTGGCACTTCCAAAACACGCTTACTAAAGATCTCGCCAGACCAGCGCTAAAGCGCTGGCTCAGGCGAGACCTAAAAAACTAATGGGGTATTTTATTTTGTCTATTTGGAGCTTCTAGGCTTTTCCTGACAGTCGTGAATAGGAAAGTAAAGTACTGTAGAATGGTCTGCGGTAATTAGGGACCGATTACGAGTTTGGTGGTATGGGAGAGAGCCGCCATGCACCGCCCAGCTCCCACAACACCAAACAGGGCCATGGCGTTCCCACTGCGGTGCCTTTCAAAAAGGGACTGAAATGGGAATGTCAAAGCCTGTTCCTGCATGGCATGGACTGTATAGTCCATGCCATGCAGGAAAGGGGGTGCATGCAGATAGGGGGCACACCATGTGCCCCTCTGCATGCATCCCATGGGCCTGAGGCTACGGGGGCCCTGAAGGACCCCCTTTGTTCCTCACTGCCAGCATTTTCATGGCGGGCTCACTGCCATGAAACTGCGGATGGTGAGGAATCTCCTAATATGCTTGGTGGTGCTGCAGTGGCACCGCCAAGCATATTGTGGCCTCAAGGCCACTGCGCCACCACAGGGGATCTTGGTTCCCAGGCGGTTGCGGGAGTCCCAAATTGGTCCGACAGCCGTACTCATAATACTGCAGCCGTACCAGTGGTGCGGCGGTCCCCGACTGCCACCACACCTCCACCACAGGTTCGGTGGAACTCGTAATTAGGCCCTCGACCAACAGCTCAACATCCGCGTGCGGTTGTTCTAAGTTTTCCGATGGTGGAGCCAGCTGGAGCTCAGCCAGTGAAAACATGGCTCTTTACCCGACTCATATTACAGCAGGAAGACCATCAGTTTGGTGACCGGGGTAATCTCTGCCCATGAATTTCTACATTACGCCTAAAGAGACCAGTTAGACATTTAATTCAGTGACCTAAGTGGGGGTGAAATGGCACGCCAAGATTCACCCTAGTAACACACGTAACTGCAGAGCTCTCTAATGTAGATGGCACTCAATGTAAAATCTTTGTCATATAAACCGAAAACTGCACTGCTCAGTTCATTATATTATTTAGAGTGTACATATATTATTTAGAATAAATGTATTTGCCATAGCAATAGGGGCCAGCTGTACTCGCACTACTTATAATATACTGTGACATCTTAATAAATGTCTTCATTTAAAAATAATCGCTCTGACTCAGAAATTAAGTTCAAATTTTTGCTTTCTATTAATCGGGTACAGTAAAATGTCTAGGCATCTAAGAATGCATGTTATTTACAAAAAATATGCTTTACTGCAACCTCTGCTGCATGTGCGTTCCTTTAGCTGCACAAAACGGTATCATAACCTACGTGTGTATTACGTACACTTGCTCAGACCTTTAATGGGTGGCAAAGGTGGATGGAGAAAAAGGGAGAACTCCAGATCCACCTCGTTGCCATGAAAAAATAGACAGTGTAAACTTAAAGATATCAGGGGCATATTTTCAACAGAATGACGGAGCGTGGCGTTAAGCAAAAATTGCTACCGCCAGGCTTTGCCATTCTGAAAATGCTGGGATGCACCATATTTACAAAGATACGGCGCCCCCCTGTGTTTCCCCTAGCGCTGGCACTAAATTAAGCTTCCTAGTGTCAACGCAGACACCCTTGCACCATAGTGCAATGGTGCCTGCGTTGCGGGGGGATTATTGTTTATGTGCAGGAAGCGACACATTAACAACCACAAATGGCGATTTGTAACTCCAATGTGTGCTGTATTGTGCAGCACACACAGAAGTTGCAAATCGTCATTTTTTTAATGATTGTTTATGTGCAGGAAGGGACACCTTCCTGCACATAAACAATCATTCATGTTGTTTTGCTCTTTCTATGTGTGAAGCAAAAACGAGGAGAAATTAAACATTTCTACTTGTTTCGCCATGTTAAGACCAGGTTTTCCGTGGTCTCCATTTTGGCGCTGCCCCATTTTTACGTCACCCTTGTAAATATGGGGCAGCGTCAAAATCAATGGATGTTGCAGCAGAGCGCTCACCTCAACACCCATTGCCCACTCCTTTCACTCTAATTGTAGCGTGAAAGGAGGCCTTATTTACAAGACGGTGTTAAGCCTTGTTAAGTGGCTCAACGCCGCCTTGTAATAAGGCAAAGGGTTTATGGCCACAGGAAAGTCACTAAAAGTGACGTTCTTGTGGCGATAGGGGCTTGTAAATATGCTGCTCACATTTTTATAGTATATAGTTCACGACAGTGGAACATTTCCTCTACTATTCTTATACACCCTGTAAGTGGTGGGATGAATTTAATGGTTTTCTCCCAACACTTGGTTATAAAAAAAGTTATCTGATCCCGTGTATAAAATTCGTATCTTTTTGTATAACACACCAACATATCTACAATGTACATTTAACACAATGCGCAATATATGCCTGGTGCAGATGGAAAAATGTGAGGATCTCCGAAATGAGCAAGTTTTATGACCAATTGTGATGTCTTTTTGCCGGGGATATGTTTTGCAGCTTAAAGCACACTTCACCACTAGTTCATTGAATGTGCAAAAGGAGTTCTGCAGTTCCAAGCCACATAGATTTGCACGAAACCCCTTCTAACGCATGCAAGTAGGCGTGAAGCAGCGGTAACCAGGCACAAAACCCACTGGCATCAATGTTGACCAATGCCTGTAGAATCATGCAATTTGGCATAAAACCAGCACGAATTAGATTAAATAATTGCACAATAAGAGCAGGTGCGAACATATGAAACAAGTTACAAGCCATTGCCAATAAAAAACAACTGACACACTACCCCTCACCCTTCCCAGAAAAGACTAATGTGTGTTACAATATGCTGATGAGCACTGAGAAAGCTGCAGTTGGTCAGAACCATCAAAAGCAGAAGTCCCTGCAATGAAAAAAGATACAAAGGCGTAACAGTAAGGATTCCGGATCAAACTGCACCCACCTATCAGCCATCAACCGATAGGTCGTGTTTTTGGGAGAACGCCTCCTTCAAGTTTTAATCGAGTCAGAAAAAGTACTTATAAAAAAACACTATGACTCACAGGCAAGGAGATCCTCCAGCATCTGCTAAGGAGTCAAGCTCCCTGAGGCAAAGCACACGTGTATCCCAACACAGAAGGTTCTAGAAGGAGTTACCTGTGTAAGGGTTTCAATAGTACAACACGCAGAGGCAGGAATGGGCTCAAGGGCGGGAGAGCAGCAAGACTTCAAAGGGATCACCTTAGGAGCACAGTTTCTAATGAAGCAGCCATTTCATAAAAGCCTCGCCTTCTTGCCATGGGCACTTCATGTCTCAGGTCGGAGACGGGAAGTTCCAGCTGCAGGTTAGTATGAGCAAGAAAACACGGCTCTTACAAGTTACAACAGTCTAGCTTTTCACAAGACAATGCATGCTATTCTGACATATGCAACACCAGCTCATGTTAAATTATTCTCTGTGCTGCATCTATACTGCACCTGCTGGCATCAGGCCTATTCCAGGGCACATGTGAAAAAGCAGTTGGGGTGTCACAAAGGGCAGGATCTGCATTCTTGCCAAGTGTGTTGGATTTGATCCTTTCCCTCACATACCAGCACCCCCAGGTTAGTGAAATCAGGCCTCAATCAGCAGGAAGTGAAGAGAGGCTTCTATGCCGTTGCCAACATCTAACAAGTGCCCTGATAGCAAGCATGTCACATGAGTACCAGCTGCACATATGACACTCGGACTGGTCTGGAAGCAAAATCAGTCCTGGCAAGTAAGCCCCACATTGCAGGGTGCTTAGAGTACCATGGGAGTTAGGGACATGCTTAGCTCATGGCAGCCCATCCTGCTCTGAAAGCAACATTTGGGGCCTATTTACTCCAGCGCCCGGCTCCCAAACTGCCAAAGATGTACTGACACCGCCCGCCAGATTACGAGTTTACTCGTGCCTGGCGTGCAGTGCTTTGGTGGTCCCAGAGCGGTGCCCATTTAAAAGGCACTTCAATGGGAGCACCAAAGGCTGTTTCTGCACGGAATGGACTGTGCAGTCTATGCCGTGCAGGAAAGGGGATGAATGCACAGAGGAGGGCACAACATGTGCCCCCCTGCATGCACCCCATGGCCTTGAGGAAACATGGGGCCCTGAAGGGCACCCTTTGTTTCCTCACCGCCACAGTTTTCATGGAGGACTGACCGCCATGAAAACAGTGGCAGTGAGGAAACTCCTAATATGCTCGGCGGTGTCACAGTGGCACCACCAGCATATTAGGGCCTCTCGCCACTGTGCCACCAGCGTGGTATCAATGATCCCCGGCAGTTGCGGTGGGCATGTGGTGGTCTCACCACTTTAATCATAATACGGCGGGTGGACCGCCACCATGGGTTCCGCGGTCTGATAGACCGTCAAACTCGTAATCAGCCCCTTAGACTGTAGCCTACCTGGGCCATGTAGGAGCAGTGTAATAGCCAGAACAGTCGGGACATGCATATACAGGAACTGAAAACACGCACGAGCAGAGGCAATCTGTGACACCATCTACTGCTTCACCTATGTTTAGTCTAGTAGCCAGCTACCCAAGGAGTACTCATGCACATATATTTACTAAACCATCAATCAATGCGCTGAAAGTGGTGTGTACTTCATACTAAGTGTGTATGACACACATGGCCATGCAAAACAATGTACACTACACTTGTAACCTGTACTCAAATCTCATCCCCAAAGGCGACCAGGTAGTTACATTTTGAGAACATGGCTGATGACACCATACACAAATTCAACAACTCCAGCAGAAGTCTACAATATGGCACCCGGCACCACAGGTGGCATCATAAAGTGCTGCTTTGGCACAGCCCTCGACCGGTGTAGACTAGAGGATAGCTTCCTTTACCACCGAAGATGGCCTGTAACATGATTGTTGTGTGCTGCACATCACATAACCTGCCTGTGTGATGTGAAATGTCTCACAACAATGTGCACCCTAAAGAAGAGAACACCAAGATAGCCCGTAGAAATGTCACAGACTCTCAGATGGAACAGGGTTGGGGCCAGAAAATCACACCGAACTTCTTCACTTAAAAGTTCTACAAACAGCGTAACAATGTACCTTCATGTGTCACTGAGCAACATTATATCTCCATATTGCCGCATTCAAACACGTGTTTAGATATAACAAAATGAACAATGAGAAAACAATTAAACGCACGAGTCAAACACTCGTGAATTTGCTGTCTCTGCTAAAATGCAAAAACAACAATTGATGGACAGAATGCAGAACAATGTCATACATTCACCCCAGTACAGAGATCTGGGCCTAAATTCATCGTTTTTTTGCTCACCATGCCGTTCCAGTTTGAACCCAGCCATATGCAAATCAGTCTTGACCCTGTGCCTCATGGGAACAGTCCAGCCCGAACTGCCAAGCCAGGTCCTCCCTGGACTGGAAACAAGCATCCTAGGACCGGTTTCTGGCATTTCAGCTGTCTTCAGCCAGGCTTGCTTGATTTCCAGTGGCATGGAGAGCAAGGGACCCACGTCTGGGCATACCCTTCCCACTCGGGGTGACAAATGCAAAAACAACAATTGATGGACAGAATGCAGAACAATGTCATACATTCACCCCAGTACAGAGATCTGGGCCTAAATCCATCGTTTTTTTGCTCACCATGCCGTTCCAGTTTGAACCCAGCCATATGCAAATCAGTCTTGACCCTGTGCCTCATGGGAACAGTCCAGCCCGAACTGCCAAGCCAGGTCCTCCCTGGACTGGAAACAAGCATCCTAGGACCGGTTTCTGGCATTTCAGCCGTCTTCAGCCAGGCTTGCTTGATTTCCAGTGGCATGGAGAGCAAGGGACCCACGTCTGGGCATACCCTTCCCACTCGGGGTGACAAATGCAAAAACAACAATTGATGGACAGAATGCAGAACAATGTCATACATTCACCCCAGTACAAAGATCTGGGCCTAAATCCATCGTTTTTTTGCTCACCATGCCGTTCCAGTTTGAACCCAGCCATATGCAAATCAGTCTTGACCCTGTGCCTCATGGGAACAGTCCAGCCTGAACTGCCAAGCCAGGTCCTCCCTGGACTGGAAACAAGCATCCTAGGACCGGTTTCTGGCATTTCAGCCGTCTTCAGCCAGGCTTGCTTGATTTCCAGTGGCATGGAGAGCAAGGGACCCACGTCTGGGCATACCCTTCGCACTCGGGGTGACAAATGCAAAAACAACAATTGATGGACAGAATGCAGAACAATGTCATACATTCACCCCAGTACAGAGATCTGGGCCTAAATCCATCTAAGTCCTAGGAAGCTTGTTTCCGGTCCAGGGAAGGCATGGATTGGCAGTTCGGGCTGGACTGTTCCCATGAGGCACAGGGTCAGACTGATTTGCATATAGCCATGTCTGAACTGGGGTGGCAGAGTGGGCTAAAGAATGGTGATGGATCAAACCCAGATCTGTTGACTGGGTGTGAGTGTTTGATTGGTTCTGATGCTCCGTCCATCACCACCCCCTTTTGTACCGCTTTGTTCGCCATAAGTTGGCAGGGTATGCTCAGACGTGAGTCCCTTGCTCACTTTGCCACTGGATTCAAGCAAGCCTGGCTGAAGATGGCTGAAATGCCAGAAACCGGTCCTAGGAAGCTTTTTTCCGGTCCAGGGAAGGCATGGCTTGGCAGTTCGGGCTGGACTGTTCCCATGAGGCACAGGGTCAGACTGATTTGCATATAGCCATGTCTGAACTGGGGTGGCAGAGTGGGCTAAAGAATGGTGATGGATCAAACCCAGATCTGTTGACTGGGTGTGAGTGTTTGATTGGTTCTGATGCTCCGTCCATCACCATCCCCTTTTGTACCGCTTTGTTCGCCATAAGTTGGCAGGGTATGCTCAGACGTGAGTCCCTTGCTCACTTTGCCACTGGATTCAAGCAAGCCTGGCTGAAGACGACTGAAATGCCAAAAACCGGTCCTAGGAAGCTTGTTTCCGGTCCAGGAAAGGCATGGCTTGGCAGTTCGGGCTGGACTGTTCCCATGAGGCACAGGGTCAGACTGATTTGCCTATAGCCATGTCTGAACTGGGGTGGCAGAGTGGGCTAAAGAATGGTGATGGATCAAACCCAGATCTGTTGACTGGGTGTGAGTGTTTGATTGGTTCTGATGCTCCGTCCATCACCACCCCCTTTTGTACCGCTTTGTTCGCCATAAGTTGGCAGGGTATGCTCAGACGTGAGTCCCTTGCTCACTTTGCCACTGGATTCAAGCAAGCCTGGCTGAAGACGGCTGAAATGCCAGAAACCGGTCCTAGGAAGCTTGTTTCCGGTCCAGGGAAGGCATGGCTTGGCAGTTCGGGCTGGACTGTTCCCATGAGGCACAGGGTCAGACTGATTTGCATATAGCCATGTCTGAACTGGGGTGGCAGAGTGGGCTAAAGAATGGTGATGGATCAAACCCAGATCTGTTGACTGGGTGTGAGTGTTTGATTGGTTCTGATGCTCCGTCCATCACCAGCCCCTTTTGTACCGCTTTGTTCGCCATAAGTTGGCAGGGTATGCTCAGACGTGAGTCCCTTGCTCACTTTGCCACTGGATTCAAGCAAGCCTAGCTGAAGATGGCTGAAATGCCAGAAACCGGTCCTAGGAAGCTTGTTTCCGGTCCAGGGAAGGCATGGCTTGGCAGTTCGGGCTGGACTGTTCCCATGAGGCACAGGGTCAGACTGATTTGCATATAGCCATGTCTGAACTGGGGTGGCAGAGTGGGCTAAAGAATGGTGATGGATCAAACCCAGATCTGTTGACTGGGTGTGAGTGTTTGATTGGTTCTGATGCTCCGTCCATCACCACCCACTTTTGTACCGCTTTGTTCGCCATAAGTTGGCAGGGTATGCTCAGACGTGAGTCCCTTGCTCACTTTGCCACTGGATTCAAGCAAGCCTGGCTGAAGACGGCTGAAATGCCAGAAACCGGTCCTAGGAAGCTTGTTTCCGGTCCAGGGAAGGCATGGCTTGGCAGTTCGGGCTGGACTGTTCCCATGAGGCACAGGGTCAGACTGATTTGCATATAGCCATGTCTGAACTGGGGTGGCAGAGTGGGCTAAAGAATGGTGATGGATCAAACACAGATCTGTTGACTGGGTGTGAGTGTTTGATTGGTTCTGATGCTCCGTCCATCACCACCACCCCCTTTTGTACCGCTTTGTTCGCCATAAGTTGGCAGGGTATGCTCAGACGTGAGTCCCTTGCTCACTTTGCCACTGGATTCAAGCAAGCCTGGCTTAAGACGGCTGAAATGCCAGAAACCGGTCCTAGGAAGCTAGTTTCCGGTCCAGGGAAGGCATGGCTTGGCAGTTCGGGCTGGACTGTTCCCATGAGGCACAGGGTCAGACTGATTTGCATATAGCCATGTCTGAACTGGGGTGGCAGAGTGGGCTAAAGAATGGTGATGTATCAAACCCAGATCTGTTGACTGGGTGTGAGTGTTTGATTGGTTCTGATGCTCCGTCCATCACCACCCCCTTTTGTACCGCTTTGTTCGCCATAAGTTGGCAGGGTATGCTCAGACGTGAGTCCCTTGCTCACTTTGCCACTGGATTCAAGCAAGCCTGGCTGAAGACGGCTGAAATGCCAGAAACCGGTCCTAGGAAGCTTGTTTCCGGTCCAGGGAAGGCATGGCTTGGCAGTTCGGGCTGGACTGTTCCCATGAGGCACAGGGTCAGACTGATTTGCATATAGCCATGTCTGAACTGGGGTGGCAGAGTGGGCTAAAGAATGGTGATGGATCAAACCCAGATCTGTTGACTGGGTGTGAGTGTTTGATTGGTTCTGATGCTCCGTCCATCACCACCCCCTTTTGTACCGTCTCTGCTAAAATAGCATAGCTTTGGGAAACGAGTGATCATACATAGTACATTAAAAAAAAAAATCTGCATGATGCAAATGAAGAGAGTAAATGATGTACTATGTAAGATATCATAGGCAGATACAAATGCAACTGTACTGATTACACGCCAGGGTTTTCACTCTGCACTGCAAGGGAGTGTCATATGGCACACGCATGGGCTTTGTATGTGTTGTGCTGCTATGCATAACTCTGTCATGCTGGTATGCAACAGAAATATTTCTGTTCTGCCACATTCTACAACTATGTATCCATGTAATGTTTACATTCCATGCTCTGTCTTCTATATTCGTTGTATTTTAGTGACACATTACTGTCACAGTATCCAACCCTGCATACCGGTTGTGTATAATGCTACAGGCAATGTTAAAGGGGGCTGGAATCTGTCCTTTCTCCCCTCCCTGTCTCTGGTATGTGCGTGCAGTGCACTTGCTGCATGGTACATTTGGAGTGATTAGGTCCTGCATGTGAGAGGATATGGAAAGGGTCAAGAGCTGCAGATTAGACATACATGTGGCCATGACGGCTGTTAGTCACATGTTTTTTAGGATCTGCTTATCGTTGATTAGGTCTATAAAAATATATGTGACCATGACAGCTGGTTGGGATTCTTGGATGTGCTTACCTTGAGTAAGGTCATCTTCCTTGTCATGTGTGTAAATGAGTTGACTGACCAATTCCAGCATAATAGCAGCATAATAGCAGCTGCCCTCTGTTTTTCATTTCCAGTAAAGTTTTCCGTGCTACCTTCTGGTTTTTGTCCACGCTCTTCTATCATGTGGCACTTCATGTCATCACTTTTTTTTTTTTATTTCATTCAAAGCATTTTTGTGGTGTCATGACACTGTTCTTTTCCAAGGGTACTTTTGCAAATGCAGCTTTCTTTGCACATGCAACAACGTTTGTTTTAATGTTTGGTTATCTTACCGGTGAGGATTTCCACTTTCTCCTCAATCAACTTCATTTTCCTATTTCTGCCATCACTGTATTCGCTTCCTGGGTCTCTTGCAACTTCTTCTTGGCCTGGTTCCAACATTCTGCAATTTGTGGTCCATGGCCTGTTCCCTGTGTTCTTTCTGCCACCAGTCAGTTTTCAGCACTTTTTGTTTATTTAGTTTTTTATGTGAAGCACTGTTGTGCATTTACGTGATGTGGGCATCACCTACAGCAGCATTATTTGAGTGTGTGCAGTGTTGTCAGAACCACGCAACACACATGAAGGGGCAGATTTACTATTTTTCACGTAGCGCACTGCAGCAGCCGCAAAAGCTGCGCTTCGTGAAAAAGAGGAGGAGAGCGCCCTATTTACTAAAATAAGGCACTCTCCTACCCTCTCACTAGCGCCAGCACTGAAATCAGCGGCCATGCGCCATGGAGACACCTTTATGCCATGGTGCATGGGTGTCTGCATGAGTCTAGCATAGGTTTTGTACTGAAAGGGTACCCTTCCAGTACAAAATACTATGTACAGACTCACTTTAACCATTTTCCCACTTTATATGTGTGCTGTAAAGTGCAGCACACGTGAAAAGTCGGAAAAGGAAGGAGAAATGAAAGCATTTCTCCTTAATTGCACCTACTTGAAAAGGGCGCCTTATCCTCACGGTAAACCCAATCTACTTTGTTTAGTAAATTGTGTTTAGCGTGAGAAACCTTGGGTGGTTGCATCAGAATGCCCATGCGCTGCTTCGCATTACTTTTCCGTTATTTCCAAAGCTAAACTTGTTGAGCGCTGAAAAGTAAATTGGGGAATAAAAGATTTTGTGCCGATTTGCGTCAACACGGTACAATATCGTAGTAAATCCACCCCTTAATTTGATGCAGTATAAAACGTGTCTATTCCAGCACACTGCTTTGCATTGCATTAGTCTTAGTAAAAACCCCGTTAATCACGCCTGCCTTCACCACCCTTTATATACTGCTACAGGCAAGACTTCTGTTCAATAGTCCTTTGTAGAGGGACCATTTCCCTCCAGCTTATTATGGAATTATAGAGAATGTTTCCAGCGCTGGACCTTTGTCCAGGCCTAATGCATTCTGGATGTTGTGGTCTTTTTTCGGGGGGTCATATGGTGCGAACTCAAACAAAGGTATCAAAGCGCTTTACATGAGCACCAGTTGTATCACAGATTAACACATTCATTATGTTAGGCATGGGGAGATTGAGTGATTTGTCCAGAAAGACAGGATTTTGAGCGTCTGTGCCGAGACTCAAACCTGGTTCCCCAGCTTCGAGGTCGACTTCTCTAACCGTTAGGCCACATTGAATTAATTAGACAAAAACACCTGAAATCAATGATTTGTAGGTGAAAAGTTCAGAACTGCAGGCAGCGTCCCTAATAGCCCAGAGGCAGGTTGTCACCCTAGTATTATGCCTTAAAAGGCCTGGCAGTATCTCAACCAGACCAACAAGCACATGAAAAGGTGAGATCTGGTCTCTCCCACTCTTATAACACCTTGCACAGGTACTGATTGTGCAGCAGTGCCACCCAGTGGCCATACACTGGACTTCGCATAAGGAGAACCAGGAGTTGCAGGCAGATACATCCCAAAAATAAATCTTTATCTCTATCTTTCACCCATCTATCTACACCGTTACACATCTCTTCCCGTCCGGCCCTCAATAGGTTTCTCTTTCTGAAAAGGCAGTTTGCTTGACTGTTTATTGATTGGTTAAGAGGGGCTACTTTCAACCCGGCAAATAGCGCTTTATTTTATTTAAAGCAAGTGAAGTAAAGCTCAAATCCAAACGATATTAAGGGCTCTCTTTCATGTGGCAGTGTCCCAGTTTGCACATGTATTTGTCTCACATACCTAGAAAACCTTACTAACCAGTTACACAATTTTAAAAAAGTAAAGTAAGGTTAACATGCGTTGCGGAAATATACAGCTGGTGGAGAAGCCTTCTGGAATTGCAATTGCTATGCGTTTTAAAATATCAGTGTTACAATTGAATGCTTGCAAATGAACACAGCCACTTGACCCTTACTGGCTATCATTCAGTAAATTTCTGGAAAGTTTCTGTTGTAATGCAGCACTTGCTCTTAGCAGTGTTTGTTACTTTACTTCCCATGAAATATCTAGTATTCTATTCAGGCGCGCAACGCCCATTGGGCTCAAAGGGCTTCAGCCGGCCCCCTCCCCGTCGTGTGTGTCAGCATGGCTGAGACAGCTTCCCAGGCACACACAGTTTTTGAGCTGCTGTGGGCTGACGTCCGTTTTCTTGCAGCCGCGCCCGAGTTCTTAACAGGTTTTTAAAAGACCATTTACATGTTAACGAGGCTTTGTTGTTTTTCACCCCTTCGTAGAGCCCCTGCATCTCCACTCTGCATATTGCTGAAAGAGTCAGCCCCCCCCCGAAATATTTGGTAGCCCCCCCCCCCCCAAAATATAGCTCTAGTTGCGCCTCTGATTCTATTCCTTTGTTGTGCTCCGGCTGCGGATTCCACCAACGGCAGTTTGTACTGTGGCTGGTGAAGGTGGAATCACGCTCCGAGTGAAGCCATCTTCAAACGTTACCAGTGTCCGTGTCATCACCCCATTTTTGGCGACGAGGATGGGATACGAACCCACGCGTGCATAGCACAATGGATTAGTCATCACCACAGTTTCCTACTGGATATTAAAATCCCTGGGTTGGCATTAGTGATTCTGGGGGTTACCTGAGAAGAGATATGCTTTAGCAGCAAAGCTGCATACCTCAGAAACTAGATTTCTGTCTCAGCGTCTCCACTTCGTTGTGTGAACTTGGGCAAACACATTGATGGGCCTGTGGCTGAGTTCTATTGTCTTCCAAAACTCTATGCATGCTTACAGGTAATTTGGATAGCAGTGTGCTTTATAGAAGCAAATGCATTTATTTATAAAGACCCATTTTGAAGTTTCTAGCCCCGCCTGAAGTGGGGAATCTGTCTACGCCACTCGCAAATGGTCTATGAGACCATCTAAAACGCAACATTAGACTGGAAATGGTTGTTGATTTTTATCCGCGCTGGATGTACATATTCTCTTGATGCATGTTAAATACTGATTTATTGTAAACATCCTGCCGCAAAGCACTAATGTACACAGCAAATGTTAATGATGTCACTACGCATGAGGCGCTGTTGAACGTTGCTAGTTGCCGCCATCTTGCCCCACCTCATACCATCTCATCTCCACTGCCAGGCTCTATGTTGCTTCTAAATCCCCCCACTTCTGAAGGGGGGGCTTCTGTCTTTGGGGAGAAAGACAGAACACCAAAACAGCACACATCTTACAGTCGCAATTATTTATGTCGCACATAAGTCTTTTACTTAACAAAAAACATTAACTAATTTAGAAGGTACGTTACCACCCCTTTACAATGAGGAAAGGGCATTTGAGGTAATACTTTCGCTCTAGGAATATTGTTGGCTTCAAATATGCAGAGCTTCAGCATGGCTCATGACCTGACTTAAGCCTGTGATGACTGAGATAGGCAATGCCGTCTTGGAACATGGGTTGGGCTTGGGAGTTAACTACTTGGTAAAACACGCTTTTACAAACTAATAGGTCTGGTGTGGGTAAATGCTTGTTTTTTTTTATTTCTCGAGGTTTTTACAAAGCTGAATTATTGCGGAATTTGCCGGACTCATATCAGTCTAAAAAAAAATCTCTAACAGCAAGAATAGTGCTTGGTCCCCAAAGCACAGATTCCCATTGTAATGCCTGGCACGGAAAAGGAACTACTTTGTGTGTGGATGTGCACCTTGTGAAAGGGCAGAAAGCCGACACTCACAGTGAAATTGCAAATGCCTGAAGTGGACTGACCCATTGCAGTATGCAGTAGTGGCCAGAATAAGAAAATGGGAATGACACAACAGCAGGCAAATGGATGAAGCAGTGTCGAGAAGATAATTCTGTGTAAATATGTAATATATATTTGTCTAACCCTAATTACTTCAACTTTTAAAAATGTAACCTTGAGTGAAATTGCAACTTGTATATATGTAACTCTAACCACTCCGTATGTGTAGTAGACTTATGTACTTCCTACCATTCTTATGTGAATTTAGAGTTTCTCTCTTTGTATCTTTTATGTAATTCATGTACTCTGAAGTCCTTAAGAAATGTAACGGGTTCTATTGTAAAAGTGCTCTGATACCTCGGGTAAAGTTTGCGCTATATAAAAATGCATAAATAAATAAGATGTCTGGCTGTAAACTAGATAAGTATATGATACATATTTTAGTAAAATAAAAAGTTCTTGGCTAGCGCCAGGCCTGACTACTGCGCTCCTTCTACATAGTTGTTCATAACAATTCCCACCATAGTCAACTTATGTTCAAACTGAAAACTACACAGAATGTGATTAATAATAACTTTTAAAAATGTCTTGCAACTATTGTCCAGTGGATGGGGAGGAACAACCCTCGATGGAACCCTTCCCTTCCAAGACAGAAATTCTGGTGGGGGGAGTCTTGAAGGTGAACCGGCAACAGGGGATCTGGCCGCTGGAACTGGCAACCAACTCAACATCCGTTACATTACAACTGGGGGTGCTTGTGTGGAGTGTGCATGGATGTCAAGGAAAGGTGTCGGAAGTGATGGGTGAGTCTGAAGGTATGTTTAATGTGTCTATGTGTGTCCTCATGAAGAACAGGAAGTGAGGAGTACACAACAGGAGATGCATGTGTAGAGGTGGCAATGGGAGGTGCTGGCAGTGCTAGAATTGACTCAGAAGACACATATGTCCTGCCTATGTGTGTTCTCATGCAGCACATGAAGTGTGGAGTGTACAGTAGGAGGTGCATATGGGTGTCACAGGGAGGTGCTTGCAGTGCTGGGTGAATCAGAAAATCTGTGTGGTGTTTCAATGTGTGGTCCCACGCTGCATTGGCAGCGCAGAGTGCATAACACTCCAATTACATAAAAGGTTCAATGGCTTGTAGAAAGCGCTACGAGTAAAAGTTGCTGTTTCAAACTGATTACTGTATGTAAAGAATTTTATACTGTCTTAATCTTATGAACTGTGTAATATTACGCTGCTCCAAAACAATCACTGTATGTACAGAATTTTAAATTGGCAGAATTTTATCAAGTGTTCTCTTTTAATTCATTGATTGTGATTGTTTTATATACTGTGATAATGTTATTGCTAACTTTTATGGTTCTCTTGAACCAAAATAAAGTTATTCTTGACTTGAGTGCATAACACGAGGCGCATGTACGGTGTGTGCATGGGTGTCACAGTACGGCGCGGCAAGTTCTGGGTGAATCAGAAAATATGAGTGTGGTGCCTATGCATGATCCCCAGTGCGGAGTACACAACAGGTGGTACATGTGTGAGATGTGTACATATGACCAAGAGTAGCACTACATGAGCTGGAAGAATAACAGGAGGGGCGTGTTTGGGGTTTATAGTTGTTGGACCTAGGGCAGCACATGCAATATAAAAGGGGTGCATGCTCTGTTTTTCGAGAGGTATGACCTAGCTAAAGTCCTAAAGTCCCCAAAATGTGGAACACTTGTCATGGCCAAGATTACAGATGTACCCCTAATGAAGACATGGGAAGGTGTTCCTTACCATAGGCATGAAGTGATATGTCTAGTTTAGCAAACATGCTGTAACCAAGTTTCAGAAATGTTTTCCCTATTCAAGACGCAGGTCTTACCAAGCCAAGAGACTTGCGGGTTTGCCCTATAGAAGACCCTAGAAATCGTTGTCCTGGTCATGGTATGGGAAGATCCCAGCTCTGACACAAAGAGGTTTTCTCCAAGCAAGATGAGTGAAGATAAGTTCTGGGCAAGACACGATGATGATTGCCCTAGCCTAGACACTGAGGGCCCGATTACGAAGGCGGGCGGACTTAAGTCTTCCCGCAACCCTATCGGGATTAGTACAACCTAAAAGGCTGACAGCAGTCCCACGGTAGGCATTTAAATGCGACCGCCACTACGGCGGTCACAATGCCTATATTTTGCATTGTGGCGGGTGCTGGCTGCAGCACCCGCTGCAAAGCAAAAAAGGGACACTTTACATATGCCTGCACCATGTTGCAGGCTATGGTGCCCCCCAGGTCCTGTGTCTGGGGGCCATGGGGTAAGGGGGTCCGCTAGGGGCCCCCAATGTCCCTTTCCACCAGCCTTTTCATGACGGGTTCACCGCCATGAAAGGGCAGGCAGAAAGAAACATCATAATGCCTATTCAGACGGTCAGATGGCTCCTTTAGCCCGTCAGATTAGTGTCAGACAGTTTTTCTGCCCCCCAACCATCCGTCCGCCATCCTAATGTGGCGGGCGGTATTCTGTACTGCGATGGCGGTGGAACCTCCACTGATAGAATGCCGGTGGCGATCCTACTGCTATCGTAATCGGGCCCTGAGATGTTTGCCATAGCCAAGATGCAGAGATATTTGCCTTAGCCAAGAAATAAGGACGTTGCCTTAGCCATGATCAGTGCCAGTGGAATTATGCGATTGTGCGGCCGCTGCCTTTTTGGCATAAATATAGATTTGTCACATGATCCATTATCTACTGCATAATCTGCAGATTTTAACAACAAAAAATTATTCTAGCCAAACAGTTCAAACATTACGTAAAGCGCAGTGACACGTGTTGTTGCGCAGTGGAAGGGCTTTTACAAAGCTTGACTAGTCACCTTTCTGTTGTTTATTGCAATATTTTGGTGTTAAACTGGCTCTAATGAGGTGCGACCAGTGCCCATACAGTATTAACAAGTGTAAAAATGACAAAATAATGAAGCAGTATTATCACAAAATGTGCCACATTATGTTACATCATTTTTCTTTTCTTGCTACAGTAACATAATTTACTCAACCCTGCCACTTACTTTGGCACTCCCCTGCCGCATAATTTCAGTGGCCCTGGCAGCGGAGAGATTTGCTTCAGCCAAGATACAAGGAGAGCATCCTTTGTGAAGAAACAGGGACATCTTCCCTAGGCACAATGCAGGTGCACTAGCTGAAAGGCAACGGGAAGGGCCCTAGTGAGAGCACAGGAAGCTTTTCCCTAGCCGCAGAGTAGGGGGTTTGGCCTGGTCATAAATGTAATACAAGAGGCACGCTAACCTGGAGCACGGTATTATTATTCCAAGCAGAAATAAAAAAAAAACTCAAAAAGCCTGTGTCTCACAGTTAATGAAGTGGCGGTATGCAGTGTTGCATAATGAATACAATCCCTCTTTAAACTCCTAATCTTGGCTGGCTTAAACGAGCATCCCTCCATTCTTAAGAGGCTCTCACAAACTTCTTAATAAGCCGAGAACAAAAACGCCAACGTCGACAATATTTATCTCGAAAAATGGTGATTAGGCACATCGTGAGGTGACTGTAAGTAGCAGGCGGACGCGCTGAGGCTGCCCCTGTGCAGCCCCTCACGAGAAGCCAAGATGGCGGGCGCGTCGCGGGGAGTTCTGCAGGCGGGCTCAGGCGGTCCCTGTATCGAGCCCTCAGTACAAAGACTTGGAGGCTCCCTACCATATATCTCCTGACCGGAAAATGTATTTATTTTTTATTTATTCAGCTTTTCTATAGTTCCAATGGAGTTTGGACGGCAGAGCTGTTTACAGTAACACTGCTCTTGGGCTCTGTTCAGCAGGTAGTATGCACCGGTTGTCCTGGGCTCAGAAATCACTGGGCTAACTTTCCTGGCACATTAGGCTGTGGGTGAGTGCGGGGAAGGTGGGGGGAGGGATCAGTGGGTGTGAGATGTTATTCTTGCTCCTATTTGGTGGTGGATCGAGAACAAAAGCCACAACTGCAGATGGGGTGTGCGCGCAGATAAGTAAGTAATGGCGTGTACACAACAGGAAAGGAAACGAACTGGGAAGAATGACATTGAAGAACAAATGACAATTGTTTAAACCAGTGAGGAATCTGCAGGTAGATACAGTATCCACCAGAAAAGGTAGGTTTTATGTCCTGATGCTTCTTTCTACCGGAGGAATGAGCAGTGGCCTAGCTAGCCCTTTGCCGTCCGTGGCGGTCCCTGTGTTTGCCGCATTGAAGAGCGTGGGGAGTCGCAATTCCTCCGAGTGCTTCCCCGCGATGGCTGAAGAGCATGGGGGTATGTTGGCGATTGACGCCCCATGACGGCAGGTAGGAGTGGGGGGAGGCCGCCGCACCAACATTGTGGACTCCCCACCCCACTGCTAGGCAACTGGGAATGAATAAATTGTAAATACATCATAAGCCATGAAATTGTTTGTATTATTGTTGCTCTCCATGCTTAATTGTTGCATATTGATTTAATTGTTTAATTTTTCTACATGATCAAACGAAGACCGCCTGTCTTTTTTGTGGATCAAGAACTACTGGGAGTTGCATACTTGACCCTTTTCCTGTTCTAACTCCACTGCAACCTTTAGGAGTAACAATTGAAGTTCCTATTGAAGGGCCTGCAGAAGGTCTTGAGACAGTACATCTGGCCGAGAAGGGATGGGAGATAGTGATTGTTAGATCCCCCTCTCCATGATTTGCAAGACTAATAGGTCTGAAGTGATAGTCCTCCACACTTGTGGAAAGTAGGACATCCATCCTCCAAAGGGCAGAGTGTGTTGGGATTAGGCAGAACTAGGGCTGCTTCCCTGCTGTGGCTGCAGAAGAGGAAGAGGAGGGATGAAAATGTAGGGGATGCTGTCTTCTTTTGTCGCACTCTCTCTATTGCTTATAGACGGGGATTACCTGTTGTTGTTGCTGTTCTTGACCATATTGCTGGTGGCCTCAAAAGGAAAAGCCTTGACTGAAGCCTCTAAACCTTCCTGAGTTGTCTTTAATCCCTCTGCTGCTTTTGAAGACCCAGAAATATGGCTGTAGAATTGCTGTCTTTAAATCCTTCCAGCGCAGTCTGCTTTTGTGCAAAAGAGTCAGGATCTCCCAAATGGAAGATCCATTAGCATTGTCTGGACCTCTTGTGAAAACTCAGAGTTTTGCAAACATGCATGATGTTGAATGGAGATGGATGTCCCCGTGGCTTTTGCAACAGAGTCTGCAGTGTCCAGGTCAGATTAAATAAATGGTTTGGCAGTCATCTGACTGTCTGCAATTATCTTGGTAAAATGGGTTTTAAGTTCTTCAGACAAAGTAGGGATGACTGCCTGTGCATAGTCAAGTATGACATGCACATATCTGCCTGACAGGCAAGTGGCTGTGTTTGGCGAAGAGCTCCAGTGTCTTTGACTCCCGATCTGATGGAGCGAAAGGGAAAGAACATGGAGTCAGTTTCGAGGAACAATAAGCCTGTACTATTAAATTCTCTGGAGATGGAAGAGATGAGGTCATGAAATCAGGATTTCCTGGGGCTGACCTTTATCACCTAGTAATGGTTCTTGAGGCTGCTGTAGAAGTGTTCAGCTCCACCTATATGGCAAGTATGGGTTCTGTTGGGGTATCAAGAATGGAAGTAGGGTTCCCCCATGTGAGATGTGGCATGCAAGATTTCAGGATATTAAACTTCACCTCAGTGGATGGTAATTGTAAGTCAAGCATGACTGCTGCCCTTCTTATCACATTCCGAAATGAGGAGAGTCTGTGGCACAGGTGGAGTCAATTGTGGCGCAGAGAAAAGGTTCTGGAGTCAAAGGAAACGGGCTTGAAACTAGCAATTGAGGCAACATCAATCCCACCAGCATTAGGATCGAGCTTGGATTCACCCAAGATACTTGTGGTAGAGGAAGAAATGTAGTACAGGGAGGCGGTTGTAAGGATGTCCTCCCAGAAAATATTCCATAGGACACATTGAGCCAACTAGCACACCAGAGGGGATCATGACACAAGAGAACATGCTGAACATAGCATTCAGAAATACACACGGATCCGTTCCCAGTGTTGGAAACTCTGGGCACGGTTGACAAATCTGGGGTTTTGGAATCAGCACCATGGGTGGTACAGTGTCCGGAGCTGGAACGGGGTTGAATGGAGTCACAGGGGTGGGATCTCCGAGGGATCTTCCATCAGATGTTGTTGATCCGATGCAAGTTGAGGCGACTTACTTCTGGAGGCATGGCATCGAGATTTGACCTCTTCTTCTATCTGTGTTTTTCCTGTAAGACTTCAAAGACAGTGGTGATGGAGACTTGGACCATGGTCTCGGACTTCCAACATCCTCGGCATTCATTAATTGCTCTGGCCAAAAACAGCTTGGCCCAGTGCTTAATTTGAGCCAGTGGTTTCCGATGCTCAACATCGGCACTTAATTATCAACACCGGGACTTATGACAGCCAGCCACATGGTGTTTGTCCATTTTGGTGATGAACACAACAATAGTTTTTAAATAATTCTATGTATATTAAAAATGACTAAGACCTGCCACTAAAGCTACAAAAATAAGTTGGGTGGCAGGTATTAGTCATTTTTAATGTATAAAAAGTCTGAATTGTCATAGTAGTGCAATAGGTGGTGCAGGCTGCCGTGTTCTCCTGACATGGGCCCTGGCACTTATTTCTTTACAAATTAAGTATGTGGCGTCCAATTCTTTGAACACCTTGGAATGCATCAAAAATTAAGGAGAAATTGATGAATAGACGATCTACACTCCTCAGGAGAGTTGAAGAGCTCGGGAACCCATCAATGGTGCAGAAAAAAGAGAACTGATGTCAACTCACTGATAGGGGCACATTATGATTCTAGTGGTGTCACAAGGTACTATGTGCGGCACCAAGGTGAAGTCGACAGCCCCTACTGGCATGGGAGAGCTATTGTAAAGTTACAGGATCCAGACTGGCACCTGGGATTGTCAATAGATGAGGAATCTGCAGGTAGAACTTTCCATCAGAAATACTCTTTTCAAAGTGGGCGAGGAAAGCAACATGGAGGGCAGGGGACCTAAAGCAACAAGGAGGGTGCAGGTGATGGGAACCAACACAAAGGGTGAGGGGTTTAAGCAAAACAGAGGAAGGGCCGAAAGCACACAACACAGAGAGAGAGCAACATTTAGCTGGGGGAGAAGCACATGTGTGAGAGAGCAGTGCGGGAAGGAGAAGCACACAAGGGTAAGCACGTCACGTAGGGGTAGGAGGAGAAGCACACTGGTGAGAAAGAGCAACAAGGAGCTAAGTGGAGAGGGGAAGAGATGTAAACTAGGGAGACAGCATTATAACAGATGAACACTCATGGACTGCCTAACAAAAAAGAAACAATTAGTGCTTGAAGTGTAAGCAGTGTAAGGACAAAAGTAATGAGGGCATGCTCAGGAAGAGGGACAAATGCAAAAAGACAAAGGAAAGCCCACACAAGAAAATAAATAAAAATCAAGTAAATGAGAGGGCTGTCTGGTATGCGAGACCTAAAAAAAGAGTGTCATGTGACCCATGGGGAAATTGTCATCTTCCTTCAGTTAGCATGAGCACGCTGTAGACTGTCCACAGCTTTGCACACAATACTACATGAGTTTATTTTGCAAATGCTTCTGTTGGTATTTTCATGTGAGAACCCCTCTGTTATGTTCACGCTTTGCAGGTTCTTGGGATTTAGTCTGAACATTGGAAACAAGGTCAAATAACAATGCCCCTTGTTATTCTGTTCTGGTCAGGCCCTAGCACCTAGACAAAACATACAGATGCAGCTGTTGTTTGGGAATATGTACTTTGGTCTTATTGGAATACATGGATAGGAGCAGACACTTGGAGAAGGACCATTCCAGGGAGAAGAGCATGACAGCGCCTATGATGTAGAACTATCATCTATAGACTGAGGTACAGGGTCTGGAGATAACACCCAGAGATCTTCTAATATATAATCATGCTGCGTCTCTGCAAGGGAGGGAGGGTAGACTACTCTGTCTCTCACTATGACAGCTCCTTTTATGATCTACGGATTACTTGCTATGCTGACCATATTTGTGTTATGCATTTTTCTGCTTATTGTGGCACGTATACTGCATAATAGAGCACATTAGTTAAAATAAATATTTTAAATTTGTTTGTGTCTCTGTCAGATCTTTATTGTGGACAAGTACAAGAGAGTGAGCGAAAGGGTGTGCTTTGTAAACGCGATTCCTGAGAGAGTCTGGAGTGTAGTGTTCTGGAGTGTCTAATCATTTGTAAGTGAGTAGGAGGGCAATTGATGCACTATAGCTAGTCGGTCCTGGGCTCATGGGTACTAAGGTGGTAGGATGACTCAGTCCCTATATACTAAGGTCCCTTATTACCACGCATGGTTCTGTGTTGGCGCAGAATCCCTGCAACATGGCGCTGCCAACGTTTGGTTTGGTACTTATTCACTGGACCCCTGAGTAGCACTTGTGCTCATCCACAATACCCTTTTGCCGATTCCCAGGGACGCCCGAGGCGGATGGGCTTTGCTGCCTACAGTTAGGGGTTAGACCTGTTTCTGTAGGTTTTTCATGCTTGAATTCTAAAAGGCTTCTTCGACCCATTTTGCGCTACCGTTTTCTTTGACTTTCTATCTTATATGGCGCAACCGGTTGCTATTTTGGCGCATAGCCGGGCGGCGGTTACGCAACATCTAACTCAGCACGGGGTCCCCAATGCGGGGGCAACCTGTATTTTTGTAGTAGAAGCGGATCCAGCACCGCTTCAAAGTATTTTTATTTTGGGTTACATTTCCCGCAGTTAATGCCAATGGCAATTTCTTTCATACATACACGTCCGCTGCTCTTCCGGCAGCGTATTGTCCTTATGCGTTAATTGAGGTTCCGTTGACGTCCTGGGAGCATACCATTTGGTTTAATGGCGCCCTTCCTCACCCTGTCTCTTTTGTTCGAATGGGCTGCTTATCTATTGATGGGGCTACTTGGCCTATTTTGGCCGGTTTTACACCACATCCCAACTATCTCAATGTTACTATCATGGAGCAACGTTTGCTCTATACGCAATTAGTTCAACTTCATAGACGAGTCATACAGTTTATGTCTCATGCACATTTGGCAGCTCCGGCCCCAGTTCAGGGTGGGGGTATTGTGATTAGTACCGTCATGATTAACTCAGTGATGGGCAAACGTCCTCAGAATCGTGAGGATCTTCCATTTTGGATATCACAGAAAATTGAAAAGATTGAAGCTGTTTTTCCGCACATGAGCCCTGTGGAGAAACACAGGATCCTTACTATGTGTTTGCCAAGTGGTTTGATTCCTCCTCTGGTGGATTGCAACACCTGGGGGACGGTATTTGCATCAGTGTATACACTGTCCTTTGGCACACCTTCCATGAACGTTCTGCCAAATGTTCTTAACCCCTTCGACGCTCATGACGGAACGGTTCCGTCATGAGCGTCGGTTGAGCTGTGCTCATGACGGAACCGTTCCGTCATGACCACGCCCGCGCAAGCAACGGTCAGCACCGCGGGGGAATCCGCCCCGCGTGGAAGGGGTTAAACTAATACAGGATGAACACGGGGCTGGCCCGGCCCTAGATTTGGAGATGAGATTAGTCAGAATGTTCCCTTTTGTCTCTGATATGATTCTGGCTAACATTAAGGTGCCGATTCCGATCCGTTAAAAATATTCCCGGTACGAATCGTATCCGGATTTTTTTACGTACGAATCGTACAAGTCCCGTACAAACAGGCAAGTACGATTCGTATGTTAAAAAATCCATACGAATCGTATTGGAAAAATTCCCCGACACGTCATAGGGTCGGAAAAAGTGTCCGACACGTCCCCGGACAGTTTTACGTACGAATCGGGAAACTGAAGTCCGAGTGCACAAGTACGATCCGTCCCGTCCGTCCGAATGCACAACCGTATGGAAAAAACACCGTACGGAGCGAACTCCCATGGCAAGCATGGAGACATCTAAACGTGTGCCTGCATACGCGCTGAACACCCCCCCAGCCCACCCCCCCAAGTACGCGCCGTAACCCCGGCCCCCCATGTATGCGCCGTACCCCCAGCCCCCCCATGTACGCGCCGTACTCCCACCCCACCCCCGTAGGCACGGAGCGTACCCCCACCCCCGTAGGTACGGAGCGTACCCACACCCCCGTAGGTACGGAGCGTACCCCCACCCCGTATGTACAGTGCGTACCACCACCCCCGTATGTATGGAGCGTATCCCCCGTATGTAGGGGCGTACCACCACCCCCCGTATGTACGGTGCGTACCACCACCCCGTATGTACGGTGCGTACCACCACCCCCTGTATGTACTGTGCGTATCACCACCCCCCATATGTACGGTGCGTACCCCCTGTATGTATGGTGCGTACCACCACCCCCCTTATGTACGGTGCGTACCACCACCCCCCCATATGTACGGTGCGTACCCCCCATATGTACGGTGCGTACCACCACCCCCGTATGTGCGGTGCGTACCACCACCACCCCCGTATGTACGGTGCGTACCCCCCGTATGTACGGTGCGTACCACCACCCCCCGTATGTACGGTGTGTACCACCCCCCCGTATGTACGGTGCGTACCCCCCGTATGTACGGTGCATACCACCCCCATATGTACAGTGCGTACCACCACCCCCCGTATGTACGGTGCGTACCCCCCGTATGTACGGTGCGTACCCCCCGTATGTACGGTGCATACCACCACCCCCCCGTATGTACGGTGCGTACCACCACCCCCGGTATGTACAGTGCGTACCCCCAGTATGTTTGGTGCATACCACCACCCCCCGTATGTACGGTGCGTACCACCACCCCCCCGTATGTACGGTGCATACCCCCCGTAAGTACGGTGCGTACCCCCAGCGCTACGCGCTGGGGGTACGCACCGTACATACGGGGGGTGGTGGTACGCACCGTACATACGGGGGGAACGCACCGTACATACGGGGGGTGGTGGTACGCACCGTACATACGGGGGGTACGCTCCGTACCTACAGGGGTGGGGTGGGGGTAAGGTGTGTACATGGGGGGGGCTGTGGGTACGGTGCGGACGTGTAGGGATGGGGGTACGGTGCGTACCGGGCCCCCTTTTCGTCGTGCATCGCGGCGTACTTAGCTTTTCCGGCACTTTTTGGGTCCCGTAAAAATTTTGCAGTGCGAAGTGCTGTGGGTACGAATCGTACTTGCTGATCCGTAAAACGCTTCCTGGCTCAGTGCGAATGTCGCGCACGCGGTGTCCCGGATCCGATTTGTATGTATTTTTTTGCCGGTCGGTGTTTTTTACGAATCGTACGGAAATGGAGTTTCTGTACGAATCGTACTTGCGGGTTTGTTAGGTGTTTTTCCCGAGTACGAGTCGGACGGAGAAAACGCTCCATCCGACGGTTCGTACCCGGGTTTTACAGGATCGGAATCGGCACCTAAATGTGAAGCAGTTTGCTTGCAAGTGCCCCAAAGCCTTGCAGCGGTGGCAGATGCAGATCGGGAACGTCAGTTGCCGATTATTATTGATGATGTCTATACATCCCTAGGTTGCAATAATTTGCGAGTCAAGCCATTCACACAAACACAAAATAATCCCACTCCAGATAAGGAGGGTAAACCAGTATTTTCTAAGAAGGGCTAGAACAAAAATTTGCAGCAGCAAAAGTGAAGATTCTGTGCAGGTTCGCCTCCACCAGACACTTCTGAGCATAGATATGATTTACGTGACCACTGTAAAATTAAGACATGAGAGGTTTAATTTGCCTGATCCCCGTTCTCCTCGTTCCTTTCAGGAATCGTTTAAACAACAATGTGGCGGAGGAGGATGACAGGATCGCAGACAGGGAGAGTCATTGCAACAAAGGCAAGACCTGCAGCACCAGTTTGACGTGAAAGTCAAATGGGAGGAACCACCTCAGTACCGTGCCCCATTTCAGCAGAAAAAAGTGGCAGCTTTGACTGCAAAGTATGCCCCAGATGGCGAGAACCTCCTCCTGGACAGGAGTTGGGTGGTAACTCTCCTCAACAGCGCGGCTAAAGTTACCATAGTCCGGCAGACACTCCACCAGGGTTTGGAGGCGAAAGCAACTGACATTTTTATTACTGTTGAAACGCGGACACCCGCGTAGCACCCCTTGATAGAGTTTACCACATTAAACTTCAAATTGAAGGTGATATTAAATGCACAATAAATGCAGTCTTTTGGGACAATTTGACTTCTTATGACATTTTGCTGGGGATGGTTGATTGGCCTCCCCCTTTTGTCCTCGCTTCCTCTACGGCCGAGGTTTTTATTTTACCGTCTTTTTCTCAATACGTCCGAGAAGAGACTAAACAAGCTTATGCTTCAGAGTGGGCTCTGGTCTTAGCTCCTGCTTTATATTGCAATAAGGCGGTTGGGATAGGGATTCACCTTTGCATGTAATTCCTTTGCGATCTACACCTCATCCTCAACTGTAGTATCCCATTAAACTTGATGCTAAAGCGTCCGTTAGTGACATCCTGACACAATTGGAATATCAGGGTGTTATTGAACCCTGTGTGTCATCAATGAATAATCCTCTTTTTCCGACGTTGAAACCGGATGGTTCATATCGTATAGTTTTGGACTACAAAGACTTGAACAGTCATTTTCGTACCTTTGCGGTATAGAACACACATAGCTCTGCGTTAGTGAATAACATTGTTCGTAAAAAAAAGTTCAAAACAACTTGAGATATCTCCAATGGATTTTTCAGTCACACCTTGGCTCCTGAGAGCCATGACTTGACCACATTCAGCACTCTTGGTAATCAGAGACACTATGCGAGATTGGCTATGGGGTATAAAAATAACCATGGGGTTTTTGCTGCACACATAGTTTTGAATTTACATGAAATAGACCCAGATGCTTTCTCTTATGTTGATGATATTTACTTTACTGACAATTAATTAAATTTGCATCTTGTGTGGACCACATCATCACACATTTTTTGACTTTGGGTTACAAATTTAACTTTGTGAAGTCTCATATTGCCTTTTTGGCAGTTCTTTTTTTCGGTTATGAACTGAATAATGAAGGTAGGGGTTTAGCACCCCACTGTTTGGAGAAGTGTGCTCAATTGCACCCTCCTTCTACCCTTAAAAAATTACAGTATTTGCTGGGTTTATTGAATTTTGGCAGAACTTACATTCCAGATTATGCCCAGCATATCAAACTGCTGTATGCGTTGATACAACCTTCTTTCTCGTCTTCAAGTTGGCTTCCAGAACACACCGCAGTTCTGCGGTCTTTGCAGACTGATCTGCTTGCTACTCAATTCTTGTTAATACTACGAATTTCATCATAAGGATTGTACCAGGGACATTGGGTTTCACCTATGTGACTTTTAATGAAGGGGATACGGTTCCCATAGCTTATAAATCACATTTGTATACTCCTGCTGAAATGCGTTTTTCTTCTACCGAAAATTGTTTAAAGGCAGTACAGATGGCATTTCTGAAGGAACGCCCTCTGGCTCAGGGCAAATGTATTTTCATGGTCTCGCCTGTGCACGCTTTGGAAGCAGTCACTAAGGCGAGCGTGCCCAATTCTAATGCTCTGCATCCTCATTGGATACAATGGGCTAGCTGTTTGACATCAGCTGAGATTTTACAATATGAACATATTCATCCTCTTCCTTTATCCCTTCTCCCTCTTGATCAGTACAAATGTATCATTTACACAGATGGGTGTGCACAACCTGCTATTGGTTCTAAACATGCTTATTCTGCGGCCTGCGCTATTGTGGCTGGCACAATAGTGGACAGTGATTTCAAATCCTCCCTGGTTCACACAGAGTCCCGTGGGGATTGTACGGCACAATTGGTCGAATTATGTGCTTTACTGTTAACCCTTGAGTTTGCTTATCCTGAAGTGCCTACTCTTGTAGTGTGCGATTCCTTCTACTGGGTACAATCCTTTAATGATAACCTATTCTTTTGGAAACAGAATGATTTTCGTGATTGTAAAAGTAGCACAATAAAGCATAAAATGCTTTGGGTCCAGGTGGCCGCTCCGTTTGTGTTTAATACCGTCTCAAATATTATTTTTTAATCAGATGGTTCAACAAACTACCTGTTTCAGTTTGGCCAACGCAAAAAATGTGAATGCTCCTTCTATTACGTCTTTGGCTCAATACGAGTCGTGGAGCATACACACTAATTATACTATTGATGACTTGACTCGGATGATAAATAATGGCTCTTTTAACTTGTCAATGATAGATTGAGAGGGCCTACAAACACAGAGGCTTGTCATTTACATATTTGGAATGTTACTAAGGGGTTTACCAAATCCTCGTTACCCAAATTTACATACCGTTACCACTTATTCTGTTGGAAAATTGTGTTAACAGTGGTTGGAACATTCCACATTAACATCTATGAAACACCATCTTTCCCTTTTAACAGGTGAATATGATCATTCTGATTTTCTCTTAGGTCCAAAATCCCCTTGCACTTAACGTTTTGTGTAAGCAGGCCTATAATGAATTTTGAAAACTTTCACAAATAGAGGCAGGCTTACGCTTACACCAAATTGATCAGGGTAATTTGGATAAGGTTCTCGCAGTGGTTGATAACAGCATAAACACACTGTCTTCTCGTATTTATACCTTAGACAATATTGTTTCATCTGATATTGATATTGTTCAGAATGAAGTGTCCACCTTGTATCATGGTCAAAATCAGTTATGTTCAGTTATGCAATTTAGTTGGACTTTACAGACTCTGAAAAATGATTTTTTTACCGTGGGATAACCTTAATGCTTCCACGCAGTTTTTTCCATTTCATTTGATGGAGAAACAGAAAATGATGTCTAAGAAAGATGCAACTTACACTATATTACACATTGAGAAATTAGAACAGTTACAATTCACTGTAGAAGAAATAGATCCTGCAGTATGGTTAATACATGGGGTTATTTCATAGTCAATCTCACTTTTTCAGTTTACGGCCTGCATGAAACATTATCCTGTTGGTAGGTATGAACCCCTCTGGAGTAGTTTCATCCATGAATTGTGGTCATTGCCATTCCCTTTCCGTTGTCAGCATGCAGAGAAGGAAGTTTTCCTTACAGGGGAGGATTGTGACTCAACTGTTGAATACTCCCTTGTCTGTAAACATGTAAAACTCCACGGCGCTTGCAACGTTTCAGCACCCAATTTAGCTTGTTTTTTTGAAGGTACACCAGTCCATGCTATTATTCCAACTCTCACTTTGCTTTCTAACGCCAGATATCTAATTCTCAACAATCAGAACTGCTGTGGTTTACGGGCAGGCGTCCCATACATAGGAACAGTTTCACAACACGTTACTTGTTGCAGCAATGTCCTATTCCCCCCCCCCACACACAGGAGTGTAGATAGTTCACTGTGGCCTTCCATTCTGACTTTGAAAATAGATTTCAATAAGCTAAGCAGATCAAAGCGCTGTTGTTTTAACAAAAAGTGTCTCTCACATCAGCTCGTGAGTCCTTCGAATTTCAGGTGGCAAGAACATCTAGTGAAATACATTCTTTATTAAAATCGAATCTCCCCCTACACTTCTGGGAATTGATTCACCACATTTTTTATGCATCTGACTCGGCAGGCCTCATACACTTTTTTACAGTTGTGGGATCTGGCCTTGTCACATTGTTTCAGACAATATTTGGACTAACACCTGCTTTTATTCATTCTATTTTTTCCAGTGTATTTGGAGAGTTTCCCCTACTGCTCTTCCTGGTTTATGGTGTGCTGGTACTTCTTTTTCTGTTACGCAATGGATGCTCACTCTGTGGTACTGCCCAGTCAGCCACAGTTGCACCTATACCGTGATCAGATGCAGCAGCTTTTTGGCTTAATGTCATTGGGAGCTTTAGACATCGGCTATTGGCTAACATTTTGTTATGCCTACTTCACCTGTGTGCAACCTGTGTTCTATTGCATCCGGTGCCCTTTTCAATGGGCCCTGGACGCCTGCCTCTCCACAATGTCACCCGCTGCGCTGGATTATGATCTGTTGGTGGATCCGTTGAGGGCCCATAGTCAGGGCTGTTCCGTGGGTAGGCGGCTTATGTACCTTTCTTCACTGGGGCCGATGGCGGAAGCGAGTACCTGTGCCCATGCACAGCGCCTCTTGGATCTGAGTTTCATCGAAACCTACACAGGTTGCCCTGGTATGCTCCTTGTGGCTTCCGAATATGAGGAGCAAGTCTGTTCCTTTGAATTGCTTAATTGGATGGCATTCATTTTTAATATCAAAGGTTCTGACGCCTTACTGGAGCTCATGGCATTCCACTTGTCACGCGACATTCTTGGCCCGGAGGATACGCTGTAATTGGATATTGTTTTGAGTACTACATTTGTTTTCTCAATTTGACTTTCCATTATGGTCCTCCTTTGCAATCTTGGATCATACTTTTCACCTGCCAGAGATGCTTTGGTTCTGCTTACCTGTGACTTATATATTAGTCTAGGGCTGAAGTCCTGACCAAGGGGAGGGTGTCACGTGGCCCATGGGGACATAGTCGTCTTCCCTAAGTTAGCATGAGCACGCTGTAGACTGTCTGCTGCTTTGCACACAATACTACATGAGTTTATTTTGCAAATGTTTCTTTTGATATTTTCACGTGCTAACCCACTGTTATGTTCATGCTTTGCAGGTTCCTGGGATTTAGTCTGAAAATTGGGAACAAGGTTAAACAACAATGCCCCTTGTTATTCTGTTCTCGTCAGGCTCTAGCACCTAGACAAAACATACAGATGCAGCTGTTGTTTGGGAATACGTACTTTGGTCTTATTGGAATACATGGATAGGTAGCAGACACTTGGAGAGGGACCTTTCCAGGGAGTAGAGCATGACAGCATCTATGATGTAGAACTATCGTCTATAAATTGAGGTTAGGCTACTCTGTCTCTCACTATGTCAGCCCCTTTTATGATCTACGGATTCCTTGCTATGCTAACCCTATGTGTGTTATGCATTTTTCTGCTTATTGTGGCACGTATACTGCATAATAGAGCACGTTAGTTAAAATACATATTTTAAACTTGTATGTGTCCCTGTCAGATCTTATTGTGGACAAGTACAAGAGTTTGAGCGAAAGGGTGTTTCTTGTAACCGCGATTCCTGAGAGATTCTGGAGTGTTGTGTTCTGGGGTGTGTTATCACTTGTTATTCTGTAAGTGAGTAGGAGGACAAGTGAGACACTATATCTAGTCGGTCCTGGGCTCATGGGTACCTCATCGGTACTAAGGTGGTAGGATGACTCAGTCCCTATATACTAAGGTCTGATTATCCCATTCATAGTTCTGTGTTGGTACAGAACCCCTGCAACAAGAGGAAGCCCAACCATGACCCAAGTACCTATTTAGACCTTCATCCCGGAATAAGAGTTTTGCATTACTACCAACTCTCAATCAACTTAAAGTCTCAGAACCAACCACAAGGCCTGGGCTTGATGCAACAGGAACCTCATTGAAGAGTTCCTCATTCTGTTTCAGATGTAGGAGCACTCAATGGTCTCAGGATGCCTGTTACAAGATGGCGGGTCTCCTAATCTGAAAGGGACCAGGATCGTAGATAGCTCCCCAGAAGCAGAAGCTCAGACTTTTAGCCTCGGGGAGAGAAATATTCTCAACTGTCCCTGTGGTATATCCGTGATCTACTCCAAGTGTCCATGCATACCTGTCCCTGCATCCTGGCCCCACAATACAACTAAAGCCCTGCACTTTTATGCCCAGCTGGGCCGGAACCTGTGTATCAATTGTCTGCTGTTTGTTGCAACACACTGAAACCCTGCAAACTTATTTTAATAAATCTCTCTTGGTTAAGCACTCGTTGCTGGGACCTTTCTGTGTCCTGTAGGTCACAAGTCCGAGTCTAAGGTACATGACTTTCGTCCTTCTGAGGTTAAACTGGGTGTCACTTTACATCTGGTGATAACAAGTGTTTACATAAAACACTATGTGAACAACACTTTCGGATAGTTTATTAAAGTCTGAATATTTTTCTCCACCATGATATTAAAGTTTAATGTTGCTGTTCCAAAATGTTTTATTTACAAAATGCTACACACTAAGGACCTTCAAACGCTAATCATATTGACAGTCATCAAGTAACTGCCCTGGTTCTCTGAGGTAGATGGTACCTGGTAATTGCAATAGCGCTGCATTCACCTACAATTGGCCACTTGGGGGCATATCAGCAAGCAGGCGATAAAAAATTATCGCCGCTTTTGCGGCCGTTTTCGGACGAAAAGCAGCGATAATGTTATCACCTGATTAGCAAGGTCACGCTATCGCGTGAAACCTTGCCTTATCGCCATTTCCCTTAACGCCCAGCTTTGCATCTCTAATGAGATGCAAAGTGGGCGCTCCTCCCCTAAGCGACATTTCTCCTATTATCAATCCTCACGCAAAGCAGCATAGCGACAAGAAAAGTAGTGATACCCTCTGTTATCGCTACTTTCCTTACGCCTGCTTTGAAACTGACTTAGCCATGATATCCAATGGAAGGTGCATATCATGGCTAAGTATGTGAGGCCCTATCAGCAAGCTATCACCAAAAGTTGTGTGATTATCGCTCGATTTCCAGCGATAATCGCTCATTTGACAGCTTGCACTCTCAATTTTATCGCTTTGGAGATAAGCGTTGCTAATAGCACGCTATCTCCGCGATAAAATTCAGAGTTGGCCGGCGATAATTATCCTCACGCTAGGAGCGCTGAGCAATAATTATCACCGGCCCTTGCTGATATGCCCCTTGGAGTTTTGTGTTGCTCTCAGTCTGTTACTGTAAGATGAACCACTGAAGTATTTTGTACATGAATCTCATAGCAGCCCTGATTTACTAAAAAGGTCACGAAACACAGCAGCCAAAAATGTTGCGTTGCGTGACAGGGAGTTAGCAGGAGAGCGCCATATCCACAGAGATACAGCTCTCTCCTCACCTCTCCTTAGGGCCAGCACTGATTTCAGCTCCCATGTGCCAGGAACACACCTTAGCGCCACAGTGCTAGTGCCTAAGTTTACCATAGATTTTGTACTGGAGAGTGACCCTTACAATACTTAAGACTATACATACACACACTTTTAAAACGTTTCCTACTTTGCAAGTGTTCAGTGCACATTCAAAGTCGGAAAAGAAAGAAGAAATAAAAACATTTCTCCTCTTAACGCCTCCTTTTCAATTGCATTAGCTTTTGGCACAAAACCCTGTCCACTATTGTTTGTAGATAGGGTTTTGCATCAAAAGGCATGGGTGGTACCATGGGAACGCCCATGTACCCCCATGTAACGCACCCTTGGTGCTAAGTAACGTAAAACAGTGCTTCACGCTGCTTAGCGTTACTTTCAGGGTACTTTCCAGCTCAAAACAAGCATTGCACTGGAAAGTAAGGGGCATATTTACAAGTCCCTTGCACCGCCGGTGCATCCCTTTTTCCCATATTAAAAGTGACACACCAGCAGTGCAAGGGGCTGGTGAATAAACCCCTAAATTAGAAAAAAACATTTTGTGCTGGGTAGCGTCACTTTTGTGCCGCTAACCCAGCACAAAATGTTAGTAAATCTCCACCTGATTTTCTTATCTGGGATGTACTATTGATCTGGGTTCTAATGGACACATGTCACACTGGCTCCTTTTTACAATGCTTCTGCTGCCCTTAAATGCAGCCTCCCTGTTTTCATGTCTCTAATATTTCGCAGCCCAATGTCACTCGGTTGCGAGAGTTCCTCTGTCCATGTGCACCCTGTCCCCTTGTTTTTTAGGCCAAAAGAAAGTCATCTTTGAATTTGTTTTGCCCCATGGCCTCCCAATACTCATTGTTGCCTGTTCCCAGTTCTCTGGTTCCCAAGATAGACAAAACAGATAGAGAGTCATATAATCAGAAAGGTAATTGCCTATTCAGGAATAGGTCAGTGGCGCAGAGCTGTGATGCTGGTAGACAATGCAGGGCAGCTCTGCTGTGGGCAGCCGGGGAGGGGAAGCTCTGCTTTCTGAAGTAGAGGAGGGATAGCTCTGATTTCTGGAACTGCTTAGGGTTAGCTTTTGCTGTCTGAACTGAGCAAAACCTAAACCAGCACAGCAAGGTGTGATCTTCCAAAGATGAGGAGTAACTTAGCTGCCTTTAGCAAGTGAGGGAATAGCTGTCCTGACAAACAAGGAGTACCTTTGCATGTGACAGGTGAAAGACTGCTACGCTCTTTGCAATGACTGAGGAATATGGCAGCCGAACAAGGGATAGCTCTGGTGTTAGTGCCAAGCGGCCATGTTGGCTAATGCACGTCTCTGAACAAGATGCACTCTATTTCCTTCCCAATACAGGTGTCTTCTTGCAGTGCTGCTCAGGAGACCTTTGGGAACAGGCTGGCCTAGCTGACCCCTTTCACAAGTCGAGAGATAAGCCTGTAGGCACAGGAAAGCCTCACTACCCCTCTCTAGCTCCTCAGTGGATTTGTCTGGAGAATCCAAACTTGCAAGGGAATTACTATTGGCTTATTTCCCTAAAGAGTTGGGCTTGTGTAAGGAGAATGTGGCCTAATGGCTAGGGCGGTTGATCTCGGAGCTGGGCAACCGGGTTTGAGTCTCGGCAGGCACACTCAACATTCTGTGATTCTGGGCAAATCCCTTAATCTCCCCGTGCCTAACAAAAATGAATGTGTCCGTCTGTAACATAACTGGTGCTCATGTAAAGCTCTCTGCTACCTTCGGGTCTCGTTTGCGCTATATAAAACAAACAAAAAAAAGAACGGCAGCAGGGCTTGAGAAATAGGCCTTCATCTGGCTCTGTAGAGAAAGGACTTGCACCCTTGGCATTCTCTGATCCCAGAACCTAGGCTGCCAGGGCTCCAGCCCAGACCCTAGGTTGCTGGTATGACTCCTACATCCACTCAGCCCTAACCTGGGCCCGACTAAGGCTGTGCATGCACTAGAGTCTTAGGGATGCAATAGTGGGCGCAAGTCGTCAAACTCTGCCTGCATTCATTCCCAGCAGCGGCACCTACGCTATGACTGAGGAGCGTCGCCCCACTGCCAGCAGCTGCAAAACTTAAAAAATAAAGCGATAATAAAGCATGGTTATTATTGTTTTATTTTTCTCCATAGCTTCAAGGCTAGGAGGCGGGCCATGGGATGACATGCATGTGGGGGAGTGGTAGGTACACTGTTGTCAGTGCGCATGTGGGTTTGGCCATCTCAGGACGGCCAAACCCACTTATGCGCACTGAAGCTGTCTCCAACCCAAGCTGCGTTGCTGGGTTGGAGACAGCAGGCACAGGCTCCCAGTCTCTCTGGGAGCGCAAATCCAGGCCGCTCAGGTCAATGCTGATGCTGCTCCCATGCATGAGAGCAGCGTTAGGATTGGCCACAGGGCCGTCTCGGAACCAGTGCCTGCAGTGGAGCCAGAAGAGCGGCAATGCGATGGGCATTTAGGTAGAAAAAAGAATCCCCTTTTCCCACACTCCGTCACTTTGCCCCGACACCAGCTGCAACAGTATCATTCTAGTATTTCCCATGAAAGAGACATACTAGTAGCAGTCAGCTAGCAGTCATCACTGCTTGGGCCACAGTCACAGTCAGGCATTTGGGCATACATTCATCTTCCTTGTGCCCAGACTTCTCTTTCAGAGGCCAATACTTTCAAGGGAATTGAAGTCGGGAGGGGTGGTTTCAGGGTCTGTCGAGGTAGGCGTGGGCTGTCTCCTGTGGGCCCTAAGAACTTACCTGTGCATGAATCTGATCCCGAGGCCGTCCCATGAAAGAAGAGACAATGAGCAAATGACCATCTCAATGATCAGCCCTGCCAAGCACCATGCATCTCGTATTAGACTAATGCATTTTTGGAAGCGTCCCCACATCACCACAATGCCTGACATTGTCACGCCAGCAATTACACTTGCCAGAGCTTCCACAGCTGATCAAATGAAGCTTTTTATGGTTTTTTAAACATATCCTGTTTTTACTTGATGAAAATGGGCTGCATTTAATTAAAAAATGTCTTTATTTAAAAGCAATCCCGGACCTGTGATGCTGCAAGTTCTAGTGGGTCGCAATTTGCGACCTACCTCATTAATATTCATGAGTTAGGTCAAATTGCGACCCATTAGAAGTTGGTATTTTGCGAACCAACCTATTAATACATAGGTTGATTCGCAAAATTCCACACTGGTTGCATAAATCCTGGGTGCAAATTGCAAACAGTATTTTGCTGCCAGTGCTAGGTACATATGGCCCTAAAATCCTCTGGAGACTTGTCAGTCCCGTCTGTTGAATCTTCTCTGCTCCAAGTGACCAAGCCAGGCTATCATATGTTGCTTGCATGGCCTACCGAGACTCTGCACTGAGCGTGTCCCTTCCCTTCCACTGGCTCCCGGACAGTGTCACCGGAAAAACTATGTTTTGCATTTCTACTAGCTGTATGTACCTTTTGGAAAAGAAAATGCTGGTATTTAGCACCCTGAAATGCCTTTGAAATAAACGCAATATATCTAGTTCTGAAGGCTCATGGTTTGCAAGCACCAGGCAAACAAACCGGGGGTCGCTTTACACATCTAATAAACAGAGAAGCCGAGCATTCACAAATGCCTGGAATCACACTGAGTGGTCTACACATCTCATAGCACACAGATCTAACCTGTCAACTAAAGCAACAGCCACAAAACTCCCTAGTTTGCCAGCTAGCCCCGTTTCTATCATTTCCCCCCACCCTCAGGGGTCACAAAAATCAAAGCCGCCCCACCACACCCATACAGATTATTTTCCTCTCCACCCATAAATGGGCTGCAGTGAGCCTGAGTTCTGCTGGCTCCGACTGATCATAGCACTATCATGATTTACACAGCGGTAGCTCCTCCATAATGGCAGAGGAGCGTTGCCCCACTGCAAGTCAGCAAAAATAAAATAATAATAAAAGACTTTTATTATGATTTCATTTTACTAACTGAGCTGATGCCAGTCTAGGGCGGGGCAGGGCTATGGCAGGGAGGAGGAGTGGTGGGCACTGTAAGTGCGCATGTCGGCTTGGACGGCCGTCTTAGGGTGGCCAAACCGACATGCGCACTTAGGTTTCTCCAACTCAGATGTATCCCACAGCCAGATGGAGAAACAGCAGAGACTCCCTATGCCTGATCGAGCGTCAAAGCAGCTTGCTCAGGCCAATCCCGGCGCTTCACTCATGCTTGGAACAGCATGACAGCAGCGTTGGGATTCGGTGGGGGAGTCTGGGAGCCCCCTCTGTGTGCTGTGTGGTAGAGGAGCACTGAGGCAGCCGGAAGAGTCAGGTATATTATTCCTACCGCCTCCCCCCCAACTTTATATGGCAGCAGCCACCCCTGGATTTATACCTCTGCTATACCCCTCTTAGACTCTTGTCCTTCTTGTCTTTTCCTTGTGTATGATGGTAGTGTTAGAAGCCAGCTATCCAGGTCATGTGCATTCTGCATACTGCTCAGTCTTTTTGATGGGGAGATGGAAAGCCTGTCTCCCACTCAGCATGCCCCTTGCAACCCCTCCCTTCCTAGCCTGTGCCAGCAACAGCACCTAGTCTCATGATCACATCTAAACAGGCAGTACATCAACAGATCTGCTCTGTCACTGTCAGCATTTGTGAAGGCGACTGGTGTGGAGGCACAAAAGCATAAGTAAGCAGCTAACCTATTGCACAGTACCAGCTGAGCTACTGCAGTCATTGTAGCTGTCAAGTGGCTGTGTCATGTTTTACACTTTTAGCTAGTTGCCAGCATAGCTTTTTAGCCAACAGCAGTTTGCACATTTAAACTGAAACTTGAATAGTGCCAGATACTACGAGTTCCAAAATGCAACACGATGTTATGTTAAAAAGTGAGAACTAGAATAAGGCATCACATATGATGAAGGGTCGCTTAACATCTAAAAAGTAAAAATGAGAGGGGCTTATTTACAAGCCCCTTGCGCCGCTGGTGCATCACTTTTAGTGACACACCGGCGGTGCATTTAGCTGCCCCATATTTACAAGGACACGAAAAGCCACCCTGCATGGCTTTTGCCGTCCTTGTAAATACGACCCCTTTACAAGCAGCGCTTTGCGTGAAAGGGGCGTTCCATGGGTGTTGCTCTGGGTGTTCCCACGCAACACCCATGGAGCCTGACACATTTCCAGATTTACGAGAAATCGTAAACCTGGAAGTGCGTCTGAATGCTACGCTTCCCCAGGCAGGTGCGGCCGGCACTGATCACAGGCAGGGGGGCAGGGACGGGAGGGGGTGGGGAAATGTGAGATAGGGGGAGGATGCGGGAAGGGGGGAGGATGCGGGGGAAGCAGCTAAGAAAAAATTCAATCAGAAACGTACCTTTTCGCTGCTTCCTTGCCATCCCTCCTTCGTAGTCCTTCCTCGCTCGGAGTCGGCCACAGGAAGCACACCCAGGCTCCCAGTCAGCCAATCACAATACTGCCTTAGTAGCGTTGTGATTGGTCTGAGCGCCGTTTTTCAGCGCTCAGATGCTGACTGGAGGCCTGGGCATGTTCTCCACGTAGGCTGCGATGTAGCCTGCATGGAGAACATAAGAAGTGCGCATGACTGTAGTGGGCGGCCCAAAAGGTCCGTCCAAGCAGTCATTGCACGCTTTAGGAGGGTGCAACCACTCCTCCCCTGCCCCCGTTTCCTCACGGAAAGCTGTGGGGGGAAGTAGGAGAAAATAAAATGATAATATTATTATCATTTTATTTTCTGTATTTCACTGCAAAAAGGCAGTGGGGCGGAGCTCCTCCGCCTTAGCGGAGGAGCTGCCACTGTCCCCAGGGAAGGCGTAGGGAGGCGCAACGAGGAGGAATGTATTAATTTCTCCTCTGTTTTTTTCCTCTTTCTATGCGTGCTGCATTCTACAGCACACATAGAATGAGGAAATCACCTCTTATGATTGTTTTTGTGCAGGAAGGTGTCCCTACCTGCACATAAACAATCATTTAAAAAAATGACATTTTACAAGTTTGATGTGTGCCAAAGCAGCAAACATAGAAGTTGAAAAACGCCATTCAAATGGCTTGCGACACTGTGCTGCGTTAATTAATTCTTTGTAAATAAGTCCCTTGATGCCAACATAAGTCACCAAAACATGGGAGAGAGGAGGAGAGGGAAAGAGGAAGGAGAAAAGTGGCGCAAGGAAAGGAAGGAGGAGCAAAAGGAAGAGGGTAAGAGGAGAGAGAGGGGGTGGGACTAGGAGAGAAAGGAGAGTGAGAGAAGAGACAAAGGTTGGTGGGAAACAACTGAGAAAAAGAAAGGGAGGAAGAGGAAGAGTTAGAGAGGAGGAGAAAGGAAGATAACAGTAAGAGTTACAAGGGAGGAAGTAGAGACAACTGGAGGAGAGGGGAGAGACAAACGGAGGAAGAAAAGCGAGAGGAGAGAAGAGACAAAAGGAGAGAGGGAGATTAAATTAGGTATATTGGTAAGCAAAGGAATCAGGGGGCAGGGGAGGAGAGAGAAAGGGAGGACGTCGAGGGGAGCAGAGAGTGAGACTAGGAATGAGGACGTAGGGAGAGGAGCAGAGAGAAAAAAAGAGGGATGAAAGGGATGAGGGGAGAGAAGGGAGAGACAATATAAGGGAGTGGAAATAACAGGAACAGGAGGGAGGAAAAGAGCTTGTGAAGCAGAGAAAACTATAGTTGAGACAAAAGAAGAAGTGAAAGGCAGGAGAACGGTGAAGAATCCAGGAGAAAATGGAGATTGGAGACAGGATAGAAAATTTAAAAAATGGGGATAAAAAATGATTGTGACAGAGTAGGAGGAAGTCATGGAAGGAGGGCAAGGGCAGAGAACAAGAAAATGTCAGGAAGCAAAAGTGGAGAGCAGGGAAATGATAAAAGGAGAGAGTAATAATTAAAATACAAAGCAAGGAATGGCGAGAGGAGGGTAGAGAAGAAGTGCTAGGAGATTTTTGATCTGTAAAAAGGAAAGGTCAGCCACTCTTAGCTGACTTGCAGTGGTCTAGCAGTCTCGGGCATGGTTTAGAGGTGAGGAAGTGCTAACTCTGAAAGAGAATCCCCCAGGTAGGATTCCCCTTAGCATAGAATTAATACCACCCGGGAACCTTCAGTATCCGGCTTTTTCATTGGGGCATGTGTGCCAGGAGACAAGATGTCAGGGCCTGCTGTTCTAAGCGGCCTCTGGGCTCTTTAGCGAAGCTTGGCTCTGGACAGGCTGGGATGCAACGGGAAAAGCTCCCAGTTGCCGCTTCTCAATGCACACAGGAACAGGTGCGCGGTGCCACTGCGCACACTGCCCGAGTCTAATGGTGTCAGGTAGTTGCAAATCCCTTAAAGTCCCTTTAAGACCATTACGTGTGGAAAAGGCAGGCAGTCGTTTCTGAAAATTATCTCTTGGCTTGGATGCAACTACCTTACTTACTTCACTCACAATCAAGCGTTACTTAAAGTGTCACACAGAAAGCCTTGAAACGTCACACATAAACACATGAGAATGTCACACATAAGCACTGTCATTAACGTCACTTTCATCTTTAGATTGGGCCTCTCGGGGCAGACAACGCTCTCAGTCTAAGTGTAAGGGTTAAATACCCCCTCCCCCAATGAACACTCACAGAGCGCCACCTGCACAGAAAAGTTCCCCATTGTTTCCTTCTCGAAGTGGAAGCGGCGACGTGAAGACGTGAGGACGTCGGGCCTCGTGCCGTCGCTCCTCGAGCGGGTTGCCTGGTGTCAGCCGCTCCGGGTGCCATTGATTGCACCCATACACGCTCTTTTGTTTATGTTTTTTGCAGACAATGCATGCCATCTTGCCAAAATGATAGCTTCAGACAGCAATTCAAAGAATTAATTATGCCTCTATTTCCTATTGAGCGCAGTCTGGGTTGGGTGAAGGGGGAGGAGGGGGGGGGGCGCCAACACATTCATGACATCACCCTGCCATTATCAGCAGAAGGTCCGTACTGGGGGTGTCAGTTTTTGGCACCCCCTTCCCCATTTCCTGGTATCTGTCACTCCACGTGTTTTCTGCCCCGGTAGTCCGCTGCGTCCCTCCTGCCCCCGCACCCCCCATTTCCTTCACCCCCACACACCCCAGTAGTCCACCAGTGGAGAGAAAGCGTGTTCCGGGCCCGGAGGACGGGCGCTTCCTTCTCTTTCACAAAGGAGGGAACATTGGCAGCAAAATAACAGCAGGGCCTGTGTACAAGGCTGCAAACCTGTAATTTATGCCCCAAAAATAGGCGGTTATTAACCAAGCGCTCTCTCTCGCTCTCTCTTTCCAGGCATCAGCAAATCTGAAGGGAGGAAGGGGGAGCACGAGAGGAGGGGAAGGAAGGGGGAAGAGGAAAGGGAAAGAAGGAGATTTAGAGAGAAAGGCAGCTGGGGGAGGGGGGGCGGAGGGATGGAGAGTGAGGGAGGAAGGGTGAAAGGGAGCTGCTAGGAGGAAAAGAAGAAGGAAGGAGTTAAAGGGATGGCTAGAGAGTCAGGCGGGGGAGATAATGAGCGAGTTATGGAGTAGAAAAGTAAAGGGGGGAGAGGGAAAAAAGAGAGATGGAGGGATTGAGCGGCAAGGGTGTAAGAAGGAAGAGTGAAAGATTCAGGGTGGGCGGAGGTGGTGATAGAGGGGGGTGACAGGGGGTGGTGATAGAGGGGGGAGTGACGGGGGGAGTAACAGGTGGAGGAATGGAAACTGGAAGGGGGAGAGTGAGAGAAAAGGATAAAAGAGGGCAGAAAGAGGGCTGAAGAGGGAAGACATATCAAAGATAAGTGCATGGAAAGACAAAGGATGTAGAAGAATGCACCGAGTAAAAAAGGGTGGGAGGAAAGGACCGAGGAAGAGGATGTGAGAGGAATAAAGAAGAAAGGACTGAGAAAGAGAGGGCGAGAGGAATAACGTGACGTGCCCAGAATCACAGGATGTTGAGCCGACGCCGAACAAAGCTCTCCCGTTCCAAAGTCAGCATCTCGGTCCGTTATGCCACATCTTTTCAAGAAGCTTCCAGAAGCCAACATCTCACAGCCCTAGTGCTAAGGGTTTGTGCTCAGATTTCACCTTTAGCTAATGTTGTTTTTGAAAACTAAATATTTGAACTATTTTTGGGGTCAAAACGTACATTTTTAACCATATATTGAGTGCACCACAGGTGGTTTCTGTTGGCTCATCACCTCCATTAGCTCTGTGCCCGTATAGACTCACTGTGCCAGGTTTCGTTGGGCATTTCTTATTCACTATGGTGTGGATTCGGTGACTTTGGCGTATAGAGCAGTCAGCTGTACAGAAAGAAGATGGCTGTTTCTTGACCGTCGTGAACAGAACATGCACCTGGCGCAATCATTTGACCAGGTGTGAGGTGAACCAACTCGATCATTCTAATCACTGGGACCACAACCGTGCTTCTTATGGGCGATCTGTAGAGCTTAACTTGAGCCAGTGGTTGCCGGTGGGGACCATGTGCACCCATTTTTGGGGACCAGCACTTAATTTTCGAAATTAGACATTTACCAAGCGCAAAAGAGGGAAAAACAAGCAAAGCAAAAAGAATGGAGGGAGAGAAAGACGGAAAAATCGTCATAAAGGGAGAAAGCAGGAAATTGCAAGGGTGAGATCAAGGGACACAGAGTTTCTGGTAGTGGATTAAAGAGACTTGAGGTGGATTAATGACCACGCAGCCTTGGTATTGGCAGTGGTGCCTCCTCCGCTATGGCGGAGGAGCGTCGCCTCGCAGAGTAGTAGTTAAAGGAAACCTAAAATGATAATAGCCAGAGTCATAATTTTAGTTTTCAGTTTCCTGGTGCTGGGCGGGACTGCCAGAGCAGGGGCCAGGAGGAGTGGTTGCTCCACTGTAACGTGCACATAACTGTTTGGCCGGCACTCTTAGGCCGGCCAAATAGTCATGCACACTTTTCATGTTCTGCACCCAGGCTGTATTACAGCCTTGCAGCATTGTGATTGGCTAGGGGAGTCAGGAGCCTGGGTGCTTCCTGGTCCCTGCTTCCAGGGAGCGAGAGGCGCAGCCGACCGGGTGGCCGGCATGAAGGTAAGTGTTTTTTTGTTATTCTTTTTATTTACAACACCCCCTTCCTACCCCTCGGTAAATAGCGTCCGCCACTGGGTATTGGAACATCGAATTGAACTGCACCATCTGCGGGATTCTGAGCAGTTTAGGGCATCCACACTCATTCTTTTACAAATTAAGCACTGGTAAACTGTATCAGATTTTGTTCACTTCTTTTATCCATTTGTTAGTATGTATTATATTGTAATTAAACATTTACAAAGCGCTTACTACGTGTAGGGTGTGTTGTTGGGAAGATGCTGTCTTTGTTTTGATCCTAGGTGGGTAGTGTTTTCATGTAGTGAGTGGTGACCACTGAGGTGCGATTATTGTCTTCTAGGATGCAATGCGTAGCAGGATGTTAGATGATGAATTGTGAAAGACAGACTAGCAGTTTTATGATTTTCAGTATGCTGGTAGCTTTAAGCAGTTGGTTCCTTTATGGTATTTCATATGATACAGTCCGCGTAGCTGGTTACTACACGAGGTTCTCCAATCTGAGATTTTGTGTATAGTTGTGCCCTGAGCTAGCATGGCTGGTGGGAGAGAAATGGAGAGATCTGTTGGGATGGGCATTTTTATTATCATCCCATGTCTTAGTGTCTATGTGAGATGTAAAGAAGCGATCAGATTGTATAGATATTTGGGAACTGAAGTGAATGGACTATATTAAAGTCTTCCGAATTGTCCAGCAATGTGTGGCAAATCTCTTCAGTATATGGCAGGTTAGGAATAAGCCACTTCTAACTGATCAATATCTAGAAATCAGCAACAGATAATTAAATTGCTCTCTTTCTGATGCCAATTGTTGTCATCTTTTAGTTGTACACCAAATATGGTGAAAAATCATGGTGGTGGATTCCGCTGACCGATACCCCTTAAACACGGTCTTCTGCTTGCTCATTCAGCGTCCAAGCGCTGATGTGGACACGATTGGTTGCATCGTCTGGGCTTGGGATTTCCTGCGCTTCCAGGCACAATTTATTTGTCTATTCTCACAAAACCTCTCACTTGCGAGAAAACCTATGCTTCTCCCTTGAAGGGGATCCGTGGGTGTGCCTTCAGCTGAAACGCTTACAGCTGAATGCACTGGGAGATCTCTACCCTGGTGACCAGATCATAAAGCTTCAATCCATTACAGACGCTCCCCAATCCACCCCACTTGACATTTCTGCATACAAATTTCCCAGCTGCCCCATAACCATTTCATGCCATTGAATGTGGTCCTAGAAAATTAGCTGTCAACAAAGTTAATTGCTGGCCATGCAGGACACGACCCTGTGTGTACTCTGAGTGCGAGAGTTTTGTTGCTAGGGGTGCAGCTTCCGGGGGTTGTTTGGAATGTTGCATTCCCTAATAAATGTATTTTCTGGCAAATAGTTGGGTAAGGTGCTTTCAGTCGGGTATGGCGATATGTCTGTCGGAGTTCACCAGGAATACTTACATACAGACAGACAAAAATGGACACATACACTCTCCCTCTCTGTTTTGAAAGTCTTCAAAAATAGTGGTTATTTTACAAAATATTGTGTTTTCTCTCACTTAGTACCCCTACCAATCCACATTTGTCTCCCTTTCCACAGACCCATCAGCCCTTCTCATGTACCCTGCTTTTGGTATAATGTATTTTAACATTATATGCCAGCGCGATTGTTGGAAAATCTGACGCACACACCCCCTCCCCAATCTTACTGACCAAGCTATGGCCCTGCGTACTGCTACAAGACGGAAACTCTGATCTATCCGAGGAGCAGTCGAGGTTCTGCTGCGCCCAGATTGGTGCACTCTCACCAAATTATAGGCTATGACTTATCCATGTTACATTTCTTCACACAATGTATTACACGCCTGCCCAATTGTATAGAATTAGACTTGTGGATAGCTCCTGCTGTCAGAAATGTTGGCGCCAGTGACAGATTTTTTTCATATTGTTTGGGCTGCCCCCAGGTGGCTGTATTTTGGGATAATGTTTATATTATACATCAGAATACTGACTATCACCCCCATGGGCTCCCTTTGATAGTTATCCGTGGCTATGTGCAGGACTTTTCAGTTAGAGTAAGACGCTTAACAGATATGTTGCTCCTATGAGCCAAAAGAAGAGTGGCTATGCATGGGAGACGGCATTTCTCCCCTCGTATAATATGCTGGTTGCAGAATGCCACATATTGTTAGAAGAAACTTGAGGCATACTGTGAGCTGATGCCTTTCAGGTCCCACCCCAAAATCATCTTTACCTCCTTTATTCATTATTTGTAGCACAGAGCGAAAAAGGAACCTGGAAGGGGGGGGGGGTCCCCCGTGACTGCGTAAATAAATGTGCCATATTATGCTATCTGATAGCAACGTAAAAATAAGAATGCTGTGAATGACCTGCGCATTATGGGACATGCTTCATATAAGCACTTTGCAGCTTTGCACTGTTACTCCCTGTCCCTGGGTCTGTTGACGCCCACTGGGGTGCACAAACTGGATACATTCTAATGGCCAGGCTGCATATCTATGTCACTGTGGGCCAGATTTATCAATATCTATTTTTAATACGGATAGTAGGTGATATAGGTCCCACTTTCTGGGATTCTTGTTGGGCTTAAGAATGACCACAATGGTAGCTTCTCCTCAGGATAAGGGGGATTTGACTCATATGCTAAATGTTATTGAAAATTGATCTCCATACCAGGTATGCTTCTTTGACTACACACTAATATAACTCTCCTGGGATACCATCTGGTCCTGATGCTTTCCTATTTTTATTTTTAATACGGCTGCATGAACTTCTTCAGCAGTAATCTCTTGTAGTAAGGACTTTTGCTCTTCGATAGCTAGAGAGGGTAAATTAAGTGGCTCACATCAGTCTTTCAAGGCCTGTACGTCTGAAGTGATGTCCTCCTGATAAAAATTCTGAAAGAACTTTTAAAACGCCTTCCATATTACTTTAGAATGTGTCTGAATAGTGCCATTCTGGCTCTCTTGGATACAGCTGAAGTCTTTACTAGTTCTTTGTAACTTAATTTTAAATGCAAGTATCTTCCCTGCTTTCTACCCGTACTCATAACATTTTATATTTGTGGCCTCCCACTTACCATTGAGTTTTCGCTGTATGAGAGATGTGCACTTTAGCTTGTACACTTCTACATCTAAATGAAGTGGATCATACTGCTTTTCATTGCGTGAATCTGCCAGAATCCTTTCCAAGCCCCCCCAACTCTTCTTGCAATTCTCGCTCCCTTTCCTTCGCAGCTTTATTGAATGATCCGGACCACTTGATAAATAAGCCTCTAATATAGGCTTTATAGGAATCCCAGACACTATATTCAGGGCTGCTATACATATCTTGAAATTCATAAACTCCACCATCTTGAGCTGAAGTTCCTGTACTAAATCCAAATTATTTAATTGTCAGCTTTACATACTCCAATTATTACCAAGAGGTTTTTCTGCCACCTCCAGATCCAACCAAACAGTTGCATGATCCGAAAATTAGGCGGCATGTATTTGACATGTTTTACTTGATTTGCACATCCGGGGTCAATAAATCAGTAGTCCAACCTAGATCTATGCCAGTACTTCTTACTTTGGAAAGAGAACATCCTCTGTTGACTTACCCTAGCTCTTCATATATCGATGAGTCCTAGAACTTCTTAAATGTTGTTTATGCACTTATTTGTGTAAGGGGAATTTGCATGTGCTATTTCCCATCTTTAATACCATGATGGTCCATTCGCCTTTCTTGGCCACCTCTCAGCTTATTACCTGGATTCCTGAGTTACATCTGACCAAAATAGCTAGACCTTTAAAATTGCATGACTAAGATGTGGTGGTTATTGACTGAATACATCTCTGGTTTTTTAACAAAGATCTACAATTTGACTCAGTCAAATGAGTCGTTTGGAGTATTATTGTGTGGGTTCCAGTATCTGTAAATACACCAGGATTGACCTCTATATTTTCTGTGATCTTAATCCGTTCATGTTACAGGATATGCAGCCATTCAGGCTATTATCCATTTTCATTTGCCCATCTTATCCTGCTCTCTGCTCTGGGCCTACCACAGTTTATATGGAGGCAATGAGGACTATATTTTGTCCCTTTTCTCCCTAATGCCCCCTCTGTGTGACAAACACACCCAAGGACGCCCTCCAAACTTCTTTCGGTTAAATAAAGCCGTTTGAGCGCATCTCCCCCTTCCCACCCCACATCCCATCTTTCTTGTATCATCTAGTCTAATCTATGCAAACAATATGTCTCTCAGTTTTTTTTGTAGGCTCCTGTTTCGCACAGACTGTGTAAGATAATACGTTTTCTTTGAACTGATCCATTGGATTAATTCATCTGCTTCTTCTACACTTTTCAGAAAACGCATTTTGTTATTCCACATCACCTCTAAAGTAGCTTGCAATTTTAGCTGGGCTTTTGTCCCCAGACTCTAAAACTAAACCATCTTCTTCACAAGAGCATACTGCCTTTCCTCTGTGATATGGCATATATCTGACCCAATTGAGCAGGAGAAATTCTTAAAAGTAATGGATTAAAACTTTTAAAGCGTTGGATAGTATATCATCTTTGAATGTAAACAGACTTTTCCTGGGTTTTTTCCTGTTTGTATTTAGTCTGAACTAATCCCTATGGATCCTTTGGATATCCGGCTCCTAGTCTCCTTGTAGTACCCACTCTTGCATCAGACTTATGCAAGATGCTTGATGATGAGGCCTTTTGTTGCCTCCTGGACTTGTATTATCCAGATTAAATTTCTCCTTGCCTGATTTTCATTTTTCTTTTAATGTCACTCGTGTTGTCTTGACCTTAGTTTTTAAGAGGGCCAGCTCCAGAGAGTTCTTTTAAACCTCTAACAATGTTGTAGTCAATGCCTCCTCCGGTGCCGTAGTTCTGCAATTTAAAGTCCTCTATTTTCCCACCTAAGATTAAGCAAGTATCACGTGTATTTCTGGTTAGCTTCAGAGACAGCAAATCTGCTTTTGATTTCATTTGATATTTCTCTAGGCATTAGCTCTCAACTTCCTTTCCACGGTTCCTGTGTTGATTGGGACAGTTGCTGGGCTTTTTCCCTGTAGTATAATGAGGTGTTGATTGAGCTCAAAGGTTAGTATACAGAACAACTCTAAGGTTGAGTCTTTCTATTGCAGCACGCTGAACAGCCTTCTTGAGAGTACTCATGAAACGTTTGACAAGGCCATTGGCCTGAGGCCACAGAGTAGTGATTTTCTGATGCTTCATATTCAGATGGTTAAGAAAATGTCTGAACTCTCAACTATTGAAAGGTGGACCATTGTCAGATTTAAAGATCACAGGGACACCCCATGTCACAAAAATACGAATTCATCTTTCAATAACATTTTCATGCTTGATGGATGAAAGGTCTTCTACCAAGGCAAAACGTGAGTATTTATCAATAACTACCATTAACTGATGTCCATTATCAAGAGGACCGAAGAAATCAACAGCAATTCTTTGATTTGGCAGTTCTGAAATGTTTTAACGGTGTTGACTGACTTTGTACGAGAGACAGATGCATAAATGACAGGCCTTCAACTCTCTTTCAACCATTTCATCAAGATGAGGAAACCAGACTCCATCTCGGAGACAGAATTTGGTGGCAACGACTTCTCGATGTCCCTCATGGGCTACTTCAATCACCTGTTGTCTTAGATTCTATGGAATAACAATTTGAGAATTTCTCAGGATTAGACTTTCTTGAGTTACAGACAGTTAATCTCTGACATTCTCAAATTTCAAATTTTCACTGTCATTAGTCAGAGGTCAAGAGTGCTGGTTTCAGGATTGGTGAGTAATAATGTATTTCAATTTTAGCATGTCACTATCGTGGATCGTGGCAGTAACAATTTGTTCCAGTGACATGGCAGCTGGTGTGCTGGATTTCACAATTAAGTTTATAGAGTCCTCAGCTGTCTTAGATGGGTTACCAGGGCTGTGTAATGGTACTCTTGAGACATAGTCAGCAGGATTTGGATCTTTCCCTGCATGATGTACAAATTTATAGTTGTATTCTTGTAATCTCAAACCTCAACATTCAATACAAGAAGGCATCTTGGCTTTTGGCTTTCCAAATATTGTCAACAGAGACTGATGATTAGTCACTAATGTGAAAGGTTTTCCATACAAAAGCATGTGGAAGTATTCAGAAGCCCACACCACTGCCAAGCTCTCTATCACAGGTTGTGAATAAGCTCGCTCAGTTTGAGACAAACGTTCGATGGCAAAAGCTATGACACATCTTTGGGCATTTGGCTGTCCATTGTATTGTGCAAGTTTGGCACCTAAGGCAACAGGGCTAGTATTCACTACAACCTCTGTATGCAGCTTGGAATCAACGTAGGCCATTTCAGTGGCATTCTCAATGGTTTGTTTGGTTCTCTGGAAACTCTGCTTGCATTCAGGTTGCCAATGAAATGACAATTTTTTTTCATTAGGCCTGTCAGCGGAGCACTGATCGTGGCAAAGTCATGTATACATCGAGGATAAAAAATGGCCATGCCCAGGAATGAACGTAACATGGAAATGTCCTGTAGGGCACTGGAAGTAGGCATAGCTTGAACTGTAGCTGGATCAGGTGTCATGCCCCCATTAGAAACAATATGGCCAAATAATTTCAACTTTGTTTTATGGAATTTACACTTTTCAGCATTTACAGTTAAGCCAGCATCGGTTAGCAATTGACAGACATACATGAGAGCTTTTTCATGCTGCTCCTGAGTAGGTCCAAGAACTAAGATGCTATCGCTATAATTAAAAGCATTCACGGTAAGCTGCATGAAACGCCGAATGATGTCTTGAAAATGCTCGGCAACAGATGACACACAATAGCTCAGTCGCTTATAACGAAATAGACCAACGTGTATAGAAAAGTTGTAATGTATCTACAATCTTCTTCTAGTTCCAATTGGTGATAGCCTTTGTTTAAGTCAAGACGAGAGAAGACTTCCGCACCATTCAATTGGGTTATCATGTCAGCAATGTGTGGACCAGGATCTCTCTCTCTCTCTCTCAATTGCCTTATTAGCTTGACGCATGTCAACACACAGTCGCACAGCTCCTTCACTGTCCCTTTTAGGCACTACCACTATGGGAAAGACCCAAGGCGTTGGCCCAGTGGAGCGCTCAATTTTGTCATGTTTGAATAAGGGATCAAGTTCTTTTTCATCTGTGTCTTGTAAGTGAAAAGCAACTCTTCTGTGCCTTTGAGCAACAGGATGAACATCTTCATTTATATGTAGCTGTGTTTCATAGACTTGAGTTTGCCTAACCCATGAAATAATGAAGGAAACTAACTTATTATTTCATGATGCGCATTCATGTTGTAGTTCACTGAGATCAGTCCCATTTCAGCAGCGGTGTTAAAACTGAGCAGGCAGGCACTTGAATTGGGACCCTGGAGTACATGAATGGGTGCTTATACCTTTGTTTTCTTGTGCTGCATTTCAGACACAAATGAACCTTGACTTTTTAGTAGTGTCAATGCGGCCTACATCTAGCTTTAGTTTTTGATTGCGTAAGATGTGGCATTAGAAGAAACTCATGATATTTCTCCTCAGGCATCATGTTTATGGAAGCACTACTATCAATCATAAAAGGTATTGAACATCCATTTATTTTATTGTGATCTTTGGACAATTTGGAATGTCTTTGGTGCTTTTCCATGTCTTTTTTTCTGTATCTGGTGTTTATCTTCACATGCAACCATTCCTACGTGGGCACGTCTTTCTGACGTAAACACTGACATTGCACAACTGTTTACCTGCAAAATAAAAAATATATTTGAAAAAAACCAATTTGCAGGAAATACTAAATGGTAATTAGATACTTCTGAAATGTTAGCAACTGTTCTAATAATTGACATCAGTATTATGGTAAAAGAGTGAACGATAGGATGAGACTATATAGCACCCATGCCCAAAATCAGATATTTTAAAACTCACCAAAAGGTAATAGGGTCTTAAATAGTCACAACACGCATTTATAAACACTAGCAAAATCTCCACACCAACTTTGAAACATATGTGTCACCAAAGGAAATATGTAATATGTTATAACACATTTAAAATCTAATTTAATGAGGATGCAAGATCTATGATTGCCATGTACAGTCCAAACTATTTCAAAGTAAACACTTGAAGAAATCCATATGGAGCTGGACAGGTGGGTCGTCCACCACAGGAAAAGTCAAATTCCTAACAAGCCTAGATGAAGCCAACTTCGAATGATTTGTTTAGATTTATTTACAAGAAACATGAAAAAAATGGACATCCTACCTGAAAGTTTTCAAGCCTTTTGTGCAAAGGCTGTGCTAAAGGAGGGGCGGCAGTATATATTTATTTTATTTATTTGGGGATTTTTCTATAGTGTTGCATGACCAGGTGGTATGATAGGATTTACCACTAATTTTAACTAAATATGCAGGACATGTTTACATACAAATCAGAAAACAATTGATCAAAGGATAAGTTTCCGAATGTGCAGGATATGGGGGAGGGGGCAGGTAAGGCGGAGGGAAGAAGGAGGCATTGCAAAGTATAATACTGAATGTTAGATGAAGTGAGAGTGAGATTCTTAAGTGGTGTTAACCATTTAAGGGAGTTGAATGATCCATGGTATCCATCAGTAAGATACCTTATGAAAAGGAATGTTTAATACCTTTTTCTGAAGGACACTCTTTTGGTCTACAGCTTTAGACCAATGAATGATGTAACTACTTAAATCAATGTGGATACGGCAGTAAACATACTTTCCACATCTTTGTACAGCCCACAAGACTGTCAAGCCATGTCCCAAGGTGCTAATAAAGCATCAAGCACCTAAATAAACATATACACGGTGAAGTTCTTAGTGCCTTTTTTAGGCTTTCTACCAGTGTTGTTGTTTAGTGTGCAATAAAAGTATGAATTTATAGTCGCTACTGACAAATGTCCCATCACTGTGCCCACTGTCCCTGGGGATCCCATCTCAACCCAGGGCCCATTGCCCCACACTACCCAGACTGTTGACATAAGGAACAGTGGAGGTGCTGTCTGACTGAATCAGTGTTTTCTTTCTTTTTTTCTTTTTTGTGTCATAATTTCTAAAAAAAAATTATATATATATATATAATTTCAGAAAAGTACAAAGCAAAGCTATGGATCATAAATCAGCTGGGACAAGCAAGATATACATATAATGTAATTTAAAAGAGGAAAAAAGGGAGGAAATAATATATTAGAAGGGAATGAAAAGAAAAGGGGGGAAGTAGAAATTGAATGAATGACGGGAAGCTAATTATAGAAAAAAGAGAATTGTACAGAATATGTTAGGAGATTTTAAACCTGATTAATAATAACCATAAAAGGGATTATACAGAACATATCATAAAGCAAGAATGCGTAATTTAGCGCCAATAGAATAATATATACATATGTATGTACTTTAGTGCGTTTGAGATTGATGCAGGATAGTGAGAATGTATTAAGTAGATATATAAAGAAATAGGTAAATAAATAAATAGATGAATAAATAAGTAAATAAATAAACAGATAAAGAGATGTAAAAAATTGGTGGGTAAAAAGATGAATCAAGACAAGGAAAAAAATAGGTAGCGAACTAAAAGAAGATTAGAAAGGAAATTTAAACCATCTCCCTACTTGGAAATAGAAGGGATTGAATGGGGAAAGAGAAGAAGAAAAAGAAAAAGAACAAGAAATTCAGGAATCTTGAAGAAAGGGGGTCCATTCTTGTTGAAATATATGTTCTTGGTCTTGCATCTTATATATGACAAGTTCGTATGATGCCGTTTGTAGCATTGTGACCATCCAATCCTCTTTGGAGGGAGGGTTAGGTGATTGCCATAATCTTAAAATACATATTTTAGCAGTAGATAGTGCAGTGTGTAAGAGCCGACTCTGAGGGCGTGAAATAGTAGGAAAACTTCTAAGGTCATGTAGCAAAATAGTGGCAGGTGTAAGAGGAGGTGTAAAAGGAATAGTTTCCATTAGTGCGTCTCCTATTTGTAACCAAAATTGTTTTATAAAGGGACACTCACATATTATATGTAAAAGGCCACAATTAATTCCCGAGCATCTCCAACACCTAGAATGCGATGACAATCCAGCTTGTTGCAACTTTGAGGGAGTCCAATGCCAGTCTTGTAAAGTTTTAAAGAGACAAAACTTTATACGTGCTTCCCGAGTGCCCTTGTCTAACGCTTCCAGTATGTCTGGCCAAGTATCTTCGTCTATAGTAACATGTAGACGTTCTTGCCATTTGTCGCGGGGAGCAGTGAGAAGTGGTTGCGAGTATAAATGGTTAATCAGGGTACTATATAAACCCGACATCACACCTTCATGCCGACCCCAAGTATAAAGAAAAGTCAATATCGGCGAAGTTTTCAATGTCCAAGACATCTCTTCAGACAATGTTGTAGTTGTAAAATCGTGAAGCTTGATGTAAAGGAAGATCAAATTCTTCACAAAGAAGTTCAAAAGATTTCAATTTACCGCCTACTATAGGCTGATCTAAGATTAGGATTCCCCTTGAACTCCACTCCAGCCAGGAAAATGCACGTCCATTAATACGAATATTCTCATTCTTCCAAATGGGAGCTTTAGAATGTAGACGATGAGCAGTCCCTAATAGACAATGTGCACGTTGCCATGCTTGATATGTGGTACAGAGTATAGGATTTGCAGGGAAAGGGCTAGGTTTACGAGCATTATATACAAATTTAAGACCATCCTCATATTCAAGTATTGAGTGTTCTGTTGTGACCCATTGAGGAGAGTCAGTTGCACCTGGAAGTAAGTAAGACAGCTGTGAAAGGTGTAAAGCCAGAGAGTAGTGATCTATTGACAGTAAACCTAGGCCGCCATGAGAACGACAAACAATTAATTTATCAGCAGATAAACGAGGTCGCATAGTTCCCCAGACAAAGGACCAGATGCGAGAATCTATGCGACAAAGCGTCGTTAGGGGAGACCCAGGTATCCCTGTATTTACACACTTCCCAAAGTGCATAAAAGGCAACAATTCCCACCTGGTCGACCGATAATTCCGAGTATTGGGGGACCTACGGAGAAACTCTCCCAATATGTGGATGCATTTCTTCAGCCCATGGTCAAAAATTTGCCATCTTATATTAGAGATACTAAACACATTCTTAGTGTCCTAGCAGATGTAATCTGGGAAGATGGGATGATTTTAGCAACATTAGACGTTACTGGTCTCTATACTGGCCGTAGCGGGCACCGGGCAATCCCCAGGTGCGCCGCATGGGTGGGGGCCGGTTTTGGGCCCCTGGGGGCCGTTTTCGTTACAGGGCCGTTTTTTTTGCAAAATCGGCCCTGTAACAAAATCGGCCAAAACCGGCCCTGGCAAAAAGCTCGGCAGCACCCCCCGGGAGGGGGGCCGGCAGAGCTCTTTGCCAGGGCCGGTTGTGGTTCCCAGTCCGGCCCTGTCTATACCAACATCAGAACTGACATGGGAATACAAGCAGCACGGAGATTTCTCAATAGGAGACCAGCTAACCAATGGGAACATGTAGAGATGCTTATCTCTATGATTGAGATAATCTTGAAACACAATGTATTTCTTTTCGAAAAACAATGGTACAAGCAAATACAGGGTGTTGCGATGGGCTCCAGGTTCTCTCCTTTGTATGCCAACCTGTTCATGGGTTGGTTTGAGGAGGAGTGGATCTGGGGCCCAAAAGGAATTAAATGGAGTGAGTCAATTATCTACTGGGGCAGATACGATTGTATCATGATTTGGGCAGGCTCCATGGACAACCTAGTATTATTTTGTGAATTATTTACAGATATAAATAATTACATGTACAACGAGGGATACATTGCCCTCTATCTACCATCTCAGGCCAGATTTAGCCAGGACGGAATTTTAATCGGCAGGAAGGTATGTGTATATCCTTCTTGGCATCTCCTATTTTTATGATTTAATCATGTTCATGCTTGGTTTGAACAATGTGTTCAATATGCCTATTATGACTTACAGGTTATCCTAACTAAAGTGCAGAGATACAGGTATGTCAGGGCTTAGGGCCCGTTCTAAATTACTCTTGGACACTTGAGCATACTTTATTAAATATTTAGACTTACGGGTCTTGATAATTCTGAATATGCGGGATTTTTGTATTGGGTGTGATGCCACATGGCTTGACGCATGGGATTGCAGTCACCAGCATGATTTACACTAAGATTGTCTATGTATGCCGCATCATGTAACTGTGTGAATTCACCTCACTATAAAAGTATTGTGTATTGATGTAACGGTTTGATATTGTGGTAAAGTGGGCACCACTTCACAACATTATGTTTTTGTATTAAGCTACTAATAAGTTGTTTGTGACAGTATTGAACATATGTCTTTCCAGCCCTGAGGAAGTCGCGGGAGACATACCCAGAGCGACGAAACACGTGTTAGCGGGAACTACTGGAATGAACAATAAAACAAGCGTCATCAACTAATATTGTTTGTTACAAAATGTGTGCACTGTATAACATGTGTATTAGGAATTCGTCTATTTATGTGTGCTAGGGCTTGGTAGTGTCTTACGGAGGATCCATTAGGGGTCTGTATAGTGGGGTGGTGGATGATTACCCCTTCCCTGAGGACCATAATTAAATAAATAAAGAATAATGGAATACTGACCATCGGAAGAGAAGCGCCATCACCACTTAGAGCTTAATCATCCCACCTAGGATTCAAATAGTAAGGTAACTTGTTTGTGACAAATTGATAGTCGCTAAGAAGAAGAGTATTTCTCTACCTATATGTTTCTTTATGTACAAAATATCATCTATTGAGGCATTGACACTCTGGTAAGACCAACAAGTAAAATTTTATTTTTCATGTTATATTGCGGTCAGACTTAATCAGTTCCAAAATAATGATAATATAGACACAATTTATAATAGTGCATAAAAATGACAAAACATTATATGTGTAACAACATGATTCAAAATACAAAGACAGGTCCCATGGAAATCATTCACAACACACTCTCAAACTCACACCTAAGTTCACACAACACCATCAATTCATACATCTCATTTATACCGACAATAGCTCAAATGAACATAGAGGCCCCACATACAAAGGTTCAAAGATCAATATATAGATATTCAGTACAGTATATAATCGTACATAGATTTTATATATAAATATATATAGTATATATAATTTCAAATGCAATTTCAATCTTTATAGGTCAATCAGAAGAAATTGTAGGGGGGGAACCTCATGAGCTGCGCCGACGCGCGTTTCGGTGACAACACCCTAATTCGGGTACCACCTTCCTCAGGGCGTACAAAGACCGTAAAGAGCGGGCTCACGATGCAATGGGACCTGTATCGAATGGGAAGAACTGATCAGGTTGCAATTAGCTAAAGAGAGGCAGAGTTCGGGAGTGACAAATTGATAGTCATACATTACTATATCAATAATCCTATTTTCTATAATGAAGAGTATGAGAATACTTATAGGAGGGGCAAAAGAAAAGTGCATAGATCTATATTAAAAAAACAACACAAGGGAGGAAAAAATAGATGCATGTAGACTTATATAGAAATTCGGCAATATGTAAAGGCATAAAAAATTGTTTCTTAAAATATAAGAATTCCAATCATTCAAACATTGCGTGAAATAGCAATGATAGTAAATTGTGGCAATTAATAAGAAGTATTTTATAACAATTAAACGTTACTGTATCGAAATGCTAACATATTATACAGGGACAAAATTATCTCAATTAAGTAGCAGAACAATTAGATATTAAATATTGAAACAATTGATTGACAGTTTGTTAAGTGTTTAAGTTAAGGAAAAATATAGAAATAATTGAGAGAGAAAAAACATTTAAGTAATGATTATAATTCATAAGAGGAGAAAAAGACCAAAAAGATTTAAATAGAAAGTATTAGAGGAATTAAGAAGGACAGTTAGAAAGTAAGTAGTAAAGATTAAAGATTAAGAGGCAAGAAAGTAAGAAAATATTATATCGTCAAACATACCGTATAGTGAAAGATGACGAAAAAATTTAACATAAAAATGATAAGGATAGTAGGTAGGAAACTAGAAATAAATATTGTGAATAATTATCACTATTAAACTTCATTCAACCAGTAAAAAACTACAGTGTACAATTATAGAATATTATGAGTAGGTAACAGACAAATAGACAATAAATTCTTATTATTAGGCACTGTGGCTGTGCACAGATAAATATGAACAAATTTGATAAGTGTAGTATAGAGTTTAAATACATCCTGAACAAGAAGAAATGACAGTGCTGGGACTCACTTTGAACCTCATGCAATGCCTGTGGGCAGGAAGGATCAGGATTTGGAAAGAGGCATTCTGGAGGTTCAGGTACACCAATCAAATCTCCCACATTCAGGGGCAGCAAGACTATACTTAGGGACAACATCTTGAACTTGTACTGCCGGATGAACAAGTTCAGAAGGTGGAGATCCAGAATGGGTCTCAGACCTTTCTCCTACTAGGGAACCGAAAACGAAAGGTCATTGAATACTGTGCCCCTTACCTCCAGAGGTACAACCACTATGGCTACCTTAAGCAGGGCACATACTTTCACTTCTAAAATAAAAGCATGTGGCACAGAGCTTCTCTAGGCGGATGGAGGGCAGTCTGAAGTGGAGGGGCAGAAAGGGTCTGTCTAATAGGTGGACAAGTGAGAATTGGTGGTGTAATGGGGAAATCAGAGAGATTTTAAGTCAAGAGACCCAGCAAAGGATGACAGAGACGGAATCTACCTATGCTGCTGGTGATGGAGCTGTCTAGATCCCACTCTGCCCCAAAAGGAGCAGAACATTTGTTAGGGCATCTGGATCAGTTAAGAAGGTTGTTTTTGCTGGGACTGTTGTATGTTGGAATAGGGTGCTGCTGATGGATCTCCCTCACTGTAGAGGATAGGCCCAGCAAGCAAGCTGTATCTCTGCCAGTCCTAAAGGATTCCTGGACTGAGTCAGCCTTCTCTCCAAACAGCCTCTTATCTTCAAAGAGCATGTCCTTGAGAGTTGCATGGACATGTGAAAAGCCAGTGGATTTCATTCTAGTGCGATAATACAGTGTGACAGTGGTGCCCATGAATTTAACCTGGGTGTTTACAGAGTCCAGACTGCATTTCAGGATTGATTTAGAAGCATTAAAACTGTTGTTGGCTAGATCAGCTAATGGCTATTACATGGTGACTTTTGGGTTGATCATTGCAAGTGTTGCCAGTTCCTGCAGGGAGGAGACATATCACTCCAGTAGACAAGTGGCATTCTCTGTTTGTTGTTAGGCAGCCAAAGGCAAACACATTGCAGCCCAAAGAGCCCAGTTATTTTGATACTCTATCTGGGAGTGCTGTGGGAAAGGCAGTTGAGGTCTGTTTCGAGGAACACGCTTAGACTCCCATACTTTTCGGTGCAGGGTGAGACAGCAGTTAATGTGGGCCACCATGTGCAGGTCTATGTCATTTGGCTATTTTCCTGCTAGGCCAAAAAAGGTTTGTGCCATGAATTTATTATCGGTTCTAGAAGAGCCTGATTTAAAGGAAGTAAGGGCTCAACCACAAAAGAATAGGGTTACAAGAGCTTCATCAAAATGTTACACTTTGCCTCCACAAAGGGCAGTGTACACCCTTAATATCGAAGTCAGAATATCAATGGTACTAAATGTCAAAATCAGAATGTCATGATTATAATTATATCTCAGTAAGTATTATCATTGGTAAGTATATCAGTTTTGTATCTTATGCAATAATATTGAAGCTTTAAATATCTAAAACGTGTCTATTGTTGTATAATAATATGTTTTAAAGTTATTTTAATGTATTATTTATATCTAAGTTTTAACATGTTATGTGTTTAAATATGCTTGTTAATTTAAAATATATATATACATCCAATAATTTTATTTGAAGTTGCTTTGTATTTTTTTTATATAAATTATTGTTATTTTTTTTAAATATGTTATTCTTTGTTTGAAGATGTTGGACATTATAGTGGATTAGGGTGGATAGTGTATTACATTTTATTACATGAAAGAAATATATTAGAATGATTTTTAGTTGTATTAATTATTGATTATTTATTAGTGTTATTTATTAAACAGGTTGGTGGTTATTTGGGGGTTTAGGTGAGCAGTTTATAATATAGAAATTAAAAAAAAATTTATTGTTCAGGTTTTTGGGTTTTATAGGTTTATTTTGAGTGGGTAGTGTATTAAATTGTATTGATTTTTTATACCTTTACAAAATTTGAATTGTTTGCAGTTTAATTCAATTGTGTATATTTCACTAGTATTATTTATTTTTGGAGTTGGTTATTTTAGGGGTTTTGGTTGGGCAATTATTTAAATTATAATTTTATAATTTTTATTTTGTATTTAATATTTAAAAAACAAAATGCAGTTATGCTATTTTGAGTTCATTGGGTGAGTAGTGTATTTTTGTATCTAATTACACATTTTCTTTTATAATTTTAGATTATTGCATGTTATAATAATTTTTGTCATATTATTTATGCTATCTATTCTTTGGCTTGTTGAGTTTTAGAGGCATTTTTGGTGACTATTCTTTCATTTGTATTTAAATAAATTTCATTTTTTTAATATTCAATGATTGTTTCTCTTTAAATAGTGTTTTTATTTATTTGTGTTGTTTGATAGTTTTGAGTTTTGACTAGGCAGTTTATTAAATTGTGTTAATTTAACTTTAATATTTATTTTGGAGATTTTTTGCTTATTTTTATACTGTTATATTTTGATTTGTTTGTGGGGTTTTATAGTGAGTGTATGGGTCATTTACTATAGTGCATTATTTAAAAATAATAAAAATAAATCTTTAAAATGTGAATATGTTACCTATTGTACTGTTTTTAAGTTTCATGGGGGTTGAGGCATGGATGTTGCACAGCTTCAATAATAATTTTTTAGGGTGCAGGAATGGGTATTGCACCGTGTTTCTAGTTAGTTTTTAGGGTGCATGGATCGGTATTGCAACAGGTTACTAATTAGTTCTCTGGCCGCAGAGTTTGGTGTTGCATGGGGCGACTAATTCATTTTTAGGGCTCAGGGAGGGGTATTGTACTGGGTTACTAATTTGTTTTGATGATGCAAGGATGAGTATTGCACCTTGTTACTAATCAGTTTTAGGGCACAGGGACTGGTGTTGCACTACGTTACTAAGTTCTTTTTAGGGTGCAGGGATGGGTGTTGCACCAGGTTACTAATGAGTTTTTAGGGTGCCTGGATAGGTGTAGCACCAGGTTACTAATACCTTTTTAGGGTGCAGAGATAGCTATTGCACCGGGTTAGGCAATTCGTTTTATTGGCGCAGGGGTGGGTTATACACCTTGTCACTAATTTATTTTTAGATTGATGGGATGAGTATTGCATAAGACAACTAATTAGTTTTTATGGCACAGAGATGGGTATTGCACTTTGTTACAATTTATTTTTAGGTTGCTGGGATGAGTATTGCATCAGGTTGCTAATTAGTTTTTAGGGCACAGAGATGGGCATTGCACCAGGTTACTAATTAATTTTTAGGCTGCAGGGGTGACTATTTCACTGGCTTACTAATTCGTTTTTGGGGTGCAGGGATGGTTGTTGCATCAGGTAGTCTTTTGTTTTTAGAGCACAGGGATGGATGTTGCACCGCTTTAATAATTCATTTTTAGGGCGAATGGATGACATATTTCAGGCAAGCGCAGCAGGCATTTTGCCGGTCCTCACTACCTGCAGGTGGCCAACCCACAGCAGCTGCCCACCATGGTCAGCTTGCTGACCCTGCCCTGCCCTCCTGCCTGCCCTTTATTCTTCGCCTGTTTGCCCCGATCACCTCCATCTACTCTCCATGGTCAGCTTGCTGTGTCTGCTGCCTCCCTCCTGCCATCCAGTGGTGTAGCAAGGAGGGCGGTCCACCCCGGGCGGCATGAGTTTTGGGGGCGGCAACCTACCCCCCGGTCTACCTGCGGCCGTGCGGGCGTCCGTCGCGGGACTTGGCAGGATGCCTCCACCACTCTTCATGCGGCTGCTGGGCAGCAAAACCCAGTGACCGCCACAAACGGCCCAACAGCTAGCTACACCACTGCTGCCATCCTTGTTCAGCTTGCGTCCCATGCCAGCCTGCCCTGAATGGTCAGTTTGCTGCCTCTGCCCCCCTCCTACCTTACCTTTATTATCTTGCCCTGGCTCCAGACTAACAACAGAGGGTATGCAGCCCTGTGAATGGAGATAGGACACAGCCTATTCAGGTGTAGGTGAGGTTGGGCCAGCACCTTCCCCCCATCCTGGCAATTATGGCCAGCTCCATCACACCAAAGCTCCCATTGTGTGTGGCTGTCTAGGAGGAATACACAAAGCCCCACTGCCAACTACAACCATTCATGTGACAAGACACAGGCTGCATACACCAAATGACTAAGGCAATAAAATGTGAACTTTCTAAAAGTGGCATTTACAGAATTGTAATCTAAAATCTGACTTCACCATAAGTTAGGATTTTAAATTAGGATTCCAAAGACACCAAACTTGAACTTCCTACTTGGAAATTGCTCTTACAGTAATGATGTAATCCCAATGTTATCCTAGGGGCAATATAGGCCTTGCAGTAATGAAAAAAGGCGTTAAAGAGTTTTTCACTACCAGGACATGTAAAACATAAATGTATTTGTCCTGCTTTTTAAATACTTTGCATTGTGCCCTTTTGTCTGTCCAGGGCCTACCCTATGTATTGAAAAGGAAGCTTTGGGCCCAGCAAAAGGTTTATTTTGCCAGGTTGAAATTGCAGTTTAAATTGCACACACATGCTCTACAATGGTAGGCCTGAGACATGTTAAAAGGGTCCCAAGTGCCACTTTAATAGGGACTTTAAAGTAAATTAAATATTCCAATTGGGTATGAGCCAATATTACTATGTTGAGAGGAGAGAGCACATGCACTTTAGCACTGGTTGGCCATGGTAAGTGCTCAGAGTCCTAAGGCTAGCAAAAACAATGTCGGAAAAAATGGAGTAGGAAGGAACATAGGGGCCGATTATGATGGCGGGTGGACTTGAGTCTGCCCGCCATCGTATCGGGATTGGGACTGCCCGACTGCAATGCGGCGGTCCCGCACCCCTAATCATGATGCGACCTCCACCGCGGCAGTCGCATCTGGCAATTTAACATTTTGGCGGGTGCTGCTGGCTGCAGCACCCGCCGCAATGGCAAATGGCCATGTTGTGCATTTCCCTGCACAATGTGGCAGGCACCGCTCAGTGCCTGCCACCTTGTGCATGGAAATCCCAGTGCACAACTGCCCCCCCCCCCCCCACAGAGGGGGCCCGTAACGGTCCTCCCGTAGCAAGCCTCCGCCAGCCTTGTTATCTGGCGGGCGGTGCCTTCGAGGCACCGCCCCCATATCCCCGGCCTTCTCCGCTACGCCAGGCAATCGTTACGATTGCCTGTGGCGGAAGCGTGGCGGGCGCTCATGTGGCACAATTCCCCCTGCCATCCTAATGTGCCGGGGGTAAATGGGAGCCATCATAATGAGCCCCATAGTTGGAGGGAAGACCACCCTGAGGCTGACAGATCTAATAGTCAGCTTGCTGCCCCTGCTGCCTCCTTCTGTCTTCCAGGGTCAGCTTGCTGGCCCTGCCAATACCAGCATGTCCTGACTGGTCAGCTTACGTCTCCTGCTTCTACCTCTACCCCCCTGCCCACTCTCCATTCTCTGTTTGTGTACCCCTGACCCCTCCTACCTGCTCTCTGTGGTCAGCTCGTTGCCCCTTCTAATGCTGACCTCCCCTCTGTTGTCAACTTGCTGCCACTACCACCCTCTGTTCTCCGTGTGAGTGCCCCTGACATCCATGGGCCATTGTGCTGTGCCTGCCCATCACGTGATTCGAGTGACGGAGCCGGATCGAGATGGAGGGTCCAGGATTTTTCACGTCGGGCAAGATTCTTTGTTGCCTTTCCGTTTTCTACGTTTTATCGAAAACAATCCTTGAAGTTCCCGACTAGTTTCTGCTGGTGTTGCGGGATTCGTATTAATAGATAACAGAACCCACCTGCAGGATTCAGAATTGAGGATCACACGCACCAGGAAGTACTATACTGGCGTAGTGACAAAAAAAGAACATTTCCAAACTTGTACCAGGAATTGCTTTACGGTACACGGGTCCTGGTTCCAGTGGGACTCCTAAGAGGTTACCTTGTTTGCCCAGTCCTGATGAGGCCCAAGTCACGCGGGCTGAAACGCGTTGACTCCACAAATTGGAGAAGTCCTACATAAGTTGAAATTGTGTTGAAATAAATTAATGTAGATACTAGAGAGGTTAGAGTCTTCCCCTCAACCTGTATTCTTTTGTATTTTAGGGCTATCTTCATTAACGGAATGCCGGTGTTAACATTATTTGGCATCCGTAATAACGAATAGGGTAAAAAGGATGGTGTACCTGTTCATGGTTGTTTGTATATATTGATGTATATATGTTTGTAAGGTATTGTCTTGAAAAAATTATTTCTAAATAGATATATATATATATATCAAAACCAGTCCAAACTTGCAGATAAAGAAGGCGCTGACTCCGTGGATTAGTTACCAAAGCAAGATAGATTTATTCCAAAATGACACAGACGCGTTTCGGCGTCGGACCGCCTTGCTCACTACATAATATATATATATATAAAAAAACTTTTTAACTACTATTAGGTGGTGCTGTCCTAAATTTATCAAAGTTATTGGATAATATTTATAATACAAAGGATAGATTAATTGATTTTTCCATTTGACATTAGTTTGTTTCAGGTATCTATTCCAACCCATTATTCTTTATTTTGTATTTTGTCTATTTGCCCAGATGCGTTTGGAGTAACAGGGCTTACCCCCTTTATATTGATAGTGTCTGCCCATGCCGGCATGCCCTGAATGTTCAGCTTGCTGCCCCTGCCACCTCCCTCATGCCTTCTGTGTTCAACTTGGTGCCCATGCCGGCAAGCCCTCTGTGATCAGCTTGTGGTCCCTGTCCTCACCTCACTCCCCCTGCCCACTGTTCTCCATCTGCGTCCACCTGCTCCCTCCCGCCAGCCCTAAGTGCTGAGTTTACTGCCCCTGCCAGTGCTGGCCTCCCCTTCATGATCTGGTTGCTGCCCCTGCCCAAACGCCCTCTCGCCTGCCCTCTGTTCAGCATCTGCATTCCCCTGCCCACTCTTGCCTGCCCTCTGGTCACTGTCTGCATGCCCTTCCCATTTATGCTCAGCTTTCTGCCCCAAACCATGCCAGCCGGCCCTTCATGGTGTGCTGGCTGTCCCTTACCCTTCCCCTGCCCTCTATTCTCTGTATGCATGTCACTGTCCTTCCTTCTTGCCCTCCGTGGTCTGTTATGCTGCCTACTGCCTATGCTGGCCTTGCCTCCAGAGTCAGCCTGTTGCCCCTGCTCTCCTTGATCCCTGCGTACATGCCAACATTTGGAAAGCAGACAGAGAAAAGTTTAAAAAGAATATATTATGGGGCTCTTCCTCCTTTTGACTTGTATTCAAATGGAGACCATATCAGGCAGGAGAAAGTAAATTAAAGACATTTTTTGCTTTAAACATAGGGTACCTCCCACTTGAATCGGGTCTGCTGGCATGTATGACCCTGCCCTCTGTTGTCCTTGTGTATTTCCTTGAACCCTTCCTCCAGCCCTCCATGGTCCATTGTGCTGTCACTTCTTGTCCTCATTTTAGCTTTCTGAAGCACAAAAAATAACTTCTATGACCAAAGAACCCCCTCATTTTATTAATTTCTAAAGAGAATGCTTTAGGTTTTACAGCATTGATTCCATTAAGATGGCTTACACTGTGTGACACTTTTGTCATAAATACACAAGTTAGTGCTCTAGTTGTTTATTAGAGCAGTGTGAGAAGCTGCAGTAGCACGCTGGGGAGTTAACTGACAGACTGCTAGTACATATTTTAATCTGTATGTCAGACTTTATTTTCCCAAGCTGAGGAAGATGGTGTGAATTTATAGCAAATGGTCTCTCATTTTAGCTTCTGGAACAACTTCCATAACCTCAGTAAGAAAATCATGAGAGAAGACAGTTTTCTCTTAAAGAACAAGTTGCTTTCCTTTGGTAACACTTTTCCTGGAGGAGACTTTATCTAGCCGCACATTCCTCACCTTTTGAAAATTCCCCATGCCACACTCTGGATCCGTAAACTTTTTAATAGTACCTTTGTGCATAGGTGGCATGGCTTTTAACTGATGCCGGTATGCTCTGGAAATGCTGTGCAGTGCCTATAGAGGCACTAATCCCACACGCTGGCGTCAGTTGTTTTCGAGAATGTCCGTGCCCCCAGACACAGAGCCGCAAAAGCAAAATGGTGTGACCAGTGTGCAGGTTCCTAGACTCAAGATCTTATGCATGGATAGAGTCCAATCACAGAACAGTCAGGCATCTGTGGCTAGATAGAGTCTCTTCCATAAAGAGCGTTACCAAAGGTAGTAACTTATTCTTCTGATAGAGACTTCCAGCCGTAGATTCCTCACCTTTTGAGTAGATACAAAAACAATACCTATTTGGAGGTGGGTCTGTGGATTGATTCAAACCAGAAAGTCCTGCAAGACCGAGTGGGTGAAATCCCTGTTGCTGCGAACTTCACTGTCCAGACAATATTGGAGGGATGCCCACATAGTTGCCTGGCATATGTCCAAGACAGGGACTCTAGATGCTAACGTGGTGGTAGCAGCTTTAGCACTGGTTGAAGGCGCACACAATCCTTCCGAGGCTGATTGTTAGCCGATTTACATTAAGGCTCAGTGATGCCTTGAGGTCCATACAATGGAGTATCTCCTCCTTAGAGGGGTGAGAAAGAGTATGGAATGTCGACAAGGTGATGGTATGACAGACGTGGAATGGCATCACAACTTTAGGCAAGAAAGATGCCCGTGTCCGTAAATCCAGCTATTTGGAAGAAGGTGGTGTACATCAGGATCACACAGAGAGCTTGAAGCTCACTCACACCACGCCATTTGTATGGCAACAAGGAAAACTGTCTTGAGGTTGGAAAGCCACAAGGAGCAGCTGTGAAATAGTTCAAAGGGACTGCACTTCACAAATATAAGGACTAACTGAAGGCCCCACTGTGACATGACAAAGGGAGAGGGAAGAAATAAATGTTGTAAAACTTTCACAAAGAGCATAACAACTGGAGGTTTAAAATTGAGGGCTGATCTGGCAACCACAAAAATGTCAAACAGACAAAGGTACCCTTTAGCTGTGCCCAGAGAAAAAACATGCCAGGCTAGGGACAAAACAAATAACAAAATGTCAGATAACTTTGCTTGGTGGGGGTCTATCTGCCAAGTACCGAACGGTGCCACAAATCTGTCCCAAAGACAGGCATATACAGTTTCTGTTGAGGGGCGCTTGGCTGCCAAGATAATACAGCCACCTCTGGACTTAAGTGTTTAGCTGTCGCTGCTCAATCTCCAAGCACAAAGATAGAGATTGCAAATGTCCTGGTGCAGAACCCTGCCCTGCTGCTGAGACAGCTGCCCCTCCCAGAGGGGCAGCCTGAATGGAGAACAGATGATTAAGCCCAGGAGTTCTGGATACCATGCTCTCCATGCCCAACCATCCTTCTTGGACATCAGAAAGTAGTAGGAATAACAATGACGTCCTATCACATCCTACTTCTGGCATGGTCCCCTTCTCCATTGCCCATTTCGGCCAAAGGGCTTGCACTTCCTGCTACAAAATGGACAGTTGGTCACTGGGGGGAGTGGTGGAAGGTGCACAGTGAGAGGATTAAAGGTAGGGCATATCCCTGCTGAACAATTTGCAGGACCCACCTGTCCGCTGTTATGGCCTACCAACCCAGCAAAAATTGTTGGATTCTGCTTCACCACTGGTAGCTTTGCTGCACTAAGGGCATGCTAAAGGGGTTTGGCAGGTGGGGATCAGAGAGCCCAGAAAGCGTGCCATTGCCCTGCTCTCCTTGAACTGCTTAGAGCGGAGTCTGCCTTGTGCCCAAACAGCCCTATTGAACGGCATGTCCATGAGGGATGACTGGACACTGCCTGAACAACTGGTAGACCTCAGCCAAGTGTGGTGGCACATGGCGACACTAGTGCCAATGGCCTGCCCGATGGAATTGGTGGTGTCCAAGCCACAATGAATTGTTAACTCGGCCTTATCACAACCATCCTTTATGGCCTTGGAACGGACAGCTGAGAGATCTCCAGGAACAGCTGGGAGGCCCTGAACAAGCGTATCCTAAAGGGTGTGATAATAGCGCCCCAGCAAACAACTGGCATTCACAGATATTAATGCCAAGCTGGTAGACGATAAGAAGCTTTTTCTGAATTCCTCCACCCATTTTGAGTTTCTCTCAGGGGCAGTAGTTGGAAATCTATTAGGGTTCGGTTTATAGCAGGTGCCTGCATCACAAAGCATCAAGGGGAGGGGTACTGAGATGAAATTGCCAGATTGTACTGGGCATGGGGGTGGCGTCGAGCTATCCAGCACATGACCTTGGGCCACAGCATGGTTTTGCCAATTCCCCCAACAAAGGGGGTCATTATGATGTCGGGCGGATCCGCCCAACAACTTTGCCCGCCCGCACTTCAATTAACCCCCGCCGTATTACAATGGTTGGGGTACAGCGGCAGACAGAAAGACCGACTGCCGCTTTACTGCAGGCAGGCAATCGTTACGATTGCCTGCCGTGCGGTCCTGGGCCTTAATATGGTGGAAGTGCCTAGCAGGCACCGCCCGCCATATTAGGATATGTGCAGATTTTGGCCTTTTGCCATGGAAAGGCATGCGGGTTTTGGCTGTGGGGGCCCGTTGCGGGCCCCCTTGGTGTTGAGGGGGGTGGGGGGTGCACATGGTGGTACCCCCCTGCACTGGCATACTCAAGGTGGCAGGCACCGGTCGGTGCCTGTCACGTTGTGCATGCCAATGCACAACGTGCATGTTCAACATTGTGGCGGGTGCTGCTTACAGCACCGCCCGCCACATTGTTGAATACCCGGGATGCGACCGCCAGGGTGGCGGTCGCATCCCATTCACTATTGCGGGACTGCGGCACCCCTGGTGGTCGGTCCCGTTTTCCGGTGTCCGCCCGCCATCGTAATAGGCTCCAAAGTGTCTATAAGGGCCTCATTTAAAGGTAAGAGAGCCTCAGTGGATGTTTGCCATGGCTGAAGAACTTCCCTTAGAACATTTGTCTTGACCTCCAAGGACTCACGGAATGTGTCAGGGAATGTGTCAAAGCCACCAGCCTCTTGGAAGTCGTCATACCAATTCTCCTCATAGTATGACTGGCCAATCTCATCACCCACATTGTATATGTTATCCAAATCTGTGCAAAACAGGGAATTGAGAGTATGTGTTTTCCCTTGTGATAACTTGGGTGGGGAAGTGGCACCTTAATAGGAGTCAGGCATGGCATTGTTGAGGTCGAACCAGCTGTGACTTGTAGTCAGAGGTGCAATAGGCCCCTCATCTTTCGATGTTGATAGAGTAAGCATCAGCGTCGAAGTGTAGCTCCTTGATGTGTTTGGAGGGTCCAACTGAGGGCAAATATGCCAGTGGCATTCCTGATCGACAGCCTCTCAGCTCCATGGGGCCTGAAAGTGCACCAGAGGGTGTTGGAAAGAATCCAGAGAGTCAGAGCCTGACCTCCCAGAACTCTTCGATCTGTTTTGGTGTGGCGGAAGGCCCTGGAATCTCAGGTTGTGCCAGAACAAGCTGCATGAAGTTCTAAAATAGGACAAAGGCCTCCGCCCTTCTTTAGCAAGTAGCTAGAGTAACACCCATTTCTTACTTCTGAGGCCAGATACCTCTCTGTGGCCCCTTTGGCTAAAAGAGACTGCACTTCTGCTGTGTGAGGGACTGATGGTTCTCTGGTCAGCCACTGTGTGGATGGTGGTAGATGCGGTGAGGTGAACAGATAGGGAAGGCCATAACCGTGCTGGACAACTTGCAGGATCCTCTTGTACAAAGTGATGGCTTGCCACTCTGGAAGAAATTTTTTAATCTTGTCTCTGACTGGGTTATGTGTGTGACTCATAGGGCTCAATAAAGAGGTTCTGTGGGTGCAGAAGTGGGGGAGTTGGGGATTGGGATGTTCACTTTGCCTGTTTTCCATGTGGTCTCTGGGTACCGTGGCCTCGGCTATGAAAATCTGTTGGGTCTCCTGGGTTGGCTGTATGGGCTGGGAGTATTGAAAGTCTCTACCCCAGCCCTAGAACAGGTGAAACTGCTGGCAAAACTAACACGTTGGCATAGACACATCCAAATGCTGAAAGTTAAATTTGCCACCTCGCCAAAGAAGTGAGAACCATTGAAAGGCATGCCCATTAGGGAAGATTGGGCATCCCCGGAAAAGCCCATTGACCTCATCAAGGCATGTCTCATAAATATTACGTTGGTGCCAATTGCCCAACCAAGGCAATCATGAACTTTGCCACATCACGGCTATCTTGTGTGGCTTGTGTAAGTGTGGTGCCCAAGTCCTCCGGTATAGAAGGTAGTATTTGAAAAACAGAATCCCAAAGGGCATGAGTACACTGGGCCAATAAGGAGCTCAGGTTTGCAGACCGTAGTGACAGGCTTGTGAAAGAGGATATAAGTTTACCAAAGGTTTCAAGGTGCTGGAATTGACCCCGCTCATGGATGCTTGCACCGCCAAGCTTTCTGAACTCAGATGCTGTGTTAGGAAAGCCAGTTCATTCAGGGCAGGGGGGAGGTGCCTCAATATTTGTCTATTTACTGGTGGTCCAGAATATGGCTTTGAGGGCATCATTGAAAGGCAGCAGGGGCTCAGTAGTAGTTTGTTCAGGTTGATGGACTTCAGTGAGAATACTGGTTTTCACTTCTGTAGTGGGCAATTGGAGGCCAAGAACCTCAGCCGCCCTTCGCATATCCACTAAAAAGGAGATTTTTTTCTTCATTAGCCGGCCCAGGTGGAGAGACCAGACCAGTGTCTGGAGAAGTACCCATTCAAATGGCATCTTGTAGCTAATCATGCAAGTTGTCCTCTGTATATGGTTGAGCAAATTCAACCCCTTCATCATAACGATAAGTATCGGATCTATGCCAAATAGATTGTGGATGATCTGGGTCCTTCCTCGAAGCAAGGGCAAAGTATCAGAGTCTTGAAATGCCAAGCTGGATCAAGAGTGTTCAAGGAACACATTTTGTGTCTGCAGTAGTATAGTTAGTTTGTAAGGCGCTAGGAACAGACCTGCACTTCCATGGTGTCTATCACCCAGAGTGAGCAGGTAAAATGGAAAGGAATAATGGTATACTGACAAATAAGGTAGATAGGTTATGTTCAGATACACAGTTAAAATGGCCTGATGCTTTACCACTAATCCTGCGATCTTTGGATGCTGTCCCTTCCCAGAGTGTAAGTTTAGCCCAAATTAAATGATTATGGGCTGACCCATGATGCTAATCTCAGTGCCCCTGGGTCTTCTGCTAAACTAGATCTGCAGTTAAATGATGATGCTGGGTTACAATATTGCAGAAAGCTCATGCAATGTCTCTGCAGTTTCCTTTTTCAGGTGCGAGATACCTTATCATAGTGTCCGATTGAGGTCCGCCATTGCTTCTAGCCCATCGATTGGGTATTTGTCCACATATACCAGAGGAAGACTGCGCTCCAGCTCCACTGGCAGGCACCTTCCCAGACCCTCTTCATCACAGACACTGCTCTGAAAGGCCGAGGCCTATAGACCTTGATCCACTCTTCCCACTGCAGGCGAGTAGGTCGTCTTAGAGACAGTGGTGCTCCTACTAGGTCTGCGCCCGAATATCAGTTGACACTGTCTTTACTACAGCACCATCACCAGTTGGTGGGTCAAAGTCTCCATGCCCACCTCCTCTGCCTGTTCCTACCCCCATGATGGTGCCCCGACAGCCACTCATCTTTTCTGCCTCCATTCACAGAAAGCAAACTTCTCCTTCTGGATGCCGGCTTCGTCTGTAGGTCTGCACTGCTATCTTCATCTGGCTGGTGATAGGGTACACCCTTGCGACAGAATGGGGAATAATTCTAAAGCCCCTCTGGTACAAGCCTACAAGGGTAACTCTTACATGTTACTGATGGAAAGGGGCCAGCGCACTATTAACTCTTTCTATTGTTGGATGTGCACATACATGCCTGTGAATATAAGAGATTTACAGGCACATGCATCAAGCTAGGATTTTGCGAGTCCTTAATTGCGAATATTAAGGATTAGCAATTAAGGACTCCCAAAATCCTATGCATGTAGGAATCGCTATAATAATAGCGATTCCTACACATTCCTTATTTGCGAATCGCAAATAGCGAGTCGAAAATAAGGAATAGCTTCCCATTAATTCCTATGGGCATAGGAATGAATGGGAAATTGCAAGCGCAATTTGCGAGTACCAATTGGTACTCGCAAATTGCTCATGCAATTTCAAGGGTGCAAGGGTGTTAAAAGGGCACCCTGTTGCATCCCTGAAATTAATCTGTGCACAAATGTTGCGCACACACATGTCCCAAGGACATGTGTGTGTGTAACCTACAACTTTGATAAATGCACTTCATTGCATTTTTCAAAGTTTTTGCAAATTACCATGAAGTTCAACTTCATGGTAATTTGCGCCCCCTAGTAGCGAAATCGCTACTTCAAAGTGGTTCTTGCATTGCATTTAAGGAATCGCAAAATGAGATTCCTTAAATGCAATCGCAATTTGAGAACTTGCAATTAATTGCGAATTCTCAAATTGCGAGGGCCTTGACCCTTGATGCATCGCAAAAGCTAATTTTTGTGAATCGCACCGTTTGCGATCGCAAAAAGCTTTGATGCATGTACCAGAGTATCCCTTTCATCAGAGTGCTAAACAATTTTAGGGAGACTTGCCTACAGCTTTTCCATCTTGGGCATATGCTGCTAGAGTGTGCAGTAACACCCTCTTTTCTTTCTCTCGCCTTCAAAAGTCCAAGAATCCCTTTAATCATAACATGTCAGACATGACTCCTCTTGTAATGACTGAGAAAGGATTCTATTTGCTTGAAGCTTTCCATGGTGTTGTGTTAATTACAACCCCTTCATTTCATGGCCTTGGCAGGCCAGGAAGCCATAATGCTTAGTGTAGTACATTGCACATTTTCCAATAGCATGATCTTGTTTTCAAACCTGGCAAGGGAAGCTGGATTCTGTACAAATCTGTCTGTCTGTCTGTCTGTCTGTCTGTCTGTCTGTCTGTCTGTCTGTCTGTCTGTCAGTCCGTCCGTCCGTCCGTCCGTCCGTCTACCTACCTACCTACCTACCTACCTACCTACCTACCTACCTACCTACCTACCTACCTATCTACCTACCTATCTATCTATCTATCTATCTATCTATCTATCTATCTATCTATCTATCTATCTATCTATCTATCTATCTATCTATCTATCTATCTATCTATCTACCTCCCTACTTATCTATCTATCTACATCTATAGCAATACACACACACAGATATTACATATACATATGTTTATTGCACAAAATGCATTTGAGTAAAAAACCCTATTTCACAAGGAACAGGGTACATGACAAATATTTAATTGCTGTCTGTGAAATAGGGAGGTCATCATAATGACAGCTTCTAATCCACCTTGGAGAACTTTAACATTGTCAGGGTCATTAGAAATATATAGCCTGGAGGACCAAATAATGTGGATAGGTTATCCAAATTATGCACATTCTCTGGTAGTATTTTTTCATCAATTTGAGATAGAAACAACAGGGCCTAGTCACAAGGGTAAACTTACACATGAGTAAATCTATATTTGTAATTTCATTCTTACCCTTTTGAATAACTTTCCTACTTTAGGCCATTCACCATTTATAAGTGTAAAGTTTCTCAAAAGTGTAGACTTACATATCTTCAACCCTTGGATTTAGGGTATGGAGCCTAATTTACTAATAGATAGTTACTACTTATAACTTTTCACATGTAGGCAGAGATCTACGCTACCAGATTAGAGACCTCCACATGTTAAAGTAAAGGAAACCATTTGTTACTGTTTAAAAAAATAGAAAAACATTTCATGCTAAACATATTTCACATATATTTATATCAAATGTAGAATAATATATAAAAGCTGATGGATTATTAACTTAATTTTAAATTAAAAATGTAGGTATTTTAATAGAACAAATTTAAAAGAAAATAATTTTTCTAAATTTTAATTTAATTTAAAAAAATTATGTATTTAAAATTATTAAAAGTTATGTCTAGAAATAAAAGTAACAGTAACTGAAGACAAAGACAGCTGTGCAAATTCGAATCGCACTCGCGATTACTTGTAGTCAGACCCTCAACCTACAACGACCAGAATTCCTTGCTGGGATACGCCCATCAGGGCGGGTCTGACTACAAGTAATCGCGAGTGCGATTCGAATTTACACAGCTGTCTTTGTCTTCAACATGAACCAGTGAACAAGGGAGATTGCTCCTGAAACGCGTCTGGTAATGAAAGAATGAAGCTGCGAGAGCCTCGCTGAGCATGCTGTTGTCCATCAGAATAAAAGGTTGAATTGACGCTGGTGTGGTGCCTTCTCATTTCGGGTGACTAAGATTGGCATATATATATATATATATATATATATATATATATATATATATATATATATATATATTCACTGAAAAAACCATAGGTTTCACACATGTTATAGTTAGCGGAAATTTTACTGATAAAAAACCAGTGAAATTGCCCCGTTATAGTTAGTGCTGGCAACTATAACTCACGCGACCGCAATCCTCTGCTGATGCTAATACTGTATTTAGACACTTATTTGCCCATGTCTTCTTCCATACATTTTTAGCTATACATATATTACAAATATTTTTTTTTCATAAAGACACATATGTCATCAGCAGAAGATTGCGGTCGCGTGAGTTATAGTTGCCAGCACTAACTATAACGGGGCAATTTCACTGGTTTTTTATCAGTAAAATTTCCGCTAACTATAACATGTGTGAAACCTATGGTTTTTTCAGTGAATTTGCAAGGTTTTTTAAATGCTAATTCCTAACTATAACGTGTGTGAAACCTATGGTTTTTTCAGTGAATTTGCAAGGTTTTTTAAATGCTAATTCCTAACTATAACGTGTGTGAAACCTATGGTTTTTTCAGTGAATTTGTACGGTTTTTTAAATGCTAAGTTACTTTACGCCATTCGAGGCGTGCGCGCCCACTTAACGCAGTTCGTTCCGTGCACGGTTTTTATCAACTTTAATAAGCCCTGTACATTTGGTGGCCTTCGGCCACCAAAAGCACAGGGGGTGGGGTCAATGTGGATAGTGTTTTTTTTATTTCGATTTTATAATTTCATGTTGCCAAAATTTAGTTTTTTTTACCTATTAATAAGCCCTGTACATTTGGTGGCCTACAGCCACCAAAAGCACAGGGGGTGGGGTAAGTGTGGATAGTGTTTTTTTTTTTGTTTTTTTTTTTTACCGTATGCTTACGGTAAGCGTACGGTAAGCGTACTCGGCGAAATTGCCGAAAAAAAAATAAAACCGTTTTTGCTCTTGGGGGATGTTTGGGGACTCCCTCAACATGACTATGTGGGAGGGAGTTGTCAAAACAGCCCCGTAACATGTTTTTGGCCATCATGTTTGATAAACAACACTCAGTGCGAGAGACAAAATGGCGGACGCCGCTTCCTGGTTTCGGCCGATTCGAATGTTTACTAAGATCTAAGAGCCAATCAGAATCGCGCTCGCGCACGCCACCGTACGCTTACGGTAAGCGTACGGTAAGCGTACCGTAAGCGGGCTCAGATATATATATTGATTTAAAGGCTATTTTCTCAGAATCTACTGAACAGATTTACACCAAACCTACAAAAGGCACTTCCTTGACCTAGGGACTACCTCTCTGCCAAATTTCTAGTAATTCTGTTCAGCCGTTCGGGCTGTAGCTCGTTCTAAAGGTCCTATGGAAAAATGCATGGGAAAAACGCGTTTTGGGACCCCCCTTTTATCTCAGCCCCTGCTTGACGAATCCCCCCGAGACTTTCAGGGTAGGAGCGGAGCGTAGCGCCCCACCTATTTTGAGAAATTCGCGAGGATTCATCGACCGGCGCCAAAGTTATTCAAAATAGAATGTTGAGGTTTTCCTATGGAAAAGGGGTCCTAACTATAACTACCTACTGGCGACCGCCAGTAGGTAATATATATATATATATATATATATATATATATATATATATATATATATATATATATATCCATTAGTCACCGTCCTCACGCCGTATATTTCGTAAAATATGTTGATTTCTTTTTGAAACCTTTTTTGGATGAGATACCATCGCATCTACGGGACACTACAGCTTTTATTAACAGATTGACTTCTGTTAATTTTGATGTACAAAGAGACATTATGGTCACATTGGATGTCGTCTCATTGTACACCCAACACCCTCAGGATGAAGGCATAGCGGTGTTGACCCATTATTTAGATTTAAGAACACGACCAACAAGAGTCCCCACGGAATTCATTGTACAGTTGGCGAATTTTGCACTCAAGAAAAATTTCTTCATGTTCAACAGTGACTTCTTTTATCAAATCAAGGGAGTCGCTATGGGTTGTCCATTTGCCCCAGAGCTAACCATATTGTTTATGACTATGTATGAGGATAAATTAATCTAAAATAATAATCCTTTTCAGCATTTCATCTCCAATTGGATGCGTTATATAGATGATATTTTTTTAATCTGGTCAGGCACACAAAATCAACTAACTGAGTTCCATAACTGGTTGAACGCAAGAACTAAGGACATCAAGTTTAGTTTGAATCAATCCAGCTCACGTATGACCTTCTTGGATGTTGAAGTGTATCCATCTGAGAGAGGCCTTGTGACCACTTTATTTAGAAAGTCCACAGACAGGAACAAGGCCTTACACTTTTCAAGTAACCATCCGAGGAGCCTGAAACAAAACTTACCGTTTGGCCAATTTTTGGGAATTCGCCGCAATTGTCATTTCAAAGATGAATATTTTTCACATGCTAGCAATCTAGTCGGCCGACTAGTTGATCGTGGATACCCCAAGAAATTGGTAAAAAACGCAATGAAGAGAGCTGGTGGCAAACCCGAGAGTCCTTGCTACAACAGAAATCACAAAAACCAATGGATAGACTTGTCTGTGTATCTACGTTTTGTCCTAATTCTAACCTTTTCAAGAAGACTATCTATCAAAATTGGCATTTGATAAAAAATCTGGACCAATCACTAAAAGTAGGTCCTTTATTCGCTTTTAAGAAAGAGAAAAGTATAGCTAACCATGTGGTCCGAGCAATGGTACCAAAAGCGAGTACATTAACAATCAGGAATTTTGTAGGACTAGGACCTGTTATTGGACATCACAAATGCGGAACTTGCACATGCTGTGAACAGACGATAGAAGGGTTGTTGTTTTCTCACAATGGAGTGCACTGGAAACATGACACATTCACTAATTGTAAATCCAAATTTTTTGTTTATGGAGTATTGTGTCCATGTCCCAAATTATATGTGGGAAAAACAAATCAAGAAATTCGGCAAAGAATAACACAACACAAGTCAAGAATTAAAAGAAATGTAGAAAACGTGCCATTGGTCAACCATTGGAAGTGCAAAGGACACACAGAGAAGGATCTACGATAGACCGTTATCGCCAAAATTGAATCAGACTCCAGAGGTGGAGATATGAACCAAAAATTAAATCAGCGTGAGGCAACGCTCATCTTGAAATTTAATACGACACTGAATGGTCTCAATGAATTGTCGGAACTCTACAAACTATGAAGGCATTACGAGTTTGCTTTTTGGATCATGGAATAGTTTCTATCAGGGAGAAAACATTTTTTTCAAAGTACTAGAGGAATAGGGAAAACTTGGTCATAATAGTTGTTTCCTATAGGATGGCTGTTGGCATACAAGATTATTGGAGTACCTAATTCTTCCATAATGGATCGATATTTAGATAAGAATATGATTTAGATCTACTGCTCTTGGTGCTTTGTCGTGGTGTTGTACAATATAAGGACCGTTGGTCTCTTGTTATATATTGATTTTAATTCATGGTTCAAAAATGTATGTTGTGATTAACTAAAACAAACCTTTGTTCAAACAGGTTTAAATAAAGAGGTACAATCAGTGACTTTATTTTGAGGTAGCGAACGCGACCCTTGGTGTTTTCTGAGATCGTAACCCCTAGTGGGATTTTCCTTCCCCCAAATGTAATCGGTTTGGTGCTGTATTACATAAGGATTACCAGCTTGTTGCCCAATAATAGATTTTGAGATCAATTCAAAAAGTCGTTGCTCATGCTGTTTAATAAAGACGCACAATCAGTTACTTCAACCTGAGGCTGACAATGCGGTTCCTTTTGGGCTACTTATAAGATACTACAATCCCCAGGGGCCTCTCTTCTTTCCCAACTCGCAATGGGCGAAGTCAATTTTCAGCTGCCCGTCTTTTATGTCTATGACGGATCGTTCACGCTATTCAACTTTGAAAAGCTTTGGAGACGGGCGTGCGAAAGTGAAGTTAAGGTAGGCTTTGGCGATATTCCCTGCAATCCAGCTGCCCTTTGTATTGTTAGCGTTTCAAGTATGGGAGGGACTTGTGTTAACCGTCGACATTTCATATTTCATAGAAGCGTACTTCAAAAAAAGGCCACTTACAACTATACAACTTGGCGAAACGTTATAATCTCACCGCCGCTGTGCCCGAGACAACGCGGATTGTTCAAGGAAAGGTAAAGATTATGGGTGCATTTTTCTCAGTTGTTTGAGCAAGGCTCCAATAGAGATGGCACACTTAGATAACGCTTTTTGTTGTCCACAGCTGTACAATCGTGACACAACTGAGACAACATCATTAGAGTCTTGCCCATTCGGAAAACATTGGTGATTTTACATGTAAGTGAACAATCAATGGGCTTAAAACTGTTTCCCTTTGTTTCTTCCTTATCCCGCCCTCCCCATCACAATGTCCTCTTCCTTTCAAAAAAACGCATCACAAAAAGAACTTTTTAAGTCTCATTCTTCAAGGATTCGTTCTTTTGTTCTTTGACTTTGCAGATAGAGTTGATATTGTTTCATCTACCCAGTACGAGTCTTTTGAGGTTTTCCCTCAGTGTTTAGAGGTGAGTCTGTAGACACTAGAGGTGCTTTGTTCTTTGTCAGCAGTGCTGTCAGTTATTTATTTAAAAAAAGAATTAGGAGTCAATAAGGTTTTCTGTTCTTTTACATTTATTCTGGTCCTGAAGAGAGCCCTATATTAAGTAGGCTCAAAACGCGTCGACCCTGTGTATTGTTCACCGAACAATCTTAGTGTTTATTTATTTAACTGTTTAGTGCTTTTTGATTTATATTGGCTGATTTGTTAATGATATTTCATGTGTAATGTTTGCACTATAATTGATTATAGTGTGTATTAGGTGAGGTCTGGTGCTGGCTCCTGGCTTTTGAAAACACTTTGGTCAGGTTTTTGGAAAGATTGGCTTGTGTATGACTGTAGTTTAGTATGGGTGATGTATGTGGATTGATTGTGATATGAAAGTAGCAAGTAAGACTGGTGTAATGTGTGTAGTAATTTGATGAACATATGGTTGATTTTTGTTTTTAGATATTTAGTTTTGTCGAAAATGATTTGGTTTCTAAAAGAATGAAATAATTTGGAACCTAAAAATGTTAAATTAGTTCTAATAAAATTCAAATTTAGCAAAAGATTGCCTAACATTGCTTTAGATTTGTTCTAGGCATGAGTTGAAATATCAAATGGATTATCAGTATTGGCACTTCCGTGTTGGGTATATTTCCAAAGAACAGCAACGGACCACAAAGTAGGTGCTAAATTAATTTATTGTTGTTGTGCAGATCAGCATAACGTGTTTCAGCTCTATATATATCTATATTCACTGAAAAAACCATAGGTTTCACACATGTTATAGTTAGCGGAAATTTTACTGATAAAAAACCAATGAAATTCCCCCGTTATAGTTAGTGCAGGCAACTATAACTCACGCGACCGCAATCCTCTGCTGATGCTAATACTGTATTTAGACACTTATTTGCCCATGTCTTCTTCCATACATTTTTAGCTATACATATATTACAAATATTTTTTTTTCATAAAGACACATATGTCATCAGCAGAAGATTGCGGTCGCGTGAGTTATAGTTGCCTGCACTAACTATAACGGGGGAATTTCATTGGTTTTTTATCAGTAAAATTTCCGCTAACTATAACATGTGTGAAACCTATGGTTTTTTCAGTGAATTTGCAAGGTTTTTTAAATGCTAATTCCTAACTATAACGTGTGTGAAACCTATGGTTTTTTCAGTGAATTTGTACGGTTTTTTAAATGCTAAGTTACTTTACGCCATTCGTGGCGTGCGCGCCCACTTAACGCAGTTCGTTCCGTGCGCGCACAGTGAGCACGCGGTGCGCTTCGCGCACCGCGCGCCCACTTTACGCAGTTAGTGCCGTGCACGCACGGTGGGCACGCGGTGCGATGACAAAGCAAGAAAGCACGTCAACAAATCTGTTTCTGCTTTCCTCCGTGACTATGGTATGGGTGCCATTTACCACAACAACTTGCGTTATGACATGCAAGACATTTATAGAGGAGATGGTGTGCACTTCAATGATGAAGGGAACAGAGTCTTCCTCTTGAACCTTAGACTCTGCATCGGTACTTACTTGTAGGTACCACTAAAAAATCATTTCATAAACACAACGGCTCTTTTTAGAGCCCCCTAATATCTAAACACTTAAATCTGATTTTCATTTTTTTTTTTTTTTTTTTTTTTCTACCGTACGCTTACCGTAAGCTTACCGTACGCGTACCCCGTGATTTTTTTTAAAATCAATAAATGTTTTTTTTGTACTTTTCTGTTCTTCTTTGACCCCCTTACAAATGTTAGGGGGTCTGGCTCTTTTTAGAGCCCCCTAATATCTAAACACTTAAATCTGATTTTCATTTTTTTTTTTTTTTTTTTTTCTACCGTACGCTTACCGTAAGCTTACCGTACGCGTACCCCGTGATTTTTTTTAAAATCAATAAATGTTTTTTTTGTACTTTTCTGTCCTTCTTTGACCCCCTTACAAATGTTAGGGGGTCTGTAACTCTCCTCATTGCCCCCTTTCCTTGTTTTCACTCTTTTTTTTCAGAGTGAAATACACAAAATGGCGGCCGCCGCTTCCTGGTTTCGGCCGATTCGAATGTTTACTAAGATCTAAGAGCCAATCAGAATCGCGCTCGCGCACGCCACCGTACGCTTACCGTAAGCGTACGGTAAGCGTACCGTAAGCGGGCTCAGATATATATATTGATTTAAAGGCTATTTTCTCAGAATCTACTGAACAGATTTACACCAAACCTACAAAAGGCACTTCCTTGACCTAGGGACTACCTCTCTGCCAAATTTTGAGTAATTCTGTTCAGCCGTTCGGGCTGTAGCTCGTTCTAAAGGTCCTATGGAAAAATGCATGGGAAAAACGCGTTTTGGGACCCCCCTTTTATCTCAGCCCCCGCTTGACGGATCCCCCCGAGACTTTCAGGGTAGGAGCGGAGCGTAGCGCCCCACCTATTTTGAGAAATTCGCGAGGATTCGTCGACCGGCGCCAAAGTTATTCAAAATAGAATGTTGAGGTTTTCCTATGGAAACGTGGTCCTAACTATAACTACCTACTGGCGACCGCCAGTAGGTAATATATATATATATATATTCACTTAAAAAACCATAGGTTTCACTCATGTTATAGTTAGCTGGACATTTCACTCGTAAAAAACCAATGAAATTCCCCCGTTATAGTTACTGCAGGCAACTATAACTCACGCGACTGCAATCCTCTGCTGATGACGTCAGATATTACATCACTGTATTTAGACACTTATTTACCCATGTCTTCTTCCATTAATCTTTAGCTATACATATATTACAAATATTTATTTTTCATAAAGACACATATGTCATCAGTGATGTAATATCTGACGTCATCAGCTGAGGATTGCGGTCGCGTGAGTTATAGTTGCCTGCAGTAACTATAACGGGGGAATTTCATTGGTTTTTTACGAGTGAAATGTCCAGCTAACTATAACATGAGTGAAACCTATGGTTTTTTAAGTGAATTTGCAAGGTTTTTTAAATGCTAATTCGTAACTACAACGTGTGTGAAACCTATGGTTTTTTCTGTGAATTTGTACGGTTTTTTAAATGCTAAGTTATGTATTTATTAAAAAAAAAAGAATTCAGGTTTTTCACCGTGCGCGCACCGTGAAAATTTTGTTTTTTAAAAAAATCGTGAGGTGCGCGCACCGTGCGCTTCGCGCGCCGTGCGCGCGCTGTGGGCACTCGGTGCGCTTCGCGCACAGAGCACCCACGGTTCGCAGTGCGTGACGTGCGCGCGCGGTGGGCGCACCTCGCGATTTAAAAAAAAAAAAAGAAATTCACGGTGCGCGCACGGTGAAAAACCTGAAATTTTTTTTTTTAATAAATACATAACAGCATTTAAAAAACCGTACAAATTCACAGAAAAAACCATAGGTTTCACACACGTTGTAGTTACGAATTAGCATTTAAAAAACCTTGCAAATTCACTTAAAAAACCATAGGTTTCACTCATGTTATAGTTAGCTGTCCGTTGCTGACCATGGGCTTTGTGGTTTGTAGCTCACATTTTCTTGCTTTCTATTTGCTGGCTTTATTTGTTTTATGCTGTCCAGCTTACGTTTGTCCCTCCCGTTACCTAAACCTTGTTTACTGTACTCTTCCACAAACTCCGACCCCATGCTACCTCATTTCACTCTACCCCAATCTACCCCACCCCTCACCATGCCACTAACTTTTAGCCTTGCTGAACGGCATCCACAACAGAGTACAACATGGCTAAAACACCTTGCCAAAGCCAATAGCTCTAACATAGTCACGACCTATTGGCTTTACCTGTGCTTGTTGGCTGTAGTAATAATAAAAGGGCAGTTTGTGAACAGGAAGGGGCTTACTGTTTTGTGGGTGGGTGCATGTACCTCCCTAAGCTCCTTCCTAACGCTCCCTTAACCCCTCCTTACTCCTCCTGTAGCCCCTCCCCTTTAGTAGTAAGTATTCTCAGTTGTCCATTCTCTCCCCTCTGTAAGGCTGCCCGGGGGGGGGGGGGGTTGCGCAGCGGCCCGCCCCCTTGAGGGCGGCCGCCTTAGTGCCACAGGAAGGCACAGGGGTGGGAGGTCGTGTCCCTGGGATGGACCAAGGGAGACCCCAGCAGATAGCTGCTTCCGGCGGGGAGGAGCCAGGGGGGTACATATTCTGTCTCCGCCCCCTCCTCGCCCTCTTGTCCGCTCGTTCCACGGGCGGGGGTGAGGGCCGTGCGCGGAGGGCTGGCTGTGTTGCGTTGTTGTGGGGGGGAGCTAGGGGCCTGCGTTGTCTAAACTAAAACCCCTTCAGATTGAGACGCCTCGCGCTTAAACGATTTAAAGGGCACAGTTTAAGGCACAGCAGAAAAGCATCACGCGGCTGAAGAGTGAGTTATTGATTTATAAAGTGCTAAAAATGGACACCATGACTCTCCACTCTAAATGTTAGAGCACCGAGTCGAGATGCTAATGGAAGGCAAGAGTGAAATGTCTTATTGTGGCCTTCAGATAGAGTCGGAGTAGTTCGCTTGTCATTTGGGCCACTAGGAAATGCACATATTTCCACAAGACACAAAATGAAGTACTGAACAATTGATGTTTGTGCCTTCATGTTGTAGGACATGCTCTACGAGCTCGCCAAGTTCTGCAGGGAATCCCCATCATATTGCGTTACGTCACTGGGAGTCCACGGCATTTGGTGTGTGGAATTGCATTGTAACATTGATATAGCGCTTACTACCTCTATCAGGGGCACTGAAGCACTTTCCTGGGCCTTGTCTCGGGAAGTGGGCCTAGCTGACCTCTTCCATCCGCAAGGCTCCTGGCGACCTCGTTAGACGGCATTACCCACCCCCCCCCTCCTTAGGGTGGGAGCGACTGCGCTCGGCGATACACGTTTGCGGACCTGGGGGAAGTGGGGTTCGAGTTTGGGTATGAGGAGAGGAGGTGGCCAGCGGCTAGGGCGCTCGTCCTCGGACCTGCGGAAACGGGTTCGAGTCGCGGTATTGACGCTGAACACCTGGGCAACACGTCTCACGTACGAGGTAGCTCAAGCGGTTACAGTGTGGCACTTGGAAAAACAAGGTTGGCGGTTCGATCCAGGATGTGGTCCGCCGGCTACGCTGCCGCCTCGGGTGCAGGAAACCAGGGTTCGAACCTCGACGTCGCGTCCACAGCCTGTGATTCTGGGCAAATCATTTACTTACGCCTATCTGCTCGCAACTGCCCGGGCCGGCGGGTTGGTCGGTCTACCTCGAAGGGGGGACCTGGCTTGTGTGCTTGTGATGATATTACCTCCTGGGACCTGGGTGTACAACCTACAGAGTCTCTCTGGCCTGAGTGGTTATGGTCCGTGACCCTGAGACTCGAGGTTAGTTTCCCATCCCCACCGAATTTTCGTGATTCCTGTTGAGGATGTGGTCGGTCGGCCTATACCGGCCGACGCTGGTGCAGCAACCCAGGGGCGAGCCTCGAGCTCGAGCGCACTTATGTAATGCCATACCGCGCTCATGCACAGCGCTCCTATCCCGCTTGTCGTCCGTGCTAGATTCCAGGCCTGACTCGGTTTCGAGGCTACATCTCACCCCCCATATCCTTCCATTTATTGCGTAGGCGACCTTGGCCATTTAGCGTGGCGGCTAGAGCGGTGGACTTCCAGTTGGGGAACCAGGTTTGAGCCGGGGCAACGGCGCTTAGCATCCTGCGAGTTTGGGCAGACCGCTTAAGCTCCCTGTGCCCAACAAAAATGAATGTTTTCATTGGTAATGGTGCGCATGAGCGCTCTGATATCTGATACAAATATCTCCCCGTGTGGGATTCGTAATGTCTCTGTCGTCTGCCCCCATCTCCCGTCCACAGGCTCGGCCTCACACGCGGTCCCCTCCAGGCGGGTAGTCACTGCTCTGATTTCGGCAGCTTGCGGGGTTTTCCAGTCAGCGGCCACAGAATCCTCATAGATGGGCACTTATCTGGTACGTCTTGGCGATTATCGCCGTGGATGAGTTGCCTTTATTCCCGGCAGCAAGATGGCGCAACGAATTAAGTGCTTCCCACTGACATCTATTGTGAACTCTGGGTCACAAGTTCGAATCGGGTAAGCCTACTCCCATCTCATTCTCTCAAGCTCAATGTGATGCGTGTTAATTTTGGACAGAGATCAGGTGCGGAGTGGTGAGCGCGCTACATCCGCAGCTGTGAAACCAGGGCGCACACGAGTTCAAATCGTGGCATCCCAAATCCATGATTTTAGGATTATGGCAGGTTTTCCCTGGTCGGGGCACGGAGCTCTCTTACTTAATACCTCATTTATTTCAAGATATCTCGTGTGATTAATTTTCTTCCTGAGAGAGAGATCAGCATGTTGTACAGTTTAGGTATTGACTCCGGTGAAGTTAGTGCAGAGGGTCACTGCGCCTGCTGCAGAGAACGTGCGCCAAGTAGTCCAGAGTGCGTAGGATGTAAACAGGTCTGCAGGTTACTTTGTGTGCGCGATGCTGCTCGCGGCCCGTCTAGCTTGTGTTATTTTTTTTTTTTTTAAAGTTTTTATTGAACAATAATTCGATTACAAGCACGGGCCTACAACCACCAGGGCCGGCCGCTAAGTACAGAATAAAATATACATTTATCAAAGCTGCAGTCGGTTCCCGGGGCTCGGCCCCGTAGTGACTCCGGATAGTTCTAAAGGAACAGGAGACTTAAGTCCAACAAACACAAAAAACTAAAAGAAAAACAAAAGGCGAGGCATAAAGACAAACAGTGCAGGTCAGGCTTCCTCCGGGGAACTCCAGTTCAGACCATTAAGCAGCACGCGAAAGGAAGGAGTACCGGGAGGCTGGGGACGGGGGGGGGGGGCCAAGGGAAACGAACGTCCATATGTAGTCATTCCAAAAGGTGCCCGGAACCGTCAAGGGTCAGGGGGACATGGCGATATCGGTGTCCACCAGGGGGGGCGTACAGATACCCCCGCGATATGCATTCCATTGCCCCCAGATTCTGCCCCATGCCCCCGGCTTACCACGGGCAACATACACAGTCTTCTCCCTGAACATACACCAGTCCATATTCTCCTTCCATACTGACACGGTGGGCGGCCGCTGGGCACCCCAAAGCTGCGCTATATCTCTCTTGGCAATCATGTTCCCCAGGGCCGCCCACCGAGTCTGAGCTGCGCTATAATCATTGGGCTCCCACACATTCAGGACACAGCGACGCACCTCCGGCAGCAGCACAACCCCAGTGACCTGTCCCATAACCGTATGTACCCGGCGCCAGTAGTCCGCCACCTCGCGGCACTCCCACAGGATATGGAGAAAGGTGGCGCTGAGCCCACAACCCCGCTTACAGAGCCCATCATCGGAATATCCCATCGAGACTAAGCGAGGACCCGTCACATACACCCGGTGAAGAATCTTAAGCTGTACCAACCGGAGACGGGCCGGAATGGCGACCTCCTTGGGGGACGACAGTGCAGACTGCCAGTCCTCGTCGTCCAATTCCACCCCATCCCCCGTCCAAGCCTCCCGAAGGCGCACCAAGAGGTCAGCCCGATGATTAATCAGTTTCTTATAAATTAAAGAAATAGTACTGTCAGGGACATGTCCGTCAAGTATGCGGTCCTCGAGGGGCGAAGAAACCGGGATCTTGGTCCCCTCTCCAAAGACTGAAAGCAGGGCGTGTCGAACTTGGGCATAGCGGAAGAACTCCCTGTCCGTAAGCTCATATTCGGCCTGAAGAGCCGCGAAAGTCTTAACCGCGCCCTTATGCCACAGGTCTCCCACTTTGCTGATACCAATCGTATCCCACTGGTCAAACCCCTTCGTAGTCCAGAGGCTCCCCAGGCGATCGGAGGCAAACAAAGGAGTAGCACATGTCAGTCGCTCACTCCAGCCCGTGGCCGCAGTGGCAGCCCTCCAGGTCCGCACCGCAATCTTAGTAGGACCCGTAAGGGTCCGGCCAGCCGAGCGGGAGTAAAGCGCCCTGTTATAGTCCCCGCCGGGAAGCAGGAACTTGTCCATCTCATACGCCGGATTCAGGCCAGGCGCATACGTGGCATGGTTGATGGCCGAAAGCTGCGCGGCCCAATAATACCTGCGAATGTCGGGAAGCGCGATGCCCCCGTCGTACCAGGGGAGAGTAAGCTTAGCAAGAGCAATACGCGCCCGCCCGTCCCACACCAATCTCCTCTGCAGGCTCTCCACCTCCCGAAAGTAGGCCACTGGGATGACGTCGAAGGAATTCTGGAGTGCATAGAGGAACCTGGGAAGGGACATCATTTTGAACAGCGCGGCCCGACCCAGCGGGGACAGGGGCAGCCTGCACCACCGGGCCGTGTCCTCCCACAATCGCCGAAGCGGACGCAGGAGATTCTGCTCATAGCGAGCCACCGGGTCCAGCGAAACGTATATCCCCAGGTACTTAAAGCCGCTCAGAGATACCTGGATCGGAAGCCGAGGCGGCAGGAGAGGAGGACCACCGGAGATCGGATAGACGCAGGATTTAGACCAATTGATCGTGAGGCCCGAATTATTCCCAAAGGAAGTCAAAACGTCAAAGAGGACGTTGAGCGACTGCCGCGGTGAGGTGAGATATAGGAGAATATCGTCCGCATACAGCGAAACCCGATCCTCAAAGCCCGGGGCCCACCGGATCCCTCTAAGCGAGGGCTCCCAGCGGAGCCAAGCCGCGAGTGGCTCCAGGGCGAGAGCAAAGAGCAAAGGGGACAACGGGCATCCCTGCCTCGTGCCCCTGCCGAGGGCAAAGGGCCGAGAGACCCGCCCATTCACCACCACCTGAGCCATGGGTCCCGTGTAAAGAAGCTTCACCCAGCCAATAAATCCTTCCCCAAAGCCAAACTTAGCCAAGACAGCCCAGAGGAATGGCCACTCGATGGTGTCAAAAGCCATCGTGGCATCCAGAGAAACCAGCACGGCCGGTTCGGAGAGGAGCTCCGCCCTGGCAAGGGCGCCGTGAAGACGCCGCAAGTTAAGAGCGGTGTTACGATGCGGGATGAATCCGCATTGGTCCGGATGAATAAGATCGCACACGACGCTCAACAGACGATTGGCAAGGACTTTCGCCAGGACCTTAGGCTCCGCATTTAGCAGTGAAATAGGCCGGTAAGAAGTACAGCGGTCTCGCGGCTTGTCCTCCTTGGGGATAACGACTATCGTGGCCAAACGCTGGTCGGCCGGGAGGGAACCCGCCGCCAGAGACTCACGGAACATGCGACTGAGGAAGGGCGCAAGCTTGTCAGGGCGCAATTTATATAGCTCAATGGGCAGACCGTTGGGACCCATAGCCTTGCCCGAGCGAAGGGAGCGGATCGCGGTCGCTATTTCATCCGCCGACAAGGGGGCGTCCAGCCGCTCACGGTCTTCAACGGACAGGCCGGGCAAGGCGATATCCCTCAAAAGAAGGCGAGAGTCGTCCTCATCCCTGTCAGTCACTGGGGAGTACACAGCCCGGAGGTGGTCGGCAAAACATTCCACAATCTCGTCAGGCTCCGTCACACACACACCATCCGCAGCACGCAACTCCGGGACCACACGATTCACTCTCTCCTTCCTGTCCAGCCACGCGATCAACTTTCCCGCCTTGTCCCCGGCATCGTACAGTCGACCCTGCTGCTCCCTATACATAGTTTTGGCCGCGTCAGTGACCAGGGACCTATACTCAAACTGTTTCAGGCTGAGGGCATGAAGCCCGTCCGGAGTGACTTTCGCCTCCAAGGCCGACTCCAGCCCCACGATGTCAGTCTCCAGCCTCACCACTGCCTCACTCTTGACCCTCTTAGCCACCACTATCTGGGAAAGGGCGTGTCCGCGGATCACGGTTTTAAAGGCTTCCCACAGGGACATTGCAGACGACACCGACCCCTCGTTATCCAGGAAGTATTGGTCCATAGCCTTGACCAGGCTGTCACGAGTCGTAGGGTCTCGCAGGTACCATGGGTTAATGGGAGCGATCCGCCCTGCAGACCGCGGCCCGGTGTCGAAAAGAAGCCACAGCGGAGAATGGTCGGAGATACCCCGCGCCAGGTGCCTGACCTCACGAATCCGACCAGTCTGCGCCGCGGGCATAAGGAAGTAGTCTAACCTAGAGAGACTCCCATGCGCCCCCGAGTGAAAGGTGAATTGACATTGGGTCGGATGCATTAATCTCCAACTATCCACCAGGCCGAAGGTATCCAGCATCCCACCCAGCCATGCCTGGGCAGCGGGGAGGGTCCTTGGTGGGTGACGATCCAGTTCACCCGAAACCACAGAATTAAAGTCCCCGCCCATGAGCAGGAGGCTGTCCGGAAGGTCAAGCAGCATTCGACCCAAGTCAGTGAAGGTGGAGTTCTGGAGGCCCGGGGGGACGTAAACTGAAACCAGGGCAAGGGGCTGCCCCTCCCACCTCCCAATCAAGCACACATAGCGCCCTCTGTCATCCGAGACTATCTTAGTGATCTCCACCGGAAGTGAGGTTCGCAGGAGAATGCCCACCCCCCTGGAACCAGTTGTGAAACCAGAATGGGCCACGAGGCGGTATCCCCCCCTGTTCATTGCATGACAAACATTACCAACCAGATGCGTCTCCTGGAGAAACACCACATCAGGAGTCAAACGACGCAAATATTGCAGTACTACACCCCGCTTGATACGGTCCCCCAACCCATTGACGTTCCATGACATAAGCCTCAACCCGTCCCCCCCCATCCCCCCCAATAGATCAAGGGTCCCCCAGCCTGCAGCACAGTTCCCAAATGTGGACAAAAATCAGTACCTCGCCCTGTAAACAAAAAACACACAGCAAAACAACCCCACCTCCCCCCCAACCCCACCCCAGGACCAACTCCCCCCACCCTGCACCCCTGCGGGCCAAAAAACCCCCCCAACTTGCAGTGTGCCTGTCGCCCCTCTAACCCCATTCTACGAAAAGACCCCAGAGGAGGTAAGGGACCCGTCCCCGCCCGCCCCCCTCACTGGTCCTGGTTAAACACAATATGCAAGTGAAATAAGACCCGACTGTACAGTGCAAAACGGCAAAGTCAAGGACCAAAAGTCATTCTAAAGGGGACCCGTCACCCGCGGTGCCCGCAGAGGGTCCGGGACGGCCACCTCCGTCCGGCAGAGAGTCCAGCCAGTCACTTGCAGCCACGGGAGAGTCAAAAAAGGCTGTCCGATCCCCATGTTCCACTCGGAGTTTTGCAGGGTAGAGCATCGAATACTTTAGGCCCAGCTCGCGGAGACGACGCTTCACCCCTTGGAATCCCATCCGTTGTTTCTGGACCAGTTGCGTGAAGTCCGGATAAAAATTGATGGTCGAGTTCTCATGACGAACCGGGCCGTGGGTCCGTGAGGCCTGCAGAATAGCGTCGCGGTCCCTGTAGTAGAACAGTTTGGCCACGATAGGCCTCGGGGGGGCCCCCGGCCGTGGCCGACCGCCCGGAACTCGATGGGCCCGCTCCACGGCAAAGAACTTACTTAGGCCAGCCGGGGACAACTGTTTCAGGATAAGTTCCTCGACCACGAGGTCAACCGGGCGGCCGTCAGAGGACTCCGGTACACCTATGACGCGGATGTTGTTGCGTCGGGCCCGTCCCTCGAAGTCCTCAAGCCGCCGGGCCATATGATCGTTGACCACCCTGATGTCTCCAAGCGCGGCCCGCAGATCCGACACCTCCGCACCGAGGGTGGAGGTCCGTGTGTCGAGAGCCTGGACCCTCTCGTTAGTTTTGGAGAGGTCGGCCCGGATCAGGGTGACATCAATCGCGACAGTGTCAATCTTACGGGCCAGGGCCTCATATTGCGTCGCGATGGTTTCCCTAATGCCCTCAATGGCGCCCATAATGTCCTGCAGGGATAGTTCCGTAGAGACGGTCGCGCCTCCCTCCGCAGTCTCCGAGGGGGGGCCAGCAGCGCCAGAGGGCCCCCTGCCCTGGGTGTATCGGTCCATGTTATTGCTCTGGACTGCTCCCCCGCGGAGGGAAGCCTTGGTCTTGCGGCCCTCGGGACCCCCTTTGCCCCCCATGTGAACACGGTCACTCAAGGGGACACCCAATCAAGAGGTGTAAGGGCACCAGCAAGAAGACCACAAAATGTCGGTATAGGGGGTCCGAGGCGATAGGCACTCTAGTAGCAGGTGAAAGAAAACCTCATTCAGAGGCCCAGGAAGCACCTCGCCACCCCGAGCGCACCCCCCTGCCGGTCTCCTGAAGTGCAAAACCGAAACCGAAAGTGGTGGATCGGCAACTGGCACCGCGCTGAAGCCGCTGTTGTTCAATTGCAGCCCGGCCCCTCGGGTCACCTTCACCCCGGTCACCTCCGTCGGGTGGGTCCCAAAAGTTCCGACGGCGACAACTCAGGATTCCCAGGTCCGATTTGAGTTTTGAAAAGAGATATATGCTCAGCTGGTCTTTATCTCCCAGATTCCATAAGCCACGTCAGGATATTCTCAGGATAGATTCCGAGGAGCAGAGAGGGTCCGGGGAGCCCTGTGCTCACGCGACCATCTTGGATGCGCGCTAGGCTCCTCCCCTAGCTTGTGTTATTAACAATGCGCAGGTGTACCATGATTGATGGTCCGTTCCGTGGGGTATGGCCCGTCCGCCGAGTGCAAGCGCCGCGCGACCAGGCGGCGAACCCCCCCCTTTGCGGGGATGCTGCTCGTGGCCTGTACAGCTTTGACGTTGGCAGCAACTGGAGGCTGCCCGGTAGGCCTCGTCTGCACGTTGGCTCCCCTTTTTCCTATGACTCTGGGCAATTCATTACGCTCCTATACCTGTCTGTGTTATAACAGATGACATCGGTGCCACGCTCACTGGGCAATTTGGGGCATGGGCATGCTTACTCCGGAGCGAAGGGTGGTACCTGGTTTGCGCTCGCGGGACGTCCCCTTCGCGTGCCCTGACTTCATCTGCAATGTAAGCCCTGCTGCAGGGGTGTGAAAGGTTTTCACCGGGCAAGGAAATATAGGGAAAGGGCTTTCAGGGGACAAGATAATCTGACTGGCAAAAAAAAATAAAAAAAATAAAATAAAAAATAAGAAACAACTCGGGCGAGGAAGGTAGGGGTCATGTTATCTATGCCGTGTTCTTGGGAAAGATGGTATATGGCTTAATGAAACATAAGGGTTCCATCTCACTAATTATGGGCTGCAGTAGTAGCAACTCAGCACAAACGGTGACCTGCAGCTATATGCAGGGGCTTTGTAGTGGAAGGCATTCGTTTAAATAGCTCACTGTGCAGATCCCTGGGAGAACCCAACATATTTGGTGCGGGAACCTGCTACAAACTTCCATAATATCCTTACTACTGGGAGAAGCAGGGGAGGAACTTGTTTATATGCAGCAATAGTTGCAAAGAGAGCTAAAAGTTGCACTTAACGAATTACTGAACATGGCCTAGTACTGTCTCTTTGGGCCCTTTGGTGAATCACCTGACCTCTTGGCAAGCTTGATGCGCTGCTTCCTCTAATTTGTAGGTGGAGGATTGCCAGATGCTCTTGGAATTTATACGTCAACTATTATGCCCTAACCACTTTTAATAATGAAGGAACTGTTTAAGCTACGGTTCCTCTATTCTAAAATACTGTGCTGGTGGTAAGACTACCTTGTGTATTGCTCACTGTATAAATCAGTGATTAGAATGGTCACTCAATGAGGTGATTTATCTCATCATTAAATAAACTTGTTCATACTATTGTTCGTATCGCGGGATTCGTTGAACGGCATTTCCATGTCTACCTGCCTAATTTGCCCTTAATGATCGACTTTGGAATATCTATAATATTTATGGCTTCATACCATGTGCCATTGGAAGGCAGTGCCCCCTTTTTCTTTGCAGGATGTGACATCTCAGCACAGTGACATTTTAAATGTTGGATATGTGTATGGTGGCATCCTGAAAATGTTTTGCCTCTGACAGAACCCGTTCCAGTCAGCCCAGCGCCTGTACACGTCAACTCCTGCTACCAAGAGTAAAAGGCTTGTGCTCTCCCACTTAAACCGGGTGAATTCCAAACACCTATTTCGCACACTTAATTTACTATTAAGTACTGATTATATGGTGCTATTTTTACCGAGGACCTGTAAATTAAATGCTACAAGTGGCCTGCAGGACTTATCGCGTCTCCCTACTTCGGAGACAATATTTGTAGCTCGCGCTGTTGGTGTCTTTCCAAAGAATTGGCTGTTTACTGGGGTGGGGGGACAGCCCAGCTGGTGCACACGCAGGCTGTTCTGACATGAGGTAGAACAGTTCTTGGTGTGGCTTGCAACAAAGCTATGATGGTGAATTACTTCACTATACGCAATTATAAGCACTGACCATCCGATAGATGGGCTTGGGTAGGTAGTGCCCTTCGCGTTGTAAATATAGAGATGCGATGCTAGGGTGCAGTATGACATGTAACTGGAGTGCTCCCCACCACTATGGTCGGGAGCAGGGGGAGATGTCACTTTACATCCAGCACCTAGGCGAAGCAAAGAGTTACACCTGGTTGCAATGCTTTGTTGCAATGGCAAATTAGGCCGAGTGGACTTGGAACGCCTAGTGTTGAGTGAGTGTTATTGTTACCTGGTCGGTCTTGGCCTCCTGAGGGTAGGAAGACCTAGCGGCAAGGAACAGCTAGGGTTGTTTTCGTGTGCTTCAGTGATCAAAAAAAAAAAAAAAGCACCGGGGGCCCTGGCTCGCACGGTAGTGGGCAAAGATCACTCACGCCACAGGTGCTGAGGCCTGGCGTTGGGCTCCCAGGTCTTCGGAAGGGCTAGGCCTTCAGATGCTGAAAGGATGTCCGTTGTTATTTACTCGCTTTTGTACGATGGGTTATTTCCTGGGTCTTCCAGGGGTGTAGAGCATTAGGCGCTTGTCTTTCCATCGGGTCGGTTTGATGCGGGATGGTGGTTTCTGGGGCAGGCCACAGGCTGCCTTCTCTCGCTGTTTTGTATTTCTAGGTGTGGTCGGGTCAAGTGACGGAGGAGAGCATTCATCGCCTGGTATAGCTGGGCATGAAGGAACGCCAGGCAAGATTGTAGCGTAGGCAGTTAGTGGTACTTATCGGGGACTGGATGTTGGTCTCAATGGCATGTCGCCATGCAAGGGGACCATGTACCTAGGTCACGTACATCAGGCAGTGACAGGTGAACTGGGACCATGTGTACTAGAATATACAGGAGTGGTTCCCACCACGGTCGGTCAGATGGGAAGTTGTCATCTTGATTCTCACTGGATACCCTCACTCCATCACGCCTATTGTAAGCTGAGGATCCTGTTGACGCTGTTAGACCTGCTATTAGTTAGTACACTCACTGTTGTGCCTTGGCCCGGTTTGTCTCGCATCAGGGCCAGTTTGGGGGTACCGGCGAGTTGTTTGCTCCACGGCTGAAGCGGGCGCTGCTAGAACAGGGCAAGATTGATGAGGCCAGGCAGCATGACAAAGGTCTTTTCGGCACTGGCAGAATGGTGCAGGCTGCGAAGTAGTGCCATTACAGAACATGGGTTTGTCAACATTCAGCTAGGAAATGATTAGCAGCAGGAAGGTATTAAACCATGGTGAGCAATTGGTTTTGGGTTCGTGCTCAACAGGAGCAAGGGATTTGCATTCTGTCCCATCAGGGTATGGGGACCGTCTATAGCACCAGGCACTGTAATGCTGCCATCTTCACCCTGGGCTGGGGGGTCAATGCCTTCCAACTTTGCAGCCAGACTCTGAGCAGGCAAAGGCATACTTGCAATGGTGCAATGGGCACTCAGCAGTCGAGTTAGATGGGTCATCATACCCGGTATGACGCAGTTATGAAACCTAGGTTGTGGCTACACACGACCAGGCACTCGAGGGCAGCTGGGGCGGGGGTGTGTCAGTGCCAAGAGGGTGCGGGTTGCATGAGTAGGGCTGCTGGCTTGGAGGGAGCACTACTCGGATCGCCACATGGGCACGTCTGTTTCATAGAAGGCTGAACTGTTACTTTTATGGCATGGTGCCAGTTGCTTTAGTTATGCGCATGTTTCTTGGCAGCGTCAGAAACATTCAGAACTCAATGCTGGTGGTTAGCTTGTTGTCAGGCTGTTCAGAGGTATTTTAGCTCAGGCATGGCCAAGCATGGGTTATAGGCCGGTGGTCTGCCCTGGGATTCGTGTTAACAGGCAGGTGAAGCAGCAGAACTTGGAGGGGCTTGGGTTTGACCTCGGGGTACTAGGGCGAAGCCTGGTAGCACACTTAGTAGCACGCCCTGGAGTTTGACGAAACAGGTACCTTTGATGCGAGCATCAGTACCGGGTAACTTCTCCCGACCTCCAGCACTGGCTGGCAGCTATGCAGGTGGCCTTCCAACAGGGCCATGGTCCATATGATTAAGGGAGGCACCGGGGTAACACTTTGGCTACAAATCTGCAGGAGAGCAATTTGGCTTTCCCAGTATTCAAATAGAGAAGCATTTTACACGTTGTTCTCCTCTGTGGTCACTCTGTCCTGTCTCTCCCTGGTATAATAGCAGAATTTTGTGAGGGCAAGGCTTCACATTTGGTGGTGACTGATGGAATACGATGGGCGTACTCCCAACGGAGTGAAAGAGGAAGGAAGGCAGGCTTGTCTACCCTTACCTCCTCCCGCATGGGCACTGCCTGGCGGGAGTGGGCGGAGCCTGGTTGCTCACTTAGTAGCCCGTCCTTGAGTTCGACGAAACAGGTACCATGGATGCGAGTATCGGCACCGGGTAACGTATCCTGCACTTCAGCACTGGCTGGCAGCTATGCAGGTTGTGGAAGTGGCCTTCCTCGGGGGCGATATGGTACACATGATTGAGGGAAACCCCGGGGTAATGCTTTTGGGCTACCAATTAGCAGGAGAACAATTGGGAGGAGGTAAGGCGGGCTTGTCAACTCTTACCCCTCCCGCATTGGCACTGCCGGGCAGGAGTGTCTTGTCAAGGGGATTGTTCGTCAGCCATTCAAAGGCTACATTGGACCAACGCCTAGTATAGGTTTACGGTCATTTCAGTCAAAATCCACGGGGGAGTTAGAAAGGATGAGGGCACCTGTCCTAAGGGGCAGGCCGCCCGTCGGTCCGGTTGGGCATAGATTGTCTTGGATGGACCTGGGAGAAGCCCGGTATCAGTTGCTGTAGGTAAAAAGGTCTACCTGGAGCCACGCGCAGTTGCGCAGAGCAAAGAGGTTTGGGCTTCATCAGGCATGGTCTTATACACGCCAAGTCCACAGGGTGCCGGGAGGGAGATGAGGTGCACCTCTCTAGTTTAGGCACGGTTCTTTTCCTACTGGACCTAGGGGAAGCTTTGGCTTCAGCAGGTTGTAAGGAAATAGGTCTACCTTGGTGGGGGGCCCTGGTAGTGACGGTGGCCACTCCCAAGGCTGTGGAGGAGTTACAGGGCGATCCAGGGTCTGCACATACCAAGGGGTATAGCATGCAGCAGCACCGTGTGGTGCTAAGCCAGGATACCCAGGGATGTTTAGCGTGTCCACTGGAAGACCGACGGCGCCCCGCTATCCGACAGGCGGTTGTGGGTCTGAGCAACCGGGGGCTGCCATGTATGCTCCGCCCACCCATCACGGGGGGGCGTGTGTAGCAAGTGGACTGGTGGTCCACAGGTGGGAGGGGGGGACCCTCCCAACATTAGGTATACACCAATTGGCGTTGCCATGGTGACTCTAGGCTTATCAGACGGGCAGGCGGCATAGGGGCTGGCCTGCCCTGGGATCGCCCGTAAGATAACCCACCATGTTTGCATATTGCTTATGCTAATAAACCTGCAGCAATATTTCTCCACTTACATTCAGTGTCGTGTGTTTTTATTTATGTACTTCTGTGTGTTGTGATAACTGTTGCCGATATTGGCACTATGTAAGGCTGCCCGGGGGGGGGGTTGCGCAGCGGCCCGCCCCCTTGAGGGCGGCCGCCTTAGTGCCACAGGAAGGCACAGGGGTGGGAGGTCGTGTCCCTGGGATGGACCAAGGGAGACCCCAGCAGATAGCTGCTTCCGGCGGGGAGGAGCCAGGGGGGTACATATTCTGTCTCCGCCCCCTCCTCGCCCTCTTGTCCGCTCGTTCGCCTTGCCCGCCCATCCGCTTACCCGGCGTCCGGAGGGACAAAGGGGGGGCCAGGTTTTCTAACAATTCTCACTTTGTGTTGCAGGAGGAGTTACAGGGCGATCCAGGGTCTGCACATACCAAGGGGTATAGCATGCAGCAGCACCGTGTGGTGCTAAGCCAGGATACCCAGGGATGTTTAGCGTGTCCACTGGAAGACCGACGGCGCCCCGCTATCCGACAGGCGGTTGTGGGTCTGAGCAACCGGGGGCTGCCATGTATGCTCCGCCCACCCATCACGGGGGGGCGTGTGTAGCAAGTGGACTGGTGGTCCACAGGTGGGAGGGGGGGACCCTCCCAACATTAGGTATACACCAATTGGCGTTGCCATGGTGACTCTAGGCTTATCAGACGGGCAGGCGGCATAGGGGCTGGCCTGCCCTGGGATCGCCCGTAAGATAACCCACCATGTTTGCATATTGCTTATGCTAATAAACCTGCAGCAATATTTCTCCACTTACATTCAGTGTCGTGTGTTTTTATTTATGTACTTATGTGTGTTGTGATAACTGTTGCCGATATTGGCACTATGTCCCTCCCACATTTACTAATGAAAAGAATACTTACACGTTTGGGACCCATTCAGTCGACCAAGAGACCTCTGCACAGAAAACCCTTGGAGTCACAGACACGAATGGGAGTAGCATAGAATTAGTGGACCCCCGTGCAGAGGGCCCCTGGAGTCTCCTGTAGCTCACCAATATATATATATATTTTTTAGAGTTTTTATATAGCGCGAACTAGAGCCGAGTAATGGGGTATCAGAGCGCTTTACATGAGCACCCGTTTCGTTACAGATGGACACATTTATTTTTGTTAGGCAGGGGAGATTAAATGCATTGCCCAGAATCACAGGCTGTTGAGCGCCGAGACTCGAGGTCGACCGCTCTAGCCGTGATGCTACATCCTCGGCTACGGTTTCTTCATTTTGGAATTTAAACAAAACATCGTGCGACTGAAAGAAATACTCTTGGTGGGCAGAAATGAAGCGTTGAGCCATAGTCTTGTGCCTAGTGCTTTAAAGCCTTGCACGGTGTATGGTAAGGGGCGACTAAGCGCTATCTAAATACCAGCACAGTATATCATCTTGCTGACGGGGGCTGCGGAACACTTTTGTGGATGTGGGAGAGTTGTACAACGATACTTCTCAACACGGACTGTACCTGCACGTGCACGTGCTCGCGTGAATGCAGCACTGACAGCTGCGGCGGTGGCTTTACCTGGAAAATCAATCCAGTTTTGGAACGCATAAAATTCTCCAGCGGTGCGCACTTCTAGAGTACAAAGGAGGCTCGCTCTACCGTGCAAGTTATAATTGAAAACGGATTGGTGACTTACGGTAGCAAATTGTTTTATTTGCGTTTTTTTTTCTTTTCACTGAGTGTTACAAAGCAACGTGTGATTTCATGGAAAGGAATGTGCCACTTTTGCACAACATTATGTCACACGTGACACATCAAACAGCTCCTTTTAGGACACGACGTACTGCCGTCCAGCTGGTTGCCGGTGGGGGGCGCCGGTTCTTATTTTTCAGGGCCCGCAGTTATTTTTGCACATAAGAACGTTACCTGAGTGCAGGCGGGGTGGGGGGACGGCGAAACCGCCACAAACAGAAAACATGAATCTGCGGCAGCGTGAAAAGGGGGCGGGGGATATCTGGTAGTAAACAGATTGAAGAGACATGAGGTGGATTCAAGGCTAGCAGTTAGCGTATTAGGCACAGGCGGGCAACTAGAGCCAAATTTCGGGGGGGGGGGTTATTCTTCCAGCCACAGGCAGAGTGGTTTTAAGAAGGGGTGAAAACACAACAAAAGTCTCAAGCAAATGGTCTTTTAAGGACATGTGAAGTGCAGCTGCAATTAGAGGGGCGCCAGCCCGCAAAGCAGTCTCAGCCTGGCTGACAGAGGAGGAGGGGGGGGGGGGGGGGAGCCCAATGGGTGGTGCGCGCCTGATTAGGCACGCCCTTTAATTTCTCCGGCCACCTGTTTCTCAAAATAGCTCTGTACACTTTCTTTCACAAATTAGGCACTAGCATTAGCTTCGGCCTGAAGTGTTTCTTTCTAAATACGCCTGGTGTGTCACTTGCCGCTGAGGAGGTGCTTTCCCTCGTTGTCATCCAAGAAGGGGCTGCCTGTTACCGCTATTGTCTATAAGGAGTCGAGGAGGGCTGTAGCACGACGCGGGACTCTGTGTCCCAGGATCCCGTGCTCTCTAACACCTGTGCTCGCTCCACGCCCACCCGACCTGGACTGTACTTAAAACCTCGCGGAACCCGCTGGCGCGGGTCCCGCTTCGCCTGGTGTGTCACTTGCCGCTGAGAAGGTGCTTTCCCTCGTTGTCATCCAAGAAGGGGCTGCCTGTTACCGCTATTGTCTATAAGGAGTCGAGGAGGGCTGTAGCACGACGCGGGACTCTGTGTCCCAGGATCCCGTGCTCTCTAACACCTGTGCTCGCTCCACGCCCACCCGACCTGGACTGTACTTAAAACCTCGCGGAACCCGCTGGCGCGGGTCCCGCTTCGCCTGGTGTGTCACTTGCCGCTGAGGAGGTGCTTTCCCTCGTTGTCATCCAAGAAGGGGCTGCCTGTTACCGCTATTGTCTATAAGGAGTCGAGGAGGGCTGTAGCACGACGCGGGACTCTGTGTCCCAGGATCCCGTGCTCTCTAACACCTGTGCTCGCTCCACGCCCACCCGACCTGGACTGTACTTAAAACCTCGCGGAACCCGCTGGCGCGGGTCCCGCTTCGCCTGGTGTGTCACTTGCCGCTGAGGAGGTGCTTTCCCTCGTTGTCATCCAAGAAGGGGCTGCCTGTTACCGCTATTGTCTATAAGGAGTCGAGGAGGGCTGTAGCACGACGCGGGACTCTGTGTCCCAGGATCCCGTGCTCTCTAACACCTGTGCTCGCTCCACGCCCACCCGACCTGGACTGTACTTAAAACCTCGCGGAACCCGCTGGCGCGGGTCCCGCTTCGCCTGATGTGTCACTTGCCGCTGAGGAGGTGCTTTCCCTCGTTGTCATCCAAGAAGGGGCTGCCTGTTACCGCTATTGTCTATAAGGAGTCGAGGAGGGCTGTAGCACGACGCGGGACTCTGTGTCCCAGGATCCCGTGCTCTCTAACACCTGTGCTCGCTCCACGCCCACCCGACCTGGACTGTACTTAAAACCTCGCGGAACCCGCTGGCGCGGGTCCCGCTTCGCCTGGTGTGTCACTTGCCGCTGAGGAGGTGCTTTCCCTCGTTGTCATCCAAGAAGGGGCTGCCTGTTACCGCTATTGTCTATAAGGAGTCGAGGAGGGCTGTAGCACGACGCGGGACTCTGTGTCCCAGGATCCCGTGCTCTCTAACACCTGTGCTCGCTCCACGCCCACCCGATCTAGCCCTCCCACCCCTCATAAAGGAGGAGGCGCCATCCGCTACGCGGGACGCGAGCGGGACGCGCCGGACGAAGCCCGGACAAAGGGCGGGCCGTCTGTGGCCGTCAGGGGCTGAAGGAGGCTGGGCTGGGCCACGTCCTTTTCCTCTGCAAGAACTGTGAGTACATATCCCGGTTTTGTACCCAGAAAACTATGTCTACCCGTTCTGGCAAGTTGTTAAGGACTGAAAGCGCAAGGGGGCCAAATGCGGCAAGCCCCATTATTGGAACCATGGACCGCTTTATTACCAGGGTGACGGCGGTGATTGAAAAGGAGATTGCCATGTCTGAGCGGCGACTGTCTGAGGTTTACCTCCCCTCAAGACGTTCATCCCTGGGGGTCGACGCTCAATCATCGTCCATAACGGCCAGTACCCAGGTTCAGGCCGCTACTTCGCCTAGTGTGTCTAGTACTTCCATAGATCCTCCCCAGTTAGTTGGTATTGAACAAAATATAGGTAGGTTAGAAAGTTTGGCTGCTCTTTTTCCCACAGTCATCGTGGAGGCCGATGGCCTTGGTAAATTGACTACGTCATCGTCCATTAATACCCCAAGTGATGTCATCAGTGATCTGGAGCTCTTAACATCGTCCACTTCGCCCTTGGCTCTACCAGAAGGGGAGTTAGTTAGGTCCCCCAAAAACCCCCAAACTCCAATCATTAGACAGGAGATTAGGCCCTTAAGTAAGAAGGCTCGAAAACGTAAAAAGGGCTGCCCAGTTAGACAGGCCGCTCTTTACCAAAGCTTAAGAAAGCCTTTTGGAGTAGGAATGAGAACTACAAGGGGTAAAGCTATAGTGAATAAACCGGACATAGCTGGGGATGTTTTGAACCCTCCCGAGGAGTTATACCCTGGTGAAAATAGTGTGAAGCCTCTAAAGCTTCCTGACTTAGCAACGGCAGAAAATATTTTAGAGAAGGTTTATAGCCTCTTGAACCCGTTGCTAATTCAAGTTAAAGGCCTTGGGGAAAGGATAGACAAACTCGAGCAATCAACCCTTGACGGCTTTCATTCACTTAAAGCAGTAGTTAAACAATTAAGTAGAGTGACCGAAGCTAAGGACTTGGTTGCAAATGGGAACGTGCCTTTATCTCAGCGAGTCCCTAAGCACCCAATATGTTTTGATAAGGGAGTTTCCAATAGTCCATCAATTTTAGCTTCCACATCTCCCCCAAGTCCCAAAGTAGGACCCCAGCAAAAGGGTTCCCTAATCCATATAGAGCCCGATAAAAATAAGCTTAAGTCTTTCCAACAAAAGCAGCCACAGGAAGCTAGTGGCATAATGGAAGTCCCCAAAAAATTAGGGGTATGCACCAATTTTAACAGGTCAGCTCTCGAAAAAGCCCCTAGGCCCGTCCCCCATCCTACCATTACATTTACCCCCTCACTGGCCTCTAGTAAGCAAGTACGACGGATCCCCCCAGTAAACCTTCCACCAGACTGTCAACCCTTTGCGGCAGTCATGGTTAATGTGCCCCCTTTAAAGGACGGCCAGTTGGAAAATCATCAATCACTTAAGAATAAGTGTATCCACTGGCTAAAGGCAAATAAGCCAATCCCGCTAGGTGTGGATGGCATTATACTAAGTGTCCGTAGAGTGGACTGGGTTGGACAGGGGAAAAAAACGCAGGAGGGGGACTGTATAATTATAAATTTCCAAGATCCAAGAGTGGTACCATCGATTTGCACCCCTATTTCCAACATGGGGGCTCCGGGGGTTAAAGTGGTAGATCTTTCCTTCTTTTACCCCAGGCAAATCGTTGATTTTACCGGTGGAAGCTTAAGTCCCCCTGTCCTTGGCCTGAATCGGGATGAGGCTTCAGGGGATACTAGGGAGAAACATTTGTGGCCAGTAGGACCTATTTGACTGGAAGTTGGGCATCGAGCTGACTCAGTGGAAGCATTATCATTTAGTAAAAGAAATCCTACAAGTGGGATAGGTGACCCTATGCTCACCTTGTATGACCCTCGCTCTCCTCATGTTTTCCCGAGGAGCTCTACAGGTGGGGGCATTCCGGCGCCCTGCGACACCCCAGCTGTGGCGGACCTTGTCTTTAAGGTTTTCAGCTGGAATGTCGCAGGGATCGCAGGAAAACTGGCTCTGCCTGACTTTATTGCTCCGGTCGACGAGCACTCTCTGTGCCTTTTCCAAGAGACATGGAGTTGTGTGCCGGTTCACAGGGTGGGTTTTTCGTCTTATTTTTCCCCTGCGCAGGTTTCGTCTTCAGGGAGGGGGCGCCCAGCGGGTGGCCTCCTTATTTGGGTCGCGGCATCTCTAGATTGTAGAATTATGGAATTCCCCACAGGTTCTCCTGACATACAAAACATCACCCTAATAGACCAAAGGGGGAGAGTTGTTTTAAATGTTTATAATGTTTATGCCCGGGGAACCGTGGGCGGGAGAAAGTCTCCTGTAATATCTCTCCTCGAGACTTTCTTAAGCAATACCCCATATAAGTCTCGTCTATTGGTTGCTGGTGATATGAACTGTACGTTCGAGCCCTTGGGCTCGGACGTTTCCCTCGACCAAGAAGAGGAGGATACCAGGTGGGGGATTCCGGCTCTGGAAATCCCACCGATTAAAAGGTGGTCAGAAGTGGCGCTTCAGTTATATTCCCTGAGCCTTGAGTTCAATCTAAGGGCTGCTAATGGGAGGACACCCTCGGATAGGTTGGGCGTCCACACGTACAATAGGCCAGGACATACCTCTAGGTTAGATTATTTTTTAGTAGACGTATGTCTGTGGCCCCATGTAAAGGACATGCAGGTGGTCCCCTCGTCTGAAAGCGACCACAACCTGCTTTCTTTAAGTATGGCCCAGTGGTGGCGACACTCAAGCAAGGATACTATAAATCGGGTAGCAGCACCACCGGAGGTCTCGGAAGTCTCCCCTTGTGGTAGGCGAATTAAATGGGCCAAACTGGTTTTATCAGAGGGGAAGGTAGAAGAAATACAATCTCACCTAAACCACACGGTATTAAACCTTGGGATATCCACGGAAGGTGTGGGTAGAGTGAGTGGGCTCTTTGTCTCCCTGACAGAAGCCTTAACTAATGTCTTTACTTTACACCATAATAAATTGGGTAATAAACACTCTAAAAAACCCGTCGATGGCTGGTATACCCAATCATGTAGGGTTTATAAGGTTAAGCTAGTTGAGGCGATTAAAGCTAAGTCCCGTCCTGTGATACAGGAAGCAAGGAAGGCCTATAACAAGTCCCTTAAACTAGCCAGGAGGGAGTGGGAAGACAAATATTGGGATGACCTGCTCCAGGCCAGTAAAATTAGGGACTCAAGGGCATTTTGGCATCTTATAAGTGCACGGAAAAACCCCGATGCACTTGTGAGACCCTGTAACATCCCGCCTCAAAGCTGGGTAAAGCATTTCGGGTCCCTATACCTCCCTCCAGATGGGGATTGTAATGCGGGGATGGACCTCACTCGAATTACTGAACCTCATGCCTATGATCTCTTTACTCCGCTAGAGATTGAGGGGGTCATAGGGTGGATAGCCCCACGCAAGGCTGCGGGCCCCGACGGCCTCCCGGGGGACCTTATGAGGGCATATCCAGCGGAATGGGCGCGGGTTATATCAGCACTACTTAATGATATCATGATGGGAGGGGCAGTACCAGAATCCTGGAAAGGGGCGGTGGTGGTCCCGAAATATAAAAAAGGGTGCAGGGAAACACCGGGGAACTACCGACCCATAAGTCTGATCGACTCCACCCAAAAGATAGCTGGTAAAGCTATCCTTGGAAGGATTCTCCATTGGGTGGAGGAGAACAAAATTCTTTCAGACTTTCAGGCAGGTTTTCGGGTTGGAATGGGGACAATAGAGCAGGTGTTTAGGTTGGTATTATTGGGGTGGAAGGTGGTGGAACTGGGCAAGGGCAGTCTTTATTTGGCCTTTATAGACCTGAAGACTGCCTTTGACCTAGTCCCCCGGGAAGACCTTTGGAGAGTACTTTATGAGCTGGGTTTACCCCCTTACATCTTGTCACTTCTCATCAGCCTTCACGCCCATACCTTTGCTCAGGTCCGTTGGGGTAAAAACGGTGAACTTACTGAGAAGATTCCAGTCTCTAGGGGCGTAAGACAGGGCTGTGTCTTGGCACCCACCCTATTTTCACTCTATGTGAATGGGGTGGTAAAACATCTTCAACAAGAACCAGCCGACGCCCCCTGTCTCGGAGGAGTCCGTATCCCCACCCTGCTTTTTGCGGACGACACGCTCCTGATTTCGAAGACCCCTCAAGGTCTCCAGAAATTATTAACACGATTTCAGGAGTTCTGTGGTGCAAGAGGATTAACAATAAATGTGGATAAAACAAAATATTTAGTCCTAAATCCTCCTAAGAAACTGGGCCGCCCACCGACACTAAACTCGATCCCCCTAGAGAAAGTAGCCGAATTCGATTACCTTGGTATTCGGATTACGGATAGGATGTCTTGGGCTAGTCATATTGATAAAATGGTTCTCAGCCACAGGAGAGTGGGAGGTGCTCTAATGAGGGAGTTCAGGGCCTCTCAAAGGAGATCACTCACCCCAGTAGTTGATATCTACAAGGCTAAAGTAGTGTCATCAGCCTTGTATGGGGCAGAGTTGTGGGGCCATTGTTGTTTGAACGCCCTAGAGTTAGCGGAGAGTAAGCTATTGAAATCCCTTATCTCCGTGCCCTTGAGCACTCCATCCGTACCTGTCCGGTTGGACATGGGCTGTAAAAATATTAAAGACCAGGCCCAGCTTCGCTCCCTTTTGTTATGGACACGAATCTGGAGGGGTGAAGAACTAAAATCTTATGCTGATGCCCTGGGGGAAATAATGAGCTTGGGGGGTTGGGCTAAGATAAAGTGGCTAAGAGATACTAAAAAGCTTTTGGAGAATGTCGGTCTAGGAGGCTGTTGGTCATCACGTTCAGCCCCTCCAAAAGAAGTTGTCAAGGCGCTTTATTGGAACTGGTGTGCGGAGCGTTTAATTACAAACTCTAATCACTGCAAGTCGACTGTCGCCTTTTTGCAAATTAAAGACACTGTGGCTTTTGAACCCTACCTGGACTTGATAACTCTCCCTTTTGATCGAGCCCTTTACTTCAAATTTAGAGTTGGATGCCTCCCCCTAGGCGCACTGGTATCAAGTTGGTCACCTCTGGCCCGTATTTCTCCCAACTGTGCGTGTTGCCGAAGCAAGGCCGAGACCATTGTACATGTCTTGTTTGTTTGCCCGGATTATGCAAGGCCTAGGAGTGTCTGGTTGAAACCCCTTTGTCGCAATATGGGCACACGCAGCTACCTTGAAGCCCTACGTATCCTATCTACGGACACTTCCCCCCCTTTAGTGTGTGGAATTGCAAAATTTTTAAAGTGGTCTTGGCTTATTCGTTGTAAGAGATTGTCAGTAGCTGTTTAATTCTCTTTTTAGTTAATTTATTAACGGGCAATTTATGTCCTTTTATCTTTTTATGAATTTCCTACTGGCTTCTTGTAGCTTGTGTTTTTATGTGCCTATTGTAATAATTGTATTTCTTATGTGCTTACAAGATATCTTGCATATCGAATAAAAGCTTATGACTGACTGACTAAATATTTAATCTAGGGTGACCAACTGGCATGGGTGCAAATTAAGGACAAAAGGTCAAAATTCAGGACAAAAATTCAGTACAGAAGGTCAAAATTCAGGACAAAACTTTGGACAGGCTAGTCAGAGCTGCGGTGTCCTGTTCAGGCGACTATAAGTCTCACAAATACACTCTTTCTTGTGCCCTTCTCTTTTTCTGTCTCTCTATCACCTTCTTTCCTTTTTAGGTCTCGTCTGAGACAGCGCTTTAGCGCTGCTCTGGCGAGACTTATAGTAAGCGAGTTTTGAAAGTGCAAACAGTGGCTTTTCAGGCCGCCAAATACAGTGCATGTGCGCCGGGCGCTCGCACCATTTGGCAGCCTGAAAAGCACTGCCTGATCACTTGCTTTGATGTCCTCAGTGAGCCGCGCGGCCACTGAGGACATCAAAGTGCACACCATTTGCCACCCCCTTCTTGCTTGTTTACTTTGTCTCTGGTTCCCCTCAGGCATCCAGACTCTGCCTCTCTGCGGACTTCTCTGGGTGACCCCTGCTTGTGGACACCGCCTCCTCTGGGCACGGACCGCTCTGCTAATGTCGTTTGTCTTGAGCAGAATCAGCTGCCCGTGACAGGCCTCGCCCCTTTCATGTAAACAAAAGCATGTGTGCCCTATTCCCGTTGATGCACTCTGACGCTACTTTCTTTCAATTCCTGCCTATTCTCCATTCGTCCCCCACTTACTTCGTCTCCTCTTCGTTCCCTACTTTTTCTGTCCCACATCCTTAAGCCAACTCCACAACTCATCTCTTCGCCATTCCTCCTTCTATTTTTCTCTTCTCTTCCCAGGTTTTCTTCACTGACCTGTCTCTCCCTCCTCCTATTCTTCTTACCTTTGAGCACCCGCTCCCCCCTACCCCCCTCCATCATTCCTTCTCTGTGCTCCTTTCCCTCCTTCGGCTCTACTCGCCCCTTCTTCCCTGTCCTGCACGGTCTCTCCCTCCTTCCTTCCCTCTTCCCCCTTCACCCCCCTCCCTTTGTTTCCTTCTGTCTCCGGTCCTCACCCCCTGCAGCCTCGGTGCTGATTAATGATCACGGAAGCCCCTCCCGGGGGCTTCTCCAACCTTGAACGGTAATATGGCCGGCTGGAGAGGGCGGCATCCGGGATGCAGGGCACACAATGCTGCTGCGGCGATGCCGGGCCTCGCTCCTGTCCCCCAACGCGGGAATTCATTCAGTGAGCCCCACACGCATCGAAGCGCTGTAGGTACAAGGCACGCATGAAGCACTGCATCTCAAAATACATTCAGTGATCCAAGTGCGCTCATGATAGCGCAGTGAGCCCAACAAAAAGCGCATAAAGCGCTCTGTCGCAAAACTCATTTACTGAGCCCAAGGCGCGCTTAAAGCGCTCCTCCACAGAATACATTCACTGAGTCCAACGTGCACAGGGAGCGCTCCTTCGCAGAATTCTTTTAGTGAGCCCAAGGCGCACCGAACCGCTCCGTGGTAGAATTAATTTTGCCAGCCCAAAGCGAGCACGAAGCGCTACATCTCAGAATTAATTCAGTGAGCATGACCGTGCCATCTCTCAGAATTCATTCAGCGAGCCCAAAGTGCGTATGAAGCCGTCGATCGCAGAATGAATTCAGTGCGTCCAACACACGCATAAAGCGCTTCATCTAACAATTCATTCAGTAAACCCTATGCCCGCATAAAGAGCTTAATCTCATATGGTATTCAGTGAACCCAATGCTTCCTTGAAGCGGCCCCTCACAGAATTCATTCAGTGAGCCCAAAAAGCCGCAAGAAAGCTCTCCATTCCAGAATTCATTCAATGAGCCAATGGGTGATGAAGAGCTCAGTTGCATTGGTCCATCGCAGAAGTAATGGCGGGATCCCAATGTGCGCTTCAGGCGCTCCATTGCAGAACTCATTCAGCGAGCTCCACGCGTACCTGACACTCCAACGCAAAATTAATTAAGTGAACCCAAAGGGAGCATGTAGCGCTGAATTGCAGAATACATTCAGTGGGCCCAAGGGACGTATAAAGCGCTCCATGCAGAATTCATTCAGTGTGCCAGATACAGAAAGCGCCCAATCATCACAGAATTCATTGAGTGACCCAAAGCGAGCATGTAGCGCTCCATCGTGGAATTCGCTCACTGAGTACAAGGCATGCATGAAGCGCTCTATTGCTGAGACACAGAAGCAGCTCCTCTCAATGCCTTACCCTTCTGCCCTTTCGCACTCATTACTTCAAAGGGATGCACGTTCCCTTTACTAATCTCTCAGTTTCCTTTGTGACATTGCCAGTTTTTAAATGCGTTGCCTTTAAATAATGAACTATCCGTTTACACAATTAACATTCTATTGGTTAGGGGGTAACCATTGCCTACAAGTCGCCTCGAGCTGAGCTTGCTACCCCGATACGGGGTTTAAGTGATCGTGATTTTACATGCGTGGCCGAGAAGGAAAAAGACTCTGTTTCTTCCTTCCTGCCCAGGGAAGACAAGGACAGTGTCCATGTCTCCTGCTCTGCTGCTGGCAGCTGCCCACCGCCCCCAGCAGCTGCCCCCCACACTGTCTTACTCTGCCATCCTCTCTTTCTGTCTTGCTCCTCCTCACTTATTGACTTCAAGAAACAGTTATTACTTCCTCTTTCCTCTCCTTTCCTTTATTTGTTTCTCCGTGAAATGGATCCCAAAAAAAAAATTCCCTCAGGAAATGTCGTCTTTTTGGGCCATTTTTCTATTCCAAAGTGCAGCCTTGGGAAGGAGAGAAATTAAAGGTTCAAAATGTGGAAAATAACGAAGTAACCGATACAATAATAAGAAGCATTTGCAATGCAATAGGTCTCGCATTTACACAAGTTTAAGCTATTGGCATAGTATATATTATAGTATAAATAGTATTTCGCCGAGTTTACTTCCAGTCCAGGGAATGTTTAAGCAAGTGTGTTTATGGCTCATGCCAAGTAGCTGAATACCATAGTTCAGGTAGTGCACGCCACACACTGCTGCACGCCACACACTGCTGCACACTGCTGCATTACTCACTGCTGCATGCTGCATGACACTGCTGCACGCAGCACACTGCTGCACGCCGCACACTGCTGCACGCCACACACTGCTGCACGCCGCACACTGCTGCACGCCGCACACTGCTGCATGCCACACACTGCGTCATGCCACACACTACTGCATGCCACACACTGCTGCACGCCGCACACTGCTGCACGCCACACACTGCTGCACGCCACACACTGCTGCATGCCTCACACTGCTGCACGCCTCACACTGCTGCACGCCTCACACTGCTGCACACCGCACACTGCTGCACGGCGCAGACTACTGCACGCCACACACTGTGTCATGCCACACACTACTGCACGCCGCACACTGCTGCACGCCACACACTGCTGCATGCCACACACTGCTGCACGCCACACACTGCTGCACGCCACACACTACTGCACGGCGCAGACTACTGCACGCCACACACTGCGTCATGCCACACACTACTGCACGCCGCACACTGCTGCACGCCACACACTGCTGCACGCCACACACTGCTGCACGCCACACACTGCTGCACGCCACACACTGCTGCACGCCACACACTGCTACACCCCACACACTGCTGCACACTGCTGCATTACTCACTGCTGCATGCTGCACGACACTGCTGCACGCCGCACACTGCTGCACGCCACTGCACGGCACACAGTGCTGCATGCCACACACTGCTGCACGCCGCACACTGCTGCACGCCACACACTGCTGCACGCCACACACTGCTGCATGCCTCACACTGCTGCACGCCTCACACTGCTGCACGCCTCACACTGCTGCACGCCGCACACTGCTGCACGGCGCAGACTACTGCACGCCACACACTGTGTCATGCCACACACTACTGCACGCCGCACACTGCTGCACGCCACACACTGCTGCACGCCACACACTGCTGCACGCCACACACTGCTGCACGCCACACACTGCTGCACGGCGCAGACTACTGCACGCCACACACTGCGTCATGCCACACACTACTGCACGCCGCACACTGCTGCACGCCACACACTGCTGCACACCACACACTGCTGCACGCCACACACTGCTGCACGCCACACACTGCTGCACGCCACACACTGCTACACCCCACACACTGCTGCACACTGCTGCATTACTCACTGCTGCATGCTGCACGACACTGCTGCACGCCGCACACTGCTGCACGCCACTGCACGGCACACAGTGCTGCATGCCTCACACTGCTACACGAAACACAGCTGCACGCCGCACAGTGCTGCACGCCGCACAGTGCTGCACGCCGCACAGTGCTGCACGCCGCACAGTGCTGCACGGCACACAGTGCTGCATGCCACACACTGCTGCACGCCACACACTGCTGCACACTGCTGCATTACTCACTGCTGCATGCGGCACGACACTGCTGCACGCCACACACTGCTGCACGCCGCACACTGCTGCATGCCGCTGCATTACTCACTGCTGCATGCGGCACAACACTGCTGCACGCCACACACTGCTGCACGCCGCACACAGTGCTGCAGGCCTCACACTGCTACACAAAACACTGCTGCACGCCGCACACTGCTGCACGCCTGCACACTGCTGCACGCCTGCACACTGCTGCACGCCTGCACACTGCTGCACGCCTCACACTGCTGCACGCCTCACACTGCTGCATGCCTCACACTGCTGCACGCCTCACACTGCTGCACACCACACACTGCTGCACGCCGCACACTGCTGCACGCCGCACACTGCTTTTATACGAGTTTACGCTACTGACATTGTAAATGACAATGCCTTTTATTTGTATTAAAACCAAAACATAAATAAAAGGCATTGTAATTTTACAATGCCAATAGCTCAAACTCTTATAAATGCGAGACCTATTGCATTGCAAATGCTTGTTTCTTTTTTTTTCTTTTTCTCTCACCACGTCACGGCAGGTGGGGTTAGCCAAACATATGTCTTGAAGTGATCGTAAACAATGTTAGATAAACTGCGAATGGCTAACCTTGTAACCTTGTAACAGAAATGCTAATGTTTTTGTGTGTATAAAATCATTAAAATACTTTGAAATCAAAAAAGTTAAGTTTTACAGACATAGAGGAGATCGCACAATAATATATAAGTAAATAGACAACCAACATAATTGCAAGTTAAAATAAATGTATATTAGGGAAACATTATTATTTTCAATGCCAAAAGCTCTAACTTGCACAAATGCGTGACCGATTGCATATGCTTGTTTTTTAAAAGTAACTGGACAATGTTACTCTGATCTAATGTGTTACATTTTTATCCTTGCCTTCTGGCTCACCACATGCCTTAACTGCCCAGACTGGCCCATTGTCATTCTGTATTCCACAATAAGCCGGCAGACAGAGGGGCAATGGACCCATCACAGTCTGTGAGAGGCTGGGGAGTAGCTGCTGTTGAGCACAGAGGAGTGAGAGGCGGCCCCAGCAGGGAGGCTTCCCAAAGGTGAGCAGCGTAGGTAGCTGCAACCCCTCAAATTACGGACAAAAGGAGTCCATAAGAGGTATCGTCACAGACAACGGGCGTGACTTCTAATTAACGGACGGTCCGTGAAATTTACGGATGGTTGGTCACCCTAATGTAATCACGCCTATTCAATTCAGTATTCTAGGAAGGCCTGCTTTTAGGGCCAGCCTTTAGCATGGGCAAGCTGGTCCCAGGCGCAGGACGCCAATATTCTGAGGGGTGCACGGAGCTGTGTGCATTAAGGTAAAGCCAACAGCAGTGCCCTTCTTATCTTACTTCAGCCTTGTCATTTTCCCTGCCCGTTCGTTTCTATCTGATTTGTCAGTAAGTGGTTAAATGCTGCATTATCATACCGTGGGCAATATTTTTAACACCCCATTGCCCTCCCCCTCACCCTCTGACCCATGCTGACACACACCAACAAAACCATCCTCAGTGTGAAACAGCTAAGCTATCTGTGATTTAGGTGAGCTTGGGGAGGTCCGGGGTAGTGCTTAATTTGAGCCGTTGGTTTCCTGGTGCTCGGCCCTAGCACTTAATTGTCAGCACCGGCACTTATGACATCCTGCACATGGTGGCACTGTCAGTCGAATTTAGAGATAAGGACCATAGCTGTTTAGTAATTCAATAATAAATAATAACTGACTAACACCTGCCGTTTTGAAGCTTTGGGGGCCCGGAATTGTCACACTATTAAGAGTGTGATGGTTGTAGTTGTGTTGGTGCTGTCATTGGCAGCTCTGGCCGAGGCAAAGGGTGGTGCAAGCGGCAGTGGCCTCAGGACGAGGGCTCTGGCACTTATTCTTTTTACAATTTAAGCACTGGTCCCGGGACCTTTGTGATCTGGGGCCAGTTACTGCTCAGCCAGGGACTGACCAGTGAAGTCGAGGGCCCCCTGCTGCCTCATTTAATTCACTACCATCAGCAAGGGCGCCAAATTTCACTCTGTCCATGCCTCGGGCGCTATCTTAACAAAGACCGGCTCTGCCTCCTAAACAAGTGAGGCCGGCCTGCTCCCAATGCCCCCACGAGCCAGGGGCCTGGCCGGTGTCTCTGGGCGTAGAGATACCTATAAGTCTCACACATGGCTACGTCATGAGTTTTTTAACGTATATATTTACAACATTGCCAAAAGCAGGATTTGACTACAAATTCAGTGCTTTAAATGGGCCGGTACTCACCGGTACTGAGTACCGGCACTTTTTATTTTTAACCTCCTGAGTACCGGCACTTTTTCATTGCCAAGGAGCGTACCGGTACTCATGACTGGTAGGCTCAGTGGTACTTGTGCTGCTGAGGATGAGGCTATCTGAACGCCACTCTCAGCCAAAGCGCCACCGTAGCCCTGTGCCGAGCCGCTGCTGAATCATTCAGCAGAGGCTCATTACATTTTGTTAGTGTGGCAGGTGCGCAAGCTCAGTAATGCACTGTGAGTGACAGGGTCCGATCAGACCCTGCACTGTAAATCACAGGTGTGAAATTGTGCAGGCACTGAAAGTCCAGACAACTGGCTGAGAGTCTGCAAGAAGAAAGCCGTGGGAGGTAGGAATTGCAAACAACATTTTTAATTCTGTTGTGAGCCTTTTGTGCCAATGAATGTCTGCTTGTGTGTGTGAGTGCCGAAGCGACAGAGAGAGCATCGGGACATTATCTGAAGGTATTTTAAAGAAAATTTGAGGAATGTTTTGTGTGTGCATGTCTGCTTGTTCTTGTGCTAGTGTGTGAGCGCGTGCTCATGGGCAAGAGAATGTATGACTGCTGTACCCAATAAAACAAATAAGAACTGAAGCTGCAAATATAAAAAAACACAGAAACTAAAGCATAACACATTGTTTGGCTTTCATTTAATTTTTTTTGAGGAGTTAACCACTTTATGTTCATACATTTATCATGTGTTGTGGAGTGTTCTGAAATTGTTGTAACTAACATTTCCCTTTAAATGCAATGGGCGGCTTACACAGTTGAAAGGGGCATAGTAGGAGACGGGTTATTAATTGTCTACATATGCCATGCCCACATGTGCAGAGGTAATTTGCACATGCAGGCAATTTGAGACTATTGATAAGTGTAATTCAAGGGCAAAATGATTACTTGACAGATGGCAGTAGTGTCTTTATATAATCATGGCCCGCCCACAGCTCCGCCTCTTGCCCCGCCACCCAGCTCAATTTGATGAGTACCTACACTTATTTTATCCCATTTAAAGCACTGACCACAATGATTATTACTCACTGCTGCCAGTGGTGTCCCAAACTCTTTCTAACCTAGCTCAGGCTTTATTTCCTATCTCTTGTTTTCTAGGCATGGATACATGTTGTCTTGATTATGGGATGCTCACATTATGTCAATGGCCTTGTGTTCTTCATATGGGCGATGGGTATTGTGTTGTCATGGAAATGTTGCTTAGATTGCCGGTTGTGCTAATATTCCATGGCTCATGTTTACTTTGTGCCGTTCTTTGGTTTTACTATCAAAGAATACATTATGTTCAGTTGGCATGTTTTGTGGTTACGCCCACTGCCTTGTGATACTTGTGCTCAATAGCATGTGCTATTCTTACTTTGTTCTTTGTGTGTTGATTTCTTTGTCTCGTCTTGGCATGCTCTCATTGTATATTAGTCAGTGACTGTGTTTGCGTGGCCTGTTTTGCTGCTGATGTGCTCACCCTACTTTCTCTGATTTGTATATATGTGTTTTGCGTGCTTCTGATTTACATTTAATATATATACTTTGCGTGCTTCTGATTTACATTTAATATATATGCTTTGCGTGCTTCTGATTTACATTTTCACTCCTTTCCAATAGAGAAGGCCAGTTTATTTCTGGTTAAACATTCTTCTAAATAGCCTGCTTGATTTCTCTAAGTGAATATTTTTCTACAGCTTCATTGAAATAAAATTTTCCTTTATTGCATGTTATCAGATCAAAGCCTCCACTTCTGTGAATACTGTGATTCTCAAATGTACACAGCCTAGCACATCTTGCCATACAAACATGTGACCAACTTAGCAAGTGTGAATTAGTGTTTCACTAATTAATACCCTACATTACCCTGCATACTCTAGGTTTGTGATATTCGACTAATATGTTAGATTAGCCATGAACTCCAATAAAATTAATACTGACGTTCGGTAACAGAGCTCTACTGTTGAACGCGAACCTATACTTGTATTCAGGTGCGGTACATCCGCAATTGCTGACGCGCGTAGCCCCACTGGCTCGGAGCCAACAGGCAGGGCTGGTGGGCCGCCAAGATGGGGGGCCGGTTTTTGGTCCTTAGGGGCCGTTTTTGTTACAGGGCCATTTTTGCAGCATAGCATAGCTGCAATATCGGCCCCTGTGACAAAATCGGCTGAAACCGGCCCTGGCAAACAGCTCGGATGCACCTCCAACCCCCTGGGGGCCGGGCGAGCACTTTGCCAGTGCCGGCTGTGGTTCCCAGTGTGGCCCTGCCAACAGGTGAAAAATAAAACGATGTTCTAGCATGGTTTTATTTTTCATTTGCTGACTCTGAGCCAGCGTGTATAGGGAGGGGTGGGGCGGGGCATGGAAGGGGAGGAAGAGTGCTATGGGCCCTTCTAAGTGCGCATGTGTATTTGGCCGGCCGTCTCAGGACGGCAAAACACACATGCTCACTTAGGTTTCTCCAACTTGGTTGTATTGTACTGATGGTGCAAGGACTGGTAGAAAAGAGACTTGCTCGGAAGAAATCCGCTCCTTTAACTCACTAACAAGTAAAAACGAACAAGTAACAAGTTACTAAAAGTGTTTTGTGTGAAACTAATGTGTTAGTTAACCTTGCTTATGTGTTTAATAAGGTGGGTAACATGAACAAAGGACTAAAACCGCTTTAAACGGGAAATCTTTACTGCGCACGCATCAACTACAATCTACGTAGTATGACGAGCTATCACTTGGAGGGAAATTCTTGCGAATGAGCAGAAGGCACTAAAATGGAGTCTTGAAGACTCGCGTGAATGGCATCAGCTTTGCTGAAAAGAAAACAAGCTATCCTACTAACGCTTATGCGGGAAAAGTATTAATAAGTAAGGGGGAATAGAGTAGAGGTGGGTGGTATACAGTGCAACCACTTTATTTGTGAAATTAATATTTGTCTTTCTGACTTTATCACCAGTGCGCATTTGGGCCTCTCAAGTATAACTGAAGTAGGCTGAGTGAGAGAAAGACTGCAAATGTCTATTGAATGAAGCCATGAAGGTCAAAGACAGAACACTTGAACGGAAGCGAATTGGAGTGCCTTACCCTGGAAACAGATGGTGAAAAGTTCAACGGAGAAGAAGTCTCATTCAAATTGTTATAATAATGTTTCAACTAAAATGTGAATACGTGTGGGAAACCAAAATTATGAATACAAATTAAGGGGATGGGTTTGCGAACAATAGTTAAATAGAATTTAATGTCCTGTAAGCATGGTGTGATGATCTTCCCCCCTTGCCTGACCAATCATAGTTCATATTTTTTACGAAATTGAAACTTTAGTGGGTGGAACATGCAGAACGGAAGGTATAATTAAGATCGCTTTAGTTAGCACGAGAAATGATGAGACGGAGATGCTGTCGGTGTAGCGGGAGATGCTGATGCTAGGAGAGATGCTGATGAAGAATCGAATGCAGAGCCTGAAGCAGAACTTTCTATCCTAATTTAATTGGGTTAGATCAGAAGATCGCAGAAGAATCTCGAGGAGGAAGAGAGTGTCAGAGAAGGGAGCGGCACAATCGTCGGTATTCTAGAGAGGTCAACTATCCTGTCCTGAATCCTGTCCTGAAGTCTTTGTTGCCTGACCTATCCCGGGGGACCCTTACCAGCTTCTTGGCCAGGGGGTTGGTCTTTCACACCATTCTTGGTAATTATAATTTCATGTTATTTGCAGATGTTCTTTTCTCGTTGTCCTCTCCCTTTCTAAGCATTGATCATTGTATGAGTCCGACGTATATGTTTGGTGTTTAATCAAATTAATTTCTCTCCTAATGAATGATGGTGACAGTACTGTATTTTTGAAGTGGTTCACATGCATTTAATTTAGATAAAGATTTAAAACTTTCCAGAGTCTGTGGTTATTTACTTCAAGGTTTAGAAAAGTTAGAATTTTGTTAATTATCACTATCAATTAGTTGAACTAATGGTCCATCGACCAGAGGAAAGAACTTTTTGATACGTGAAGGGTTAGTAAAGGTATAATAGACTCATCCTAAACTTTGTGGAGAGCCTACAAACATTAGACCTTCATTGAATGCTTCTCTCCTTTACCTCATCATTTGTCCCCCTCCTAGCCCGCTATGTACCAGTTATTGTATTATTCGCCTTTGAACCCTTTGTCCTGTAATTATTCATGTGTGTTATCATATTTGATGTCGATATTGCTTTTATTACCTTACTGCCATCCTTTTGTAGAGCGCTCTGATATCCTTCGAGATCTTGTTCCCGCTATATAAAACTTTATAAATAAATAAATAAATAAATAGGGAGTCTGTCCAAGTGTATGCTGGGAGCCTGGGACCAGAAAGAGCACACGGAGGCGCAATGCTGGAGACGCCCGGACCTTAAGGTAAGTTCCATTCTTTTAAAATTATTATTAGCCCGCGCCCGCTGGCACCCCCCCGCACTCCCTCCACCTGCCCGACCACCCTTTGTTTGTGGCGCCGCCACTGCTTGAATTAAAAAATCTATTCCCCAAGTGGCATAAAATATTATGGCGTGACAACTAGATTGCAAATTAACAACATAACATCAGCAATATCCATATGCACGACAACTGTGAGCAACAATGACAAACACCCAATATTACTACAACACATGACAATTAAATGTCCATGTATGGAATATGGACAATAAAAATGCATGCGAAGAGTGTTACATAACCAGGAAACTGGAACTAAGCAGTTCTGCGGCTGCAGTCTTTTCTGCATAGTTATGGATTTGCATATGTCATCCACCATCTGCTTCATAATCAGCAGATGGTAATAAAAAAATGTTCTCTAGCTCAATCGAATCAAAAGTTACTAAAACCCTGGCAAAACATGTTTCCAGCGCAGTGGAAGGCCCTTTGCAAATGTTGCCTGGACATTTTTCAGTTGTTTATTGCTGTATTTGGTTGTTAAACTGGTACTAATAGGGTGAAATCTTTGCCAGACAGTATAACCGTAAATAAAGATGGCAATATAATGAAGCAATACTATAACAAAACGTGCCACATTACACTGCATGATTTGCCTTTTCTTGTCGCATAATGTAGGGAACCCTGCAGTATAAATTGGTCTTCTAATACCGCATAGTTCCAGTGGGCCAGTACAAAAGGCATGACACTGCATTGAAACAGCATGACAAAGCATAACTCTTATTCATGACTAAATCACTAACAGCAAACAGAGTAGAATGCGACCTATCCCCAATCGCACTTCATCAGGGTAGTAAGCACTATATAGATACACATGCATAGCATACCATATACTATTGCATGGTTTCCAGCTGCATTGAAATAGAATAATAAACTTTGTGCTCTAGGCTAGTAGATGCTTGGTGCAATTCACAATCTATTCCACATGCTTATGCCTAGTGGCATCTTCTGGACCATATTTAAAGCATGTCTGAAAACCTCACAAAACACCTGGGCCAAACTATTTCTATTCAACCAAGCAACTCAAAATGATGCAGATGGGAGAGAATGGGTTAGAGAGTAAGACAGAGATCATCATGGTGGGAGATGCTCAACAAAAGGATGGAAAAGACAGCAAAGAGAGGAGAGAATGTAGGCAGCTAGAGGACCAGGCGAGTGAGAGATATGGAAAGAGATGGAAAGAAACGCAGAGACAAGGACAAAGTGGGGGGAGCAGAAGTGCAGGACATGAAGATGTGTAAAGGGGGGCTAACAGAGTGTAGACAGGAAGGGAGCGGAAACATGAGCATCATTTTGGGAGATGTTTGAAGGGGCAAGAGGGGAATTAGGGAATATCTCCTTTGTTCTCCCATCTAAATATTGATTTTGGTAGCTTACATGTCTTTGGGCACGTAGTCTTAGTTGCAGTGCACGGAGAACTTTCATTGCAGCCCACATATGAAATAAATTAAAGGGAACATTGGTTAACACTGCTACTAAACCTACGTAACTGGCTTTAACAGTCACAGATGACTCAGAGGTCTCCTCAAATGACTACAAACAGGGTGCGTTTATCACTTCAACTTGGGAAGTAAGGGAGATGGTGAAGAACAAGTTACTTACCTTCAGTACTGCTCTTCCTGGTGGATACTCTATCTAACCACAGATTCCTCACCTTCAGATTATCCCCAGGTGCCGGGCTGGATCCGGAAGATTCAAAACAGCATTGTTCCCATACACCAGTAGGTAGCGTCATCCGGCTCCATGTTGACTTTGTCCCTCCCCAGAATGGAGCCACATAAATCCCACATCTGTGCTCTGACATCAGTTTGTTTCTTGACTTTGTCCATCGACAATAATCAGCAATACCAGTGTGCCGATTCCTAGATTGGGACCTCGTTAGATTGGAGTATTCACCAAAAAGACTGTTACTAAACATAAGTAACTTCTTCTTCTGAAGGACACTTTGAAGAAAGGATTCCTCACCCTTACAGGCCTATCACCGTAACGGAGCGTGGGACCGCCCGCCGATGCTGCGGCGGTCCCGCCATGCACATTAGGATGCACCGACCACACTGGCACATCCAGTGCCCTTTCCATTGCGGGTGGATCTGCTGACTGCAGACCCGCCCGCAATGGAAAAGGATTGTGCACGGCACTGCCATGCACTACATGGCAGGCACCACTTGGTGCCTGCCACGTAGTGCATGGCAATGAGGGGGTACCATAGGTACCCCCCATGTGCACCCCCCACCCCCCTTCACCCTGGGGGCCTGCAACGGGCCACCAAGAGCAAGGACCGTATGTCGTTCCAAGGCAGCAACGCCGCCGTGGAAAGACCATTGACCGCCAGCATCGTAATATGGATGGCGGTGTCCCGCCAGACACCGCCACCATATGCAGGCACTTTTTCTGCCGGTCGACGGGTCAACCAGCGGAAAAGCGGCGGACGGTCTTCTCGTCCGCCGCGGACCCCCAGCCATCCTGATGTGGTGGGGGCTCATTATAGTGAGGATGGCGGGCGGATTGCCCCCGCTGGACCGGCGGTGGCTACCGATCCGCCCGCCATCCTAATGGACCCCTAAGAGTAGATACCAAAGGGTTCACTGACAGAATATTGACACCCAAAATATCTCCATACCACAATATCAAGTTATAAATTTCGATGTAAAAAATATCAACATCCTATATGTTGTAAAGGTAAGTACAAACATAGTGAAAAAAAATATTGGTCATTAATATAGTTGTACACAATATCGTTATATATAAAAAATAAAATAATAAATATTAAAAATAATAAATAATGGCATTAATTAAAATAAAATAGATTTAATATACATTTTAACAAATGTAACAAATAAACTTAATTAAAAAAAGTTAAACAGATATAATAAATCATATATATATTTACTTTAATACAATTATTAAAGGAATAATTTTACTGTATATTATAATTTTAATATATATATATTATATATATATATATATATATATATATATATATATATATATATATATATATATATATATATATATATATATATATATATATATATATATATATATATATATATTTCATCAAATTGTGTCCCCACTTGAAGACGCACTCAGCAAAAGATTATTCCACTGAATATTTATTTAGGCAAACAGGCAGTAACATCCGGAAAATGTTGATGCCTAACGCGTTTCAGAGCTGCCTCGCTCCTTGTTCACAGGCTGGTGATGCACTTTGCAGACTGAAAGGAAACTCGTATTTTGGTTCATTTAAATGCCCTCCGGTGGGCCTCTCAGGTGAGTTCAATTGTTGTTGCAGGCTGGGACCTGTAGTTTCCTTTCATCAATTCTTTCCCTCCAGTGGGTGTCTGCGCCGTCTCATATTTATTTCGTTTTCTAAAACCCTCCAGTCGGTCTCCAGATGGAATGTGCCTGTTCAATTCAAAATTTTCCGGATGTTACTGCCTGTTTGCCTAAATAAATATTCAGTGGAATAATCTTTTGCTGAGTGCGTCTTCAAGTGGGGACAAAATTTGATGAATTAATACCGGAAAGGGCCAGGCCGGGAAGACTGCACCACTCCGGAAATCAAATATGGGGCTGCAGAGGTTAAGTACTGTTCTTAACCTTAAAGCGGAGCAATGGATTCTTTAAATTGAACAGGCACATTCCATCTGGAGACCCACTGGAGGGTTTTAGAAAACGTAATAAATATGAGACAGCGCAGACACCCACTGGAGGGAAAGAATTGATGAAAGGAAACTACAGGTCCCAGCCTGCAACAACAATTGAACTCACCTGAGAGGCCCACCGGAGGGCATTTAAATGAACCAAAATACGAGTTTCCTTTCAGTCTGCAAAGTGCATCACCAGCCTGTGAACAAGGAGCGAGGCACCTCTGAAACGCGTTAGGCATAAATATTCAGTGGAATAATCTTTTGCTGAGTGCGTCTTCAAGTGGGGACACAATTTGATGAAATATATATATATATATATATATATATATATATCCAACAACAAATTTTGGCCTGCATAGAGTCGCCACACAAATGCAAAGTTCACCTTCTTTATTTTGCAGGCAGCAGGTAAGGAGCAGTAAAACAATCCAGCATCTGCCATACGCGTTTCGTGCTCCCTGCACTTGATCACTGGCAATGAAAGAAAGTCCCGACAGCTGAGTGGACTATACTCGTGTAGGCCCCGCCCATTTGGGATTTCACTGAAGGTTTGCCTTATGGGACCGGTAGTCCTACTTTAGCCATTGTGGACGCTTGGGGAATTTCAATCACGAAAGTACATTTCCCAAGTGGGTGCTGAGACGGAGAAAACAACTCCTTGCCTGCTATTTCAAACTCCCACAAAAGTCATTTGCATCTCCTCAAAGCGCCCATATTTACAAGCGCTGCAGGTCCGCTGTATCTGCGGTGGGACATCTCTTCAGTGAAATCCCAAATGGGCGGGGCCTAAACGAGTATAGTCCACTCAGCTGTCGGGACTTTCTTTCATTGCCAGTGATCAAGTGCAGGGAGCACGAAACGCGTATGGCAGATGCTGGATTGTTTTACTGCTCCTTACCTGCTGCCTGCAAAATAAAGAAGGTGAACTTTGCATTTGTGTGGCGTCTCTATGCAGGGCAAAAATGTGTTGTTGGATTAAAGTGCGGCGCGCCTCGCCGCAGAGATGCCCCACCGCAGATACAGCGGACCTGCAGCGCTTGTAAATATGGGCGCTTTGAGGAGATGCAAATGACTTTTGTGGGAGTTTGAAATAGCAGGCAAGGAGTTGTTTTCTCCGTCTCAGCACCCACTTGGGAAATGTACTTTCGTGATTGAAATTCCCCAAGCGTCCACAATGGCTAAAGTAGGACTACCGGTCCCATAAGGCAAACCTTCAGTGAAATCCCAAATGGGCGGGGCCTAAACGAGTATAGTCCACTCAGCTGTCGGGACTTTCTTTCATTGCCAGTGATCAAGTGCAAGGAGCACGAAACGCGTATGGCAGATGCTGGATTGTTTTACTGCTCCTTACCTGCTGCCTGCAAAATAAAGAAGGTGAACTTTGCATTTGTGTGGCGTCTCTATGCAGGGCAAAAATGTGTTGTTGGATTAAAGTGCGGCGCGCCTCGCCGCAGAGATGCCCCACCGCAGATACAGCGGACCTGCAGCGCTTGTAAATATGGGCGCTTTGAGGAGATGCAAATGACTTTTGTGGGAGTTTGAAATAGCAGGCAAGGAGTTGTTTTCTCCGTCTCAGCACCCACTTGGGAAATGTACTTTCGTGATTGAAATTCCCCAAGCGTCCACAATGGCTAAAGTAAGACTACCGGTCCCATAAGGCAAACCTTCAGTGAAATCCCAAATGGGCGGGGCCTAAACGAGTATAGTCCACTTGCTGCAGATCAGGGCATACAAATTCTCCCTACTTCCACGGATAGAGTAATTTCACAGATACACGCACATACACTCATCACACGCTTGGGCCCATTCCACTAACATACACTCGATTACTCTATCAGCGCTATACATGGAGAGAGAAAACTCCTAAACACCCTGTATCTACAGTAAGGTCAATGCGATCAGATTGTTACTGTCCTGAGTCATGATTTAAACAACAATAATCACATTAGAGTATTCAATAAACGACAAGAAATAACCACCAACACTGTAATTCATAAATGATATTTTATCTAAAATTAGTTCAAATGAAGGTCAATCAATAGCAAAATCATTATTCTTATAGTTACCTATTCTAGCTAAATGTCATAAATGGGTCAGGACAGGTCTCTCAGTAAAGTCTCCCGATTCGCCGTCCTCACAGCATCGATCCTCACCAACGCAGGTTTGGGAAGAAGTGGCCTTAGACCCTCCCTAGTCTAACAATATTTATAATATAACTTGGAAAATAAAACAACATAAAAATTCTAAATGTTCATTGAATCACCAAGCGAAACGAGCAGGAAAGGATGTTGCATCGCAACATTTGTAAGAACCTCCGCTCAGAAAAATCACAAAAATAAAAAGACGGAAGAAGGAAACTCGAGTTTTGCAAAAGAATACATTTCCTCGGAACCATAGCGAAGCCACCGCTGTAATCACAAAGTTCATTGTGGCTTTCTTTTCCTCCAAGGACAGTTGGAAGCTTGCCTGGAGTCGCTGTCATCACGGAAACTTTCAAAACTCCAGCAGAAGCCATGGTCAGATGACTTTCAACCATGTTCAGCAAGGCCTTCTGACATATTCACATTCACTCGAGTGCAGGCTGTAAACGGCAGCCATCTTGCTTTAGGCCAAAACAGACCATCTTAATTAAAAGAGACACAAAACAACGTTACCACAGCATAATGATAAAACAGTGTTAATCCCCACTAATACCCTTATGTGTATGTAATTATCTAGCCTTTTGCAACACAATAAAGCATTAGTACACGTTATTTCAAAAGCGTTTTGTGCTCTAAAACAAATAGCACTTAGCAACATTCATTTAATTAAACCTGCACATCATTATTGAGCAACATATATGCATTCCCACGTGTAGTTTTTCTCTTGTTAGTTATATTGGTTAGCCAAAGTTTCTCACAAAACCAATAATTATCGATGACAGATTAATGATTTTAGTTATGACATATAGACAAAACCGGAGCTTGAAACTCGATAAATTTTCAACAGAAAACCCTGCTCCAGCAATCCCCCCTTTGGTGATATCATCACCAAATAAACAACCCTAAAAAAAAATTTAGTCCCATTTTAGGAGAAATTGAAAATGTCTTTTTCCTTTTTCACAACACTACACACCAGACTCCCTTTCATCATCCCTCTTCGCCTCCAAGTACATACTCTCCCTCAACTCTTCTAATTCTATCTCTTGTGGATCTCTCCTTGACCTCTTTTGTTTCTTTTCAGCATTGCTTCTAATTATTCTCTTTTTCCCTCCCCTGTTTTTACAACACAAACACACCAATCTTAGTATCAATAAAGCAACAATTGCACAGGTCAAAGGAAACAATATCTTACCTATAATAGTACTACCTATCTTAGCAATAAAACTCTTAACAGCTTTCACTTTATTAGCTAATTTAGTCCAGATACTTTCAGCTTCCAGTGGTACTAATTCTTCATGCAAATCAGTAATATTTTTGATATAAACCTTCAGGTCTTTGCTTTCGTCAGGAATGTAAGTGCAACAATGTTGAACTTTCAGCATTCCACAAACTCCACCCTCCTTGGCCAATAGAATATCAAGGGCAAGTCGATTTTGCATAGACATGGCACGTACGGCAATCATCTCCGTATTCACCAAAAGAAACCCTCCAGCGGTACTTGTCGATAAGCGATCTACCACTGTTGACAGTTTCCGAATTCCATATGCATTTAAAGAAATTCCCACTGCTGGAATCAAAGCTCCAAATATATCACCAACTATTTCTGACCAAGTTTCTCTCCTAAAACGTGTTAGTAAATTAATATGTTCTACATCTTCTATCTTATCTATATGAAAGATCTTTGGAAAGACCAGGCCCACATAACACGTGCCATACCAATGGTCAGGCAACCTGTAATAAGCCTTGTTCCCACAAACATAATACACTCCTGGGAAAACTGGATCTTCTCCTCCCTTGAAACCCCATCCTGTTGCAATGAAGTATGTATCATGACACTCACTAGTCCCAACAAAACATGTATCATATTGGGATTTCTTCCTAGTAATACATAGTTTACCCTTCTGTGGTGCATCTAAAGCCAAAGTTGGACTAGCCCCATTCTTCAATTCCTTTCCCATCTCAATGTCCCAAATTGTCTCACTCACTTTATATTTCCCTGTCTTTTCATGCATGCTCATTCTCCTTTCCTCCACCATATTTAGGAAAGCCTTCTCCTCTTCTTTCAAGCTACAGGTTAAATTGTTCTTAAAAATGTAATCTAATGTTAATTCTTCTTTCTCTACAAATATTTCACCAAAAATGTTAGCTTCTTTGGCTGGATTCAGCTTTTTATTCATAGGCAATTGCCCAAAAATGTTATCTTTGTTAGACATCTCATAATCTAGTTTCCCTAACAAATAAAAAACACTACTTAACACACTACATGAAATTCCATACGTAGCTGGTAAATGGTGATAAGTAACACCCTCTGAAACGGATGCAGGTAATTGCATATATACGTAGCAATCCCTAACTTCCATTGTTTTTACATATTCATACAACAACTTTGAAAAAACATTGCTAGAAAAATCATTAATTGACCTATCTTTATGTATGTAAGTGTTACTAATTCTAGTTGGAACTACTTTCTGCGAACTCTTCTCTATATTAGTCACATTCTCAGTGTGTATCTCAAATGTACCTATCGTGACTCTAAAAGTAACTAATAAAGCTAGTACACCCCATAATAGCATTAATAATCCAGTACAGCAGCAGCACATTCTACACCATCTTTTTAAGAAGGCACATCTACTTTGATTATTTTCTATGTTAGCCATTTTACTACTTTGACCGTGTCTTTTGACTCAGCCTCTATTACTTCACTACTGGAACTTTTAGAACTTTGGATTACTTCAGACAGCTAAATTTCAGACTTTCTTCTTTTCACTTTTCTCCAAGTGATTTCTTCAGTTCACTCAATTTGAATATTCATCACTCTTCACTTCAACTTCTTCAACATCAAACTGTATTAGATCTCCAACAACATCCTCAGTATCCGACTTTTCTCCAATGTCAGTCAAGATAACTTTCAGGATTTCACCTGTATCTTCCTCAACCACTTCACGTATGGTCTCCTCTGGATTTCCCTGACTTTCTGCCTCTTCACCTTCAGACAGTGCCACGTACGTCCATTCCGGCGACCTATACTTCTGGTTAGGTTTTCTAATTCTTTTAATTTCCTCCGGTTCCTTCAACTCTTTTCGCTTTTCACCCTTTGCTGGATTTTGACTCGACACTTTGTTCACTTGTTCAGCTTTCGATGTATTTGCTCGTGTCAGTCTGTACCTCAGCCTCTTTATCCTGTTAGGCCAAAGATCTCCTCTTACAACCTTTTTCGGTCTTACTTCTTTATTATTTCTCTCTCCAATCCAAGTTCTCTTTCTCAGAACTCGACCCTCTGATTTCTCATTCTCACTTTCATCTGATTCTGTCTCATTTGCCTCTTGTTCTTCAGCAGTTTTCTTTTGCTCCAGTCTTTACCACCACTGATTGAGATTTCCCTAACTCTGTCCCTCCTCGGATCTCCGACACGCAATCTTCTTGCTGTCTACTTGTCCCTTCACCTAACTTATCAGGAATGTTCCCTACACCTCCTCGGGGGTCTTCCGCAATCTGTCCCTCTCTAACTTCTACTGACCCTGCTTCTTCAGGTGTAATCTCAAGTGGATTCTCAACTTCTTCATCTGATTCAGGAGTAGTCACTGTGGAATTGCTCTTTTCTCTTCTGTTTTCTCCACTACTCATTGGAACTTCAGGCACTCTTACAGAATCTGATCTCCCTTCTGAGACTCTCAATGTTTCTCTTGAAGCCTCTCCTGGAAAGAAAGAATCACCTGACTCTCTTTCTCCTTCACCTCTTCCAAAATTCCGATTCCTTCTCACTGGTTCAGCTTCTTCATCATCGCTGGAATCTGACTCTTCAAAATACTCCTTACCAGTCCCATCTTTTGGATTAGGAACTCTCAGAGTATGACTTGCATGCACCCAGTTTTTCACACCGGCGCGCTTTACTGCTGTTGTCGTAGTCAGAATAACTTGTCTTGGCCTTCCCCACCTTGGAACCAAGCAATTTCTTCTTCTGTGCACTTTAATCCTCACCCAGTCCCCTGGACTCAGATCATGGGCTTGCTTCTTCTCAAGTGTTGTAGCGTCTCCTCCAACCTGGTGAAACACAGAATGAACTGCGTCAGCCAGGCCTACTTCCACGGATAGAGTAATTTCACAGATACACGCACATACACTCATCACACGCTTGGGCCCATTCCACTAACATACACTCAATTACTCTATCAGCGCTATACATGGAGAGAGAAAACTCCTAAACACCCTGTATCTACAGTAAGGTCAATGCGATCAGATTGTTACTGTCCTGAGTCATGATTTAAACAACAATAATCACATTAGAGTATTCAATAAACGACAAGAAATAACCACCAACACTGTAATTCATAAATGATATTTTATCTAAAATTAGTTCAAATGAAGGTCAATCAATAGCAAAATCATTATTCTCATAGTTACCTATTCTAGCTAAATGTCATAAATGGGTCAGGACAGGTCTCTCAGTAAAGTCTCCCGATTCGCCGTCCTCACAGCATCGATCCTCACCAACGCAGGTTTGGGAAGAAGTGGCCTTAGACCCTCCCTAGTCTAACAATATTTATAATATAACTTGGAAAATAAAGCAACTTAAAAATTCTAAATGTTCATTGAATCACCAAGCGAAACGAGCAGGAAAGGATGTTGCATCGCAACATTTGTAAGAACCTCCGCTCAGAAAAATCACAAAAATAAAAAGACGGAAGAAGGAAACTCGAGTTTTGCAAAAGAATACATTTCCTCGGAACCATAGCGAAGCCACCGCTGTAATCACAAAGTTCATTGTGGCTTTCTTTTCCTCCAAGGACAGTTGGAAGCTTGCCTGGAGTCGCTGTCATCACGGAAACTTTCAAAACTCCAGCAGAAGCCATGGTCAGATGACTTTCAACCATGTTCAGCAAGGCCTTCTGACATATTCACATTCACTCGAGTGCAGGCTGTAAACGGCAGCCATCTTGCTTTAGGCCAAAACAGACCATCTTAATTAAAAGAGACACAAAACAACGTTACCACAGCATAATGATAAAACAGTGTTAATCCCCACTAATACCCTTATGTGTATGTAATTATCTAGCCTTTTGCAACACAATAAAGCATTAGTACACGTTATTTCAAAAGCGTTTTGTGCTCTAAAACAAATAGCACTTAGCAACATTCATTTAGTTAAACCTGCACATCATTATTGAGCAACATATATGCATTCCCACGTGTAGTTTTTCTCTTGTTAGTTATATTGGTTAGCCAAAGTTTCTCACAAAACCAATAATTATCGATGACAGATTAATGATTTTAGTTATGACATATAGACAAAACCGGAGCTTGAAACTCGATAAATTTTCAACAGAAAACCCTGCTCCAGCAATCCCCCCTTTGGTGATATCATCACCAAATAAACAACCCTAAAAAAAAAATTTAGTCCCATTTTAGGAGAAATTGAAAATGTCTTTTTCCTTTTTCACAACACTACACACCAGACTCCCTTTCATCATCCCTCTTCGCCTCCAAGTACATACTCTCCCTCAACTCTTCTAATTCTATCTCTTGTGGATCTCTCCTTGACCTCTTTTGTTTCTTTTCAGCATTGCTTCTAATTATTCTCTTTTTCCCTCCCCTGTTTTTACAACACAAACACACCAATCTTATAATCAATAAAGCAACAATTACACAGGTCAAAGGAAACAATATCTTACCTATAATAGTACTACCTATCTTAGCAATAAAACTCTTAACAGCTTTCACTTTATTAGCTAATTTAGTCCAGATACTTTCAGCTTCCAGTGGTACTAATTCTTCATGCAAATCAGTAATATTTTTGATATAAACCTTCAGGTCTTTGCTTTCGTCAGGAATGTAAGTGCAACAATGTTGAACTTTCAGCATTCCACAAACTCCACCCTCCTTGGCCAATAGAATATCAAGGGCAAGTCGATTTTGCATAGACATGGCACGTACGGCAATCATCTCCGTATTCACCAAAAGAAACCCTCCAGCGGTACTTGTCGATAAGCTATCTACCACTGTTGACAGTTTCCGAATTCCATATGCATTTAAAGAAATTCCCACTGCTGGAATCAAAGCTCCAAATATATCACCAACTATTTCTGACCAAGTTTCTCTCCTAAAACGTGTTAGTAAATTAATATGTTCTACATCTTCTATCTTATCTATATGAAAGATCTTTGGAAAGACCAGGCCCACATAACACGTGCCATACCAATGGTCAGGCAACCTGTAATAAGCCTTGTTCCCACAAACATAATACACTCCTGGGAAAACTGGATCTTCTCCTCCCTTGAAACCCCATCCTGTTGCAATGAAGTATGTATCATGACACTCACTAGTCCCAACAAAACATGTATCATATTGGGATTTCTTCCTAGTAATACATAGTTTACCCTTCTGTGGTGCATCTAAAGCCAAAGTTGGACTAGCCCCATTCTTCAATTCCTTTCCCATCTCAATGTCCCAAATTGTCTCACTCACTTTATATTTCCCTGTCTTTTCATGCATGCTCATTCTCCTTTCCTCCACCATATTTAGGAAAGCCTTCTCCTCTTCTTTCAAGCTACAGGTTAAATTGTTCTTAAAAATGTAATCTAATGTTAATTCTTCTTTCTCTACAAATATTTCACCAAAAATGTTAGCTTCTTTGGCTGGATTCAGCTTTTTATTCATAGGCAATTGCCCAAAAATGTTATCTTTGTTAGACATCTCATAATCTAGTTTCCCTAACAAATAAAAAACACTACTTAACACACTACATGAAATTCCATACGTAGCTGGTAAATGGTGATAAGTAACACCCTCTGAAACGGATGCAGGTAATTGCATATATACGTAGCAATCCCTAACTTCCATTGTTTTTACATATTCATACAACAACTTTGAAAAAACATTGCTAGAAAAATCATTAATTGACCTATCTTTATGTATGTAAGTGTTACTAATTCTAGTTGGAACTACTTTCTGCGAACTCTTCTCTATATTAGTCACATTCTCAGTGTGTATCTCAAATGTACCTATCGTGACTCTAAAAGTAACTAATAAAGCTAGTACACCCCATAATAGCATTAATAATCCAGTACAGCAGCAGCACATTCTACACCATCTTTTTAAGAAGGCACATCTACTTTGATTATTTTCTATGTTAGCCATTTTACTACTTTGACCGTGTCTTTTGACTCGGCCTCTATTACTTCATTACTGGAACTTTTAGAACTTTGGATTACTTCAGACAGCTAAATTTCAGACTTTCTTCTTTTCACTTTTCTCCAAGTGATTTCTTCAGTTCACTCAATTTGAATATTCATCACTCTTCACTTCAACTTCTTCAACATCAAACTGTATTAGATCTCCAACAACATCCTCAGTATCCGACTTTTCTCCAATGTCAGTCAAGATAACTTTCAGGATTTCACCTGTATCTTCCTCAACCACTTCACGTATGGTCTCCTCTGGATTTCCCTGACTTTCTGCCTCTTCACCTTCAGACAGTGCCACGTACGTCCATTCCGGCGACCTATACTTCTGGTTAGGTTTTCTAATTCTTTTAATTTCCTCCGGTTCCTTCAACTCTTTTCGCTTTTCACCCTTTGCTGGATTTTGACTCGACACTTTGTTCACTTGTTCAGCTTTCGATGTATTTGCTCGTGTCAGTCTGTACCTCAGCCTCTTTATCCTGTTAGGCCAAAGATCTCCTCTTACAACCTTTTTCGGTCTTACTTCTTTATTATTTCTCTCTCCAATCCAAGTTCTCTTTCTCAGAACTCGACCCTCTGATTTCTCATTCTCACTTTCATCTGATTCTGTCTCATTTGCCTCTTGTTCTTCAGCAGTTTTCTTTTGCTCCACAGTCTTTACCACCACTGATTGAGATTTCCCTAACTCTGTCCCTCCTCGGATCTCCGACACGCAATCTTCTTGCTGTCTACTTGTCCCTTCACCTAACTTATCAGGAATGTTCCCTACACCTCCTCGGGGGTCTTCCGCAATCTGTCCCTCTCTAACTTCTACTGACCCTGCTTCTTCAGGTGTAATCTCAAGTGGATTCTCAACTTCTTCATCTGATTCAGGAGTAGTCACTGTGGAATTGCTCTTTTCTCTTCTGTTTTCTCCACTACTCGTTGGAACTTCAGGCACTCTTACAGAATCTGATCTCCCTTCTGAGACTCTCAATGTTTCTCTTGAAGCCTCTCCTGGAAAGAAAGAATCACCTGACTCTCTTTCTCCTTCACCTCTTCCAAAATTCCGATTCCTTCTCACTGGTTCAGCTTCTTCATCATCGCTGGAATCTGACTCTTCAAAATACTCCTTACCAGTCCCATCTTTTGGATTAGGAACTCTCAGAGTATGACTTGCATGCACCCAGTTTTTCACACCGGCGCGCTTTACTGCTGTTGTCGTAGTCAGAATAACTTGTCTTGGCCTTCCCCACCTTGGAACCAAGCAATTTCTTCTTCTGTGCACTTTAATCCTCACCCAGTCCCCTGGACTCAGATCATGGGCTTGCTTCTTCTCAAGTGTTGTAGCGTCTCCTCCAACCTGGTGAAACACAGAATGAACTGCGTCAGCCAGGCCTACTTACACGGATAGAGTAATTTCCCAGATACACGCACATACACTCATCACACGCTTGGGCCCATTCCACTAACATACACTCGATTACTCTATCAGCGCTATACATGGAGAGAGAAAACTCCTAAACACCCTGTATCTACAGTAAGGTCAATGCGATCAGATTGTTACTGTCCTGAGTCATGATTTAAACAACAATAATCACATTAGAGTATTCAATAAACGACAAGAAATAACCACCAACACTGTAATTCATAAATGATATTTTATCTAAAATTAGTTCAAATGAAGGTCAATGAATAGCAAAATCATTATTCTCATAGTTACCTATTCTAGCTAAATGTCATAAATGGGTCAGGACAGGTCTCTCAGTAAAGTCTCCCGAGTCGCCGTCCTCACAGCATCGATCCTCACCACCGCAGGTTTGGGAAGAAGTGGCCTTAGACCCTCCCTAGTCTAACAATATTTATAATATAACTTGGAAAATAAAGCAACATAAAAATTCTAAATGTTCATTGAATCACCAAGCGAAACGAACAGGAAAGGATGTTGCATCGCAACATTTGTAAGAACCTCCGCTCAGAAAAATCACAAAAATAAAAAGACGGAAGAAGGAAACTCGAGTTTTGCAAAAGAATACATTTCCTCGGAACCATAGCAAAGCCACCGCTGTAATCACAAAGTTCATTGTGGCTTTCTTTTCCTCCAAGGACAGTTGGAAGCTTGCCTGGAGTCGCTGTCATCACGGAAACTTTCAAAACTCCAGCAGAAGCCATGGTCAGATGACTTTCAACCATGTTCAGCAAGGCCTTCTGACATATTCACATTCACTCGAGTGCAGGCTGTAAACGGCAGCCATCTTGCTTTAGGCCAAAACAGACCATCTTAATTAAAAGAGACACAAAACAACGTTACCACAGCATAATGATAAAACAGTGTTAATCCCCACGAATACCCTTATGTGTATGTAATTATCGATTACAGATTAATGATTTTAGTTATGACATATAGACAAAACCGGAGCTTGAAACTCGATAAATTTTCAACAGAAAACCCTGCTCCAGCACACTCAGCTGTCGGGACTTTCTTTCATTGCCAGTGATCAAGTGCAGGGAGCACGAAACGCGTATGGCAGATGCTGGATTGTTTTACTGCTCCTTACCTGCTGCCTGCAAAATAAAGAAGGTGAACTTTGCATTTGTGTGGCGTCTCTATGCAGGGCAAAACTTTGTTGTTGGATTAAAGTGCGGCGCGCCTCGCCGCAGAGATGCCCCACCGCAGATACAGCGGACCTGCAGCGCTTGTAAATATGGGCGCTTTGAGGAGATGCAAATGACTTTTGTGGGAGTTTGAAATAGCAGGCAAGGAGTTGTTTTCTCCGTCTCAGCACCCACTTGGGAAATGTACTTTCGTGATTGAAATTCCCCAAGCGTCCACAATGGCTAAAGTAAGACTACCGGTCCCATAAGGCAAACCTTCAGTGAAATCCCAAATGGGCGGGGCCTAAACGAGTATAGTCCACTCAGCTGTCGGGACTTTCTTTCATTGCCAGTGATCAAGTGCAGGGAGCACGAAACGCGTATGGCAGATGCTGGATTGTTTTACTGCTCCTTACCTGCTGCCTGCAAAATAAAGAAGGTGAACTTTGCATTTGTGTGGTGTCTCTATGCAGGGCAAAAATTTGTTGTTGGATATATATATATATATATATTCACTGAAAAAACCATAGGTTTCACACATGTTATAGTTAGCGGAAATTTTACTGATAAAAAACCAATGAAATTCCCCCGTTATAGTTAGTGCAGGCAACTATAACTCACGCGACCGCAATCCTCTGCTGATGCTAATACTGTATTTAGACACTTATTTGCCCATGTCTTCTTCCATACATTTTTAGCTATACATATATTACAAATATTTTTTTTTCATAAAGACACATATGTCATCAGCAGAAGATTGCGGTCGCGTGAGTTATAGTTGCCTGCACTAACTATAACGGGGGAATTTCATTGGTTTTTTATCAGTAAAATTTCCGCTAACTATAACATGTGTGAAACCTATGTTTTTTTCAGTGAATTTGCAAGGTTTTTTAAATGCTAATTCCTAACTATAACGTGTGTGAAACCTATGGTTTTTTCAGTGAATTTGTACGGTTTTTTAAATGCTAAGTTACTTTACGCCATTCGTGGCGTGCGCGCCCACTTAACGCAGTTCGTTCCGTGCGCGCACGGTGCGCTTCGCGCACCGTGCGCGCACAGTGAGCACGCGGTGCGCTTCGCGCACCGCGCGCCCACTTTACGCAGTTAGTGCCGTGCACGCACGGTGGGCACGCGGTGCGATGACAAAGCAAGAAAGCACGTCAACAAATCTGTTTCTGCTTTCCTCCGTGACTATGGTATGGGTGCCATTTACCACAACAACTTGCGTTATGACATGCAAGACATTTATAGAGGAGATGGTGTGCACTTCAATGATGAAGGGAACAGAGTCTTCCTCTTGAACCTTAGACTCTGCATCGGTACTTACTTGTAGGTACCACTAAAAAATCATTTCATAAACACAACGGCTCTTTTTAGAGCCCCCTAATATCTAAACACTTAAATCTGATTTTCATTTTTTTTTTTTTTTGTTTTCTACAGTACGCTTACCGTAAGCTTACCGTACGCGTACCCCGTGATTTTTTTTAAAATCAATAAATGTTTTCTTTGTACTTTACAGTCCTTCTTTGACCCCCTCACAAATGTAAGGGGGTCTGTAACTCTCCTCATTGCCCCCTTTTCTTGTTTTCACTCTTTTTTTTCTGAGTGAAATACACAAAATGGCGGCCGCCGCTTCCTGGTTTCGGCCGATTCGAATGTTTACTAAGATCTAAGAGCCAATCAGAATCGCGCTCGCGCACGCCACCGTACGCTTACGGTAAGCGTACGGTAAGCGTACCGTAAGCGGGCTCAGATATATATATTGATTTAAAGGCTATTTTCTCAGAATCTACTGAACAGATTTACACCAAACCTACAAAAGGCACTTCCTTGACCTAGGGACTACCTCTCTGCCAAATTTCGAGTAATTCTGTTCAGCCGTTCGGGCTGTAGCTCGTTCTAAAGGTCCTATGGAAAAATGCATGGGGAAAACGCGTTTTGGGACCCCCCTTTTATCTCAGCCCCCGCTTGACGGATCCCCCCGAGACTTTCAGGGTAGGAGCGGAGCATAGCGCCCCACCTATTTTGAGAAATTCGCGAGGATTCATCGACCGGCGCCAAAGTTATTCAAAATAGAATGTTGAGGTTTTCCTATGGAAAAGGGGTCCTAACTATAACTACCTACTGGCGACCGCCAGTAGGTAATATATATATATATATATATATATATATATATATATATATATATATATATATATATATATATATATGTATGTTGCAAGATTCGTCACCAGCTTCCTCGTTGCTTAGGAAAAGACAAACACAGACCCAGGTATGTGCAAGAATATTCCTATTTATTTTCACCCAGCACTGCCGCCATTACGCGTTTCGGCCTGCCAAAGGCCTTGATCACATGACATGTGAGGAAAACATTCACATTCTTAAAGTGCTAGTGCATGATCACGTGGTGTATACTTAATGAAGTACCATAGACATAGAAACAATTTCTCCGACCTTTACGAATTATCGGTATGTTTTCGGGTTTTTTTTAGGGAAAACCATGAAGCGTCTCATCATTATTATGTAATCATAATGAACAAACATCATAGGATAGTTATATTCCAATGTGCAAAGAAGGCATTGTTGCAAGCAAACTTCAGTCATGTAGCTCATGAAGGACAATGTCATTGTTCAGATTTAAAAGAACCCAATATAAATACATAAATATATAAATATATAAATATATCGACGTTCTTATTAATGTTATAAATATGATAAAAGAATAAAACCCCAGTGGGTATACTCTAAAATTACATATCACAATTATTATTCAATAAAATCAAAAATGAATAATAAAATAGTTCAACAATAAATAAATATCCAAACATCCTTCAAATAGATTCACAAATAAATAAAGTGCTAATGCTTGAGCCTAGAGGTCTTGCTAGCTTAAGGTTGAGCTGTTTCTATGAACAAAGGTGCCTGTGCAAATTTAAAGTGCTACCCAGTGTTAAAAAAAATATATATAAAAAAATATAAGATTTTTAGTAAAACAAGAAGGGAAGGGGCTGTCAATGATACTACTTAATTTCGTCTATCATTTTTCTTTTCCATTGAACGGTAACAGTACATGGTGTTGGTTTCATAGACACGTATATATATATATATATATACATATACCAATAACATAGAATCTATAAAAAAACATTCTAATTAAATTAAAACATTAAACTATTTAAAATATTTAAACTTAGTAAAAATTATTTTCCAATTACCAAATATTATTAATTACAAACATTATAATTTTGAATAAACAAAACATAATAATTTAAATTATAACAATACAAAAGGAATTGAACCATTTATTACGCATACTATTCCCACTATAATTTAAACAAAACTACACAAACTACTAAAATAAATATATAATAAATAAATATATAAACAATTTACCACTCCCATTTAGCACAACACATAAATATTAACACTGGATAAAAATAAAATTTACAACTCTCCCTCCAATAAATGCAACAGTAGTAAAAGTGATGAATTACACATAGAAAATATTTACAGCACCCATTCCAGCATATACACCACCAAGGAAACTATTAAAGAGCAGAGGGGTAAAATTTAATATTCCCACTCCAGTCAGTGCAACAGTAGGGAAAGTGTTGGATAACGAAGGGATGTAAATTACTGTTCCCACTCCAATGAGTGCAACAGTAGGGAATGTGTTGGATAGCGGAGGGAAATAAATTACTAATCACACCTAGAGGGCCGGTCAAAGCGTCATTTGCATGTAGGGAGCGACTGCAATCAGCCATCCCCGCCCTGCTGAGAGTCGCAAAGCAAAATAAAATGATGATAACTTCTGGTTATTTTCATTTTATATTTATTTTCCACTGCTCAATGAGCAGGGGGGTGTCGCTCCTCCACCTTAGTGAAGTAGCCACCATTGCAGGGGTAGGATTTGGATCACTTCAAGGATAGATTTGTTTGCTTATTTTGTGAAGCTGGTAGCAACCTTGAATGGCAGAAGCTCGGTGTCTTGGTTATCGTCAACACGATGGAGGTTCAGATTCCTTGTATTTAGAATAAGCTGTTAGCTTACCTCTGGAGCAGCTAGAGCTCAGCTTCCAGGCGCTGCTTGCTTTGATGAAGGTCCAGGCATTCAATGAAGCTTTTGGTTACTCGCGCAGTGGGGTGGTGTGAACAATGGGACGGCAGAGGCTCCGCTTCCAAGACCTATTGGAAAATGGATTATGTCTTCAATCCAAAGGACTGGTTATCAGTATTAGCACTGGACCTGCAGAGGCTGAGCTTCAAGGAACTTCTTGTCTGACTGGTGGTATGTATTTTTCTTAGTTTAATAACCTCAGGATATGAAAATGTTGGAGAAATTAAACTCGGAAAGCAAAAAGGATGGAAAAACTAAAACTGGAAAGAGGGCAGGTAAATAGAAAGAGGAGAAAAATATATGGTATAGGTGAAGGGTTTATTTTAAATTAAAAATTAATTACAAAAAGGTCAGGGGAAGGGGACTCTCTCTCCAAATCCAAAAATGAAACAACAAAAAACAAGGTTACAAGCAAACAGGAGGTGCAATGGGGAAAAAGGAATGCATTAAGGGAAAAGGGAGAATCTCTCAGAGAGGAATCATTTCTCAGAAAATCTCCTGTGTTTAATCTCAAAATGAAAGAAAAGCACATGCACCTATTGGATCATAAGGCAGGTGAGGTAGGAAGAGGGGCCATCAAATGTAATGGTAAGAGTGGGTAGTGCCCGGAAGGTAGGAAGCTGGGCTTCTAGGAGGCAATACTCTCACGGCTTAGCTTGTTAATCAAATATATAATGCGCTGTAAAAGATCTGGAGTCCATCCAGTGTTGAACAGGAGGGGGGTTGTGGTTTCAGCGAGCACACGGTTTGTTGCTTGTTACATTGGTCAAGGAGAGGGAGGGAGAGGTGCAAGTGAGGAGTCAACCAGTGGAGTTGCCAGTCAACCCAAACAATAGAGCTGGCTATTGTGGGTGCAGTTTTAAATCCCCTGTGATGGGGTTCCGTTGACTCCACCCAGAAGTGAAGGGGTGTTACCCACAGGGAGGTGGAGCCTACAAGGAGCTAAGGGGCATATCAACAAGGCCCGAAGTTAATATTATCGCCGCTTTAGCGTCCATTTTCGGACGAAAAGCGGCGATAATTTTAACGCCCTATTAGCAAGGACACATTAATGCGTGAATCCATGCTTCTTCGCCCATTTCCTTTGCGCCTTGCCTCGCATCGCTAATGAGATGCGAGGTAGGCGTGCCCGTCTGAAATACTGCGAAAATAACCGCTAACACAGCTTCTCCGTATTTACAAGGGTATCGCTGACCTGACTAGCGACTTAAAAATTAGCGCTAACCAGGTTTTTCGCCGGTTTCCTACACCTGCTTTTTTTCCTACTATGCCATATCTATCATGGGAGGTGGATTATTTTCCTGAGTCCACATCTCCCTATTTACAATATTTTTCCCTAACGCTGTTCCCTATCGCTGGAATTCCAGTGATATTGTCGCTTATCGCCGCTATTGGCCGGATTTCTATCGTCTCGGCGATGCGCCTTGTTAATTGTGCACTGACCGGGCGATAGAATCCGGCGATAGACAGCATTAGGATTTGTCACGCTAAAAGCTGTCAGCGATAAATATCGCTGCCGCTTGTTGATATGCTCCTGAGTAAATGCTTCAAAGAGTCACCAGAGAGCAACAGAGGAACACAGATTAAAACCATCAGGCTGTAACCCAGGGGTCTCCAACCTTTTCTGCGACAAGAGCTACTTTTATTCCAGTAATATAAACCTGAGCTACTTATAATATTGGTAATAGCGGCCACAGCAGACGCAATTACATTAGTGGCCACCCTGTGCAAGATTATCATGAGTAATCACCTCAATGCATCAAGCAAATTTGCCAGCAATAAGGTAAAAAAAAGGCTTTGACAATGTGGAATGTCTCTACATGGGTAATACATATCAGTCTTACCTGTAATGTCTGTGACACTAGGAGTAATTAGTCTCCCCAATGCACCATGACTTATTACTCAAATATCAGCTTTAAATATATTCTGGAAATTCCACCATTTTTCCCAAACATCAGCTTATGAGTCTTGAAAAATACACACTTTTCAATTTTGGTGCACATATATTAGTTCAGCCAAGCGAAAGCTTCTATTTAGGAGGCTGCCCTGCACACAGGAGAGCTACCAGTAGTTCACGAGCTACTCATTGGAGAAGCCTACTGTAACCAATATGCCAGGTTCAAATTGCAGACGCCAGAGTACATGCTACATGCAGTCCACTGAGGAGTGACAGCTGAGCTGCCTACAAAGGTCCATGGGGCTTATCTACAAACCCCTTGCGCCGCCAGTACGTCACTTTTTCCCATGTTAAAGGTGGCGCACCGGCGGCACAAGGGGCTAATAAATAAGCCGCCAAGTTTACAACTGCAGGGTGGGTGCTAAGGAGCGACATGTAGCAGCATAATGAGCTTTTTGAACTAGACACTTGTGTTAACTGGAAGCCAACGTAAATCTGTCAAAATGGGAGTGAAAAGACTTGTAGGTGGAATATTCTTTACGGCCCTAGCTGTCGTGGTGTCCTGATATTGGGTTAAGACGTCAGTACATATAGGGCCTGATTACAAGTTGAGGTTTTATTCATTGGCTCTGATTAATAACGATAACACAGGGTATGTTATTTATTGGGTGAGATAAACAACACCTATTATGAGTTTATGGGGAATACCATGCGGCGTTGGATGCCACAATCCGCATGATATGGTAAATACTGCATATTTTCCCATGGTAAATTTAGGCAGGTTTGACCAGGTGAAGTTTAAGCAATGTTTTGTTATTTAACACATCTGATAATTATTGGATGTGTTAAATAAAGCCAAACTCGTAATTCGGCCCCATGTGTAAACAGAAGTTTGCACACAGGATGAAATTTAACAAGTCACTCATAATTAGGCCCATAGAGCATTACTGTAGTCATATTTGATCCCTTCTACAGCTCCGAGTAAGGTGACCCTGTATTTTCCTCTGCTACAGGTGTGTTATTCTTAAGTAGGTGCGGATGACAACTTTTCTGTGATAATACTGTAGCAATTTGCAAATCCTGCGAAAAAGGGTCGATAATTTTTAACTCTGGCTCGAGGAGATATAACTCCCCACAATCTTAAAGCTGAGTTTGATTGATACCTACAAAAACAGTGTTACAGATTAGAAAGTGATGTTGTGGTGAGAATATGTTTAGCTTGCGCTGGAGATAAGAGGAGGGAGTTTAGGGGACCGAGCGTGAGGGCCCAAGAGGTCTATGATTAACAGATGTTTAATTTTACACAACTCAGTGGTACTCATGTTATTAGCCTTGGAAGGATGAAAAGCTGACTGGACCAGCCAGGATTTGAACCTGTGACTATGAGGTCAAGCACAGAGCTGTGGAGTGGATGCAATCGTCAGTGGAGCTCAGCAAAGTGCCTGTGCTTTCCCCTTTTAACATAGTTTAATTGGCATACTCCTAACTGGCATATTGAACATGCCATTAAGTTCCTAGTATATGGTGCATAGTGTACCCAGAGCCTGTAAGTTAAATACCACTAGTGGTCTGCAGCACCTTTTGTGTTATTTATAAGGCTCCCTGTTTTCCGTTTTTACAGATTTTTACAGATAAATACCATGAAACCGGGAGCCCTAGTTATTTACTACAATGGCAGGGCAAACATGGCTTTAGGCTACCATTGTAGCCTGACTGTGGCAATGTAAATACTGCATTTTGACCTGTCAAAATAAACCATTTTGAGAGGTCAAAACCTTTCTTTTAAATATGAATAGGTCACCCCTGTGTTGGCCTTATAGCCTAAAAGACAGGGTGCATGGTATTTAAAAGTAGGACATGTGGACATTTAACGTTAATATGTCCTGACAATGACTAGCACCAAAAAGCTATTTTCACTGTGGCAGGCCTTACTGTCCTATGGAGAAAACCAGAGTAATGGTTACAATAATATTACTGTATCTCGGACTTTGTACTTTTTGGCAGTCTTTTTCCTTAAATCTTTAAAAACTCATAAAAACTCATATCAGTTTCTGTTTTGGGTGTCATTGTGTTCTATTTTTCTAACTTGGTTTGGGATTATTAATGTTTTGCATTTTGACTTTATTACTGTTTTGGTACTACATAAATACTTTACACATTGCCCTAAGTTAAGTCTGTCTGCTCTGTGCCATAGCTTCCAGGCGGTTGATCTCAGGTACATTTTGTTACTTTGAAGGGTCACCCTGACAAGTGTTGTGATTATTGCTTGAGGTCAGTAGTCACCCACCCAAAATAATAATCCAATTTCTTACAGTCTTGTTAACTGTGTTTTTCTTCGTTGCATATAACAGCAAAGATTACCATTTAAGACTGATTATGCTTTGTTAGGAAATACCCCATCTTGTCTCTTGTTTTCTATTTTCTGCGGTGTGCAGTTACAGGTGAGAAAGGAAAAGAAAAGAGATTTTGTTATTTATCTTAAGTAACGCTCTCCGGGTGGGTTCTCTTTCTAACCACAGATTCCTCACCTTTAGAATATCCCCAGGTGCAGACTGGATTCAAAAGATGTTTCTGCATAGCACCTGTGTGCCAGTAGATGGTTTCATGTGGCTCCACATTGACTCCACTCCACCTGGAAGTGACGATTGAAACCACATATAGGCACCACCCAAGTGTGCTGATGTCAGTTTCTTTCTGGACACCATTCACACCCTCAGACATGGAGCCCAAAGGCCAATTGTTAATATCCGTGTGCAGAGCTCTATCTAAATTGGGAACTTTTTAGATGGAAAAAAGTCCATTCCACTGAACAGGATAGTGAGAGAGTGATGAGAATTTGTGGTTATATAGGGCATCCACCAGAAAGAGCATCACAGACGACAAGTGACTTGTTCTTCTGATGGATACGTCTAAACGTAGATTCCTCACCCTTAGAATTGATACCAAAGCAGTACCCCCCCTAGTGGTTGGTCTGTGGAATGACTTAGACTAAAAGGTTCTGCAAGACTGAATGTCCAAAACGGCCTTCCTATTGGACCTGGCTGTCAAGCTAGTAGTGCTGTGTGACCATGTTCACTGAAGCCCACATAGCAGCTTTACAAATGTCCATGACAGGCACTCCATGTGCCAGCTCAGTAGTATCAGCCTTGGTTTTGGCGGAGGGAGCCGTTAATCCTTCAGGGAGCTGCTTCTTAACAAAGTAGAGCTTGATGCAGGGGACTATCCACCCAGAGACGGTCCTCTTCTGCACTGCCTAGCCTTTCTTTGCCGCATAGAACCCCAGAAAGAGCTCTTTATCCACCCAATGGACTTTGGTGCGATCAATGTAAAAGCTCAGTGTTCCGTTGGATCCAAACAATGGAGTCTCTCATCCTCTTTTGAGGAGTGAGGTGGAGAAAAGAATGTCAGGAGTGTGATAGTCCGGCCAGCGTGAAAGGGAATCACAACCTTTGGTAGAAGGCCGTTCTAGCCCGTTGCACCAATTTGTCCCGAAAGAAGGTGGTGCAGGGCAGCTGTACTGAAAGATCTTGAAGGTGACTGATGCTTGAGTGATTGTGATGAGGAAAACTATCCTCAGGGTCAGGTGATAAAAGACACTGCAGTGTAATTGTTTAAATGGGGCACACATAATGAAAGTAAAGACCAGATTAAGGTCCCACTGAGGCATCACAAAAGGCTTTGGATGGAAACATGCTAACAAAATCTTTAAGAAAACACATCACAACAGGTGATTTGAACAAGAACAGCTGGTCCAGTAACTGCTAAACGGCCGAAAGGGCCCAACAGGTAACCTTTAATAGTGACCACTGCAAGCCATTGCTGAGCCAGAGACAAACAAGCAGTAGCACATCTGAGAATTTGGCCTGCTACATTTCTGTGTTACAGGTGCCACAGCAAGTCACAAACTTATCCCATCATCTGGTGTAAACAGGTCACGCAAACCAAACCTATCCTTAAGAACATGGATAGGAGAAATGTATATATCTCCTCAAGACAAGGTTAAAATGCTCTGGACTTTTTGACGGCAAAACGTCACTAAATTCACAGTTAATGCAGTAGTATCACCTACCAGGTATTAGCAGAAATTATTAAAGCACATAAAAACCCTACTTGAGTAAAAACACAGAGGCAGATTAGCCTGAGCTTCTGTAGGTACTAGATTAGACTACTCTAAAGCAGTGCTTAATTTCTAAAAAATGAAGTGCCAGGCCAAGCATATTTCACACTGGTCCATTGCAGCAGGCAGTACCCACATGTCACCTCAAACTGTAGAATTAAATACTACTTTTATAGTGTTAGCCAGTTTTTAAGATATGTTAAGTAGTTGAATGCTCAACTAATAAACTCTGCAAAAAATACAGACACAGCGATTGCCACCATGTCGTAAATTTTCATAAATACTGAATTTGCTATGGCCCTATCCCAGAGATGATGCAATACTACAACAGGGCCATTCATGGGCAATAATGCAGCAATCAATACCTGCGGTAATATGTACTTCTGGCGGCGTAGTCGGAATAAATCTCTTAAATGATATAGAATCGCTGTGATTAAGAGTTCTAAATGGGAGGTTCTCACAAGATACACTGCCAGCATGGACATTCCGCTCACACGGCAACAAATCAAGACTCGATTACACAATAGTATCTTTGAATCTATTCCAGAAGATATCAACCTTCCAGATTGAGAAACAAATGGTAGAGATCATGGCCAACAAATATTGGACTTAAAGCTCCAATGTACCAGACATAAAAAATGTACAACTCTACCTGGAATGAGAGGAACAGTTAACTATAGGAGATTATACTGGAAAGAAGAGTCTAAAGTATCTACCTGCACACTTGCACTCAAACTGGTTAAGGAAAGCTTCAAGGAACAATCTCTTACTGTAATTGAAAGCTGGGCGCTTTTCAATAAAAAAAAGTAGTTGCAACCTATGCTTCCAAACCACATTACAAACAACAATCTAGGAATGAAGTTGGAGCGAGATATAAAATCAATTTATCATCTGCAACTCGAATCCTAAAAATCAAACGCAACAGGTTATTGAGACAGATAAAAAAAATATCCTGATAATAAAGTTATACAAACCAAATTAAAAAGTATTAACTACGACCTGAGAAGGCTAATTTGGAAAGAAAAAAGAAAAAAATCAAACAAAACAAAGACTCTGGGCTAAAGCACTGTACACAAGTAAAAAGAACAACCAAAGAGATTTTTGGAAATGGATAAATGGTCTATCACAAATTAACAAATCTCCAGTATCATCTACATTAAGTGTAGCTGTCTGGGTAGGATTCTTGACAACGCACCTCAATAGTACGCTGGAAATTACACAAAAGGATAACACGAGTTATGATATAGGGATGGAAACAAAGAATTTAGAAAACAAACTAACGATGACAGAAAATCAAGTTTGTAAACTAATTTGAAAAAAAAGATGGCGCCCCGGGACCTAATGGGATTCCATTTGCTTTATACAAAGAAAATCCCTCCCTTTGGGCTGAGTATCTTATGAAAGTATTCAAGAAAGCAGTCCAATCATCTTCAATACCAGAAACATGGAAGGGTTACCTATATATCTAAAAAGGGAGACTGGACACAAACTGGTAATTCGATTAATTACCTTACAAGACACAGATGCCAAACTTTTTGCAGGAGTCCTACTATCAGTGCTATCGATAAGCAGATAGTCCCACCTAATCAGACAGGTTTTATGCAAGGATTGGGGACAGCGCCGAATATAATGGTCCTGTCAGTACTAATAGATAAATATATAGCAAACAAGCAACCATTATATATGTGTTTTGTCAACTTCAAATCTGCCTTTGATTGTGTGCACAGGCAGTTACTCTGGCAAAAATTGAAGAGACAAGGAATACCATCTTCCCTTCTGAAACCGATTCAACTACTATATTCGAATACTTGGGTTAGAGTATGATTAAGTGATGGTTTATGTGTTTAAAAAAAAATTGCAACTTCCATGGGATTAAAGCAAGGATGCGTACTTGCCCCGTGCCTTTTTAATCTGTTTTTATCAGACCAAACACAAACTATGGACAAGGTGAATGCTTATCCTCCAAAATTAGCAGGTATCCACATATCAAACCTATTATCTGCAGACAATGTTCTCCTATTAAGTCAAACCAAGGTAGGGTTACAGAGTCTGATAAATAGGATATCAAGTTACTCCCTAGGAATTGGCATGGCTATAAATAAAACCAAGACAAAAATAATGGAAATCACCAAAAACTCAATGACAAAATGTTGGAAGCTGACTCTGTATATACTATACCAAAAAGAGGTGTAGTGTACACAGAGTCCAGTGGAACCCCAAAGGTAGGCAGAGGTAAAGGTAGATAGCACCTCACTCTCTATTTGTGGTAGTGTGGGCGAGCAGTAAGGCTTTATCAGAGGGTAGAGTTAAGCATTTGTTGTACACACTCAATCAGCAAATTATGTCACACACTCTAAGACTGAACTCAGACCAATTTTGTTTGTATAAAAAGATTGTTACGTTATTTTATTTCTAGAACCAAGCCAAGCCTGGCACAGGTAAGTGAATAAATATTATGGAGTGTTTCCAAGTGAATGCAAGTTCAAATGCAGTTGTTTGAAATACAAGTGAAGGTATTGAAATGACTGTACAGATTACTTTTTCGTTACTTTATGTTACTTTTTTTTACTCAGTGTGATTTACCTAGATATCACACAGGGACATTTCCTAGAGAAAAGGTAAGTAAAATCAGTTTTGCACAATTGTAATTTTTCAGGTTTCCATACAAATCAACTCACACTTCGAAAATTTTCCAGAGAAAAACAGTCAATAGGTTCCTATGGAGAAAAATGAAGTTAATGGTTACCAGGTAAGTACTCTGTCTTTGGGGTTGAGTTTCTGGGGTAAGAACAAGGGTTCCCCCAGGGTCGGGGATGTACTCTAATTACACCCTCAGCGGCACTAGGGTGACCAGGTGCAGAGGGCTGAGGCCCAATGTTATCCAATGGGGGATAAGGGGCCTCTGGTTGGTGGCTGCTTACGAGCAGGCCACTGGGTTGAGGGAGCAAAGCTCCAGGTGTTAGGCTCAGGGCAAAGGGGGATCTTGTTTAGCACAAAAAGTGCACCCGCAGCGGCACAGGGGCAGCTGGGTAAAGGGTGCTGTTTTGGCGTCGGGTGTCCTGTTGGTTTCAATGGGTATTCTCCGGTTTCAACAAAGACTGTAGGCTCGGGGACGAAGATCTTCTGAAGGTGACCACCGGTTGGAGAGGTAAGTTGGGATGCTGGGACACCATTGGTTGGGCCACCCAATGCCGTGGGGCTGCGGGTGCAGCTCCGGTCGCGGTGATCCTCCAGAAAGAGGCTGCAGGCTTTGCTGGGAGATTCGAGGCAGGTCAGAGATCACCGGATCTCGGGTCAGAATTGCCAGGGAGACCTTCTCTTGGTGTTGAGCCACTCGAACTCGGGCCGTGGGCTACGGGTGCAGAGTGGTGCAGATTCATGGATTTGGCCGAAGCTGGAGTCTGTGGGTGAACAAATCCGGTGTTCATAGGAAACAAAGTCTTTTCTTTGGAAGGCAGGGCAGGTCCTCGGGGTTCTTGAGGCTGCTGGCTGCAGGACACACCAGAGTTTTGCTTCTGCAGGTTCGAGGTGGGGACAAGCCGGTAGGACTGGTGCCAAGTCAGTGGGCGTCCTCCTCTTCTTAGCTTCGGCACAGCTGTTCGGTCCTTCTTCTTTTCTTCTTTGTCGTTGCTTGTCTGAGAAGGCAAGGTTCAGGGGTGCCCCTAAATACTAGATTTAGGGGAGTTACAGGTAAGTTAAAGGTTGGGACCAATGGGTCCCTTCCTTGAGGTGGGTACACACCCTATTATGCCACCCTCCAGTGGGAGGAGGGCATATGCATCACTCTGGTTGGCTGGGTCCCCCCATCTGCAAGATGGCGGGGACTGAGAGCTGTGCTTCACCTCGCCTACCCCACCTGAGGGGTGGGGTTCTCAAAGGTGGGCACACCTCCTTTCCTCATTTGGTTTACCCACCTGTTCTCCCACCCAAAGTGGCGGTCAGAACCGGTGGGGACTAGTTGCTGAAAGCAGCAAGTGGACTGGGGAAGCTCATAAAGGCGGCAAGCCTTTATAGCTTCCCCTTCGTGGACCCTGCCCTCTGTTTGCATTTTTCATTAAATCCCACACTAGCATTAGTGTGGGTTTAATGTGCTGAGAAGTTTGATACCAAACTTCTCAGTTATCAGTAAAGCCATTATGGTACTGTGGAGTTTGTAATGACAAATTTCCAGCACCATATACTCTTAATGGCATTACTGCACTTACAATGTCTAATAATTGGCTTAGACAGTGTAGGGGTACAGGGCTCATGCACCTGTACCCTTACCACTTGTAAAGTGCACCCAGCTATATGGGTGGCTGATCTATGCCAGGGCAGTGGATTGTAGGCATGTTACACAGGGATGTGTGCCATGTCGACTCTTCACTTTGTTCGGCACCACAACACGCAGCCTGCAAAGGTAGTGTGTGAGTGTAAAGGTACAGGGCCTCTAAGGGTGGCACAATAAGTGCTGCAGCCCTTAAAGGCCTTCCGTGGTCATAGTTCCCTGGGTACCTGTGGTACCAATTACCAGGGTCTGACCTGTGGCCAGAGAATGCCATTTGAGTTTTGCCTTCAATGCAGTTTTAGGGAAAGAACATAGGCCCTGGGTACCTGATTGGCAGGAGCCCAGGGCACACTCAGTCAAAGTACATCAGCAGTTCAGCAAAAAGTGGGGGCAATCATGCAGAAAGAGGGCACTTTCTTACCCAAAATATAAGCATAAATGGTACCTTCAAAACTGTCAATTAGAGCAAGTAAAAACATATAAATACTTGGGAGTACTTTTCGACAATAAAGGATCATTTAAACCACACAAGGTTGATATGCAAAGGAGAACAAACACCTTGTTGGTAGTATTTCGAACTAAGGGGACTGGGCTATCAACGCTGTGAAACCAAGACAAAAATAATGGAAATCACCAAAAACTCAATGACAAAATGTAGGAAGCTGACTCTGTATATTCTATACCAAAATGAGGTGTAGTGTGCACAGAGTCCAGTGGAACCCTAAAGGTAGGCAGAGGTAAAGGTAGATAGCACCTTACTCTCTATTTGTGGTAGTGTGGGCGAGCAGAAAGGCTGTATCAGAGGGTAGTGTTAAGTATTTGTTGTACACACTCAATCAGCAAATTATGTCACACACTCAAAGACTGAACTCAGACCAATTTTGTTTGTATAAAAATATTGTTAAGTTATTTTATTTCTAGAACAAAGCCAAGCCTGGCACAGGTAAGTGAAATAAAACCTTTAAATCACTTTTCCACCTACCACATAATGCATTGTCTGCCCAAATTAGATTAGAATTTGGGCTAACCAGCTAATTGCAAGGAACGGTCAATTCTTAAAAGTGTGGAAAAGAATTAAAACCGATAGCTCTAATCGAATGTGCCTTTTGTTATGCCAAGAAATACAAACAAATCGGATATGTCAATTTTGGAAATACCTACAAGCTGCCTTCGATGAATACTCAGCACTTTCAATTTGGGATATGCCTATAACCACAGAATCTTAAAAAAAAACTATTAATAAAATAATGAACCAACTATCCATGCATAAAGATAAAGATTCCCTTGCAAAAAGAACGCATGCATGGACACTAATGAACAAGAACAAATCTTATTTAGAAACCTCCTGGTCTTTAAAACTAAAAAATATTTTTTTCGAAGCACGATTTGGCCTTTTACCAAGATAAAGTCACGCAATGCCATTGCTCCGTACAACAGAACTAATATTTTGCCGATTATGTAAGAACGGAGAAGAGAACCCTATCCATTTGCTTTGTATATGCCCGAAACTAAAGGAAGAAAGAAGAAAGATACTTAAGTGGAATTTTAACACCCGCTGAAAATGGATTTGTAGACAAACACTTATAAGATGTGTAAAATCAAATGACATAGTCTTGCCCTCTGCATTTGTAAAAATTCATACTAATGATAAGAAAGAAACTAGACCCTGATAATTTTGATCGCAGAGAACACAGAGGACATATTTAATAGTTAAGCTGTACAATAAGATTGCACCATTCCGAGTTGCTATAATTTAAACATGGCATACCTTGATTAATATAATAATGTATGTTTTTATCTTATAATTATTTTTTATATGTGTGTTATAATATATATTCTGCTTTTTATTTATTGTAGGATTTTAAATATTCAAACAATAAAATTCTAATTGAATTGACTAATGAAATCTGTAAAAAATGCACAGTGCCTCCATGTGGTAAGTGTCATAAATACATGCTGGTGTTTACAAACAAGATTCAGTGGGCTGCACCAGCAAACTCCAGTACAAATTAAGCACTGCTCTAACGCCCTACATGTGCAGCATTCTAAATCAAGTATCAGGAAAGTGTACGTTGTACAGACTGAGGCAGCTAAGGCTAGAGCCTTCTTTCACCCCCGCTGCCAGAGATATACATTAGCTTCTGGTTTTCCAGTTTAAGTAGCTGAGCCTATCAGACTGGGCTGCATTTGGATCCGCCCCAGAATACATTAAAACAGACTGCAGATCTATCATCTCGCCAGGCAACCAAGATCTAAAGATAGAGAAATGTTAATAGTATTAGGATGATGGTGATTAAGATTTCTGAGCTGTGCCAAAGAGCTGCCTCCTTTTTTTTTATTGCACTCGTATTCAGAGAGAGTATGCACAAACATACAATCACAGTTGCTTTACTGGAGTATACTGAATCAGAATAAAACACAGTTTTGTTGCTGCTGGTAAATTCAGATTTGGGGAATTGGAACTGACATCGATTTTTCGGAAATAAGCTCAGACTAATTTTGAAGCAAACTACTTTTACAAAGCCGTACTTAAAAAAATAAAATTAAGCAATTGACATAGCTCTTGCTGAGGTCTGGATTGTTCATCGGTGTTTGGATTGAATGTGTCTGTAACCTCAGGGCATTTGTTGATTTGAAGCTGGCGCCATCTAGTGACCAAATAGTAGATGGCATGTGGATCTATGAAAGCCTAGCTTGCTATCAGCACTGCATTATTCACTTATAAACGGCAAGATGGCTCAGCTTCTTATTTATTCGGAATGCACTTTATGTGACGTCGCTGCTGCCGAGGAGAGCGCTCAGGCACCTTACAAAAACACCAGATCAGCTGCTAAAGAGTCCAGTGTAACCTACTCGGGAGATGATATGGCGTAATGGCCAGAGCTGTCGAATTAGGCGCAGGAGAATAGGGCTTGAGTCTCGGCGTCTACTCAACAACGTTTGATCTCGGTAAATAAACTTGTAAACTTGGAGATTTATAAAGCGCAGTTGTTGCCCGAGGGCGTCCAAGCGCTAGGATAACCGAGACCTACAGAGAGCAGGGAAGGAGAGAAAAAAGAAGAGACAATGGTTTAGCAGGCAGATGTGAAAAGGTGGGTCTTCAGTTGCTTGCGAAACATAGTAAGGTTCTGGGTGGCTCTAAGATGAAGTGGTAGAGCATTCCAGGCCTTAGCTGCATTGTACATGAACGTCCTTCCGCCGGTTCTAGATCTTTTTATTCTTGGGACTACTGCTAAGAGAGTCTGGCTGGAGCGAAGACTGCGATTTGGGATGTAATGAGTGATCAGATCACGGGTAATGATAGGTCCCATGTCCCAGAAGGCTTGATGGGCTATACATAGCGCCTTGAACAGAACTCTCTGCCGGACCGGAAGCCAATGGAGGCTAGTCAGTCCGGTCCTCACTGAGTGTCTGTGCGGGATTTTAAGTAGAAGGCGAGCTGCGCTGTTCTGTACAGTTTGCAGCCTCCGAAGGGTGTATTCTGGTGCACCCAAATAAAGTGCGTTATTAAAATCAAGACGGGAGTGAATGAGCCCTTGAATGGCAGCCTGTTTGGCTTCCAGGGGGAGGAGGGGGAAGATTTTATTTAGCACTCTCAGAATGCCAAAACATGTGGCTGACAGTTTTGTGGCTTGGACATTGAAAGACAGTGAGCTGTCCAGCCATACCCCAAGACTTTTGATGGTGTTTTTTGGGGTTGGAGGCGGTCCTAGGCATGGGGGCCATAGGGGAGGGGGAAGTGCCGGCTCTGAGGGTCCTAGGAGCATCAGCTCAGTTTTTTCTCCGTTCAGTTTCAGGGATGATGACGACATCCAGCTCCTCACTTCCTCCAGGCATTCTCTGAGCCCGCCTGGCGCAGTTCGAGATGCCTCCTGCGCCAGTGAGACCACCAGCTGCGTGTCGTCCGCATATGAGATGATTTTAATTCCAAATGGGCGGACGACACTGGCCAGTGGTCTCATATAAAGGTTGAATAGAGGAGGGCTCAGAGAGGAGCCCTGAGGAACTCCACAATTTAGAGGTCTACTGGAGGAAGCTGAATCGCCATCAAAAACCCTGAAAGATCTGTTCCCCAGAAAGGATTCAAACCATGCCCAAGCTTTATCCTTGATCCCCACACAGGACAGGCGGCTTAGTAGGGTGTCATGACACACTGTGTCGAAGGCCGCGCTTAGATCAAGGAGGATCACTGCCACTGATCCTCCCTGATCCAAGATTTTTCTCGCTTCCTCTACGACCATGAGGAGGGCGGTCTCTGTCCCGTGCTTAGGTCTGAAACCCGTCTGAGTGGGATCCAGTATGTGGTGGTCCTCTAGATAGTTCACTAACTGTTGGTTCACATATTTCTCCAAAACCTTGCTCAACCAAGGGAGCAGAGAAATAGGGCGGTAGTTAGCCAGATCAGACGGGTCTAGATTGGGTTTCTTGATCAGTGACCTAACCATGGCCTGCTTCCATACGGGTGGAACGGTGCCAGAGGAGATGGAAGAGTTTAATACCTCTCTGATGACGGGCAGGATGGTATGGGATGCTGCCATTAGGATGTCAGGAGGGGCAGGGTCGGCCGGAGAACCTGATTTGACACTGAGGGCTAGTGATTCTAAAGTGGGGAGGTCTAGTGGGGGAAAGTCAGTTAAGCTGTAGGGGGTGGGAGAATGTGGCAGGCTAGGGAGGTTATTAGGTTGAGTAGACAGGTCGGTGTTTGGGGGAGAAAAAGTTGAATAAATGTTATTAATTTTCTGATAGAAAAATTCGGCAATGTCATTACATTGAGTGACCGATTTCTCGACATGCACCACAGGGGATGGGTTCGTTAGCTTTTTAATGGTCTGGAAGATCTCTTTGGGTTTAGATCTAGCATTCAGGATTTTTTCGGCAAAATACGACGACTGAGCTGCTTTTATTTGAGTTTTGTACTCGTTGATGGTTTCACGGTACCGAGTTTTGTTATCCGCCGATTTGTCTAAGCGCCAGCGTCTTTCCGCCCTTCTACAGAGACGCTTTTTTTCTCTGAGAGACTGGGTGTACCAAGGGGCAGTTTTTGAGGCCGCTTCAGTACAGTCTTGCTCATTGGGAGAATAGAGTCAAGAGTGTAGGAGATCCAGTTGGTATATGCCTGGTTTGCTAGGGCGGGATCATCCTGAATTTCTGGTTGTGAGCTAGCCAGTTTAGTGCACCACTTATCAACCTCAAGGCGTGTCCAGGCTCGTCTGAGTTTGGTAGTGGGAGCCGGAGGAGAGAATTTAGGTGTGGTCCATTTAAAGGGGATTAAAAAGTGGTCAGTCCAGGGTAGGGTAATGCCTGGGTCCACTGTGATCTCAGAACAATTTGAAAAAATAGGATCCAGTAGATGGCCTTTTTCGTGGGTGGGGGAGGAGACACGTTGAGTGAGTTGTAGAGCCGCTAGATCATCTGATAGGATAGCAGCTGAAAGGTCCGAGGGGGAGTCAAAATGTAGATTCAAGTCACCCAACACGGTAAAGCTAGAGGAGGTGCTGACTCTGCTGGCCACATTCGATGGCAGAGTTAGAAGAAACTGCTTAGGGAGGCCGGGCGGGCGATAAATTAAGGTGCCTGAGAAGCAGATGTTAGGAGAGAGGTTGATGTTAAAACCCATGCTCTCGCAGTCCGAGATGGTCTCAGGAGAGAGTCGACAATGATATTGCTCCTTATGGATGATAGCAAGGCCTCCTCCTCTCCCTTTTGGCCGGTCTTGCCGTGTTATTTGATAGCCGGTGGGGAGGGCCTCTACTATTGCCGGGTTGGACTCACTGGTAAGCCAGGTTTCCGTAAGGAACAATATATCCGGGGTGTGCTCTTCTATCAATAAGGCCATTTCGGCGCTATGCTTAGGCAGCGAGCGGCAGTTTAGTAGGAGCATTTGGAATTCCTGTGTGGCTGTTGTGCGCGAGTTAGGTTTGAGAGGCGCAGAACAGGTAGGACAGGTTGAAGGAAGGTCCATGGCTTGGAGGGAGTGCCGAGGGCATGTGTTGACGGGAATGCCTTAACTTGTAGAGGGTTGCTAGCGTATAGCATCTTTGTGCTGGCGGCTGGGGGGCAGGGGGGGTGGCCCAAGGCCCTGACTCGGCGCGGACGAGCGCAGACGAGCTTGCCTTGTGCGCGCCTTCGGCGCGCAATCGTCGCGCCCGCTGCGCTCATCCGCTGCGCTTCTGGTGGAAACACATGCTTTATGGTAGTGACGAGGTGAGTACAAGAGGGCGGGGCTGTAGTCGTGGGCGTGCCTCTGGCAAACCGGCCAATCACGCTACTGCAACTGGGAATCCCTACCCATGTCAGCTGCTTTAGGTCTGCTGAGCGAGGGAGATGGGACAGAAACGCCGAATAAAACAACAAGACAACAATAGTGGCAGTACAGAATTAAAATGCTATCTGTTCCCTACTCCCGGCTGTGCCTCAGGAGTTTCAGCTCTAAAACGCAGCGCTCGAGGTCAGCGTTTGTTATATTGCAAAGGGGGCGTGGCTGTAGTCGTGGGCGTGCCTCTGGCGAACCGGCCAATCACGCTACTGCAGCTGGGAATCCCTACCCACGTCAGCTGCTTTAGGTCTGCTGAGCGAGGGAGATGGGACAGAAACGCCAAATAAAACAACAGGACAACAATAGTGGCAGTACAGAATTAAAATGCTATCTGTTCCCTACTCCCGGCTGTGCCTCAGGAGTTTCAGCTCCAAAATCACCTAATCTCCTCGTTCCTACCAAAAACAAGCATACGCAGTGCAATAGGTTTCACATTTGCGAGAGTTTAAGCTATTGGCAGGGCTTTAAGTGGGCCGGGTCTCACCGGGTCTGAGCACCGGCAGTTTTTTAAAGGGGGCCTCGAAACGGGTCTCTATCAGGCTCTGTTTTGTGCCCTGTCACAGGCGGTCCGTTTATTTCGAGTGTTATAGCGGAAGGGAAATCCTTTAAAGAGAGTCATTTTCTCTCTGGATTTCCTTTCTCTTTTTGAAACTCAGGAGCAGCAACATTGTAGTGGTGTCACCAGGGCTTTAAGTGGAAGCCTTTTCAATATTATATACGAGCCGTAGTTGCTTATTTATCTTATGCAACTAACAACCATTGACAAAGCCAATAGTCCTGACTTGTTGTAGGTATGATGTTACTTGTATCATATATCTGGATGCAATGACAGAAACAGCAAAATACCAGTTGGCGGCACACTATGCTAAGAACAGATTTTTAGCTTGGGTGTTTTTAAGCCACGCCCTAATTACATTGGCTACGCCTCTTTGAGAGACCCACCAGTTTTTTCATCCCACTTAAAGCCCTGGCTATTGGCATTGTAAATGACAATGCTTTTTATTTATCTGTTTTGCTAATTAACGCATAAATAAAAGGCATTGTCATTTACAATGCCAATAGCTCATACTCTTGTAAATGCACAACCTATTCAAAGAAGTGGCCGCGGCTGCTCGGAAAGTGAAAGCATGCATGGTGCGCTGAATGTTGCAGGAAAGCATGTCGTGCCTGCAGTAGGAGAAACTCATTAAAGAAAATAGTGCTTACAGACTAAAAAAGGCATACCGTGTAACAACAGAAGTAAAAAGGCAAGTCCTCATGGGAGGTTACAAATGAAGACAAGGCAGTGCTAAGGAGGGACTAACAAGCCTATTGACGAATCAGAAGCCAGCATTTACGAAAGGGCAATCACACAAGCCAATGGCAAAAATGGACGGAGAGTGAGCAGGGCTTCAATTCCATATTCCAATACAGCATGCCTCGCAGAGTAGCGCATGTGCTGCCCAGGCTCGACCTGATGAATGTGCCGTTTTGTAATGTAGGTGCTCATGTAAAACGTTCCAATACTTTCAGGTTGGTTTCGCGCTATATCAAACTGCAAAAAAAGTAATACCCACTTCCATAATTATTGATGCTACGCAAGTAAGTTATTGTTCTACCACCCAACACTGAAGAAAGTAATTGCCATAATATGATACTGAAAAATCTTTCATTCTGGTTTCCTGCATCATAGCTAATAGCCCTACTTTTGGCGCGCCTTAAAAACTGCATGATATACAGTAGGGAACTCCACTACTGTACTGTGTACTTGAAGTGGTGGGTGAGGAGTCGACCTAGGGGTCAGGGTCTATGTCTTCACTTATCTATATCGCTGGGTTCCATTAATTGCCGGGGCGGGGCGGAGGCAGAGGGATGTGTTTACAATGCCGAAATGTTTTGTTTAAAATACATGAAAATTGCTTGTACTGCATATATGATCTTGCAGGACTGCAGTGCCCCATCTAGAGATTGTATAATTTGTTTGTTACAAGCTGCACAATAAAAAGAGTTAAAAAAAACCCCAAAAAACTGCTTGATACCTTAATGACATGAAACAGAAGAAACACAATACAGCATTCTCTCCTACAGAGGCCTCTTCAATCTCTGGTTAAAGTCCATCCTTTATTTGGTGGCCTGCTATGTCAGATTTTGTGCTCAACCCACCTAGATGGGCCTATGAGTAAAAGGAAAACATTTTCCTCTTCTGTTTTACCTTTAAAGGACTCAATTTCGAGTCTCCCAGAAGATTCAGCAATAATTATCACAGCCTTTGAATATTGATTCCCCAGAGTTTGGAGTTTACAAAATGCAGTAGATTAGACCAAATTGAATTTTTGTCCCAAAAATGGTGCACTATGTGCATCTTTTCATGTTGTCCTTCCACTTTTTGTTGTTGTTGTAAACTAAGGCGCTGGAAGTAGGGGTGCTGGGGGTGCTGCGGCACTCCTAAAAATAACCATGCAGTAGTTCAGAACATGAATGAGCAGTATAGATGATTTTAAATTTTGGGGTTATCTTGTCACATTTGCTGTGCGTTTAAAGACAAAAGTCAAAAGTCATGCTATGTCTTTTAACAAATTGCTGCCTTTTCGGAAGCTGAAATTGACTTTTATTTCTCTGAGTGCAAAGTGAGAGGATTTTGTAAAAGTGGCCAAGGTGACAATCTTGCTGAGGTACAGGAAGTGAAAGGAAAGGGTATACGATGTCAGTGTTTTCTCTAATACACAACATTTAAATACCTGTAATTGAATTGTACACATATTTCAAAATATAACAGCAATTAGGAAAGCACATTATGAAGTGTGATGGGAACAAAAATTTGAATAGGATCAAAACAAATCAAGACACTTTATTTGGTGCTGAGCAAATTATATATATTTGCTGGAACTTGATTTTCGCACCTTATCATTTGTGCGCTGTATAGTTTTACTAGTAGAACTGCATGTCTGTTCAAATTTAGTGGCCACTCAAATGGAAAATGCGTTGGCTGTAAATGACAGAGGGGCTACCACACCAATGCTGCAAAAATGCCACTGTCTACCTACCACACTCTTATCACTCTCCTGCTGAATTGACGTGATACATTTGCCACGCCTGCTTTTTATGCAGTACGGTGCTTAGATTTTTCACAATCCCTATGACTTCAGCGATACAAAATTAATAGCAGCATCCCCACTCTGAAAATTGTTCCAGCACCACTGTTTGTAAAGTGCCAACAGACCTGACCACCGACAGAGTTCTCAGGCACAGGGAATGTGTTTATAGACCTCTGCCTCCTTTCACAGTCACCTTCAAGAACTTTTAGGCCCAGCTTCCTCTGTGCCTCTTATGAAGTGGACAAGCCACTTGCGAAGGCTGCACTTTTTCCTGTTAATGCTTCTGGAACACTGCCTCTCCTCCAAACCTGATCTATGCTGAAGGGGTGAAGTGCTACTTCCAAATGCACTGTAATCCCTTCCCACTTTGTGGCAATGAGCTTTAACTCATTTACTTTGCCAGGACCTCTCTGGAGAGCCCAAGTTATACTATGTGGTCCTGTAACACTTCTATCTCCGTGAGGCTAGAGGCACTTTATTGAATCCTACAGCTGCCCTGCCCTATACTGGACCTGGGGTACCAAAGATTCTACCAAATGTGCTCATTTGTCATTCATCCATTCTGCCTGCCACCAGTTACCAGCAGGGGGACCCTTGGGACAATGGCACTTATTAGGGTCCTCGCAGCACTTTCACATCACTATGCGTCTGAGGTCCATCCCTCACCAGTAGCAATTCACTATGCAAAGGGGAGGCACAACAGGGCCAAGCAGGAGACCAACATCACCAGCCTGGGAGTCTTCACTTTACCTCTCATGAGATTGGCTCAGGGTTGTGCTTTGAGGCAATCATTACTCTGGGCTTTGTTCTGGAAAAGGTCCTCCTTCCAAGAACTCCAACAGGACAGGCCACACTGTCATTCTCAACAGTCTACCTCGACGTCAAATCCCCCTGGCGCACCTGCCAGGTAAAACACACAAAAGTTAATGGAAGGATGCTTGCAAGAAGTCTAACCACTGGCACTCGCTCGGGGAAGCATTCCAACCCATCGTTCTTTTGCCCACCGCGCCACCTCAGATTAGACCCAGCTACTTGCAAATCAGCCTTGAGCACAGGAATCAAGCGATATTTGACAATTCTGAACTGTGCACAAGGCTCAAGGACAACAGTGGTAACCAGTAATTACTCACAGGACTGCTTCCCAGTAATCAGACTGTGTGAAGACCTGGAAGGAAGGCTGGCCAAGGATCATGTTAAGGATCATGCCACAGCCAAATTTTCAAGAGATGCAAATATAGCCTATGATAAAATCTAGGGAGCAGATTTATCAAAATGTAACGCAAGGCAGCGCAGCAAGACACCTTGCCGTGCAGCGTTGCATGACAGGGAGAGGACGGGAATTCTCTATATTTAACATTATATGGTGCATTCCTGTCCTCTCCTTACGCTGGAGCACTAAGTGCCATACAGCGCCAACGTAGGCACCCTTGCACCATGGTGCAAGGGCTCCTGTGTTGCAAGTAAGATTGTTTATGTCAGGGAGGAACAGCTTCCTGCACAAAAGCATTCCTTTGAAGCTTTTACCCCTTTTTACGTGTGCTGCAGAATGCAGCACACGTAAAAAGAGGAACAGATGAGAAGAAATAAAGATATTTCTCCTCGTTACGCCTCCCTTGGGAAGGTGTAGCATTTTGATGCATTCCGAGGTCTACCACTCTTGATAAATCTAGTAATATGCCAATATCCATGAGTGGAAGCATGGAAACACCCATGCTCCACCCATGGAATGCCTTCCTGGGGTACACTAATGCAAGGCAGCGACTGGCACTGCCTTGCGTTACTCCAGATGTACCAAGCCATGCAGGATTACGCAAGGTGGCCTTGCGTGGCTTGGTAAATCTCCTTCTAGGTTTTGAGTCGCCCTGCGAAGGTGCAAAGGCAGCGCAAAACCTTTGATAAATATGCCCCTAGGTACAGAGTAGGAAACTCAAATGAACTTCGGGCATCTGCAGCCAGGGCTCGGGCCTTGTGTATTGTTATGTGGCTTAGGATGACGTAATCAAGCAAACTTGCTTGGTCAAGCAGTTCCCAAGCTGACCGTAGGCCATATTCTTTAGGCGGACAGTAAGCAGGCCACCTGTGGTAAGTCTCATCATCACTTGGGTCGCGGGGATTGTCAAGAAGCATGTGGAGCATGTTATGTCACTCAAGTTCCCTGTAACTCTATGTACATATGTGACATTGTTGTGAATACTGCTTTGGACCGAATTGTGATGGTAGCTGTACATATGTGATATTGTTGTGAATACTGCTTTGGAACGAATTGTGATGGTAGCTCTACATATGTGAAGTAGTTTTGGATACTGCTTTGGAACGGATTGTGATGGTAGCTGTACATAGTCCGGATTGTGATGGTAGCTGCTTTGGACTGGATTGTGATGGTAGCTGTACATGTGTGACATTGTTTTGAATTCTGCTTTGGTCTGGATTGTGATGGTAGCTGTACATGTGTGACATTGTTTTGAATGTGGCTTTGGTCTGGATTGTGATGGTAGATGTACATATGTGACATCGTTGTGAATACTGCTTTGGTCCGGGTTGTGATGGTAGCTGTACATGTGTAACATTGTTTTGAATTCTGCTTTGGTCTGGATTGTGATGGTAGCTGTACATATGTGACATTGCTTTGAATGCTGCTTTGGTCTGAATTGTGATGGTAGCTGTACATATGTGACATCATTGTGAATACTGCTTTGGTCCGGGTTGTGATGGTAGCTGTACATGTGTGACATTGTTTTGAATTCTGCTTTGGTCTGGATTGTGATGGTAGCTGTACATATGTGACATTGTTTTGAATACTGCTTTGGTCTGGATTGTGATGGTAGCTGTACATATGTGACATTGTTTTGAATACTGCTTTGGTCTGGATTGTGATGGTAGCTGTACATATGTGACATTGTTTTGAATACTGCTTTGGTCTGGATTGTGATGGTAGCTGTACATAGTCCGGACTGTGATGGTAGCTGCTTTGGACTGGATTGTGATGGTAGCTGTACATGTGTGACATTGTTTTGAATTCTGCTTTGGTCTGGATTGTGATGGTAGCTGTACATGTGTGACATTGTTTTGAATGCAGCTTTGGTCTGGATTGTGATGGTAGATGTACATATGTGACATCGTTGTGAATACTGCTTTGGTCCGGGTTGTGATGGTAGCTGTACATGTGTGACATTGTTTTGAATTCTGCTTTGGTCTGGATTGTGATGGTAGCTGTACATATGTGACATTGTTTTGAATACTGCTTTGGTCTGGATTGTGATGGTAGCTGTACATATGTGACATTGTTTTGAATACTGCTTTGGTCTGGATTGTGATGGTAGCTGTACATATTTGACATTGTTTTCAATTTCAGCTTTATTTCGACTTATTTTGTCATAAAAGCAACGTACATAGGTTAAAAAAACATAATACATAATCCAAGTTCCAGGCAATATGATGGAGGTCAATCACGTTCAATTCTGTCACAGCTATGCTATAAACATATAAATTAGTTAAAAAAGCCAGATAATATATAAAAAGTTATTAAAATACATTTTGCAAAGGGTGAAAGAGTAAAATTCATAGTGTCAAACCAACCAAGTACATTAGCTAACCAGTCTTTAAGTATTATAATTTGTATCCTTTCTTATTCCTTATAAGATATACATTAAATAGGAATCTACTTAGACCAAAGACTATTAGTTGTGAAGTATTTGCTTTGAATGTACGTTCTGCCTCTTTGAAAAGCCTAAACCCCAGATTTATACACAGGGGTTTAATCCATCGAATTCTTGGTTTTTTGTAATCTGGGCAGAAAAACAGTACATGAGCGTCATTTTCTATTGCTTTTTGTACGCAAAGGGTGATGGTAGCTGTACATATGTGACATTGTTTTGAATACTGCTTTGGTCTGGATTGTGATGGTAGCTGTACATATGTGACATTGTTTTGAATACTGCTTTGGTCTGGATTGTGATGGTAGCTGTACATATTTGACATTGTTTTGAATGCTGCTTTGGTCCGGGTTGTGATGGTAGCTGTACATAGTCCGGATTGTGATGGTAGCTGCTTTGGACTGGATTGTGACAGCAGCTGTACATATGTGACATTGTTGTGAATACTACTTTGGTCTGGATTATGATGTTAGCTGCCACCTGTATAGCACTGGGGCCTTATAGTGTCTGTATCAAGGTATTTTGGGTATTCACACTGGGGCTGCGGAGGGAGCCCATGGCGGACCGCTGGGAACAGTTGCTTGCTGAGTTCCGGCGCTCGATGGGGGAGGGCACCACAAGCGGCAGGGATGAGGCCAGGCAGGACGGCAATGGAGCAAGCGGCGACGTAGTGTAGGCAGCCTCGCTGGCGAACCAGTGGGGGCCCCCCATTGTCACGGGTCCACTGGTGAGGCGGTAGGGAGCGATTGGGGATACCTGCGCCTATTGGAGTTTGGAGGGGTGCCCCTGGGGGTGTGGGGGAGGGGGGGTCGGGGGAGGAATGGGGGGTGAGAGCACACCAAACACGTTAATACACACGCTGCCTTTGTTATGGGTTCCTTCCTTTGTATTGCATGTCACTTTCTTGATTATATCGACGCCTCAGTTGTATTGGCGAGTCTAGTTTTTCTGTACGGCTCCATTGCTGGTGGGGGGTGGGGCTGGCCCCTTCTAACGAGATGACACCTGAACTCCTAAGGGTGAAGGGACTGGGCCTCGGGGGGGCGGGGGTGGGCGCGCCAGCAAACACCTGACTGTTCCCCCCCCCCTCCCCCCGACAGTTGGCATGATTCACCAGTATGTATAGATTTCTGACTTGATGTCTATGTAATGTGATGCCGTATGATATGCTTATGTATTATGATCTAAAAACTGAATAAAACAGATTTGACAAAAAAAAGGTATTTTGGGTATGGTGGAGGGTTTGAAAATGGTGTTAAGTTCTGTTTAATGAGCTGGGTCTGAGAGGGGCACTGTGTGTTTGATTCATGATAACAGTTATATTCCACACACAGGCTGTGCCAGCCATGGGTTTCCAGAGTTACTTCACATTTTCAAGCTCCTGTTTAGGTTTTTACAGAGGTCTTTGGCCCATGGATAATTGCAACCATTGCACAATTACACGTGGTAAAATGTCAGCCCGGTTGTGCAATTGACAAATGCAATGTCACGTTTAATGTAACTTTCTCCACATCAAAATATGTTTCCCATGTAGAAATATATTCCAGTAACTGAGCACGTATATTCGAGATGTTCTCTTCTGCTTCCCCCTCTAGAAAGGAATTTACTGATGTCCTTGCCAGGAATAAATCTTTGAGCATTTCCTAGAGGGGGTCAGAGAGGAGTTTGAGAATACCCACAAACTCTGGAGTTTTGGGTGCTCCCAAACTTCACAAATAAACCATCGCCTTTCACGCCTCTTAAATTGACATGCACTACTAGGCGACACCCGGATAATATTTCACATGAATAAAAGGATTTACGACCCTGGTATCTTCTGAGAATTCCTTGCAGTAATGCATCAGCCACTCACAAATGTAAAGCAGACATACAAAAGTATTGGTTTTGTGAATTGAACCAAAATGTGTCTGTTTGATGTGTCTCAGCTGCAGTTTTTCTTCATTGTTAGAGACTGTGCCAGGGCAGTGAGAAGTGAAAACTCATGGATGAATGCGTCTGTTGCAGTTATATTGCAATACATTTCGTGCTAGTAATCTTCAAGTATTTTTCATTGTGTACTCGTTTCTATCAGTTAGTCTAATATTCCGGGTGTTAAAATACTGTTACATTTTATTGTATTCCTTATAAGTTTATAGCTGGTTGCGATAAAAAAAAAACTGTGAGCCTGATTCACTAAGTAAACCTACACTTTTGTGTAAGTTTACAATTGTTTGCTATCAACAAAGGGATTTACGAGCAGTATCTTTACGAGTGCGGAGTCTCCGCACATAAAAAGATTGGTCTTTTTATGAGGCGAGACTCCGCACTCATAAAGATACTACTCGTAAACAGTGGCGGCTCCTCCGCAATGGCAGAGGAGTGTCGCCCCACCGGCTCAGCCAGCAGCTGAAAAATAAAACAATATTGTTTTAGATTTCATCTGATGGCTGATGCTGCCATGTTCAATGCACCTGCATGGTACAGTTTTTTTTGTTTTACAAAACAAACCGAGAAAGTGGGAGTTAGTGTTTGTAAAACAAATGTCCCTGATAATCTGTATTTTCCTGATCTCGACAGCTAAGCTGTCCCTGGCAGACCCAAACAAGTACATCCGAACATCCCCATTAAATAAGGTGGATATTATGAGGTGATTAGACTTATGTCCAAGGGGTCATCGGTCTAAGGTTTCCCCAGACAGAGCCAGTGGAAGCTTAGCTGGCAGAAACATGTCGGTTCACCTGACTATAAACAGAGCAAAGGAACCAAGAGTAACATAAAAAGTGTATTTGTAAAGCACACGATTACCCGAAGGTGTCCTGGCGCTGAATAACAGACGTTTATTGTTACCCAACTCAATGGTACTCATTTTATCGACTGCAAATGGATGAAAGGCTGAGTGGACCCACTGGGATTTGAACCTGTGACCATGAGGTCGAACACAGGTCCCTGAAGTGGCTGCTTTAGTCCACTGAGCCACCCCACCTGCCTAAAGAGTTTGCCTGACCTAGTGCTCCACCAAATTTGTGGCAAAGTACTCTTGCTGTCATATTCTAAATCAAACCCTTAATTCCTTTCCGAAAAGGGAGTAGAACAGTGGCGGCTGGCAGGAAACGGGGCTGGGGTTGGTAACAAAATATAAAAAAAGAAAAACACTTACCTCATCATGCTGCGGCTGCCTCCATCTCTCCTCCGTCGTTGCTGAAGAGTTCGGAAGCACACAGGCTTCCCTAAGCCAATCTCAACATCGCAAAGCAGGGTTGTGATTGATCTGAGCACCGTGAATAGGTGCTCAGATGGGGACTGGGGGCCTGGGCATGTTCTCCACCAGGCTGTGTAATGAAACCTGAAGGGGAACATGCAAAGTAGGCATGACGGTTTGGCCGGGCGAAGACGTTGGGCCAAGCAGTCACTTAATGTGCACACACCACTCCTCCCTGAGCCACCAACCCCGCCATGCCCTAACCCAGCCCCGCAGCAATGGAAGTAAAATGATAATAACCTTGTTATTATCATTTTATTTTCCCCTTTTCCACTGCTCTGAGAGCAGTGGGGCGACGCTCCTCCGCCTTAGCAGAGGAGCCGCCCCTGGAGCAGAAACTAAATGTGGTGTAGAATGTGTCCAAAACAGGAATTCATGGTAAACTTTGATTAATGTTTACATGTCTCTTTGACAGATATGTGAACAGATGTCTTTGTGAGTCTTGGAATGAGGAGACAGTTAGATTCTCTATTATGTAAAATAACGTAATTCTTGCTTCTTTTCAATCCATCCATTGACCATTCTGCTGCACAAAAATAAAAGATCATTAGATCTTGAAGAAAAGGGCGCGAAACCTAAACCCGTTCCCACTATGTCTGAATCTTTTCAGCTCTTCCCAAGCCTGGCACCTGCCTTGGGCGTCCTGTGACCCAGTCACAGGATGTCTAGGGCAGGAGGGGCTGTATATAAAGTATTTCTTTTATACCCTAGCTGACTGTCAAAGCCTAGCTGAGCTCAAGTAAGTGCAAGATGCCCCTGCTACGAGGATCTTCTTATTAAATAACCGGAAGTTACTGCGTTCCTGACAATGACGTGGAAGCAGGAGGTGCAATGGAACCCGCCTTGTGCAAACACCAACAAAATGTGTGTCGCTAAGTATAGTAATAATGTCGCATCTGACTCAAAGTAAATCACTTTACAAGTGCCACGCGTATGCAGTCTTTTCCATCGACATTCCTCAAGAGAGTATATATACTACAGTGCAGATTGGAGTAAAGTCAATAAAACCACTGAAAGCACAAATGTGTCTGTGAACGAAAAAATGGGCATTTGAACTAATCATAGAGGAAAAAATATAGTGTGGGGAAAATGAAATGAAATGAAATTTTAATTTATAACACACATTAAAACCCGAGGGTGTCTAGGTGCTATAATATCGTGTCAATATATCAAAGACAAAAATATTGTGAAGGTAAGATTCTTTGGGAAAGCAAAGTTTTACTATGCTTAACTACCATGTATGTTTCGTGACAATATATATATCTTCAAAGTATGTAGATGTGGAGTTAAGTATACTAAATCTATACTTACCTGTTTGTACTTACCTTCTCGATATTTTGGTCGTCTGTATTTTTGACACGATATTCTGTCCACACAATATTTTTGCAATCAATATTCTATCAAACATCAGGAACAATGGGCTTAAGAGCACTATATGGCTTACATTTCCCAACCAAAATAAGTTACAAAAGGAGGCTGGCTGTCTGCTGCTGTGGTCTGTGTGTGACCTAAGGTCACAGGTTCAATGATGTTATTACAACATAAGAGGATAATGCATTTGCAGCAAGATATGTGTATAACTGGCAGTTACAACATTTTTTTTTGTGCAGTTTTATATAGCACAAACTTGACCCGAAGGTATCAGAGCGCTTTACATGAGCACCAGTTGCATTACAGACGGATGCATTCATTTTTAGGCACGGGGAGACTAAGTGGCACATGTATCAAGGTAGGCTTTTGCGATTTCTTAATTGCGATTATTAAGGAATTGCAATTTTGGAATCGCAAAAGCTTATGCATGTAGGAATGGCTAAAAAAATGGCAATTCCCACACATTCCTTAATTTCGGCTAGCAAATTGCGACTCGCAATTAAGGAATGGCTTCCCATTCATTCCTATACACCTACAGGCCCATAGGAATAAATGGGAATTGCATGTGCAATTTGCGAGTACCCAATAGGTACTCGCAAATTGCGCATGTAATTTCAAGGGTGCAAGGTTACCAAAAAGACACCCTGTTGCACCCCTGAAATATGCGTGCAGATGTTGCGCACACACATGCCCCAAGGGCATGTGTGTGTGTAACATGGATCTTTGAAAAATGCACTTTTTAGTTTTTGCAAATTACTATCAAGTTCAAATTGATGGTAATTTGCGACGCCTAACAGCGAAATCGCTATTTGCGATTGCATCATGCATTGCATTTAGGGAATCCCAATTTGCGATTCCCTAAATGCAATCGCAATTTAAGTAATCGCTATTTTAGCGATTACCTAAATTGCGATTTTTGCATTTGGGATGCAAAAATACCGGTCGCAAAGGGGCAGATTCTGCAAATCTGCCCGTTTGAGACCGGTTTTTCGGTTGGTGCATGGGGCCCTTAGTGATTTGCCTAGAATACCAGGATACTTGAACCTCCCGCCAGACTCGAACCTGGTTCCCCAGCTTCAGAGTCGGCAGCTCTAGCCGAGCTAGTGCCGAGCCGAGATAGCAGAGCGATATAGTTATCCCCGTGAGACAGCTCTGTGTTCATTTGCTTGCTGCAGGGATAGGTCCATCTAATCTTCAGGTCACATATTCACAACACATGAGCAATGTAGTTCAAGGTGTTAATGTGCTTACAGCAGATCACAGAATTTAATACCATTAGGGTGGCTCGGAAGTGGAGAGGGGAGACGAAGTGCCGACTGCATGAAATGAATTGTGATCAGCAACGCACATTCTTCGTTCCTTGTAAGATAGGTCAAGGGCTTGCTTGCTGCAGAAATCATTGGAAGTCCAGCACATATGAATCCTTGCAGTGTCACCTCATCTTTTCAACCTTTGATAAACAGAATGTGTAAATTTCAACAAGATAATCGTGGACTCTAGGACTGTGGATATTTAAAAATGCTACTCAGACACCACTCTCCAAAAATAGGTAAAATAGAGTCTTCAAACATTTAGCGGAATGGTTTTTGAGGTGGGGAAGACAAGTAAAATCCATTCATATATTCAATTCAAATACTTTATTTCGGTCATTTAGACCATCAAAGTGCAATACACAATCACAAACCCCAATGTCCTGATTTACAATTACAATCTGTGTACCAGCACCTATTTAAGTATACAAGAACCGCAACAACAGATGCAAAATGCCCTCTTAAAAATATACTAATGTTAAGCAACGATAAAACTGTTACTATTCATAATTATAAATCACTAAAAAGCACTCTTTAAAATCACAGATGATAAAAATTGGTTAAAAGTGGACCATGTCCCACTAAAAACAATAAATAGTTATCAGCTTAAGCCTGTGAGTTGGTATCCAAAAATGACTTGCGCGCACACCACGTGGAGACTAGAAAGCGCAACACCACGAATACAATAGGCGTTTGGGTGTTGTATTTCAGGAGTCTGAATGCCCCTTGTGCATATTTGAATCAACCAACAGTGTCTGGCTTTTTTATAGCCAGGACAGAAAAAAAATACATGCAACTCTGACTCCTCTGTGTTACTACAGGCCGGGCAACCTAAAGGAAATGTGCCTGCCCATTTATTAGAAAAAGCGTCCAGAGGGAGGACCCCAAGCCTAAATTGTATATATAATTTCCTCGCTAGTGTGGGTTGTATGTCGTCCAAGGCAGACTCTAGAATGTACTGATCTTAAACTCTCATTAAAGCTGCTGTTAATGTACCTGTTGCTGAGCTCTCCTGAAGGTGGGCGAGTTTACCCTCTCTCTAACTCCAGGCCAATTCCTTCCTTGAAGTTGTAGGACATGCTTCCTCAGCGTTGTACCATAGGCTTGCTCAACCCATATCTAGAACATGAGCTAAGCAAGGTAATTTCCCAGCGCCCTGCAGGCCTAAGACCTCCATTAACTCTGCCCTATATACTGCTATTTCTGGGGTAACTCATAAGCGATGCCAGAAAGTTAAGGGTCTGAGAGCAATTTCGTCTTCAATTGGTCTCACCCCTAAGTCCAGGTGGAGTGGTGTGAGGGGGGAGCTGAGGGGAGTCCAAATAGATGCCTAGCAAAAATGTTCTCGGTCTTGGTGATGTTTCTAAGAGAACAATGCCCCCAAAGTTCAGCCCCATACATTACAGCACCCCTTGTTTGCACTTTGTATCTCCACAAGAGGTCCGAGAGGTTTGTGGCAAGAGTTCCTAAATAGCTTGGTCAGCCGCCCCCTCCCGTGGTCTGTGATAGCTTTAGGCATGTTTTGTTAATTTGTGTCCCCCAGTCCATTTTTTCTGTTAGAGTGACCCCAAGATACTCAAATACAGACACCCTCTCCAGCGGGGTGCCCTGCAAGCAGGGATTTGGGCGAGTTGAACTGGCTGGGTTGAAGACCATGTGTTTAGACTTCTGGATGTTAATCTCCAGCCCCCTGCATTTGCAAAAGGCATTGAAGCTGTTGAGGATCCTCTGTATGTCCATGGGGGATTTTGAGAGCAAGAGAGTATCGTCGGCAAACATCATTGCCGGCACTTTGCTATTCGCTATCTTTGGCGCATCAATGTCTTTCCCCATGTTCAATATGTCAACAAGTGCATTTTTATATAGGCAAAACAGGGTGGGTGCGAGCACACAGCCTTGTCTTACTCTTCTGTCAATGACTATTGGTGTTGTGAGTTCACCATGTTTACCGAACCTGATTCGGGCATAATTGCCTTCATGTAATTGCCTAAACATATGGCAAAAATAGGTGGGGACCCCCAGATCGCTTAAGACAGCCCACAATTTGTCTCTTGGTACCAAATTAAACACGGTTTTTAGGTCCACAAAAATTAAACAGAGGCTGCCACCATCTATAGTCATTGTTTTCCAGCCTAAATATTTGGTCGATGGTGGACATATTTTTCCTAAAACCGACTTGGAATGGACTCAAAATGTTGTGTTCGTCCATCCAAGTCTGAAGAGGGTCTAACAGTACCTGGGCAAACATTATCTGGCTGATGTTAATGAATCTTATATGTCTGCAGTTGGTGGGAAGAAGTGGTGAGCCCTTTTTGTAGACCGGCAGGATTTCCGCTCTAGCCCAGGTTGCAGGGATCGCCATACCCGGTAATATAGCATTAAATAGGGTCCACAGGTAAGGGCCCAGGATGGTTGGCTCTGTACGAAAGAGGTCCCCTGGAATCTTGTCTTGCCCAGGAGCTTTGGACGAGGCTATTTTGCTTATGGCACAGACTATTGCCGTGAGGGTTATCTCGGGGGCCTCATTGTGCACATTCTAACATAAAATATTACCTGGAGCTATAGTAGAACCTTGGACTCCATCCTTGGGTAAAGGGCCTCAGAGTTTTTCTTCCAGACATCAGCCACGATGTTGGGTTCCATGGCCTGCTTCCCTTTACTACTGCCTGTGTTAACTATATTCCAGAAGGCCTTCATGTCTTGGGTAGATAGGGCCATTTTCAGAGAGTCCCACTTGTCCATCTCACACGTTTCTTTTGCTTCAGTGGTGCTGTGTCTGTATAGCGTCCTCTTTTCTTTGATTAGGGGTCTATCCTTAGCTTTAGTTGCATCAGCGGAGCTAGCTTGGCCTTCCAACAACTAGCATTAAACCAGGAGAGCTTGACCTTTTTGCACCCCCTTGAGTGATTTGATAGAAAAAATATCTCAGCCAAAGTGGAAGTCAGCACTTCATGGGTCTCAGCGACTCGCGTGAGGGAGGTGAATATACCATCTCTAGATATAAATTGTTTCGCTGCCAGTAGGATCGGGATAACAGATTCATATAACGAGTCCAACTCATCATGAGGTTGTTGTATAACTGACCAGCGGGCTCTTCTTTTGTTGTTGGTAAGTGTTAATCTGTCGTCTGGTGATGTTTTTAAAACACAGGCTGCAGGTGCTGCCCCAATGCAAATATGCCAAATATATGTCTCAACATACTGAAGCTGACCCGCCAGCTCTGCAGTGCAGACTAGCCCACAGAGCCGGACTGGGAACCCAAAGCAGCCCTGGCAATTTTGTACGACCAGCCCACGGGCAGGGGACGATGGGACCGGGGGGTGGGGGGCTGTACACATGTGAAGCACTGCTGCTTTTGTTACAGGGGTCAATATTGCAGCAATACCGGCCCCCAGTAGCATAACTGGCCCCCACCCTTCCAGCCTCCCGGGGAAACACCCGTTGCCCGCTACAGCCAGCCCGGCCCTACTAGGCCAAATCTTGCACTCAATGTCCGAAATCTCCCAAGTGCTGCACTGCACTCCATCTCTGGCGTGTGAATAGTGACGTGCGCTATAAATCTTCACTAAAATCGTTTTGTTTTTTTAAAACATAATGATATCGTAAACTGTAAACGAAACTGCGCGGTATGGCAAGGTGGAATATAAGGATTTACAGCAGTGCAGCAGTGCACTGCGCTTCCATTTCCAACTGCGTGAACTTGCAAACTTTCTGGACGCTGTAATTGGATTCCGGCTCTCCCGGTGATGGTTCCGTTGGCCAAATACTGGTCCATATTGTTCACCATGACACCGCAGGGTTCAAAATGTAAAGAACTATTACCATGACGGAAATTACTTTACCGCGGTTAGGGTTGCTACATGGCCCATTTCCGATTTCTACAGGCACCGTTGGTATTTTAATGTCTCAGCTGGTACAAAAGTAAGCGAAATCATCTAAAGCAGGTATTTTTAACACTTATCTGTGCATACTTCAAACAGCAAATATAAATAGAAATCACTTTTTAATGTGTTCTAGAGCTGTGTTAATGATCCCTGACTGATAATTAAATTAAACAAAGACAGAAAAATCATGTTACAAATTGATAAATTCGATATTCTTTAAAGTCCTGTTTGGTATCATGTTTGGTATCATGTTTGGGCATTTGCAGACTCTCAACAACAAATGGCGAGGAAAGGTGGCAACCTTAGATGTGGTATGTAAAGTGATATATGGCATGCTCACAGTGACAGTGTTACTGTATGTAAACCACCATTGCACTGGAAAAATCCACTGTCCACGGATGCGCTACGCACAATTGACATACCATTAATCCATTTGGAACTGGTAAAGTAATGTTCAATATCAACACTTTCCCCTTTTGAAACTAAAAACCTGGTCATTCTATCTTTATTTCAATACATCGATAAACTCAGTTTGATTTCCTGTGTGTTCTTGGGCATGTCCAGTATACCTTATGTAACCCATGTGCAGTAGCGGATTCTGCAGTGGTTTTGGCTACATCCAGTGCACTAAAGGGGCCCATCAAATTATGTTATCTGCCAGTAAGATCCCACACATTCTATTCATGTCACTGCTGCTATTCAGTACTCACTTGTGTACCTAATACAGAATTATCAGATCTGATCAATAGTATTCGTCAATAACACACAGATCATTTATAACTGGATGAAGGACCTGGGTGTTGTGCTTCGAAGGTTGTATCGTTCAAGTACCTGCTGAGATGTAACCAGGACCAGACTGGGAACCATACACAGCCCTGGCAGATTTTGTCAGACCAGCCCTCATACTGTACGTAGCAAGAGAGCACAGCGCGCGAGCCTGCCCAGTGCATGATGGGCTTTTGGGAGTCATATCCCTAAGCATGTTTTGGAAAACAAAATGCACCTGCGGTGCATTTTAAAACCCTTTTATCATTATAGAGCATGGTCCAATCATTGAGTAGATGGATGGAGCTCGGAGACATGGCTGGTGGGCTCAATGAATGAATGGTTAGATGGACAAAGAGCGGGTGGATGGATGGATTAATTAAAGAACGGATGACTATGTATGAAGTCTTTTAGCTATATGGAGGAAATGGTCTCAGTGCAGTGACCAAGAGTGGGTCCTCTGGTGTTTATTAGAGCTTGTGAATTGAAACATCAACTTCCCCAAACATTACTACCATCCATCCTTGTGAAACATGCATAGCCCAGATGTATTTAACACGGGGCACTGTTTTAGTGAGTCGTAGAGTTGCCGGTTAAACAACGATGTAGGTTTAAGGCTCTCTGTCTGGCCTATAAATCACTACATGGATTAGGGCTAGCCCATTTCAGGGAGAAACTCAATTGGTACGTCCCGGAAAGGACGCTCCGATCGGGCTCCGCCCTGAACCATCCCCACATTCAGGAGAACCAACTGGGGTGGGAAGAGCTTTTTCAGGGCCACAGTTGTGCCCTGGCACAGTCTCCCACTGACATTAAACGCTGCTCCCTCCCTACTTACTTTCAGAAAAGCCTTAAAGACCTGGCTGTTCCCGCAGGAGTAGAAGGCACGTGGCCACTGGCTAAACTCGCTTCTGACATCTACTGTAGCTATTTATGTTTCCTACAGCGCCAAGAACATATGGGCATTAGTGGCGCTTTACAAATTATACAAATTAAAGAAATAAATAGAATTAAACACAAATCATTAAGCTCTGATCTAAAATGGGAAAGAGAAAGACATGACCATGTGGCGGCCGAGTTGCACAATCGTATCCTGACTCCTTTTCCTTCATCATCAACCTATAAATAGATCAGTTCAGGGTGTGTGCATCACAAAAACAGAACACTGTAATGTTGCTTCATCTCTAATAACACACAGAGGACAAAAGACAGCTGGCTTCCCTCTTGGTTCACCACTAGCATTGTGGTCAGGGCAGAGCATGAATGTTTCTACGTTTATGATTAGAACCTCTTCTAAATGACTCTCAATGTAAAAGTATTATTTAATGTACTAAACTGACATGAGTTCAGTCGTTCACATTTTAAATAAATACATTCTTTGAGTTTTGAAGAGTCTCTATATATATATACTAGACTCTCAGACAGGCAGCAGCAGAGCCCTCACCCTCCCTCCTTCCTGAGTCCCTGAAGGTCAGCGCTGCTCTTGACAGCACCTGCAGGAGACAGGAACCGACCAAAGGCAGAAACAAATGGTATGAAGCACGCGTGCTGGGCTGGACTGGCCCTGCTGGGCATCGGGTGTTTCCCCGGGAGGCTGGAACGGTGGGGGGCGATTTTCCAGCAGTGGGGGCCGGTTCTGTTACTGGGGGCCTGTTTTGCAGCAGAGCTGTAATGTCGGCCCCATAGTTACAAAAGCTGCAAGCCAGCATTTCCAGCCTCCCAGGGCCAGGCAGTGCTTCCCCAGGGGCTGGTCTGAGAAAATTGCCAGGGCTGCTTGGGGGTCCCAGTCCGGCCCTGCACGCGTGGCGTGGCTGGGCACACTTTAAAACCATTTGTTATACAGTGTTTGTTTGCAAAGTTCTGAAGCAGTGGAGGCAGGAGATGCTGCCAGCCCAGCCCTCCAGCAACAGAAATAGCTCCCACGTTACCAGGAGCGGCCCGTGCAGGTAAGAGCGGTGGGGTGGGGTGTGGGGGACCGACAGACGACGACGACGAGGGAAAATTACATTTAAAAAACAGAAACCACTTACTTTGCGCTCGCCGCATCGTCGAGTTGGCGATGTGGCGAGTGCAAGATAAATGGTTTTCTTTTTTTTATTGTAATTTTCCCTAGTCGTTTGTTGACTGCCCCTCACCCCAACCCCACCCCACTGCAAGTGGCCCTGATGCATACATAGACATCTGGTCTTCCGAATCCTTACTAGCACTCACTGGCTGTTTCCTGTGACACACAGTAGCGCAGGCGCAGCCGGCACCGGTAAGATCGGTGGGGTGGCAGGGATGGACGGGGCGTTGCAGGGTGGGTGGTAGTTGACAGACGATGGGATAGGTCGAATTAATTATTATTATTTTTTTAAATAAACCACTTATCTTGCGCTCATCGCATCGCCGACTCGGCGATGCGATGAGCGCAGGGTAAGTGGTTTTATTATTTTTTATTTGATTATTTTACCTATGCCGTCATCTGTTGACTTCCGCCCTGCCCCATCGCCCTAACGCTCTTACCTGTGCCGGCCGCGCCTACAGTTGCGGCTTCGCACCTCCTCAGGCTACTTCTGAGACAGTGCTTAACTTGCAAAATAATAAGTGCACGACCCAAACCTTTTCTCAGGAGCCCCTGGTCGCCGTGTGGAATGTTAGAGTTGCTGAATACCAACTCTGTCTAGTCTTGATTCCACCTCATGCATCTTTCACCCACCACCCTACGCTTCCTTCGCCTTTTAATTCACTCTTGAAGGTTCTTTTTCATCACTGCCTCCTCCCTCTGTCATTGTTTTCGATCATTCGCTTCCTCTTTCTTTCCCCCTTTTCTGCCTTTTTCCATCTCTTGTTCAGGGTCAGAGTCTAAAAATGGAAAATTACGTTCTGGTACCCCAAAACAGAGTGATGGTGGATCCTACCTGTAACCACATTCTCAAATTAAGCACTGGTCTGAGAGAAACTCAGTCTAAGCGTAGCACATGCTTGATAGAGCTTCCCTAAGCACTGCCCTCCACCCCTTGCCAACTGAAGGGCTTGGCTTCTTGAAAGCACGTGCTGGTGTGGGGTGAAGGAGGCAAGGCCGTTGCTACCAAGGGCCTGTGAGGGTCGGGCCAGCAAATATTTTTTGGGGCGGTTCTTCCATGTGAGCAGAGGAGCGTTGCCCCCCACTGCAAAAGCAGCAGAGGTGAAATATAAAATAATAATGAAGTGAATTTATTACCATTTTATTTTTCAAAGCTCCTCTCAGCCCGAGCCAAGAGTCAGGAAGGGGCAGGACCATTGCTACTGTTTTGCAGCAAGGGAGGAGGAGATGGCCACTCCTGTTTAAAGTGCGCATGTCACTTTGGCCGGCTGTCTTTCAACGGCCAGCCTGACATGCACAGTGTAAACCTCTCCACCCGAGCTAACTTAGACAGCTGGGTGGAGGGCAGGCACAGATCTCTTGTGCCTAAAGGAGCCTCGAGCCAGCCAGCTGCAGCCAATCCTGGTGCTGCTCTCATGCTGCTGAACATTGTGAGCAGCGTGAAAGCAGTGTCTGGAGTGGTAGAGGTGAGTTGGCTGAGGCTCCGAGACACGCGTTGGGACTTCAGACGAGGAGAACACTGAGGATGCGTGGATAAGTAGGGGCTCATTTATGAGCCCCTGCGTCACTTTTGCGCCACCGGTGCGTCACTTTTTGTGACGCACCAGTGGCGTAAAACATGCGCCATGATGCGCCATATTTAAAAAGTGACTCATCTACCTAGATGCGTCACTTTGCAAACCCCTGCGCTACATTATACCTGCGTCAGATATAATGTATGCAGGGTGGGCGTTCCCACGTAAGTAAGCATCGTAGAAGTGACGCAGTGAAATCTACGAGATTTCACTGCGCCACTTCTAGGGTGCAAATGCGTCAATATCTTACGCCTGCCTCACAGCAAGCGTAAGACTGACGCAGGCCCTATCACATGGGGCTTGCCCCATGTGAAAGGACACATTGCTAGAGTTGCGTCACTTTTGTGACACACTCCAGCAATGCGTCACTTTTGCGCCTACAGATACGTCAGAAATACTGACGTATCTGTGACTCCTTGCGACATGATGCGTCATACTGTAAATATGACGCATCACTGGAGTCACAGGGAGGGCGCAGTGAAAAGTGACGCATCACTGTTTTCACGCAGTGATGCGTCACTTTTCATAAATGAGGCCCGTAGTTATTTTATTATTATTTACTTTTTGACCCACTGACAGGCATTGTGAGAAACTCGCCCTGCCTTTAGTCTCAAGTTCAGAGCTCTCAATCATAGCCCATTATAAATAAAACACTCTTAACGAGCCATGACTGAGAGCTTTGGCATTAAGACTAACAGCATTTATCACAGTGCCTGTTAGTGGGCTAAAACATCCACTCCGCTCCGGTGCCCTGCCACATCTAAAGATCACCACCCACCGCTGAGTCCCACTAAATTTCACATATGGCACAGAGGCCTGGCAGGATGACATTTTAAATGACTTTCTCTGACATTGTCTGTGGATTTTTTTTGTCGAAAAAAGCGCAGTTTGCAGGCTTCAATAGGCCAATAATTAGGAGACTGGCAAAGTACCCAAAAAGATGAATGCTCCCAGCTATGCTTTTTGACACGGACACAGGTCTATAAAGTGTCAGACTTGGGCTGGCGTAAAAAATCTATCTCCTGAGGCAAGCATCAAGAACGAGAAATATATTAATTTATCCAGCCACGGCCCATGCAGGTAAGAGTGGTGGGGACAGGTGGGGGGTGTGGATTTCGACGGACGATGACGAGGGAAAATGTATTAGTTATTTAATTTGTCATCGTCGATTGAAATCCCCCTCCACCCAGCCCCACCGCCCCACGACTCTTACCTGCACAGGCTGCAGCTGTATTTATCCAAATATTTCACTCATTGCATGTTGCTGTACTGTACAACACACGCCAGTACATGTGCACACATGTGATTCCCTTTATGGGTTGAATGACTAAGCATCCCTCAGTCCATCTATCCCTGAACACAGCCTCCTGTCCTTGGCCTTACAAGGTTGTCCCTATGCCTCCATCTCCCCTGTGCCCAGTGTAGCACAGGGTCGAATTTAACTAGTTTAACTCATGCCTGCATAATTTATGACTGAGATACTTAGCTTGAAGCAAGTGTAGATGCATGGCTGCACACTTTATTGGCTCTTCATAGACAGTTCAGTCATATATTTAATCATAAATAACACCATGTTTGAGCATCCATGCACTGTCTTAATCTAGAGGCGAATTAGAAAGTTATGAAAAGGAATTTCTAACACTATTCTGAATATTTTACTTAAACCAAGGTGTTGACGCTGCAGAAATTGGGAAGCAGGTGCACCTGTTTTTAAGGGTGTGGAAAGTTGCAACAGTGTTTCCTCACTATTCTTATTTTTTTTTTAACCTTTTCAATATTTGTGAACTTCCCAAAGTTTGCAAAATTGAAAAAATTTAAAATAGATGGAAAAAAATCACCATCAAAAATAGGTTTGTGAAAGAAAACTGATAAAAAACATTTCTTAGCTTATTCATTCTCCAGCAGGGAAGAGAGGGGGGGGGGGGGGGGGAGGGGTTCTCTCTTTTTAAAAAAACAAGATTTTATCTAGTTTTAAAATGTATGTTTTAAAGACAGGTGTCTTAACATTAATAAAGTTATTGATTGATTATTAATTCTCCCACAAAAGGTATTCTAAAATACTTCTCTCACAAAACATTTTTTGCATCAAACATCTATGTTAAGTTTAGAATCTTGCACTACTTTGCAGACTGTGTGAAGTTTGGCAGCTTCATCCAGCTTTGAGGACCAAAGCTGACACTTCGCCCACCCATACCGATACCACTTGAACACGTGGGCGTCATTTAGCTTGCCCCTTGCCACTCTGGCACTATTTTTGCACCTCCCTAGCCTTAGAGAGGGTAAAAACAGTGCCTCGCACACAGTAGCAGCTCTTCCGAATGGATGCTGGTTGGAGCGCCACTTGCCTGGTTTCTGTCAAGGTTTTTTTTTGTTGTTTTTTTTATAAACAGTTTTATGGAAAAAGTACATATCGAGTCAATACGTTCAACATTATGACGAATACAGTTGTGTTGACGTAACCGCAAAGCAACCTTATTATGCATAGTACATGTATCAGACCAATAATTAAATCCATCACACCAACTCATAGGTTTGCATTTCCCCCCCCTTCAGAGATGACACCACACAATGAACATATTACCAATTTAGTCACTCAAGTCCGGATCTGAGTCCTCCGGTGGGGGGGCACAAATGTTGCCCCTAAATGTGTTCCATTTTCCCTAGACACGCTGCCATTTTCGGGGGCAACCCCTACTAATAAAGACCGTCCTTTCCGCGACCATGGCCCCGTCTAGGTCGCAGCACCATTGCTGTTGAGACGGGATCGACGATGCCCCCCAATGTCGTCCAATATTCCTCTTTGCCAGTATGAAACCGAGGGTTGCCCAGGCTTGCTCTGCATGGTTAAGATCCGTGGGCTCCCACACATTAAGCAGACATCTCCGTGGTTGGGGGGGGACTTCGTACCCGGATTCCCGGGAGACCCTGGCCATAACTGCCCTCCAGTATTGAGTAATGCATGGACATTCCCATATGGTGTGATAGAAAGTGCCTTGGAGACCACAACCCCTCAAGCAGAGTGGTGTTTCCGCCTTCCCAATTTTATGCAGTGGGGGTCTTGTGTAGTATGTTCTGTGCAGTATTTTAAGCTGCACAAGCTATAATCTGGATGGGGTCGCCACCTCCCGCGGGGACGCCAGTGCCTCCTGCCAGTCCTGTTCGTCCATTTTCCCCACCTCTGCCTCCCATTTCTCCTTTAGGTTAGTTGTGGGATCCTTCTGGTTGTTAACCAGCTTCCGATATGTTAGTGAAATAGCCTTTTTGGTTAGTTGGTCCGTCAGCAACCGATCCTCGAGTGGAGAGGACTCGGGTGGGTCAATTCCCTTGGGTATGGCCTTCATCAATGCATGCTGTATTTGCAGAAACCGATACTGTTCCGTCCCCGCCAGTTGGTATGTCGTCTGCAGCTGCACGAAAGGGACCACCTCGCCCTTCTTCCATAGGTCACCGACCCTGGAAATGCCTATGAGGTCCCATCTCGCGAATACTTTACTCTTACGCAGCCTGCCGAACATGGGGGAGTCCCACAGTGGCGTATGTTTAGTGATCACCCCTTCCCATCTCAACGCCCATTGCGCCGTGTACCATATTTGCACGGTGTGAGCGTGGGGTCGACCAGTTTGTTTTTTGGGGATTTGTCTTACAGGGCGCTAAGAATTCCATCCGTACCCAAAATGTGCCTGTCCATGCGTAAAGCCGGTTCGTCCTGCGAGGCGTGTAGCCATTGATTTATTACAATGAGCTGAGAGGCCCAATAATATAATCGAACGTTGGACAGAGCAATTCCGCCATCATACCAGCTCCGCATAAGCTTGCACAGAGCTAAGCGGTGTGGCTTACCTTCCCACAGGAGGTGGCCCACCTCCGCTTCAATGGACTTAAAATAAGAGTTCGGGACCTGAAAGGGTGTATTTTGTAGTGCATATATGAAGCGAGGGAGAGCCATCATTTTAAATAACGCGGCCCTCCCCAGTAGTGTCAATGGGAGAGAGTGCCAGCTTTTGACATCGTTTCGTAGCCTCCTCAGGGGCGAGAGCAGATTGCGCTCATTAAATTTCTCAGGACTAGGCGTAATATGGATACCAAGATATTTAAAACCCTCCTCGGCGATCTGCAGCGTCACTCCCCTGGGCAATCGTGGTGGAGGGCCTTTCAGAATATATAGCACTGATTTCGCCCAGTTGATTGAGTAGCCTGAGACCCTACCATAAGATTCACAAATGTCGAGTAGGCAGTTAATGGACCGTCCCGGTTGCGTCATGTATAGTAATATGTCGCCTCCGTACAGCGAGATACGGTCTTCCCATCCCTCTGTCCACTTCAGTCCTTTTATCACGGGGTCTCTCGGAATCCACACCGCCAGGGGGCATCTGTCAATGTTTTTATTATACAAATAGTGAATAATATTATCCACTATTAGTGCAATAAAAAATGAAGTACATTAGCTGGAATATGACCCTATCTGGAAGCTAAGGTAAATGAAAAATGCTTTTAAATGAATTTTGTATGCATGCTTGCAGGTAAGAATGTGTTTATGTGCGCGAGAATGTGTTAATGTGTAAGTATGTGTAAGCATGCGTTTGTGAGTTAAAGTAAAGGTCAAATGGCATGCAGTGTCACTTCCACTACCCCTGGCATTTTGGTGAATTCATGTCCTTTGCTTGGATAGGGTGTGCAGGAAAGAGAGAGGGGTCGGAGAACAAAGATTACAATTTGGATTTTATTTTTAATTTCAGAACACAAGAATATGTAGTCTATGAAAAACATACAATCTGTACAACTAGTACTGTGAAAACCAATGCAAGATAGCTGTATTCAAGTATTTCATGATTCAACAGTAATAGCTATGGCATGCATAAGTGAAAAGTGTATAAGTGAGAATTTCTTTAGAACTAGCCTTACAGATGTAAATTGCAACCATGCACAGGCATCATTTACACACGTCACAACGTACAGCCATTTTATCAATTGGACCCTATATTAATAGCTGGGCAGCCTACAGTGTAGTTCTGCATCTTCTGAACATGACTCTGCTGAAAGTATTACATTAGTAAATGTGCCAGCCCTGGAGCACAGCAGCCTATGGGGTTTGTCCTCAGAACAGCTTACACTGTGGATCCTTCAGCTCTTTAAACAACACCTATAGCTTCTTTTGTGATGTGTATTCAACCAAATCCCCCAGTTAGCCCTAAGCCATAAGGCTTAACTTCTGCCAGTCTAGTCAGGTCATCTCACACACAAAATGGAGGGCCCTTGAATTACTGAGCCTTCCAATGTACTATATGGCTTGTTAAGGACTCATTCCAGAAATGACGAAGCCAGTGGTTTAAATGAGAAAAAAATAGTGCAGGTGCTCATTCAAATGTGGTGAGTGGGCGGGGCTAGGGGCGGGGCTAAAGGCAAGACATGCGATGCTTATTGACTTATATACTAATTGCAGCACATGCCAAAACACGAGAAATTTGTTTCTATGAACAAAACAGGTCACTTCGTTATACAAAACAAAAGACAACCACAGTGATATTTTAACATTTCCTTATTTTGAAATATTTCTCTTGCTTTTCTCTCACACAAAAACACGCACATACAAGTAGGCAAACAGACAAACATTAGCAGACACTCACACAAAAGAATCAGGTGGGATTAAAGGCCTTTTAACCTCCTTACCCCCCGTGGCTTTCTTCATTGTGCTGTCACTGGGCTGCCTCCATTCCTTGCAACACAGCATGATGGTGAACACCGGATATCATGCAAATGAGCCCACTTTGAATAGTTCAGGGGGGGGGGGGGGTGGCTCGCTCAGGGCTATGAAAGTGCTTTGGATGTCAAAGAGACAGGCTACCACTACTAGAGGCCAATGCGCCTACCCTTTCATGAGTACCGGTACTCTCCATGGCAGTAGAGAAGTGCCGGTACTCAGAGCGACAAAAATAAGAGGTGCCTGTACTTAGTATCTGTGATCACCCGCCCATTTAAAGCACTGCTACTCACACCACATAACTTTTTCTCTTTACCCCTGGTGCCTTTTGCTCATAGTTTCAACTTTTACAAGGGCATCAACATCCTATTTCTTCTCATCTTAAATTCAGCCTCAACTGTTACTGACCAGACCATGTATTATGATTATATTGACTTGCCAATTGGATGGCGCACAAATGCCAGTGAGAAACGTATCTGCTTTGTGTTCAATGTGTCATTCACTGCGTTGTCTGGAGGCCTGGTACCATACCATAACATGCACCACTACACTGGCGACAAGGCAGACATTCCTTGCATGTCCCTGGTTGTTTGGGCAGCATTGTCAGCGGACTATCTGGGAATGTCTCGTGGAGGGCTGCGACCTGCTCCAGTGTTCAGTGAACTGCCCCGTGGTAGATGCACCTGGGTCTGTGTGGTCTGTGTGGCGCCTGTCACAGCTTCGCTGACACGGAAGACAGCCCGTTTGTGTGATCTCTCAACAGGGCCGGACTGGCCGTAGCGGGCACCGGGCACTTTCCCGGTGGGCCGGAAGGGCGAGGGGCCGGTTTAGGACTGCTGGGGGCTGTTTTTATTACTGGCGGCTGGTTTTGCAGCAGTACTACAGTATCAACCCCCTGCAACAAAAGCGCAGCACAGCCGCCGTGTTTCCAAACAGCACATCCTCCCCCAACCCCAGGCCGATCCAAAGTAATTGCCAGGGCTGGTTTGCGTTCCCAGCTAGCAGGTTGAACAACTATTTCATAGCTATGAAGGAAACAGACAATGGCATAAAAAAGGTCCCTATTGCTTCTATATACAGGCAAAAAGACACATAGCTGTGCTCGAGGCCTATTTTAACCAACAATTAAGCTATGACGACAAGTGTTTTAAACTATGGCAAGTCATGCAGCATGAAAACGAAATCGTTGAGAGGTTCAATACACAACTGCCTGACCTAATGAACACCTGCATAGTGGATAACCAATCCAAAGTAAAGGCAAAAATGGGCCAAGGATGTAGGTCCTCTCAACTGCGACGGCAGATACTGTGTAAACCAGAGATGCAACTGGCTGAGATCCTGAAGTGGGACAGGTCGCACAGACTATCCTACATGAGAAGGGAATGCATGGGATTTTGCTTGGGCAAAGTGTCTATCAATGAAGAGTGAGAAAATGCTGCATGCATCATGACAGAGGCTGCTGAAGCCAACAGTGGTGGACGCAGTATGAGAAGTAGCACATGCACACATGACACCGGTGACCCAGAATGCCGAACATGGAGATATTGCAGCACAGATTCACACAACACGGTGCAATACCGAGCACAATGCAAGACATATTCAAGTTGCGGATGACTAAATAACAAAACATAAGTCTGCTGCAGGTGACAGAGGGGCTGCTGGCTGAAGGACATGTCCACATCTAAATCACAGAAAGGAGTCCGTTCCTCTAATGGGCAGATGCACTTCAAGTTGCTATCTGACTAGTGTTCAAGTCGCTGAGAGATCTCAATTTCAGATCATAATGCCCTCCCACACCTGTTAGGGTGTCATGCTTCATCATAGGGCGCTCCTCGTCAGACCGGCGCTGCACTGTCTGACAGGCCTGGTGGCTTCTTTGGTGGAGTTCTTTTGATCTGAGGACGTCGTATGTGAAGGGTGTATGTTCGGCTAAAAATAAGTGATCAATGGTGTGTGCAAAGTGACTAGGTGACTTAAAATAGGCACCGGACCCATGAACGTTTTAATTCAGAAATGGGACCAGGACTAAGTAAAAACAGTGGGGTTATCAAGAGGTCTTAAGGTACCAGGGTAGCTATTATGTGTGTGTGGTCAACATGTTTCATGCCTTCAGAGCTCAAAAGTCGAGCGGCACTTCTTCAGGACCAAAAAATGAACAGATGGGGGCCCCAGAGGATGAGGACCGCGGAGGGACTCCCCGTAAAATGGGGATGACCAGAAGGTGTATGGCTGATCCCAAATAAGGAACCCGTCTTTCTGTGATTTAGATGTGTACTTGAAGGAGCACAGGAGTAGGACCTCTTTAAATAGCTAGCTCTTCTGTCCCCCCTTTGATTTAACATGAAGGACATGTCCTCCAGATTGAGAACACTTCATGTTGTCGCACAGGAGCTAGAGCAAACACAAAGCTGTTTGGCCAAGACACCATTGACAGCCACAATCGTTGGTGATGGAGAAGATGACAATGACCTCTTCCTCATCTTATTCATTGATCGCTCCAACAAAGAAAAGCTGCTGAGAGCTGTCTTCAGCTTTCAGATCCCAGGGTGTATTGTGCACATCCTCATAGACGAGGGAGCATCTGTGAATGTCATAAGGACCCATCGATTCCAACAACCATATCTCTGCGCACAGCTCATGGAAATAAAGACGTCCATCAGTTATTTTGGCAATACGGAGACCATCCCACTGGCAGACACATTTGCAATCAGAATATCCCATGAATTGGAGGCAACAAATGTGAAGTTCTTCAGCACCAAAAATGTTGGCTGGTACACTAATCAGCTGCCTTACAGCTGAGACACTAAAGCTTGCCACATTCACACTGCTTTTCTAGGCCACACCTTAAAGGTCCTCCAACACATATTTCAAGGACTGGAATGCCTCAAGGTGCAAGCTGTCCAGTTACACATCAATCTCTCAATTCACCCAACAGCCCTAAGGCATCACCGGATTCCTTTCCATCTCAAGCCTTTGGGAGAGCAGGAACCGTGCAGACTGTAAGACATTGAAGTAATTGAGAAGGTGACCAGGCCCAACACCCCATAGAGGTGACAATTAAACTAAAACAGCCACCAGCTGTACCGATTTGTATTAACATGAGGGAACCAAACTAGGCCATAAAGAGGGGCCGTCACATTCACCCACAAAATTATTCACATCCTTCATGTTCTGAACAGGACACAGTGATTTTCTAAATTGGGCTTAAACTGCAACCTACTATCATCTGCAAGGTACCACCATCTGCAACTTGAAAAATGTAAGCACTTGTACTTGTGCAGATACAAGTGCTTACGTTTTGGAATCTCCTCTGAAGAGAAGGTATTCTAGAACTTAATCAGAGAAGCCCTCCTAGGGCTAGCGGGGGTCCTTAGTGTTAGTAATGGCATTTTCATCCACAATTTGATGCCAGAAAATCACATGAGACTGAGGGTCACCCTACATACAATCGCTGACTACAGCCTCACACTACCCCATCAGAAGAGTGTCTTCCTCGCTTGCAAAATTAACGTCTATGGGGGTGTCTTCTTCGTAAAAAAGCTTAAGTGTGGCCCCCAGAAGGCTCCATCGGGGATGCAAAGGCCCCCCAGAAATGTCAGATGTAAGGAGCTTCCTCGTGATGGGCACAAACGGTGTGAGGTTTATCCACAACCTTACCACCTTAACGGAGCCTCTCAGACACCTGACCAAGAGCCTGTGGCAATGGGCAACAGAATACCAAGAACTGTTGTAGAAAATCACAGATACTCTCCCCAGTGAAATCGTTATGAAATACATAATTCAACACCAATCTGAGGATTGAGCTGGTAATGGATGCATGGTGCAAATTTAGGACACCATTTGAATGTGTCTCATGGGTGGTATTGGCCACTCAGGGGACAGTGACCACCTAGATAGAATACAAAACAGTAACCAGGGATGCATCAATGGTTAAAGAGATAATTCCAAATAATGCTGTGCCGTAACTGGAAATGGTCGCAAAAGGGTGAAGGCCGTGTTGATATTATTGGACTTATCAGCGGCTTTCGATACTTTGCCCAACGATCATCTCCTCCGGAGAATTCAGGAGTGGGGCACGGTACTCCGGTGGTTCTCCTCCTTTCTGAAAGACCGCCAACAAACGGTTTGGGTTCTGCCCTCTGCAGCGTCCATTCCCGTCTTAAAGGTGGGGGTCCCGCAGGGCTCAATTCTGAGCTCTACTTTTCAAAATCTTTATATGACCCCCTTGGCTTATCTGGCTGAAGCCCATGGAGCTAAAATTGTATCTTATGCGGATGATACACAATTGCTCTTGACCTGCAATAAGGAAGCAGTTTTTAGAGGAGAAGCAATCAATGCCTGTCTTGCTGAGGTATTCTCCTTTCTCCAATTGCACCAACTGAAATGTAACTCCGAGAAATTAGAGATTATTCTTTTTGGTATCTCTATAGATAATGTATGGTGAAATTGGTGGCCCCAGGACATGTCTCCCCCTACCTCCTCAGTCAAGACAGTTAAAAACTTAGGAGTCAGGCTGGAGGATATTTTATCAATGAACTCCCAAATAGAATCTGTAGTGGGTGCCTGTTTTGGAGTACTCAAGATGCTCAAGCAGTTCCTACCTCTTCTGACAGTGGCACACAGAACAATTGTGGTCCAGGCACTAGTTACATCTAGGCTGGACTACTTTAATATTCTTTACTTGGGAATCCCTGAATACCTGCTGACACGCCTACAGGTAGTACAGAACGCAGCGGCCAGGTTTATACTTATGCTTGGCCCTAGAACACGGATGTCCCCCTACCTGAAAGCCATGCACTGGCTCCAGATCTGCAAGAGAATAACTTTTAAAGCTATCGTTTTGGCCTTTAAAGCACTCCATGGCACGGGGGCTCTGTATCTCAGGAAAAGAGTCCAATCCTACCACCCGCATCGTGCTCTGAGATCCTCTGCACTTCAGCTTGCGCGTATCCCCAAATTCCATCGTGCACAAATTGGTAGTCGCTCCTTTCAGGTGTAAGCAGCACAACTTTGGAACAGTCTCCCTCTGGCACTTAGACCTTCTCACTTTTAGAAAGTCACTGAAAACCTGGTTCCTCCAGCAATAGCATTCATCTTAGCGAGCTTAACGCCCTTATCAGCCATGACCAGGATGCTTAGCGCCGGGACACCCAATCGAGAATCCGTGCGCTCTATAAATTCCCAGTAACATAACATAACATAACAAGGGTTAGCTGAAGGCCTTGAGTGTGAATGGTTGGAAGAAGCAGCAGCAACCAGCCTAAGGCTCCAGGCAACAACTCCTGACACTGGTTCTGCCTAGGGGCAGTACTGAGGAAAGCCATCATTGTGCTAGACCACTGCTTGAGAAGCAGAGAGTTGTTCAGTGCCACTGAAGGCATGACCTGAGCCAATATCTGCAACTGTCCCAGAGGCAATGACTATTGCTGCTGACTCAAGGCAGAAACCCAAAGTCGTAGTTGAACTGTTTTTGTTTTTTCCCCAAAAACATCTATTAGAATATATAACTTGTAGACCACCTACTAAAATAACCTTCCAATCTTATTTGCTGTTACATTACATTATTTCCCCTTTTTTCTCCCTAATACCGATATGGGAATGTACATGGATCTCCCAAAGTATAGCCCTTTGTTTCAATAAATTAAGTCACTCTATCAATAATGTTGTTGGGTTATGTAAATACTTCTCATAATTTAAAATGTCTTTATAAAATGTTCTCTAATGGTATTATATGACTTATAAACTGTTCAGGGTCATATCACTTATGTCTATGAAATAATCTATTCGGTGTCACTAACAAGAAATGTTATCAAGTGCTGGGATATTTCGTTTTATGCAGAAAGTTTTCGAAGACCATGTACACCCTACAATTGGGGATCACTTAGCAACAATACCGAGTCGCAAAATGGTACCCAAGCCCATATGGGAAGGGTTTCAGGACATTAAGCCCTCACCACTCTAAATGGTTAATGCTTTTCATCAATGGTGAATAAGTAAGAAGACATGGTCTTCCGCTCAATTTCCTTTAATCATCTCACTATATAACATGAACTAGGAGACTGTCTTCTAGAGACATATTGAAGCACCTCAATGGAAATTAAACCAATAATAGGAGTGTCATGCCAGCATACTTACTGACATACATTGGCCATTATAGTTCCACATTGACTAACATGAGGATAAATATATAATGTATGCCCACATGCCACATCTTGTGAAATAGACCTAGTCTCTTCGCTTGTCAATATTTTGGTAATAGGCACTGAATAGTGTTACTATACAGACTACTCCAATATGGCTGCCACGGTTTTCCAAGCCACATGACTTAATAAGTCCAGATAGAATGGCTGACCTACCTAAGATGGTGTACTCGCACCCACTCATTTACAGTTGGTCAACTGCACCCAGAAAACGTGTGTCCCTCAAAAAGGAAGATAGACATTCCCCCACCCATACCAGACTGGGAAACAACCCTAACAACGTGGGCATCACATCGCGATGCCGCTACAACGCGGTCGTTACAACGACCGCGTTGTAACCACGTAATGCCATTACTGTGCAAGTCGTTACATCGACTTGCGGTAGATGGCGTACTAACATTAGAAATAATATAGTTTACTATTCCAACACCTTCCCTACTGTTACGTAGGTTGGAGTTGGAATAGTAAATGATACATTTCTAACGTCAGCGCACCATCTACTGCAAGTCGATGTAACGACTTGCGTAGTAATGGAATTACGTGGTTGCAATCCATGGAGGGGATGATGTGAGCTGGAGCTATCTCCATGGGCTGTGGAGATTGAACAAGGAACTCAGAGACTCTGAGTGCAGAATGCTTCTAAGGGGAGATTGTATTTTTATCCTCCAGTCACTACGACATAATGTAGTAAATATGGCACATGAAGGTTGCCAACAAGCGAACAAACCTAAAGCTAGACTTAGATTGATGGACATAATTTCTCAGCATGGCCATGCTAGGAGGCCAAACTGAAAGTGGATATGTTTGGTGCCAAGCAGGAATAGTGCTGATATGCATTAGGCAGGCTTCTGTCTACAGTGGCATGGTAGGTGGAAAAACTATATACTGGAATGTGGCCTGAGCAATCGTTAGTGGCTGAGATTCAGTCAAGCATTCCATACATCACCGTGTTACAGTTAAGGCCCTAAGTGCAATGGGTATGCCCAGACGTGGGTGCCGTGCTTGGTGTGCCACAGAACTCAAGATGCACCATACAGAAGAGGCCCAAATAGGATGAAAGTGTCTAGTATTATTTGAGTTCCCTTCTGCAAGAGGCCTTATCCAGCAGATTGAGATGCGTTGTTCCCATGCGTATCATGGTCAGCACTGGTTTGCATAAAGAGAGAACCTCTGTCTCGACAGTCATAGTTGGCAAAAAATCATGGACTGGAATCCTGTTTGAGCAATCACCATTACAGTGTTATTTCTGATGCCCTAAGTGTGATAGGGATGCCCAGACGTGGGTCCCATGCTCATTGTGCCATAGGACTCAAGCTGCACCCTATTGAAGAGGCCCAAAAAGGTTGAAAGTGGTCTAGAGTTGCATGAGTTGCCATCTGGAGAGGGCCTTGCTTGGCTGTTTGGGATCGGCTGTTACCATGAAGAGCACAGTCAGTACTGATTTGCATATCTAGAGTGCATATCTATACTCTATCTAGAGTGGCTTGATGAGTGAAAAACGATGAACTGGAAGGTGGCCCTGAGCAATCACTAGTGGTTGAGTGTGAGAAAAACTTACCTGATCACAAGCCACAACTCCCACATCACAAGTGCTTCATATCTCCATCTATAGGGAAGAAAGAACATAAGAGATTAGACATAGAAGATGGACAAACAGAAAATCAAACAGAAAGGGTCGAAAGATAAACAAGGCAAAGACAGAAAGAGAAAATTACCTATATAATCCTGACAGAGGGCTTCTACTAAAGTACGCAGGAAGGAAAATAGGAAGACTCCGGAGAGGACGCCGCTCAAAAGACGAATATGACGAAACCCTGATGCTGACTCCCGTCCAAGGAAACAAACGGAGCTCACAGGAGTATGTAGCTGAGGTCAAGGGGAGGAAGGAGCCAGGGGCCAACTTCTCATGGTCCCAGTGTTGCCACAGCTCATAAGAAGGACATGGCTACCCAGGTGCGTACCCAAGTGGACTTATTATTAGATAACTTTATTCAATATGTAAAAATACCATAAAAGCAACAAATTATCCAAAACATGTTACAGATACAAGCTTAAAAGGAGTTAATAATCCATCAGTTTAAAAACCATATAATACAGTTTCAGTCCAAATATTAAAAGATTGCATTGCCCCTATCCCACATCCAAAGAATTCATCTACAGTCATGGGGACCATTCTTTAAAATGATAGATAATTATGGCAGGGAATCTACAGGTTACCGCTGCCCCTTGTGTTCCTTAGTCTGAATGTAGCCCTTAAAAGATTAGTGATACAAAAAAGTGTAAAAACATCTGTGGCCAATTTTAAAAATAACAGTGCCACCCGTGCCTGTTTGAATCTGGCTTTCTTTAAAATTCCCTTCAGGAAGAGTCTCCTGGGATAAGAGAAAAAAGGGCATAATAGGATTAAATGAAGGGTTTCCTGAGGAGATCTATGATCGCAGCCACAGGGCCCCTTCACCTCTATAGAAGGTGTGAACCCTGCCGCGTCCGCTAAAACGTTATGCAAGAGATTCAGCCTAAACCAGGTTATCAAAAATCTATCATGTGCACCTTTTATGCAAGACAGGTATGGTTCAATGCCTCTGACTGACCTAACTACTAGATGTTCCCTCACCGACGGCTTACCTAGCTCTGTGTCATCCCGGAGCATTGATGCATATTTAAAAAACCGGTCCTTAACCAGAGCCTTATCTTTCATACCCGCTTTAGAGGGGTTGGCAAATAGGTCTACAAAACCAATTTTCTCCAAAGTCTCCTTCACGTATTTGAGCCAGGGAATTTTTAGCCCATGATCGAGGGAAAGGCAGTCTTCTATAACCTGCCTACTGAAAGCCGCCTCCTCGTTTGCCCAGATCTTTATCCAACAGACTAAGGGTTTGACTGCCATACTGTCTCTGATATATTGGACACCCAGTTCTTCATGAACAATGTGGGCTGGCGTGCTCTGAGGTACTTTTAGCAGGCGCCGAAGATATATATTCTCTTCAGTTTGTAACTGTATGGCCTGGGTAAAACCCCACACCTCGCTTCCATACAGGACTTTGGCACAGCACATATCATTATATAATCTCAGTATCTGCTCAGGGGACCAACGACCTAACCTGTGCGCAAAGCTCATTATGGACCTGGTACAACTGGTCATAGCCGGACGCTTTTCTTTATCAAATGTTGAAAATGTAGTTGGTGATCAAATAAAGTCCCGAGGTATGAAAAGGACTGTACCTTTCCTAGGTGATGCGATCCAATTGTGTACTTATAGGATTTACCTGTTTTTTTCCCCACTTCAATTACATATGACTTTGCCAGGTTTGGCGATAAATTCAGATTCTCCATAAATGACACAAACCCGTCAATTAAAAGCTGCAACTCTTTGGGAGTACGAGCTAAAAGTACCGCATCATCTGCATAAAGCAGAACAGGGATCCCCGAGTACCTATCCTAGGGGTATCCACCTGTAGCATACTGATGAAAAGATCGGGTGGAATCCCATCCGGTCCAGACCATTTATATATAGTGTGAACAAAAAGGGGGCTAGTATGCAACCCTGTCTGACCCCACTAGAGCACAGAAAGGGTTCTGTGGTTTTCCCCTCCTGACAGGATCTGACCACTGCCGTGGTGTGCGAATGCAGGGATTTTAAAATGTTAATGAGCCCTGGATCCACACCAAGCCCACCCATAATCGCCCACAGTTTCCCTCGATTAACTCTATCAAAGGCCGCAGTCAGGTCCATGAATGCCAAATACATCGTCCCTTGGTTGACTATTGTGTATTTCGCCGAAATCAGGTACAGATTGAGGCATTGGTCGGTGGTAGATTTTCCAGGTCTGAAACCAAATTGGAGGTCGGTTATAACCCAATGCTCCTCTGCCCAGTCAATCAGCCGGTTTAAAACCACCCGTCCTAACACCTTCGCTGACACATCAATAAGGGAAATCAGGCGGTAACACTGTGGACTATCCCTATTACCTTATTTAAAAATAGGGACAATTGTGTCAGTGGTCCAAGGTACTGGCATTACCGTGTCCACTGCTGCGTTTATGACCCTAGTCAGGATTGCACCCAAAGATCCACTTTACTGATGAAAAGATCGGGTGGAATCCCTTCCGGGCCCGGGGCCTTATTCCTGGTTAGGCCTCCAATTCCAGTTTTTATCTCTCCCAATGAAAATCTTAATGGGGGTGTGACCTGTTCCCAGTGATCCTCCAGCAACTGGTTCGTGCTTGGGGTATAGTTATAAAGCCTTTGTAAGTGCTCGTGCCATTGCTCTGGCAGGATATTGTTACTCAATCCAGGTTTGTCAGCCTCTTGAAAGGATGGATTATTTATAATTCTCCAAAAGGCGGTAGAATCCCTTAGTGCCACCGCCTCTGATAAATCTTCCCAGGCGTGTGTCTGTAGTTGACTTTTGCGCCCTTTGACCGCCAACTTATTATTTTTCCGGCACAGGGTCACCCACTCCCTATCTCTTGGGGACATCTTTAAGGCATTTTTCAATTCTCTTAGAGCACGTGAGCATTGATGGTCAAACCATCTTGGGATGTCCAAATTTACCTTATGGACTGGGACTCTCAACAGGCTATCGACTATTTGAGCAACATCTTTGAAAGTGTCCACTAATTCTGCCCCTTCTATTTCAGGGTCTAAACACCTCTGGATAGCATATTTGCCCTCCTTTAGAAACGATTCATAGAAAGCCTCCCCATCAACCTGTGTCCAACGCAACCTCCTACCTTGATCAGTAGCCCTGGCCACCCCCCTCCCCACTCCAAGGCGTATCTGGACCTGGCATACATTGGCAAGTGATAAGGCAAGAGGATTATGGTCACTAAATGCGCTACAATCAATACTAAACAGTCACACAATTTTTGAGTGATGCGGAGACAAAAATGTAATCGATAAATGAGGCACAGCCTCTACCTTTAAATGTGGGGTGAACCATTTTGTCCTGCTTAGTAGTAACCAGATCCATTGTGTGTGTTAATGCATGTGTATTTAAAAAGCCACTAAGTTCCTTTCCCTCCTTTGTATGTTCCAGATGTGGACCATCCTGTAGAGTACACGTTGTCCAATCCCCAAGCAATACTCTCAGATTTGGGCACAAGTGACAATTAAAATCGCCTGCTAAAACCAGCCAAAGAGCACTCGGCCCTTGAACCTGTGACTGATTAATTCTTGTATCCAATTCATGTAGACTTGCAGAGCCCTGTCCATTTGAGTTAACATTATAAAAGTTTATAAAAAGTAACCTGTAACATTTGTTAAAAAATTTCAACCTCTGCACAACTTCCGAGCCCTAAGCTAGATCTAACCATCGTCACTGCAATGTGAGATCTACGTAAATAACCAGCCCTCCCCTGGCCCTACCTGACGAGGCCTTATGCGCTGGGCAAAAGAAGGTTTTATATCCTTCTGAAAAAAAGTTGTTATTAACTGGTTCCCAAGTTTCTTGTAAACAGATTTTCTGAAACTCCTGTATATAGAGTAGCCATTGCTTGTCCTTAAATTTAGAAGACAGGCCTGCTATATTCCAGGAGACTATTTTTCTATCTTTCCCAATTAGCCTATCTCTGCTGACAGTTGCCTGGGGGTTTTGAGGCCTGTGGGTTGGTTTACTTATGCCCCTAACCTCGTGGCCATATACCACCTGAGAATCACAGGTGTCTTGGTCTTCATCTGTCCCCAGGCTAAGCTCTCCGCCCCTCCATCTTTGGTCAGTGTTGAGCACCCAGCTGTTAAAAGCGGTGTCTGCTTCCCCCACCCGTTTTAGTCAATCGATGTCATCCAGATCTCCAAGTGGTGCAAAGGTGTTACTTTAGTGGCACTATATTAGCCTGCTAAAGATCACCCTCCTGTCAGCCCACATTTCCATGAGGCATGTTAGGGTTGACCGAGTGTCTGTAGAAAAAACCCAGCGGAAGTATTTTAATACTTGAGTCCGCATTAGCTAAATAAGGCCCTCTACTCTTGGCAAGGGTCTTGCGCACACGTTCGGGGAACCTAAGTGTCACGATCACACAGTCCCTTTGTGGTAAATAAAATAAATATTACCGGACTGAATTTCATGCGGAATCTTAAAATAAAGTAAAATAGCTCAAAATAACAAGAGGCAGAATCCGTGGTATAAGAGGTTTTCTAATGGGCTTTATTCCATTCAAAATGGCCGACTCGAGTGGCGGCCTTCAGGTTCCGTCACCACGAGGGTTCAGGAAGTGAAGTACAATATTTTGTTGATAGACATACATTTTTATAATAAGTGCATTACAATGAAACGAAGGTAGAAGGCGTAACATTTGATAAGAAAAATGACGTGACAGTGACATAATCGAAACTAGGCGTAATAAGGAATAAAAGAAACATAATTGGTTAGGATTATCAGACATAGGTGGATCTATAAGATAATACTTGGCATAGATGCGCGCGCGGCAGCATGACGTGTGATTGACGTGCAACTAGGGGGTGAAGGGGACTTGACATTTAGCTCTACATATGGAGACGAAAAGTCTGGGGGGTCACGTCAACCTAATCCCAAATCATATCTAACATCCTATGTTTAAAGAACTATGTTATCCACAAGGAAGGACACTCGGACAGAATCTATTCTATACTGACTGTGTGCGTGTACAAGCGTCTAAGTGTCTATATGAGATGCGAGGGGCAGAAAACTTTCCATGGCAACAGGGCTATGAATCACTTGCATGAAGACAGAGAAGCCTGGCCTTTTGCTTGGTAACTGGAAGAATATTTACTTAAACTACTAGGCAGGAATGCATCGGCTGAGGGGGAAAATAGATAATTCGAAGGTGAAATACAGCTTCTTGGCAGGCATGCGAAAACTGGCCGAGGCAGGCACTGTTAGCTGCACAGGGAGTAGGACAAAGTTCATGGATACAGATGCGAGCTCAAGCTGAAGCTGTCAGAGACAGAGAGCAGGGAAAGGCTTTGAGGACAGAATCGGGCCTACTCGCCTGAACTGTAAAAATGGAGTAACTTAGCCATATAAAGTCGGTGGCCTTTTATACTTAGGGATCGAATATCCAGCCCATTGATGGCGGATCTGACAGAGAACATGTTGACGGTAGACACACATATGTTTGCGTCTTAGAAACTGGAACTGGAGGGAACATACATGTATTTGTAACATGCATATAGAACCGTTGGGGTCCAAGATAGGGGACATAACTGATCAGGAAAATCCACATTTCCACATTCCCTCCTTGTCCCCTTCTTGCCCTTCAAGAGACATCAATCTTCATTATTCCATCGATTTGCTCATGGAGCATCATTTCTTCTTCCTTCTTCTTCCGGGATCTTGAACGAGAACTTTGATGTGGAATACACGATGTGGCACACAGACCACAAATCGCTGGTCCACATTGCAGGCATAAACAACAACTGAAGAGCATAAGAAGGCCAATACCTAGGAAGGATAGAACTCTCCATCCCCAGGCTGATATCACACTCCAAAACCACCCGGACCACGTCCAAGTGCCTGGATTCTCGTGTATCTGGCTTACAATCTTATGAAGGCGTGTTATAGCTTTATATACAGATGGCGAATTTTCTGGTATGAATATGCAGCAGCTGGATCCGATGACCCTGCAAGCTCCGCCCCTATCGGCCAGGATGACGTCAAGGACAAGACGATTCTGGAGAACAACAATTCTCATCACTGATTGTTCCTCTGTCAGATTGCCTAGGGCGGCTATAGTCTCGTTTACTACGGCTTCAAGAGTCTTGGTGAGTCTGCGTATCAGCTTACTATTTGATATTGTACCTATATAGGGAAAGATACCTTTATTGAAATCTACATACTTGTCCCATGCCGTCTCAGTATAATCGACAACTGGGAGATCTCTTCGCTCTCTATTGTGTACTAAATGAACATTTCGATAATAATCAGGGGGAGCTAGAAATACAGGTGGCAAAAGGAATGCGATGTAACAGGTACCATCCCAATCTAGAGGCAGACGCATATATGCCGTCTGACCACATATAAAGTAAGAATGGCGAGAAGCTCTAAATGAAGATTTACCTTGATCACTATATTCTACTGTAGTAACGCATTGGCTATGGCCCATATGTATGGAACCAACTTTTCTCACACATAATTCACCCTTAACTGGAAATACTGACATGGTGGGCAGAATTAGTTCAACTTCGGATTTGACATTCAAAATCATAAGATTAGGCGTAAAATTACCTAATTTATACACTTCATTTTCTAAATCAGTTCCTGTTCTACTAAGGTGACCCTCCTTATTAGGGTGACAGACTTTGAATAAAACTAGATTCAGATTTCCCCATATCCAATGTTGCTGATAAACTGCTGTGTCTGGGTCTATGGAATTTAATAAACTAAACCATGCTCCACAGGAGCCATTGTGTGTGAACGGATGTGGAAAGAAAGGCAGAACTCCTTTGTTATTCTGATAGGGAGGAAGTCTGCCACACACCCAACAATTGGTGGCATTACTAGTCTGATGGGAATGATGTAACATACTAATGAATGTGTTATTGCGCAGCGCAAGTCTATAGGACAACTCATGTGGGGGTAATTCACTAAAAGAATGGTCATCAGTTATATTGAAAGTACGTTTAGAAACAGGATAATACATATGCAACAATATACTTGCAGTAACTATTAAAAAACTCAAGGAAAACAAAATTAATAAAGTCACAATACAGTGGTTACGCAGTAATTTACAATACGCCTGTCGTTTCAACATTTCTCGGGTATTTTCTCTACTCAGGTCCAAGGGATACATGTCGGAGACAATTCAACCGCTTCACCTTGGAGAGGACTTAAACAATCAAATTGCTCGACTGTTTGGGCCTAAGCTTTAATTTATAGCACTGAGAGTCATTCTGTTCAACAAAAGGAAGTTTTGAATCAGTCTGTGAGGGAGTGCAGGGCACAGTGTCTATATCTGAAGGTAGTCCATGAAATTTTTTGACGTGACTTGAATGAATCCACCCTTTGCGTCCCTCGATCTTCACGGCTGTTCTTGTGGTCAACAGGACCAACTTGGGTGCTTTCCACCTGGGCTCCAGTTGACTTTTCCTGTCGAAATTTCTCACAAAGACAAGATTACCCGGAACAACGTCATGGGGTTTCGCCTCAGTGTTGTCGGGAAAGGCTGCAGCTACCTGTGAACGAGAAGATTGTAGTGCAGACATCAAGGAAGCCAAGTAATCTGTCAGCATATTACAGTCAATGTCAGTTATTTTGCGTGGTATAGGCGTCCCCCACATATTCGGTGGTCTACCAAAGATCACCTCATACGGGGATAGCCCTGTTCTAGAGTGTGCTACCATTCTCATGTAAAAGAGTGCAACTGGTAATGCTACTATCCAGTCGACACCTTTCTCTCTACATATTTTGGACAGTCTGATTTTCAAAGTTTGATTATGTCGTTCCACGAGACCTGCTGCCTCGGGGTGTCTGACACAGTGGAATTTCCACTGATATCCCAACAAAAGTGAGACATGTTTCATTAATTCGGATGAGAAAGGCTGGCCATTATCTGAATATACAACACGTGGTAAACCGTACCGTGGGAAGAATTCTCGAACTAACTGTTTGGCAGTAGTCGGGGCAGTGTAATCTGATACGGGATACGCCTCTGTCCAACGGGAGAGAGCGCAGACAACTACGAGAACATATTTGAATCCTCGACAACGTTCCATCTGAATATAATCCATCTGGAGGACTTCAAAAGGATGGTCAGGAGGCTGAAATCCACCCTGCTCTACGGGAACACTCTTTCCTGGATTAAACTGACAACATATCATACAGGTACGAACTTTTTGTTTAGCTGCTGCTCGTAAATGTTTGTTGAACCAAATGTGCTGAATGCTGTCTAGCATAGCCTTCTCTCCTAAATGTGCTGGACTGTGAACTGTAGCTATAATGGCTTGAACCATGGAATCAGGGAGAAACCATACAGATTTCTCCTTCGTCATCCATCCTTGATCTGTCTGGATCCCTCCTAGTTCAGTCCACTTCTTTATTTCTTCTGCTGTGGCATGTGTCTGTATGTCAATTACGTCAAGTGCGGGATCCTTAATTGTCATACACTGTGTTGGTGTCTGAACTATTGGCTTTGTCATGTCTAATGTGCGATTCTGAGCAGTCTGTTTAGCTGTTCTGTCAGCTAAATCATTTCCTTGAGAAATGGTATCAGTAACCTTCGTGTGTGCTTTACATTTCATAATCGATATAGCAGTGGGTAAATGTATTGCGTCTAACAAGGCATGAATGAGGGGTCCGTGCTGAATGTGGGCACCATGGGACGTTAAATAACCTCTCTCTCGCCATAGCACGCCGAAGTCGTGTACAACTCCGAATGCATAACGTGAGTCAGTGTATACATTAACTTTCTTATTTGTGGCTTGAATACAGGCTTGCGTTAGAGCAATAAGTTCCGCTGCTTGGGCTGACAGAGTATCTATACAATGTGTCTCAATAACGTCAGTGTCTGTTGTGACTGCATACGCGGCCACTAAATCTCCTGTACTTGTTCTCATGCATGATCCGTCTACATACAACGTCAGGTCTGGATCTAACAATGGAACGTCTGTCAAGTCTTGTCTAGGTTTCGTCTTTATTTCAATGATTTCAACACAATCATGAGCTAGTGGGTCTGTTCCAATTACAGGTAATAGTGTAGCAGGATTCAATGTATTACACCGTCGGATCTCTATGTGTGGTTGAAACAATGTCAGTTCATAACCGGTAAGTCTTGCTATGGTCAAGTGTTGTGTTTGTGTTCGGTTCACAAGAATCTCTACTGCATGTGGTACTTGTACTGTCAATGGGTGTCCTAATACTATGGCATCGCTTTGTCTGATTGCTAAAGCTGTCGCTGCCACTGATTTCAGGCATGCAGGCAAAGCCTGAGCTACGGGATCTAATGTACTGGAAAAATAAGCACATGGCTTGCGTGATCCTGCTTGATCCTGAGTGAGTACTGACAAGGCAGTACCTTCGCGTTCTGTAACAAAGAGTGTAAAAGGTTTGCTATAACATGGTGTTGCTAAAACAGGTGCTTGACATAAGGCTTCCTTTAGGCTTTCAAAAGCTTGTGTATGTTCCTGAGTCCAAGGGAGAACAGTCGATGTGGCTGCCTCCTGTGTGGTTAACTGAATGAGTGGTTTTGCTAGAAATGCGTACTGAGGGATCCACTGCCTACAATAGGAAGTGAGGCCTATGAAAGCTCGCACCTCCTTCTGTGTCTGGGGTATTGACATATTAGCAATTAACTGGATGCGATCTGGTGTAAGCTGCCTTCCCTCCTTGGACAGCGAGTGACCAAGATAAATAACTCGCTGAACACAGAATTGCAGCTTAGAAGGGGACACCTTGTGCCCCTTGTTGGCTAGGAAATGTAAAACTGTCAGAGAAGCTTTTTCACATTCTGGCTCGCTTCTCGCGGTGATCAGCAGATCATCGACATATTGAAGCAGTGCTGTATTGACTGGCATGTGGATACTGTCAAGTTCTCGTTTCAGTGCTTGGCTGTAGATGCTGGGGCTTTCTGTGAATCCTTTGGGAGCGCGTGAGAATTTAAAGCTGCGCCCATTTAAACTGAATCCGAACAAGTATTGGCTTTCCGGATCTATTGGGACGCTGAAAAAGGCATTCTTGAGATCGATTACAGTAAAGAATGTTGCTTCGGAATCAATTGTTGTCAACAATGATGATATATCAGGGACCACAGGGAATTGTGGTACAATACACTTGTTTAGTTCACGCAAATCAATAACCAATCGGTATACTGGTGGAGCAGTAGGATCAGTTCGTTTAAGAATCGGAATTATCGGTGAATTACATACATTGGAGTCTGTTTCTACAACTACTCCCTGGGCAATTAGCTCATCAATGATTTTCAGCAAAGCCACTACAGCATCATGCGGTAACTTGTATTGTCGCATTCGTGGTAGTACCACTCCTGCTTTCAATGTAACTCGATAGGGTGTAATGTTCATGCAGCCAACATCCGTAGGGCCTTGTGCCCATAGATGTACTGGTAAAGTCTGTAGTCGGGGATCCATGTCTCTAGACACATAGTGACCTTTAAAATCACGCAAAAACAACCTTACTCCTTCCGGAGAACAACATATTATGGCTCCTAGTGCTTTCAGAGTTTTAATTCCTAACAGATTTTCTGGGCATGATTTAGTAAGCAATAAATCTGTAGTTCGTGTCAAAGGTCCTATCGTAAGTGGTAGAGGCTGTGATACTTCATTAACAATAGGTTTTCCCGAAAAACCAAGGGAAACATTTTGAGAGCCTGAGAGGGGTGCCCCTGGAACTTCACTACGTTTTATAGTTGTTCGACTTGCCCCTGTATCGAGTAAGAATTTTCTATCTTGACCTAACAATTCACTATGTACATAAGGTCCTTCTTGATCTACCGGAATCTCGATAAGCGGTAAGTCAACTTCCCTCTCTAGGCTGGTTCATGCGTACCGCTGATACTCAGGGTATTCATACTGTGCAGTCTGATACATTTGTTGTGTTGTGGTTTGTGTGGCAGTAGCAGGCAACGGTGGTGCAGCTGGCACAAACTGTATGGGTTGCTGTGAGGCTGGCATGGACTGTTGCTGAACTGGCATGGACTGTCCATGCTGCATAGCTCCTTGTTCATTCTGATCTTGTCTAACTAATCGTGGTCTCTCTTTTGCAATACCTGTAGCTATATTACGTTTCAGGACTGGACAATCGTGTACATGATGGCCCAGTTGTTTACAATAATTGCAGGTTCCCTTTACAGGAACAGCAGAATCACCAGAGTGTGTCACACCCTTTTTGTGACCATCTGCTGGTACTGTCTGAGAAACTAGCATTTTCATTTTTGTATCCTTCATGCGTCTATGCTCGTGTTCTTGTTCATCCCTAATTCTATTGTGATGATACTGTAACATTTGTAGCATTTGCGACGGAGTGTTACTTTGCCAGGTACTCTCGAATTTCAATATTCTATTCTTTACTGGAGGTAATGCATTTTCCACTAATTTTGTCACAAATAAATGTGGATATGAATCACTACTTGCTTTTATACCACTATTTATACCAAAACATTTTTCAAATCTGGCATAATAATCGCTTGTGTCTTCATCTTGCTTTTGTTTACAGGCTGTGATTGCACCCCAATCTTCCTTTTTTGTAGTTAATAAACGTGGCAGTACCTGTACTAGTAAACCTGGTAACAATTTAACTTTATCCCCGAGCCCTGAACCTGCAGTTCGGCCCCTTTCTTCCTCTGCTAACATAGGCTATGGTCTCTGACTGTCTTGCAGAGTTCCCTGATTCGGACACTTCATCTTGCTCAAACTCGTCTGTTCCCAATCTTTCTTCATGAATACGCTCTATTTCTTTACGGATTTTTCGGCACATGGCTATTATACAATTTTGTTTATCGTGTCTCCCTTCTGATATATTCTGACTCCATCTTGTCAGAGTAAGCATTGCATTCGGGTCTACCCCCGGACGATCTTGATTTCTGATCACACAGTTTATGAGGAAACGTAACAGTTCCCCCTGTATTTCTACTTTCTGGAATTCCATAGCTCTGTTAATACATCCTGGATCTCGTCCTGTTTGAACAAAATGATATATGTTATCTAGATGCGTAGTCATTCCTGGTAACCTTGCTAAATACTCTGCGGCTCGTCTGATACGTAATGATGCCAGGACCATTTCATCCTCTTTACCAACCACCGGGTCATATCTACAATTTACAAGGAGTTCCTTAAGCGTACGTTCATTTACGAATTTTGGTGTACGTGAATGTGTTGACTCTTGAAAAACAAGTTTATTTATTCTAGGTGGTGTAAAAGTACTGCTAGCACCTCCCGTGGCCCCATCTGGGGCGTCGGGTGTGAAAGGGTTCGTCGAACGTGACACCGCAACTATGGGTGTTGATACCCCTGTAGAGTCGACTGCGGAGACAGATGCGGAAACAGATGTGCTTGCCGAAGCTTGTGTCGGGACTTGCTGTTGCACGGGAACAGATACCTGATCCTGACGTTGAACCCCTCCGCCAGACGGTCTATGTGGTGTGGCGTTAGCATACTCGGGAGCTGCGTCATCTAGATATGAGGAAAGAAAAACATCTTCTGCGGTTCTGGGATGTCCTTTTGGATGTACCTTAATTGGAAATAATGGGGGTGGCAAGTCTTTTGGTATTTCTGGAGCAGCCTTAGGTAGTCCTTCGGCTAGAAGGGGATACATACCATTCATAAGAGCATTTCTTTGTCTATTTACTTGTTCTGATTTCACTCGGATACCTTCCTCAATTAATAGATTTTCTTGAACTTTATTTGAACTTTCTTTACTCCTCTCTTCTTGTTTACGTGCTTTTTCTGTTCGTCTATGAGATTCTTTACGCCATAACTCAACAGCGTCTTTCTGTGACTGTCTGACCTTTCTTTTCCATAACTCTTCCTCCACTTTCATGATGCACTCTGCATCCCAGGTTCCCGCTGCGGGCCACCTTTGACTTTCCGGTAATCCCTTGGTATAATCTACCCATAGATCAAGAAACAATATGGCATCTAAGCCATGTTTATGGTACATGAAATGTCCTGGAGTGTCTCTAGGAGGAATAGGAACTGCTTCTTCAAGCACCCCTTTTCTGGTAGTAATCTGTCTTAACTTCGAGAAGAGCGGCATATTGACAACTGACCTGATACTTACTCTTGAACTTACTTAATACGAGAAACACAATAATGAACAGTGAACAATGAACAGTCATTCATACCACAATATGCAAGACATTTTCTGAATACTTTAAACATTAAACATTAAACATTTAATAATGGTCGACAATGATGACAGTCTGCTTAACTAATCACCACGCTGAATTCTTGACAATAACTGAATACTTCGGAATACTTGATATACTGCTAAACAGTACATATACACTGCTAAACAGTGCAGACCGGATTTGTGTACCCAAATCCGTCTTGACCGGCACAACCTATGTGCGCGTCAACACGCCTCCCCGGCGATGGTACTCACCGAGTAGCTCCTTGAAACGGAAGGCCTCAGAGAATGGACAGGACTCGATAACTGCGGACATCGGACCCTCTGGACGTCGGGATTTCGGAAAACCTGGTGGGCCTCTGTATACCTCGGATCTTGCTCTCTCAGCTAGGCTCTGGTCGGGATACTTCGCACTTCTCACCGCCTCGTCTGGGTTGATCGCAGCCTCAGTCGCCCCCGCTTGACCGGAGGGAGCTTACAGGAAATCCTGCTGGTACGCGTTTATGGTCCGTCCAGCTGTGGCAGGAGACCGGGCCTGCAACGCACCGCCGGCGCGTGAGATGAGAAAGTGTCCCTGTTCGGGCGCCATTATGTGGTAAATAAAATAAATATTACCGGACTGAATTTCATGCGGAATCTTAAAATAAAGTAAAATAGCTCAAAATAACAAGAGGCAGAATCCGTGGTATAAGAGGTTTTCTAATGGGCTTTATTCCATTCAAAATGGCCGACTCGAGTGGCGGCCTTCAGGTTCCGTCACCACGAGGGTTCAGGAAGTGAAGTACAATATTTTGTTGATAGACATACATTTTTATAATAAGTGCATTACAATGAAACGAAGGTAGAAGGCGTAACATTTGATAAGAAAAATGACGTGACAGTGACATAATCGAAACTAGGCGTAATAAGGAATAAAAGAAACATAATTGGTTAGGATTATCAGACATAGGTGGATCTATAAGATAATACTTGGCATAGATGCGCGCGCGGCAGCATGACGTGTGATTGACGTGCAACTAGGGGGTGAAGGGGACTTGACATTTAGCTCTACATATGGAGACGAAAAGTCTGGGGGGTCACGTCAACCTAATCCCAAATCATATCTAACATCCTATGTTTAAAGAACTATGTTATCCACAAGGAAGGACACTCGGACAGAATCTATTCTATACTGACTGTGTGCGTGTACAAGCGTCTAAGTGTCTATATGAGATGCGAGGGGCAGAAAACTTTCCATGGCAACAGGGCTATGAATCACTTGCATGAAGACAGAGAAGCCTGGCCTTTTGCTTGGTAACTGGAAGAATATTTACTTAAACTACTAGGCAGGAATGCATCGGCTGAGGGGGAAAATAGATAATTCGAAGGTGAAATACAGCTTCTTGGCAGGCATGCGAAAACTGGCCGAGGCAGGCACTGTTAGCTGCACAGGGAGTAGGACAAAGTTCATGGATACAGATGCGAGCTCAAGCTGAAGCTGTCAGAGACAGAGAGCAGGGAAAGGCTTTGAGGACAGAATCGGGCCTACTCGCCTGAACTGTAAAAATGGAGTAACTTAGCCATATAAAGTCGGTGGCCTTTTATACTTAGGGATCGAATATCCAGCCCATTGATGGCGGATCTGACAGAGAACATGTTGACGGTAGACACACATATGTTTGCGTCTTAGAAACTGGAACTGGAGGGAACATACATGTATTTGTAACATGCATATAGAACCGTTGGGGTCCAAGATAGGGGACATAACTGATCAGGAAAATCCACATTTCCACATTCCCTCCTTGTCCCCTTCTTGCCCTTCAAGAGACATCAATCTTCATTATTCCATCGATTTGCTCATGGAGCATCATTTCTTCTTCCTTCTTCTTCCGGGATCTTGAACGAGAACTTTGATGTGGAATACACGATGTGGCACACAGACCACAAATCGCTGGTCCACATTGCAGGCATAAACAACAACTGAAGAGCATAAGAAGGCCAATACCTAGGAAGGATAGAACTCTCCATCCCCAGGCTGATATCACACTCCAAAACCACCCGGACCACGTCCAAGTGCCTGGATTCTCGTGTATCTGGCTTACAATCTTATGAAGGCGTGTTATAGCTTTATATACAGATGGCGAATTTTCTGGTATGAATATGCAGCAGCTGGATCCGATGACCCTGCAAGCTCCGCCCCTATCGGCCAGGATGACGTCAAGGACAAGACGATTCTGGAGAACAACAATTCTCATCACTGATTGTTCCTCTGTCAGATTGCCTAGGGCGGCTATAGTCTCGTTTACTACGGCTTCAAGAGTCTTGGTGAGTCTGCGTATCAGCTTACTATTTGATATTGTACCTATATAGGGAAAGATACCTTTATTGAAATCTACATACTTGTCCCATGCCGTCTCAGTATAATCGACAACTGGGAGATCTCTTCGCTCTCTATTGTGTACTAAATGAACATTTCGATAATAATCAGGGGGAGCTAGAAATACAGGTGGCAAAAGGAATGCGATGTAACAGGTACCATCCCAATCTAGAGGCAGACGCATATATGCCGTCTGACCACATATAAAGTAAGAATGGCGAGAAGCTCTAAATGAAGATTTACCTTGATCACTATATTCTACTGTAGTAACGCATTGGCTATGGCCCATATGTATGGAACCAACTTTTCTCACACATAATTCACCCTTAACTGGAAATACTGACATGGTGGGCAGAATTAGTTCAACTTCGGATTTGACATTCAAAATCATAAGATTAGGCGTAAAATTACCTAATTTATACACTTCATTTTCTAAATCAGTTCCTGTTCTACTAAGGTGACCCTCCTTATTAGGGTGACAGACTTTGAATAAAACTAGATTCAGATTTCCCCATATCCAATGTTGCTGATAAACTGCTGTGTCTGGGTCTATGGAATTTAATAAACTAAACCATGCTCCACAGGAGCCATTGTGTGTGAACGGATGTGGAAAGAAAGGCAGAACTCCTTTGTTATTCTGATAGGGAGGAAGTCTGCCACACACCCAACAATTGGTGGCATTACTAGTCTGATGGGAATGATGTAACATACTAATGAATGTGTTATTGCGCAGCGCAAGTCTATAGGACAACTCATGTGGGGGTAATTCACTAAAAGAATGGTCATCAGTTATATTGAAAGTACGTTTAGAAACAGGATAATACATATGCAACAATATACTTGCAGTAACTATTAAAAAACTCAAGGAAAACAAAATTAATAAAGTCACAATACAGTGGTTACGCAGTAATTTACAATACGCCTGTCGTTTCAACATTTCTCGGGTATTTTCTCTACTCAGGTCCAAGGGATACATGTCGGAGACAATTCAACCGCTTCACCTTGGAGAGGACTTAAACAATCAAATTGCTCGACTGTTTGGGCCTAAGCTTTAATTTATAGCACTGAGAGTCATTCTGTTCAACAAAAGGAAGTTTTGAATCAGTCTGTGAGGGAGTGCAGGGCACAGTGTCTATATCTGAAGGTAGTCCATGAAATTTTTTGACGTGACTTGAATGAATCCACCCTTTGCGTCCCTCGATCTTCACGGCTGTTCTTGTGGTCAACAGGACCAACTTGGGTGCTTTCCACCTGGGCTCCAGTTGACTTTTCCTGTCGAAATTTCTCACAAAGACAAGATTACCCGGAACAACGTCATGGGGTTTCGCCTCAGTGTTGTCGGGAAAGGCTGCAGCTACCTGTGAACGAGAAGATTGTAGTGCAGACATCAAGGAAGCCAAGTAATCTGTCAGCATATTACAGTCAATGTCAGTTATTTTGCGTGGTATAGGCGTCCCCCACATATTCGGTGGTCTACCAAAGATCACCTCATACGGGGATAGCCCTGTTCTAGAGTGTGCTACCATTCTCATGTAAAAGAGTGCAACTGGTAATGCTACTATCCAGTCGACACCTTTCTCTCTACATATTTTGGACAGTCTGATTTTCAAAGTTTGATTATGTCGTTCCACGAGACCTGCTGCCTCGGGGTGTCTGACACAGTGGAATTTCCACTGATATCCCAACAAAAGTGAGACATGTTTCATTAATTCGGATGAGAAAGGCTGGCCATTATCTGAATATACAACACGTGGTAAACCGTACCGTGGGAAGAATTCTCGAACTAACTGTTTGGCAGTAGTCGGGGCAGTGTAATCTGATACGGGATACGCCTCTGTCCAACGGGAGAGAGCGCAGACAACTACGAGAACATATTTGAATCCTCGACAACGTTCCATCTGAATATAATCCATCTGGAGGACTTCAAAAGGATGGTCAGGAGGCTGAAATCCACCCTGCTCTACGGGAACACTCTTTCCTGGATTAAACTGACAACATATCATACAGGTACGAACTTTTTGTTTAGCTGCTGCTCGTAAATGTTTGTTGAACCAAATGTGCTGAATGCTGTCTAGCATAGCCTTCTCTCCTAAATGTGCTGGACTGTGAACTGTAGCTATAATGGCTTGAACCATGGAATCAGGGAGAAACCATACAGATTTCTCCTTCGTCATCCATCCTTGATCTGTCTGGATCCCTCCTAGTTCAGTCCACTTCTTTATTTCTTCTGCTGTGGCATGTGTCTGTATGTCAATTACGTCAAGTGCGGGATCCTTAATTGTCATACACTGTGTTGGTGTCTGAACTATTGGCTTTGTCATGTCTAATGTGCGATTCTGAGCAGTCTGTTTAGCTGTTCTGTCAGCTAAATCATTTCCTTGAGAAATGGTATCAGTAACCTTCGTGTGTGCTTTACATTTCATAATCGATATAGCAGTGGGTAAATGTATTGCGTCTAACAAGGCATGAATGAGGGGTCCGTGCTGAATGTGGGCACCATGGGACGTTAAATAACCTCTCTCTCGCCATAGCACGCCGAAGTCGTGTACAACTCCGAATGCATAACGTGAGTCAGTGTATACATTAACTTTCTTATTTGTGGCTTGAATACAGGCTTGCGTTAGAGCAATAAGTTCCGCTGCTTGGGCTGACAGAGTATCTATACAATGTGTCTCAATAACGTCAGTGTCTGTTGTGACTGCATACGCGGCCACTAAATCTCCTGTACTTGTTCTCATGCATGATCCGTCTACATACAACGTCAGGTCTGGATCTAACAATGGAACGTCTGTCAAGTCTTGTCTAGGTTTCGTCTTTATTTCAATGATTTCAACACAATCATGAGCTAGTGGGTCTGTTCCAATTACAGGTAATAGTGTAGCAGGATTCAATGTATTACACCGTCGGATCTCTATGTGTGGTTGAAACAATGTCAGTTCATAACCGGTAAGTCTTGCTATGGTCAAGTGTTGTGTTTGTGTTCGGTTCACAAGAATCTCTACTGCATGTGGTACTTGTACTGTCAATGGGTGTCCTAATACTATGGCATCGCTTTGTCTGATTGCTAAAGCTGTCGCTGCCACTGATTTCAGGCATGCAGGCAAAGCCTGAGCTACGGGATCTAATGTACTGGAAAAATAAGCACATGGCTTGCGTGATCCTGCTTGATCCTGAGTGAGTACTGACAAGGCAGTACCTTCGCGTTCTGTAACAAAGAGTGTAAAAGGTTTGCTATAACATGGTGTTGCTAAAACAGGTGCTTGACATAAGGCTTCCTTTAGGCTTTCAAAAGCTTGTGTATGTTCCTGAGTCCAAGGGAGAACAGTCGATGTGGCTGCCTCCTGTGTGGTTAACTGAATGAGTGGTTTTGCTAGAAATGCGTACTGAGGGATCCACTGCCTACAATAGGAAGTGAGGCCTATGAAAGCTCGCACCTCCTTCTGTGTCTGGGGTATTGACATATTAGCAATTAACTGGATGCGATCTGGTGTAAGCTGCCTTCCCTCCTTGGACAGCGAGTGACCAAGATAAATAACTCGCTGAACACAGAATTGCAGCTTAGAAGGGGACACCTTGTGCCCCTTGTTGGCTAGGAAATGTAAAACTGTCAGAGAAGCTTTTTCACATTCTGGCTCGCTTCTCGCGGTGATCAGCAGATCATCGACATATTGAAGCAGTGCTGTATTGACTGGCATGTGGATACTGTCAAGTTCTCGTTTCAGTGCTTGGCTGTAGATGCTGGGGCTTTCTGTGAATCCTTTGGGAGCGCGTGAGAATTTAAAGCTGCGCCCATTTAAACTGAATCCGAACAAGTATTGGCTTTCCGGATCTATTGGGACGCTGAAAAAGGCATTCTTGAGATCGATTACAGTAAAGAATGTTGCTTCGGAATCAATTGTTGTCAACAATGATGATATATCAGGGACCACAGGGAATTGTGGTACAATACACTTGTTTAGTTCACGCAAATCAATAACCAATCGGTATACTGGTGGAGCAGTAGGATCAGTTCGTTTAAGAATCGGAATTATCGGTGAATTACATACATTGGAGTCTGTTTCTACAACTACTCCCTGGGCAATTAGCTCATCAATGATTTTCAGCAAAGCCACTACAGCATCATGCGGTAACTTGTATTGTCGCATTCGTGGTAGTACCACTCCTGCTTTCAATGTAACTCGATAGGGTGTAATGTTCATGCAGCCAACATCCGTAGGGCCTTGTGCCCATAGATGTACTGGTAAAGTCTGTAGTCGGGGATCCATGTCTCTAGACACATAGTGACCTTTAAAATCACGCAAAAACAACCTTACTCCTTCCGGAGAACAACATATTATGGCTCCTAGTGCTTTCAGAGTTTTAATTCCTAACAGATTTTCTGGGCATGATTTAGTAAGCAATAAATCTGTAGTTCGTGTCAAAGGTCCTATCGTAAGTGGTAGAGGCTGTGATACTTCATTAACAATAGGTTTTCCCGAAAAACCAAGGGAAACATTTTGAGAGCCTGAGAGGGGTGCCCCTGGAACTTCACTACGTTTTATAGTTGTTCGACTTGCCCCTGTATCGAGTAAGAATTTTCTATCTTGACCTAACAATTCACTATGTACATAAGGTCCTTCTTGATCTACCGGAATCTCGATAAGCGGTAAGTCAACTTCCCTCTCTAGGCTGGTTCATGCGTACCGCTGATACTCAGGGTATTCATACTGTGCAGTCTGATACATTTGTTGTGTTGTGGTTTGTGTGGCAGTAGCAGGCAACGGTGGTGCAGCTGGCACAAACTGTATGGGTTGCTGTGAGGCTGGCATGGACTGTTGCTGAACTGGCATGGACTGTCCATGCTGCATAGCTCCTTGTTCATTCTGATCTTGTCTAACTAATCGTGGTCTCTCTTTTGCAATACCTGTAGCTATATTACGTTTCAGGACTGGACAATCGTGTACATGATGGCCCAGTTGTTTACAATAATTGCAGGTTCCCTTTACAGGAACAGCAGAATCACCAGAGTGTGTCACACCCTTTTTGTGACCATCTGCTGGTACTGTCTGAGAAACTAGCATTTTCATTTTTGTATCCTTCATGCGTCTATGCTCGTGTTCTTGTTCATCCCTAATTCTATTGTGATGATACTGTAACATTTGTAGCATTTGCGACGGAGTGTTACTTTGCCAGGTACTCTCGAATTTCAATATTCTATTCTTTACTGGAGGTAATGCATTTTCCACTAATTTTGTCACAAATAAATGTGGATATGAATCACTACTTGCTTTTATACCACTATTTATACCAAAACATTTTTCAAATCTGGCATAATAATCGCTTGTGTCTTCATCTTGCTTTTGTTTACAGGCTGTGATTGCACCCCAATCTTCCTTTTTTGTAGTTAATAAACGTGGCAGTACCTGTACTAGTAAACCTGGTAACAATTTAACTTTATCCCCGAGCCCTGAACCTGCAGTTCGGCCCCTTTCTTCCTCTGCTAACATAGGCTATGGTCTCTGACTGTCTTGCAGAGTTCCCTGATTCGGACACTTCATCTTGCTCAAACTCGTCTGTTCCCAATCTTTCTTCATGAATACGCTCTATTTCTTTACGGATTTTTCGGCACATGGCTATTATACAATTTTGTTTATCGTGTCTCCCTTCTGATATATTCTGACTCCATCTTGTCAGAGTAAGCATTGCATTCGGGTCTACCCCCGGACGATCTTGATTTCTGATCACACAGTTTATGAGGAAACGTAACAGTTCCCCCTGTATTTCTACTTTCTGGAATTCCATAGCTCTGTTAATACATCCTGGATCTCGTCCTGTTTGAACAAAATGATATATGTTATCTAGATGCGTAGTCATTCCTGGTAACCTTGCTAAATACTCTGCGGCTCGTCTGATACGTAATGATGCCAGGACCATTTCATCCTCTTTACCAACCACCGGGTCATATCTACAATTTACAAGGAGTTCCTTAAGCGTACGTTCATTTACGAATTTTGGTGTACGTGAATGTGTTGACTCTTGAAAAACAAGTTTATTTATTCTAGGTGGTGTAAAAGTACTGCTAGCACCTCCCGTGGCCCCATCTGGGGCGTCGGGTGTGAAAGGGTTCGTCGAACGTGACACCGCAACTATGGGTGTTGATACCCCTGTAGAGTCGACTGCGGAGACAGATGCGGAAACAGATGTGCTTGCCGAAGCTTGTGTCGGGACTTGCTGTTGCACGGGAACAGATACCTGATCCTGACGTTGAACCCCTCCGCCAGACGGTCTATGTGGTGTGGCGTTAGCATACTCGGGAGCTGCGTCATCTAGATATGAGGAAAGAAAAACATCTTCTGCGGTTCTGGGATGTCCTTTTGGATGTACCTTAATTGGAAATAATGGGGGTGGCAAGTCTTTTGGTATTTCTGGAGCAGCCTTAGGTAGTCCTTCGGCTAGAAGGGGATACATACCATTCATAAGAGCATTTCTTTGTCTATTTACTTGTTCTGATTTCACTCGGATACCTTCCTCAATTAATAGATTTTCTTGAACTTTATTTGAACTTTCTTTACTCCTCTCTTCTTGTCTACGTGCTTTTTCTGTTCGTCTATGAGATTCTTTACGCCATAACTCAACAGCGTCTTTCTGTGACTGTCTGACCTTTCTTTTCCATAACTCTTCCTCCACTTTCATGATGCACTCTGCATCCCAGGTTCCCGCTGCGGGCCACCTTTGACTTTCCGGTAATCCCTTGGTATAATCTACCCATAGATCAAGAAACAATATGGCATCTAAGCCATGTTTATGGTACATGAAATGTCCTGGAGTGTCTCTAGGAGGAATAGGAACTGCTTCTTCAAGCACCCCTTTTCTGGTAGTAATCTGTCTTAACTTCGAGAAGAGCGGCATATTGACAACTGACCTGATACTTACTCTTGAACTTACTTAATACGAGAAACACAATAATGAACAGTGAACAATGAACAGTCATTCATACCACAATATGCAAGACATTTTCTGAATACTTTAAACATTAAACATTAAACATTTAATAATGGTCGACAATGATGACAGTCTGCTTAACTAATCACCACGCTGAATTCTTGACAATAACTGAATACTTCGGAATACTTGATATACTGCTAAACAGTACATATACACTGCTAAACAGTGCAGACCGGATTTGTGTACCCAAATCCGTCTTGACCGGCACAACCTATGTGCGCGTCAACACGCCTCCCCGGCGATGGTACTCACCGAGTAGCTCCTTGAAACGGAAGGCCTCAGAGAATGGACAGGACTCGATAACTGCGGACATCGGACCCTCTGGACGTCGGGATTTCGGAAAACCTGGTGGGCCTCTGTATACCTCGGATCTTGCTCTCTCAGCTAGGCTCTGGTCGGGATACTTCGCACTTCTCACCGCCTCGTCTGGGTTGATCGCAGCCTCAGTCGCCCCCGCTTGACCGGAGGGAGCTTACAGGAAATCCTGCTGGTACGCGTTTATGGTCCGTCCAGCTGTGGCAGGAGACCGGGCCTGCAACGCACCGCCGGCGCGTGAGATGAGAAAGTGTCCCTGTTCGGGCGCCATTATGTGGTAAATAAAATAAATATTACCGGACTGAATTTCATGCGGAATCTTAAAATAAAGTAAAATAGCTCAAAATAACAAGAGGCAGAATCCGTGGTATAAGAGGTTTTCTAATGGGCTTTATTCCATTCAAAATGGCCGACTCGAGTGGCGGCCTTCAGGTTCCGTCACCACGAGGGTTCAGGAAGTGAAGTACAATATTTTGTTGATAGACATACATTTTTATAATAAGTGCATTACAATGAAACGAAGGTAGAAGGCGTAACATTTGATAAGAAAAATGACGTGACAGTGACATAATCGAAACTAGGCGTAATAAGGAATAAAAGAAACATAATTGGTTAGGATTATCAGACATAGGTGGATCTATAAGATAATACTTGGCATAGATGCGCGCGCGGCAGCATGACGTGTGATTGACGTGCAACTAGGGGGTGAAGGGGACTTGACATTTAGCTCTACATATGGAGACGAAAAGTCTGGGGGGTCACGTCAACCTAATCCCAAATCATATCTAACATCCTATGTTTAAAGAACTATGTTATCCACAAGGAAGGACACTCGGACAGAATCTATTCTATACTGACTGTGTGCGTGTACAAGCGTCTAAGTGTCTATATGAGATGCGAGGGGCAGAAAACTTTCCATGGCAACAGGGCTATGAATCACTTGCATGAAGACAGAGAAGCCTGGCCTTTTGCTTGGTAACTGGAAGAATATTTACTTAAACTACTAGGCAGGAATGCATCGGCTGAGGGGGAAAATAGATAATTCGAAGGTGAAATACAGCTTCTTGGCAGGCATGCGAAAACTGGCCGAGGCAGGCACTGTTAGCTGCACAGGGAGTAGGACAAAGTTCATGGATACAGATGCGAGCTCAAGCTGAAGCTGTCAGAGACAGAGAGCAGGGAAAGGCTTTGAGGACAGAATCGGGCCTACTCGCCTGAACTGTAAAAATGGAGTAACTTAGCCATATAAAGTCGGTGGCCTTTTATACTTAGGGATCGAATATCCAGCCCATTGATGGCGGATCTGACAGAGAACATGTTGACGGTAGACACACATATGTTTGCGTCTTAGAAACTGGAACTGGAGGGAACATACATGTATTTGTAACATGCATATAGAACCGTTGGGGTCCAAGATAGGGGACATAACTGATCAGGAAAATCCACATTTCCACACCTTGAGAATACTTTCCTTGTACCGCTGACCCAGGATACTCTCCTTGCCATCAGGATGTGTCTATGGTCTCTAATGTTGAACCCCACATTTCTACACATCCAATGCACCACCTTATTGATCAGTTGTGTCGTGGGTTCCTCCCTTTGATTAGTATAAGCTGGGACGCCTGTCAGAACAACTATATACGGGCTTGAGGCGGGGGGAAGATCTAGGACACGTAAACCAGGAGTGCTCTGCGCCAAATGTGAGACCTTTTTTTTTGCTTGCTGCGGCACATTATCTCCCCTTCCTGATCTAGAGGTGTCCACTAACTGACTTAGAGGATTACCTGGGGTCACTGTCCTAGAATCCCTTGGCCCCCCATTCACAGAACTTGGGTTTGGTCTCGATGTTTCAAGACACACACGTTGGTTACTATTAACCCCCCCCACATTCCACCAGTATCTGATCATTGACCCCCTTTACCCTCTGCACCATCTCATTGATGAGAGATGGGGCTTGCGCATTAATGACTTCTGCTCCCCCCCCCCCCCAGCAACACATGAACATCTACATGCCCCTGTATTGGTTAATACATTAACAGAGTTCTGGAGAAGCGACAGCCTTTTTTCTATTGCCTCTAGTTTACTTAAAAGGGGTCCCATAAGAGTAGCCATCCTGATATCCAATCGTGTCCAAAGCTCAGGATCATCCCTGGCCTCCACTGCTCTGCAATTTTCACCATCTGGTAGACAGATCCCGGCCAGTCCGGTATTAGGCTCTGATGTCCGCTTATCGGAAAACCTATTTGTTTGATGTTTAGATCTGGGCTTAGGTTTGGGCTTCTGTTTTTGTGCGGCTCCCCCCCCCCCTTGTGCGCTTTGCAGACGGCTCATCGGTGTTTGCTATCAGAGATTTCGATAGGCTTATCACACCATCCCTGGTGGCCTTTTTTGATCGGGTGATAGCCTCATCACTGACAGATTTAAATTCCATATGCACCGTGGGCGGGCTTGCTATTTCTTTGCTCAGTATGGGTGAATGGTCAGAGTTCCCGTCCCCTAGGGGCTTCTGGGCCGGGTTGACAATGTGAATCTGTGCAACTGTAGTCAATTCCAATCCCACTGATGGTAAAACTGCATTCCCATTAGTGCCCAGGGCCGAGATGACGGTACATAGATTATCCACAGATTGCGGCACGCCTGTAGGGGACTTGGCCATGGCTATGCCTCCCATTGAAGACCGTTTATGGGCTGAGAGGGTATCAAGCGAGAGTCTTTTCTCTGTCAGCTGGATCTGGTGGGTCAGGAGCAACTCTGCTCTTGTCAAAAAAGCATCCAGGGTCCCTGCAAACCCCCCCACCCCCCCTCCCCACTGCTGGACCTGTAGCCTTACGTTTGCTCATTATGTTAGATAACTAGTAGGCACTAGTGAGCGATGACGGGTAAACCCCCACCCCAATACAGTTCGGAACCTTGTTTAATAGCTAAAGTCCAGCATGGAGCGTGCAATGTCAAGGGGTGGCCCAGCCTGGCCTCTTCCTGCCTCTGACGGGTGCCGCGTTGGCTATGAGGGCCGTGGACGCCCTCCGATGACGCTACTCGCCGGCGCCGCACAGGGTCTTCTGGGGGATGTAGTCCGCCGCCTGGCCGTTCCCCTCACGGCGGTATGACGGCGTGGCGGCGCAGCTGGCGCCCGTACAACCGGTCTCCCCACGAGCAGAGCAGAGCAAGGGCAGTATAGAGGGTAAGTATTAGCCGTTCCCCTCATGGCAGTCTGTGAAAGATGTAGCAACGCCAGTTACATAACTTAAGCGTTTAAGAGCGTTACGGGTGTTTTAGGTGGGGGCGCCGTGCACTGGTAAGCGCTCTTTAGGGTTGCTCCCTTTCGACAACATACCAAGGGGGCTTGGGGGCACGACCATGAGAGCACGGCAAGGACCGCGGGGGCACATAAAAGGGCCAATAAGAAAGAAGTGGGGGGACTAACCAGTTGGGCAGTCTGCAAGAGACATCATGGCGCGTGACATCATAGTGCATGGCATTGCACATTGCATCACAGGAAGTGGTATCACAACCCATTACCTAAAAGGAAGTTCCATCATAAGAAGTGACATCAGATCTGAAGACCTCACACATATGTTTAGCAGGTATATCATAAGCACATTTGAGCCCATTACAATACTTAGCAAATTAGATTTTGCGTCAGCGTTGTGCCTAAAAAGTGATGCAACTCGGACACAAAATCTGGGCCTCAACTTATATATTTTGGGGCTTATTTACAAGCCCCTTGTATAGCCGGGGCGTCACTTTTTGTGATGCACCGGCGGCGCATCCTGCTGCCCCATATTTACAAGGACACATAAAGCCACCCTGTGTGGCTTTTCATGTCCTTGTAAATATGGTCCCTTTACATACAACAGTTTGCGTGAAAGATGCGTACCATGGGTGTTGCTGTAGGTATTCGCACGCAATACACATGGCTTCTGCCACATTTTCAGATTTACGAGAAATCGTAAACCTGGAAATGCGTCAAAATGCTACGCCTTCCCAGGGGAGGCGTAGGGAGGCGCAACGAGGAGAAATGTTTTAATTTCTCCTTGTTTTTTTCCTCTATCTATGCATGCTGCATTCTGCAGCACATATAGAATGAGGAAATCACCTCTTGTGATTGTTTATGTGCAGGAAGGTGTCCGTTCCTGCACATACACAATCATTTAAAAAAATGCAGTTTTACAACTTCTATGTGTGCTGCATTAAACAACCCACATAGAAGTTTAAAAGCGCCATTTCAGATTGCTTATGTGCAGAAAATGACACCTTCCTCCACATAAACAATGATTCCCCTCAACACAGGCACCCTTGCACTTTGGTGCAAGGGTGCCTGCGTTGGCGCATGGCAGCAAATTGTTCACAAACGTAGGGGAGAGCAAAGGGATCCGTCATATCGTTGTAGATATGATGCATCCTTGGGCTTCGGAATTAAAGCAGCGAGGCGCAGCCAAATGGCTTGTGGCACTGCGCTGCGTTAATTCCTTGTAAATGAGGCCCTTACTTTTTAAAACCCAGCCACAAAAAATAAGCAACAAGGTGAAACGCAACAGTAAATCTGTTCTGCTAAATTGGTTGCCAAATCTGCATTTTGAAATATCTTATGGAGTTAAGGCACCTGTTGCAGAGCTCTTTGTGTGCCAACTAGGGGGCATATTTACAATGAAGTAGTGGTGCGTGGCGTTAGCCTCCTTGGCTTAACATCATGCTCCACCACTTCAGAAACGCAGGGCTGCAACATATTTACAACAGTATGGTACAGCCCTGCGTTTCCACCTGCTCTGGGGCTAAATTTAGCAGCCTAGCGCCAATGCAGGCACCCTTGCACCATAGTCCAAGGGTGTCTGCATTGAGGGGAAGATTGTTTATGTGCAGGAAGGTCTCCCTTCCTGCATAAAACAATCTTTAAATTGCTTTTTGTAACTTTCATGTGTGCTACTTAATACAGCACATATAGAAGTTGCAAAATGCCATTTTTTTATTGTTTATTTGCAGGAAGGGTCACTTTCCTGCACATAAACAATCAATGGACATTTGCTGTTTCTATGTGTGCTGCACAACGCAGCACACATAGAAACAGCAAAAAAGAGGAGAAATAAAGCATTTCTCCTCATTTCACCTGTTTAAGACCAGGTTTTCTTTGGTCTTAATTTTGGCACTGCCTTCTATTTAGGCCACCCTTGTAAATTGGGCAGCGTCAAAATCAATGGTTGTTGCGGTGGAACGCCCACCGCAACACCCATTGCCCACCCAACACCCATTGCTCTCCCCTTTTACGCAAAGTACAGCATAAAAGGGGGCCTTATTCACAAGGCAGCGTTAAGCCACGTTAAGTGGCTTAACGCTGCCTTGTAAATAAGGCAGAGCCCCTATCGCCACCACAGCGTCACTAAAAGTGACGCCGTGGTGGCGATAGGGGCTTGTAAATATGCCCCTAAATCTCAGGGAATAATAATAATGGTAAGATATCTCTGGAGGTTAGCATTATTTGTTGGAGAGATCTGTGTTTTGTCTAGTCCCAGTTTAAAATCAAAGTAGCATACAGGATTAACAAGTCTCCTGCAAAGAACATTATGTAACATGCAGATGACACATTTCTATTTTATGTAAGTTGGTAAGTGGGTTACTGCTTTTAACACAGAGATCCTTTTGTTACTTACAGTTAATAATTGTAATCTTTCTAATATAGCACAGCGAGCTATGAAGGACATGTGGCTCCCACACCATGTAACCCACACTATCTAATGCAAAACATCATGCATGTTGAATGACACACACATGATTTATCGTCAATATATAATGTGTATGTGTGATATAAAGCACACTGACACCCTGCATTGGGATGAGTAGCGCTTAAACGCTGTCAAAGAAATAAAACAAAATAGTGGTATTTAAAGTGTTATTCCTGTAAATACTGGGACAGTACAATCCATCTAACATTCGTACAGTGCATGCATACATCTTTTATATAATAATTGCACAAAGTCACAAGCAGGCCTCTCTTAGGTACCTGTGAAGTGATAATCTGAATGCCTTTGTTTCTCCTCCATTGTATTTAGTGTGAGGCTCTCTATATCTCCCTGCCAAGATACTCCAAAACAGGTATTTGCAATGCAATAGGTCTAGCAATTGCGAGATTTTGAGCTATTGGCATTGTAAATGACAATGCCTGTTATGTATGTGTTTTAAAAAAAAACACAATAATAAAAGGCATTGTCATTTACAATACCAATAGGTCAAACTTTCTAAAATGCGAACCCCAAATTTCTTGTTCTTTTTATATCCTCTCCACAACAATTCAGGTACGCACCACCTGTACCTGGTCTCCCCGAATTGGAACTAAAATAATATCGCTTTCTCCCAGAAAGGTCTTCATTCCAGTTTTATGACTTGCATTGTAGCTGTCCACTGCTGTAGTTGGCTCCAATGTTATGCACTCTGCCATCCTATACCCAGCATCCTCAGGTGCATAGGAAAAAACAAGGATACATCCTGGCTATATGTTGTACAGAGTTCCATGCATCTCTCTGGAAGGCTAAGGCATGAGGCTGTCGCCATGCATCAGTAATGAAATGTGGAGATCTAATGAGATGGCAAGCCGTGGTATATGATAAAGTGTAAGATTTGGTTCCTCAAGTGAAACAATAGGGCATTGTGCTCTCACAAGCAGAGAATGTTAAAGGAGTGTCCAATGAGCCTACGTAAAATGCCCACACTACATTACTGTTGTGGTAGGGTTACACACAGGTGCCGATTACGATCCTGTAAAAACCGGGTACGAACCGTCGGACGGAGCATATTCTCCGTCCGACGCGTACCCGGTCGTAACAAGATACAAACATGGAAGTACGATTCGCACGGAAATACTATTTCCGTACGATTCGTACAAAACACCGACCGACGAAAATATACATACAAATGTGATCCGGGAAAGCGCCGACGTGACGTCGGGACGCACGCTGCCTGCCATTCACGAACCAGGAAGTACGATTCGCACCGACGTCATCCAGCACGGAGAATATTTTCCGGCAGCCAAAAACTGCCGGGAAATCAGGACGACGCGAACAAGGAGTACCTGCACGCGACGGACAGACATGGACCCGAACCTACGTGTCATCCCGGCCCTCATAGCAGTCGACCTCCTCTACAGGTTACGACGCAGACGTCGCAGAAGGTCAGAACAACAAAGGGAGGGAGGAAAGGGGGGGGGGCAGGCCACAAAACCCCCACCAAAGTCACACAGCACACATGCCCTGGACATACCTGACCCCCAGGCCCTGGTCACTACGAGGGGGTGGGGGCGTGTCCAGCAAAGCCAGCGTCCGCCACAACGGAAGTGGTTGACGACGCGAACCGGCAACACAACAATACAGGTACGTCCCGTACCCACACCTTAAGAGCGTGGGTACGAGTCATACTACGCCCACACCTACGTCACCCCAACAATGGCGGGACGGCTGTACCCACATGGCAAAGGCCTGGGTACGGCCCGCACAAGCATTCCACAGCGTGGGTACAGATATGTACGGACCGTACCCCCACCCCGTATGCATGGAGCGTACCCCCACCCCAACCGTGTATGTACGACCCGTACCCTCACCCGCGTATGCATGGAGCGTACCTCCACCCCAACCGTGTATGTACGACCCGTACCCTCACCCGCGTATGCATGGAGCATACCCCCACCCCGTATGCATGGAGCGTACCCCCACCCCAACCGTGTATGTACGACCCGTACCCTCACCCGCGTATGCATGGAGCGTACCCCCACCCCAACCCTGTATGTACGACCCGTACCCTCACCCGCGTACGTATGGAGCGTACCCCCCATGCCAACAGTGTACGTACGGACCGTACCCCCACCCCGTATGCATGGAGCATACCCCCACCCCAACCATGTATGTACGACCCGTACCCTCACCCGCGTATGCATGGAGCGTACCTCCACCCCAACCGTGTATGTACGACCCGTATCCTCACCCGCGTATGCATGGAGCGTACCCCCACCCCAACCCTGTATGTACGACCCGTACCCTCACCCGCGTATGCATGGAGCGTACCCCCACCCCAACCCTGTATGTACGACCCGTACCCTCACCCGCGTACGTATGGAGCGTACCCCCATGCCAACAGTGTACGTACGGACCGTACCCCCACCCCGTATGCATGGAGCGTACCCCCACCCCAACCGTGTATGTACGACCCGTACCCTCACCCGCGTATGCATGGAGCGTACCCCCACCCCAACCCTGTATGTACGACCCGTACCCTCACCCACGTATGCATGGAGCGTACCCCCACCCGTGTATGTGCTAAGCGTACATATCCTGAAATAGGAGGGTTGGGTGCAGAGTCCTCTCAGCAGTGCCCAGTCATAAGAGGGGTGTGTGCAGAGTCCTCCCAGCAGTGCCCAGTCATAAGAGGGGTGTGTGCAGAGTCCTCCCAGCAGTGCCCAGTCATAAGAGGGGTGTGTGCAGAGTCCTCCCAGCAGTGCCCAGACACAGGAGGGGTGGGTGCCTAACACTCCCAGCAGTGCCCAGACACAGGAGGGGTGTGTGCAGAGTCCTCCCAGCAGTGCCCAGACACAGGAGGGGTGGGTGCAGAGTCCTCCCAGCAGTGCCCAGACACAGGAGGGGTGGGTGCCTAACACTCACAGCAGTGCCCCTGCAAAGAAAAGGGTGGAGTACCCACAGATCCAATGCCCACAAATGTCAGTCAGGTGCACAAAGATCCTGCAGTACATGTACCACATGTGTGCGAGGATGGGAGTATACACATGCATGGCGCCGAAAAGAAAACATGTCCACATGAAGTCATGACAACAGTCTACATACACAAGTACAGTGACCACCAAGGATGCCACGAATGATGCAGGTGGAGACATCGCTCAGCATGCATGGCCCAAGTCTAACGAGTCCGTCACACACCCAGCCAATGTAGACACAGCTCCACACCACATAATGGAAAGACCCTGCAGGGAAGATGTCAGGTTACACAGAGGAAGGAACACACCTTGGGACGATGTCACCATGCAGTAACTGCTTACATGAACAAAGTTATGTAGCCAACAGCTTGTGATGGCACACAGATACCAGGATCCACCCTATGACCAGCACAAGACTACAATTCCCACACACCCAACACATTATCACCACCCACAATAATGGAGCAGGTCCACCAACAGCAATACCAGACAGACAGTAGTGTACTAAGGAAAAATAAATTGCTTTATTCAGCATCCAAAAATCTGTTTGTCCCTTGAAAGTTCAAAATGTACAATGCCCATAGGGCAATCCAAAGTTCAAATCCAGGTGGGGGACACAGTGGGATGCGTGTCCCCTAGCTTGCCTGCACAGTCAGACTCCTTCGTCTTCCAGAGGGGGGAGGGCATCATGTGGGGGGGAAGGACCAGGCACCGCAGGGACATGAGGGCGAAGGGTAGGCGTCGTGGGTGCAGGGATGGAGGACTCCACCACAGGGGGTGGGGCAGGGCCAAAGGCGGAGGCCAGGATGGCGCTGCACACCTTAGCAAGGTCCTCCAGCGACTCCCCTGCAACCGAAGGAACCACAGGCCCCAAGGAGGGGGGGGGGTCAGAGGGATGGGTCGCAGCGCCACTGGGGGAGGATGTGGACAGGGGGAGGACTCAACCACCCTGACCGGGGACTCCCTTGACCGCTTGCAGGGTGGTGTCACTGTGGGGCTCAGGGACAGAGCGGCCATGAAGGAGTCTTTGCCGGATATGTGGCCAGGAGAGCTGAGGGGAGGGGATTTGGAGGGAGTGGATTTGGTGGAATGCGGACTCCCACTCTGGCTGCGTGTCTTACATTTGCCCCCCGACCCAGTGGGTGTGCCTACTTCACCCTGTGTGTGCGTGCCAGGAGGTGTGCGTTTGACCTTCCCTGCTGGTGTGGTGCCTGTGTCTGTTGTGGTGGGTGCATGCTGACGTCTGGGTGTACGTGGGACAGGCATGGGAGTGGGAAGTGTGGATGGGTCAGGGGTAGGGGGTTGGACGAAGCGCTGCAGGAGACCCACTGCTGCAGTCAGTGTCGATTCAATGGACCTCAGCAAGTTGCGTTGGTCAGCCTGCGATGAGAAAATGCCCTCCAAGTATGCCTCCATGTTGTTCAGCACTTGGCTGTGGCCATGGAGGACATTAAGCATCGCAGCCTGACCAACCTGCAACTGCCGCTGGATGTCCACAGACTCGGCATTGGCGGCAGCAGTGGAGACAGGGGCAGGGGGTGCGGTGCCTGGCAGGAAGGAGACATGTGGTGACTGGGCACGCTGGGAAGGGACACGAGCAAGTGGGAGGCGGCTAATGGCAATGGAGGGGGCGGGGAGAGATGTTGTGCCGCTGTCAGCTGCTGGTGCAGCCTCCGCCCACTCGGAGAGCTCATCCTCGGACCCGTCAGCTTCATATTCTGTGGTGGCACTGGACAGGTCCTCGGCCTCACTCTCCTCCGCCTCAGTTCCACTCGATGTGCCAGCCACGATGTCACCGCTGGCACTGGTGCTCGGTCCCTCCGCTCCGTCTGTGCTGATGTCTCCCTCCGTGTCCCCCTACGATGCTGTGGGCAAGGTGAAGAGACAGCAATTAATCATACACCTGTATACATATGTCACATGAGTCCAATCTACATAGGTTACAGTGCATAGCCTGAAAAGAAAGATGTGTAACATCTACAAAACAAGGTACATATGTAGGGCATGCAACACACAGTTGGTTGACCCACCATGCCACTGAAAAACTATGGAGAGCATGACACAATAGCAAATGACATGAAATGGATTTTGACAGAGGAGCCAGGCCCTGGGGACAATCCAGCACTGCATCTGCACCACACAGCGTTGCCGAAAATAGGGATGAGCAGGGACCATATCCATGAACTTGAGGCACATGCTGCATAGGTAATACTGAAAACATGCCCACCATGACTGGCTCACTGCACCTTGAGTGTATGTCCAGACAAACATCACACACTGGCCAGACCTAGCAAGGAGATATCAGGTTTTGACATGTAGGCTTTGCCCGCACCAACCACCCCCTACATGAGACAATTAGGTGAGACACAGGAAGCACTTACATCTCTTAGTCTGGGTGAAATACACATGGGCTGGATAAATGCAAGATTGGACACCAAATACCCAAGGTGCGCCTGTCCAAATAATCATGTACAAATGGTCATCATCAGATGATTGTAACAAGACACACAGGCACTGGCCACTGTGAGTATGAACAAGGAAAATCAGGTCAGGCTGTACAGTGGACACTTGTACTACATTTTACGTCAATATACATGGTGCCAGGGGACAATGGCACAGAGCCCAACCCATGCTGTAGACACTGAGAGTGTCCACATTTTGTGATGACACACATGACACTTAGGAAAATATGCCCCAGGGGACAGTAGTGGCCACACAACTCCATGGTCCTGAATGGGAATGACTGCAACACACGCCACCATCCCTGCACCATGCGTATCGCACACTCATGCACATCATGTCACAGGCCACAACATAGGACATGCGTGCTGTAAGGCATGACACTTGAGAGACTAACTCCCATGTCTGGACTCAGCATCAGTGCCAACTGACATGGAACCCACAAGTACTGAACTGGACAGGGCACAGGCAAGGTCCCAAAACCTGTTACACACCACCCCCACACATGATGCTACAGGCATTGTTCACGTGGATAAAGTGCCAGCCTAGATAACCTTGTGAAGGAGTGACTACACACAGACCAGGGAACACATTGCAAGGAGGGAAAGGGAGGCAGGAGAGCACCGCTATACTGTGGGTAACAGGATCTGCACAGCACCTTTAAACCCTGGCAGTGGATCCATGCAACTGTGCACTTACAAATGCTGGTGACACACAACAAACACACATGTACCTACCCCCTTCCTGCTGCTGCTTCTCCTGTAAGCACCTGTCCAAGTCTGGAAAGACCACCGCCAGCACACGCTTGTGGATGTGGGTCAGACGGCGGCGCCCGCGGTTCTAATGGGTCTCAGGTGAGTCTCCCAGCAGGACCCGTGCGATCCTCCGCGTCCAGCACCGGATATCCTGCCAGCGTTTTCTCACCTGGGCCAGGCGCCGCTTGCGACCCTCCGTCCTCCTCACGGCACTGACGGCGTTCATCCAGATCTGCTTCTTGGCAGAGGCGCCTACCTGTGAGGATGAACAAGTGACACTACATCAATACACCTGGCACATGTCACAGAGACACATATTAGAACTAATTTGCTGTTTACAACAAGGCATAGTATGCATCCAACGCATTGCACCTTTGTCATAGGGACATGATCCTCTGGGGAAGGGCAAAATCAGTACGTGCCATTGAAAGTACACAGGTGGAATGAGGGCAACGACACAATCAATGATTCAGGCACACACTGTGCATCACAAGCTACACCAGGATTATGTGCCGCACCTCTAAGCAGTCACATGCCACAGGCCACTGACGCTACCTCAGCAGAGTACACAGACACACACAAGCATAGGACATTCACCTGCCATTGCCAAATGCAGCGACAAACCTCACTCTGCACATGTGCCACTAGACGGGGGGCTCACAGGTGTGGGGCTGGCTCTGCACGTCAGACACACAGCACTGCTCCCTGCTCACATCAGATGGGCAGGGTATATCCATCCCTCATGCAGCTCGGGTGCTACACTCCACATATGCACCCACCCACATGACAGGGGACTTACACACACACCGATGTCCAGGGTACGAACACATCATGTGGTCACTCTCAGCACAGGTACACAGAACTAATACACATCTGTGGGTACAGTCACCTGTCACACTGGGCTGACCACATAATCAAATGAGGACTGTAGAGGCTACATTCCCAGGAGGATAAGACAGGCAGAATGTGGCATGCACCATGCAGTGATTGTCACAGTAAACACAATGCAAGTGAGGACGGCAGACATGCACCACAGCATGCTCTGGCTGGGAGACATCAGGCATTTCCCCCCCCCCGGGACCCCCCTACAGTACATTGCATGTGTTTCACACCTGGACACAATGCCAGAAGTCACAGTCACAAAAAAGGGACACAGTCTGTGCTAGTAGACTCTGCACTCACCTGATACCCTGCTCGCCCATACAGCAGGGGGTACTGTGGGAGGATCACATCCAGCAATGCCAGGTTCTCCTCCAGGGTGAAAGGCTGTGCCCTCTCCACAGACCTTGACATGGTTCCAGGGAATCAGGAGCAGCAGCTGGGTCGTAGAATCCAAAGATGTGCAGGCAAGTGCTCCCTCATGGGACCTGGCTGCCTTATATCTGCCTTGCTGGCCTGTTTCATGCACAGGAGTACAGAGTGATTGGTCACTCACATTTGCATCCTATGTTTCCTCCAATCCCTTCAAACCTAGCACAGTCAGTGGGTTTTTATTGTTTTTTTTCTTGAGCATGATGTCAACTCCAGAACCACATTGCAACAAAGTAGATTCATTCAAACTGACTTCTGCTGTGCACCTGCAGAAAAAAATTCATACTTTAAACTTACAACCAGCATGCATGTAGGCCTTTATACTTGTCCCTCATGTGTCCCCTATGTAATTTGGAGTTTCACACACAGGTACGGTGCGTACCGGGGCCCTAGGGCACCCCAAATGCATAGCAACGGCCCGTACAGGCATGTGTACGGTCCGTATCACTATGGGTATGCATACGCGAGCACACCCATAGTGATAGTGAGCGTACAGGCGTGTGTACGGTCCGTATCACTATGGGTGTGCTCGCGTATGCGTACCCATAGTGATAGTGAGCGTACAGGCGTGTGTACGGTCCGTATCACTATGGGTGTGCTCGCGTATGCGTACCCATAGTGATAGTGAGCGTACAGGCGTGTGTACGGTCCGTATCACTATGGGTGTGCTCGCGTATGCGTACCCATAGTGATACGGACCGTACACGCGTGCGTACGCTCACTATCACTATGGGTGTGCTCGCGTATGCGTACCCATAGTGATACGGACCGTACACGCGTGCGTACGCTCACTATCACTATGGGTGTGCTCGCGTATGCGTACCCATAGTGATACGGACCGTACACGCGTGCGTACGCTCACTATCACTATGGGTACGCATACGGCAGCACTCCCATAGTGATAGGGAACGTACACAGGCCCTCTGAGCGAATGTACGGTGCCTTTCACACATCACAGTGGTGACAGGCAGCACACAGGAAGGAATAGAGCTGACATACTTGTCCATGGATGGACATCAAGGCATTGTCTGGGCAGTACTACATGTGTGGGACACAGGTGTGAAAGGCTGTGATGTGGCACATTACTCCTGAGTCGAGAAGGCTACTGATGTATGATGAGATGTGTACAGATGTTATGTGTGACGGTGCAATATGTGCCAGGCATGCCCTTAACTCCTTTGACATGTGTGCATGTCGTACTGCACACTTGGGATGAGCGTCACTGGCATGGCACAGTCAACAACACACGCAAGTGTCCCCTGATGCCCGCTACAGGGGTTACCACACCAGACATGTGACTACCCACGGTGCACGATGTGTCTATGTCATGTATGTGTGGTGTGTTCCCATTAGCTTGATGTTGGGTTCCCTCAAAGGCATCAGCTGTTGCAGCAACCAACATGTATCTGTGTGTAGATGGACATGGCACACTGTTACGCACACCAGGCCACATGTGGTATCGGATGTGAGGTGCGTATGTATGCATGGGACACGGAGTGGCGTAACAAGGACATGTCTGCATCCTCTCAATGTATGTGTGGTGAGTCATTACATGTACACCTTCATGGCAAGGTGTGTGGGCTGTCCTAGTGTAATGTCATGTGACCTGTGGCTCTAGTGTTCCGCTACCTGTCTCTGAAATCGGCATCCTACTTCTGCTGATGTGTTGATGTATGTCACTCCTGTGTTGCGTCTGGCTGTTCACTTACACTGGGACACAGCTAATCCCATGCCACACTGCAATCTCCGTGTGTAGCTGGGTCTTGGTAGGAGTGTAACCTGGCAGCCATACGTGTCCAGGGCATGTGGCACATACCTGACTCCGTATGTAGCATATGTGTATTGTCAGATTAACATGTGCTCAGTACAAAAAAATTGTTGTTGTAGTGCACTCACTCTTCCTTGTCACTTCCAAATTACTGCAGAGCGCCGCCTCTTCCCCGACCAATTCCGGACTTGGCTGACATGCGGGAGAATGACTGTATACGCTGCTACCGCTTCCCCCAACCGTTGATTGAGGAGTTGACGGCAAGGCTGGCACCACACCTGCAACCGCTGCACAGGTATCCTACGGCACTGACACCCAAGCTGAAGGTAATGGCAGCCCTACATTTTCTTGCCACGGGTACCTTTCAATATACCATAGCTCATGTTGGTGGCATGTCCCAGAGCATGTTCAGCCGTGTGCTGCATGATTTCTTAGAGGCCATGTTGCTTCACCTGGATGAGTTCATCCATTTCCAAACTCCTGAACTGTTGACTGGGGTCAAGCGTGGATTCTATGTCCTGGGAGGGATGCCCCATGTCATTGGGTCCATAGATGGGACACATGTGGCTTTGGTACCACCACAGGCACAGCAGGTAGCGTACAGGAATCGCAAGCACTACCACTCTATCAATGCCCTTGTGGTGTGTCTGTCCAACATGGTGATTTCACATTTCTGTGCTAGTTTTCCAGGATCAGCACACGATGCCTACATCATGAGGCGTAGCAGGGTGCCTGAAATGATGACGCAGCTGCGCAACGAACGAGCATGTGTTGTTGGTGGGTACACTCTCTCTGTCCTGTATTTTGCGTAGACTTCCAGCACGACCGCTTCTCCTATCCTACTTATGTCCATGTGGTTTCCATGTAGGGGACGCTGGCTATCCCAACATGCCATGGCTGATCACACCTCTCCGCAACCCCAGCACGCACCCAGCTCCGCTACAACACCGCCCATGGCCGGACAAGGCGAGTGATAGAGAGGACATTTGGCCTCCTGAAGAGCCGATTCAGATGCCTCCACAAGACCGGCGGCGCCCTCCCATATGCCCCGGCGAAGGTCTGCAAAATCTTCATGGTCTGCTGCATGCTGCACAATATGGCAGTTGAGAAAGCTGTGCCACTCATCCTGGATCAAGATGATCAGGACCATCCACCCGTGGAGGACGAAGGGCTTGGCAATGGGGCTAGTGATGTGGAGGATGTGGTTCCGCAAGAGGACATCCGGAGTCGGCTCATACGAGACTTCTTTGCTTAGTGGTGAGTACCAGTGTCTGAGTGTGCACGCATTGGTCCCCGTGTGGCATGTGTTGCAATGTGTGTGTCCAACTGCATGTATGCCACGTGAGTCAGAGGTGTGTGTGGATGTGTCACTGGAGTGATGGTGCCAGTGATGAGTGTATTTCCCCAGTCATAATTGTGACCTAGCATGTTGTCATCCTTACATGTGTCAAGTATATGCACATGCAAGTGGCTGTGCTTTTTGTGGCTGACTTCTTGTGTGTCTCTCATCCCCAGGTACTTGCGCATGCCGTCTGCTGGTTGCATTGTTGTGGCACTGCTATTCCTCATGGACACGTCATCGTGTGCTGACTCAGCGTTACACGCACGGACAAGTTTGGAAGTCTCCTTAGGGTAAGGGATGCATCAGGGGTGTATTGGGTGTGGCAGCTGTTTACGATGTGTGCACACTGCCCCTGTCGATGTTTGGTTCCTCTGCAGACATGTTGCATCACCATGGTACACATGACATGCAGCTGGGTACACCTGAATAGATGGTCAGACTTGTTGACAGTCATCTGTGATGGGATAGTGGATTGTGATGATGGCATCAATGTGTGTAACACTGCCCTCGGACACATACGGTTTGCATTGGCTTGACATGGTGTGGGACTTCCACATCAGAGGATCAATGGTGTATGGCAGCCTCTCCGTGAGCAGCAGGGGGTGTTTAGCTGTTAGCCGACACTTGTGTGCCAGTTCCATGGCTATCACGCATTTGTGCTGCAGAAGGGGGGTTCCAGTGTTGGACCCACATGTTACTCCACATGACCTGTGTATGTGTACTCCGAGTTGCCTCTGCATTCCCGAATACATGACTAATAAAGGTGACCCTATGCCTCCAAGGTGCCTATTCTCAGTCAATGCTGGTGTGTTGCCACGGTGCATACGGAATGTCTGGCATGGTTTTCCCTGATAGTGGCTATGTGTCGAGTAGCAAGATGCAAGCTGTTTGTGTGGGATTAGACTCTGTATTGTGCATGATGTCCATGACTGTGTGGGTATTGTGACATGTGCCATCCCCATGCATCCAACGTTGGCCAGGCCACCATTCTCTGCATCCACCTGACTCAAGCTTGCAGGACATGGTTCTGCCACCTGTCCACACATACCTGGGTGCCCCCCAGGACACTCCATATGATCCCTGACCTCTGCGCATGGCTGTCGCTGTACTCAATATGTCTGTCGGCACGGTTGTGCGGCCACCCCCTCAGCTGGTTGGGCCCATCACAGGTGTGTATGGTGCTCCATGTCTGTCTTGCCTAATACATTGTGACCCATGTGTGTCCTGTGCCAGACTCAGGCCCCAGGGCGTGGATGGTTGAAGTCAAATGAGAACTCAGGCATGGTTAGACTTTACAAGACACATGTAAGGTAATAATGCAAAATGTAGGCATCATCTCTTTATCGTGTAACTTTTTATTTTGGTTGGGGTACGTGGGGGGGGGGGGGGTATGACATGAGGGGCTTTCCGGGTGTGTGGAATCCAAAGTTCACTAGGGGAGTTGGTGTCCTTGCCATTGGAAATCCTCAGAGTCCATGCCACAGTCTTTGTCAACATTAGTCAGACAGTGACCAGCAAGTCCATGTGGCAGAGAATGTCTTTTGCTGCTGTGCTGCTATTGGTCCAGTGGGCCAGGTGCCAGGCCAGGTGTCCTGGGAGATGGTGCTGTTGCGCTGACCCTCACGGTCTTTTCCGTGGACGACCCGCCCTCCTGCGGGGACCCTCAGAAGCAGGCCGTGACGATGTTTGGGATGCTCTGTCGGATGTCTCCTCCTCCTCCTGATCCCTCCCTGTGGGTGGTGATGTTCTACGCCTGGTGGCACAGGGAGGGTTGCCCATGTTGTCGGCTATCCGACGGAGTGTACGGTGAATTCCCGTGAGCACCGTCACAAGCTCAGCCTGTCTGTCCTCCATCCGCCCTTGGTGTCGCAGTAGACAGGCATGTTGCTCCGCATGTTGCTGGGCCTGCTGGGTCTTGATCTCCTCGAGGATGGACACAACCTGGGCCATGCCCGTGGTGTCCTGCCAGTATGTCTCCAGGATGTTTCTGACATGGGAATATACCGGTTCCGCAGCCAACTAGTCAGGCTTGCGGCTCCGCCGTCCTCCACTCCCACCACCCCTGCCCACTTGCACCTGGCCTGCCCTTGTGGGCACATCGGGTCTCCGGGACCCCTGAGGGGTGGCATTGGAGTTGTCGCCTGCCTCCTCCTGGGTGCCCGGTACACCGTGTCCCTCCTGGACAGCCTGGCTGCATTGTGGTGGTGGGGCAGGGATCCTGGGTGTCTCCTGGGATGTGGCAGGAGTGGGGGTGGTGGTTGGCCCAGTTGTACCTGACGCAGGTGCTGCAGGTGGTTGGATACCAGAGGGGCTAGGTTGGTCGGGGTCGTCCACAGAGTGGTGAGAGTCGTCGCTGCCGGTGGGTCCGTCATACCGCCGAGCCGGGTCCTGTGAGTCTTCCCCCCCAGTGTTGGGGGGTGATCCACGACGTTGACCTGTGTGTGAGAGAGACAATGTTAATTTTGTTCCATGCAACATCCATGTTTCATTCGTTTCTAAGTTGGCACATTTCCTCTGGGAATTTGGATATGTCTTGCATTCCACTCACAGTGCACTTGTGCATGGGTATGTCCCTTGGCCACAGCTTTTGCGACTTTACCTATGTGTGGCACAGTCTTACTTGCTGCGTCAATTGTGACTGCAGTCAGCAGTGGAGTGGGCAGGTGTGGCGAGCCATGCATTGGCGCCTTCCGTGTTGCACTGTACGTGGGCACATGGAGTTGTTCCACACACTTATATAATGCAGGTAGCTGGCGTTGTGCTCGTGCACAGGTTGAGACATGGCCCAGTGTTTTGCCATGAGTAGAGAGGGGGATTCAGGCACTGGCCACCCTTGTCTACATGCACGCAGTCCACCTGCTGACGAGCAGACATTCCCACACCCTACAAGGCTGAATTGGTCTCCCTGTGTGTCCCTTTCTCACTCCCTCTCTGTCCCCCTCTCCCTCCCTCCCTGTGTCAGCCTCCTCCCTCTGTCCGTCTCCCTGTGTCTCCCTCCCTCTCTCTCCCCCTCTCCCTCCCTCTGTGTGTCACCCTCTGTCACCTCAGCCCAGCTTCCTAGGCACACACTTTTTGCAGTTCTTTGAATGGCCCTTGGCTTGTTGATGTGAGTTTGTTTCTGATCTCCAGGCACCCATTGGGTGTAGTGTCTGTGTCTGCGCTGCTGCTGTGGTGGTGTGTGCTGCCACTCTTTCACAGTGTTGGCTGTTCATTAGCTGCTGTCATGTGCAAAAACGTGCCGTCACCCCCATGTCTTAATGCAAGGCGTCCGCCATTTGCTGGCAAGTCTTTCCTGTGTGGGGACACACTGTTTGTCTGGCTGTGACCTAGGCCATATGGGCAGAGGGCATTGTTGTCTGCTTCTGAGTTGCACTATGTGATTTTTGGGGCCCACACTCCCGCCATCCGGCTTACCGTGTCTTGTGTTGGTGTTTTCTGTGGCCTGTGACTTTGCATTGTCCAGCTGGGTGTATGGGGCATGGTGGCGCCAGTGGCATGTGCGTGTTCATGGAGTGTGGTTGAGTCATGCGATAGCTTGGGGTGGTTGCGTGCATGATTGTGAGTTTGGTTGTTGATGACGTTCCCCCCATGTGAGGTGAGTTGTTTGTGTACTCACCCGGGTCTCGGAGTCCTTCTAATCCGTCCACTGACACCACCGGCAGTATGGCCATCACCCTCTCCTCCCAGGGATGGTATTGTACGGGTCTGCGGGGCGGCCCTCCTCCAGTGACGTTGGCCTGGTTGTGGTCGTCGGTCATTTTGGCTCGGACCCTCCTCCGCAGATCGTACCACCTGGCTTGGCATTCATGCCTGGTCCTTCTGGTGGACGCAACAGCATTCACAGCATCGACAATCCTCTGCCACATGGCTGTTTTTTCGGACATGCAGGTCTGTCTGACCAATGTTCCAAAGAGGTGTGGCTCGACTCTGAGGATTTCGTCGACAAGGACCTCCAACTCTTGGCTAGTGAACTTTGGATTCTTGTTAGTGGGCATGGTGAGGGGTGTGGGTGTGGATGGTTGTGGGGGGTGTGGATGGTTGTGGGTGTGTGGGTGTGGTTGTGCAGGTGTGTGTGTGTGAATGTGATGAGGGGGTGTTTGTGAAGGTGGGTGTGTGAAGGTGTGCAAGTGTAAGGTGTAGTAAAGGTTCAAGTATGGTGCTGTAGGTTGTCTGTGGGGTCTGGCAGCAGTGAGTCTGTTGCAAAGGCTCATGGTTTGTGTCTGTGGGCCCTTTTTATTGGTCCATTGGTGGGTGTGGCTGTGTTTGAACTTTGGGTGGGTGTGTTATAAGGAGTGGTTGTGTTTTGGGCCTCTGTTTGGGATTTTGGCAGTTGCAGGTCAGTGAATGTGTTGTTTTTGTGCTTGTTGGACATGTTTTTTGGCTTTGTGCCATTCGAATGGTGTATTCTTGTGTTGTTTTGCTTTGTCCTGGTTGTGTACGTGTGTTTTTAGCGTGTGTACGGTGTGTACTTCAGGAATTTTGTTGTACAGTGCTGTCCTTGTGTCTGGCTTGGTACGACTCGTACATGCGCGATGTTGGGTGAAGGTGCTGGTGTTGGGGCCTGGGGTGCGCTCCGTACTTAGAATGTTGGGGTGGGGGTACGCTCCATACGTATGCGGGTGAGGGTACGGGTCGTACATACACGGTTGGGGTGGGGGTACGCTCCATACATACGCGGGTGAGGGTACGGGTCGTACATACACGGTTGGGGTGGGGGTACGGGTCATACATACATGGTTGGGGTGGGGGTACGCTCCATACATACGCGGGTGAGGGTACGGGTCGTACATACACGGTTGGGGTGGGGGTACGCTCCATACATACGCGGGTGAGGGTACGGGTCGTACATACACGGTTGGGGTGGGGGTATGGGTCGTACATACACTGTTGGGGTGGGGGTACGCTCCATACGTACGCGGGTGAGGGTACGGGTCGTACATACACGGTTGGGGTGGGGGTACGCTCCATGCATACGCGGGTGAGGGTACGGGTCGTACATACACGGTTGGGGTGGGGGTACGGTCTGTACATACACGGTTGGGGTGGGGGTACGCTCCATACATACGCGGGTGAGGGTACGGGTCGTACATACACGGTTGGGGTGGGGGTACGGGTCGTACATACACTGTTGGGGTGGCGGTATGCTCCATGCATACGCGGGTGAGGGTACGGGTCGTACATGCACAGTTGGGGTGGGGGTACGGTCCGTACATACACGGTTGGGGTGGGGGTACACTCCATACATACGCGGGTGAGGGTACGGGTCGTACATACACGGTTGGGGTGGGGGTACGGGTCGTACATACACAGTTGGGGTGGGGGTACGCTCCATACGTACGCGGGTGAGGGTACGGGTCGTACATACACTGTTCGGGTGGGGGTACGCTCCATACATACGCGGGTGGGGGTACGGGCCGTACGTACGGGGGTGTACATACACGGGTGGGGGTACGTCTCGTACATACACGGGTGTACATACACGGGTGTACATTCACGGGTGGGGGTTTATCTCGTACATACACGGGTGTACATACACGGGTGGGGATTCGACTCGTACATAGGAGGGCTGGGGGGAGTGTTGGGCGCGTATGCGGGCACATGTCTCCATGGTTGCTATGGGAGTTCGGTGCGGACGGTGTTTTTTCCATACGGTTGTAACATCGGACGCACGGGATGGATCGTACTTGCGCGGTCGGACTTCACTTTTCACATTTGTACGGTAAATCGTCCGAGGATGTGTCGGACACATTTTCCGACCCGAGGACGTGTGGGGAATAATTCCCAATGCGATTCGTATGGACTTTTTCCCATGCGAATCGTACTTGGCTGTTTGTACGGCACTTGTACGATTCGTACGGTAAAAAGACCGGATACGAGTCGTACGGGGTAATTTTTTCCAGGATCGTAATCGGCACCTATATGTCTATAATTTAAAGTACTAACATTGGATCAGCTTTTTTTAATCATGGAATCACAAATTCTTATTAGGGGAAGGGAGTGGAGGTGGACTTTGAGGACATGGGGAGAACGTAAGAGAAAGTCTCCTTGTTTTGTGGAAGTGGGGGGGAAGGGGAGGGAAGCTTATCCAACATTTGGCAAATGTATGTCTCTGAAAAACGCATTAAAAACAAATTAAAAAAACAAGCACGAATTCTTATTATGACTATTTTGGAACTATTTCAAAAATCAGTTTATGAAGACAAATATAACAAACTTTTCCCCCCAGTTTAGCACGTGTTTGTGTATTGGCCTGTATGGGTTTCTGAAATGCGAATGTTTTACATCATTGGTCATGTCATCATCGACGTCACTGATGATCTATTTGTAATATATGCGATGTCGTGGGCAGTGCTTTGGATTCATCATCATTAACTTAAGGTTACACCCTAAACATTGTTCACATAGCATGTAGTTTATTTGAGTGTAGCATGTTAAGCATGCACTTAAACATTGTTCACATAGCATGTAGTTTATTTGAGTGTAGCATGTTAAGCATGCACTTAAACATTGTTCACATAGCATGTAGTTTATTTGAGTGTATCATGTTAAACATGCACTATCACTGACGGCAGATAGTTGCATTATTCCCTAATAAACAAAAAAACCTTCAAGATGAAATAACATCCTATGTATCTACTGAGTTGCTATTGGGCTTAAGTACTATATAATGTACGACAGGCGTGGGTGTAGACCTTGGTTACAAAACATGAGGGAGTTAAGTGGGGTGTCTTAGAACCGACATTGTCAAATACTTTCCAGTAAGGGGCTAAATGTATTGATATGAGTTCAGCCAAACAGTGAGGGGGAGGTGGATTGGGAGGACTTATTAGCTTTTATATCCAAGACTAGCCTTGCACAGAATGCAGCTTTGGATAGCTGAATGAGTGTAAGTTGTAAAGAATCACGCCCGGTCCCGACAGTTAAAGTTGAAGGAAAATAGCAGCTCGATTGTCTTCGAGGTGATTATTGATCATTAGTAATTGTGTAAATATGACAATAATCGTTGTCCCACTTCCACTGCTACCTCATTGGCCAAGTTGTTTATTTTTTCCCAGGCTTGCCCTATCACACTTTGCCCATCCTCCCCGTTTACCTCACAACATTTCTCATCTTCCACTGCAGGGCTATTATCACCCACAGTGTGAAATAGTGTCATGCCCGAAGCAAGTATGAAAGCAGCAACAGAAAAATATTGGGCTACAAACAGAAATCATGAGGTGCTAGCGCCAGGCAGCTGATAATGTGCCTCTGCTCTAATCATACTACAACGGAAACCAATACGCGCTCTGCCCACGACTGATGCACAGAGGAAACCCCAGCTCATAGTGCCAATATCGGCAACACTCCCCATCCCTTCCACAGCAATATCATGGAGAAATAAACAGACAAGACACCTTCTTTGTGAAGAAAATTGTTGCAGGTTTATTTGCATAACAAATATGCCAACATGGTGGGTTATCTTACGGGCCGCCTGCCCACCTGATGAGACGAATTACACCGTGGCCCTAGCCAACCGGTGTTTGCCACATTTGGGGGAGGGGATAGCCCCTCCGTCCGGTGGACCGCCAGTCCACCCCCTTACTCACGCACCCCCGGAAAGGGGGCGGAGCGTTACAGGCAACCCCCGGTTGCTCACGTCCACAACCGCCAGTAGGACTAACGGGGCGCCGTCGCTCCTCCAGCGTCCAATGCGAGGACCTCCCTGGGGATATTTGGCCTTTGCACTCTTGTGGTGCTCGTGCAGAGGGTACCCCTCTGTACCTTACAGCCTCTGGATCACCCTGTAACTCCGCCTGCAATACAAAATAACAAGTTAGATCAACACACCCCCCCCGCCTGTACGCCAGGTAAGCAGTGGGGAGGGAAACGGCGTCAGGGCAGCAGAACAAAGAGGTAGACCAGTGGGCAGGAGAGGTATAAGTACCTCGCCCCCCTCCTGCCCGGAAGTGATGCGGGCATGTAGACCCTTGAGGGTCCCAAAACACTGAGCGGCTGACCTGTGTGCCATCGTGTGGCACTAAGGGGGGGCCGCCCTCTTAGGAGGGCCCCCTTTGTGGGCCCGGTCAGCCCTGCAAAGTGCCAATATACGACAACACTCCCCATCCCTCCCACAGCAATATCCTGGAGAAATAAACAGACAAGACACCTTCTTTGTGGAGAAAATTGCTGCAGGTTTATTTGCATAACAAATATGCCAACATGGTGGATTATTTTACGGGCGATCCCAGGGCAGGCAGCCCCTCGCCGCCTGCCCACCTGATGAGCCGAATTACACCGTGGCCCTAGCCAACCGGTGTTTGGCAGATTTGGGGGAGGGGCTAGCCCCACCCTCCGGTGGACTGCCAGTCCACCCCCTTACTCACACCCCCCAGAAAGGGGGCAGAGCATTGCAGGCAACCCCCGGTTGCTCAGGTCCATAACCGCCCGTAGGACTAACGGGGTGCCGTCGCTCATCCAGGGTCCAACGCGAGGACCTCCCTGGGGATATTTGGCCTTTGCACTCTTGTGGTGCTCGTGCAGAGGGTACCCCTCTGTACCTTACAGCCTCTGGATCGCCCTGTAACTCCGCCACAGCACTGGGTGTGGCCACCGTCACCCCAGGGCCCCCCACCACGATAGGCTTATTTACCTACACCCTGCTGATTCCAAGGCCTCCTCCAGATCAAGCAAGAACAGGGCCGTTCCCACTCTGGACAGGTGTATCCGAACTTCATCAAAACACCCTATGGACTTGCGTGCAGTAAACCATGCCGGATGAAACCAAAACCCCTTTGTTCAGTGAATTTACGCATGGCGCTGTAAACCCTCCTGCGCGAGGTCTCCATGGCTTCCCCTGATTGCCCTACTACACTGGAAAGTCAAGTCATTGCCTCCCAGGTGTATGGCCAAAAATGTTGGGAGGGGAGACACCCCCCCTTAGTCTGTGTTGCAGCCTCTACAGCAAGCTGTTCCAGCGCATGCCTGGGACCCCCACTCACAGGACGCCCGGAAGGCCCTCCCCCCAGGCTGTTGGTCCTGGCAACTTGAAGAAATGTGAGGTTGCAAAACTCCCTTTGTTGAGCACTGCACACTATTCTATACAACTAATCCAAAATTCTGACCCGTACGGTGATCGGTCCTGCGACCTTGGCATTATAAGTAGGGTTCCCGGTTTTATGGTATTTATTTTTTTGCCATTTCCGTCTGTATTTATCCATATTTATTTTTGGGGCATTTTTTCTGCATTTATCCAATTTATTTTTGCCACAAGCAAAAGATGACGCTACAGCTAGTATTTTTCCACATTTATTTAAATTAACAATGCACACACGCGCTCGGTTGTTATTGGTCAACACTATACATTTATCTGGACACTTTGCCATTTGTAGAATGTCCCAAATATGCTTAAAAGTGCTATGACAAGCCATTTGTCTCAGAGCCTTGAAGTTTCTGTCATCCGCGGGGTGCCACATCATCTTCCCCACTGAACATCATACTACCCCACTGAGAGAAACTCACAGTGCCTTCAGCTACAGCCCAATTGTGCCCCGCTATGAACACCTGGAAGAAATTCAATTCAAATTATGCACTAGACTACAGTAATATGCTGCCTGAAACAAAAGTAAGAACATACTGGAAAAAAGCAAACCCTCATAGGGAATACAACTTAACGCTTTTACACGAATTATTCAGAAGTCATTGAGTGTTTTGCTTGAAAAGCAAACGACATGAAAAGAAAAGTAGCGCTTCACTGGCAAACTGTGTAAGGTGGCGCTAATGTGTTGAGTGTAAACAAAACCAGTCTGGCCACTTTGTGAACACTCTGTCTTGCTTTATTTAGTTATGTATTTATTGGTTGTATTTTCGGGGTGGGGGGACTAATAAAAATTAGGGGGGAAGGTGAGGGGGGGGTGTAATTCTTCAGTAAACTGTCATGTTTTTCCCCTGTCAGCTCGGGACACTTTTCTCTTGGTTCCGCTCAGCATACCAGGCTCGTTATTGCACACGGGAGAGTTTTGGGAGGGCGTGTATTTTAAAGTTCTTGCAAGCTTGCAGTCCTTATGGAAATTCGATCTCTCACTGGAACTGAATTGTTAATCCTGTTCCCGATCTCTTTGCTTCGACTTCTTGCCACCAGTGTCTGGCAGAGATGGTTCATGTGTTCCTGCTCAGCCTCTGTTTTGCATTAGATTGTGTGTGGTGTGCCCCCAGGGCGCCTCAGGCCCTCGTTATAAGGTTGGCAGGCTTTTGTTCACAAGTAATTGGTCTTTCAAAGACCTGTGAAGTACTCGGGTGCGGCTCTGTGTTTGCCCAGGAAGCTGTCTCAGCCCGAACTGACACATCTTAACCCTCTAAGGAGGGGGAGACACCAGATGGTTGGGGGTGTGATTTTTACTGCCGTCAATGAAGACCTCACTCGAGGGGGAAGCGGGGCTGGGGCATCAACAAAAGCATTCTTACTGTTGGCTGGTCTGCTGGAGCACGGCAGCTCCGCAAAATGTACTAGTATTTTCCCGTTTTTATATATAAATACAGATAAAGGAAAACTTGTTTTCCGTCTGTATTTATATGTAAAAATCCGTTTAAACGGGAACCCTAATTATAAGCACCACGCTCCAACCCACTGAGCTAACTGGCCATGGCTTGCACATATTTGCCTCCTAATACTGCACCCCAACAAACCTCAGGTGCCTATGGCAGCTTCACCATTCGCCTGTACTTAAAACACTTAACCTGTCATCCGGCCATTCCCCTGGGTGGCTGTTGACGGATGTACCTCTTAACACATTGGGATTCACCTCGTCCCACCTGCATGATGCGCTCCACTGACAAGCCTGCCCAGATAGGTGGACTTGCTGTCCCTTCAAAAGAGTGCTTGCAAAGTTGCCTGCCAGGACCCGCAAGCCTGACATTTAATCATGCCTTCCATACCCGTTCAATCCCAAAATGGTAAGGGGCGTTCTGTCAGCATGAACCAGAGTCCCCTCTCCCGAAGGGCCAGGTAAGGAGCGACCAGACACACTGGGCCATTATATTCCAGCTGGGTGTAACAGAATACCCTTCAGCCAAGCCTGGTCGGAATGTGCCCTTCTCCCTACCCCTTGTAAAGGAGCACCACACCCGCCCATCTTCCTAGGCCAAAATTGGGACATTCGTTCCCTTGTTGTTTGACCGCTCCCAAGGATATTTTGCTTAACTGAAGCAACCTGTATCATGCCGCTGTGGATCAGGGGACATGGAGTAAACCTATGGTCAGTGTATCTGTACCTTCTGAACTATAAAAGCAAAATGTGCTCTGATAGTAGTCAGTCTTTGTTATCCTAACCCTCTATTCCAACAATATTAGGGTACCAGCACCCTATTGGGAATGACAAACTCACACCCCAGCTGACAAGATAGCCTATTCGTACTCGATCTAAAAGACCCAACCGACACCTCAAACCCTGACAAGAGGAGGCCTGCTAACCTGCCCCCCTTATGAGTAAACAACAACCTGTGCAATAGTTGGGGAAGCTGCCACCCAGAAAAACCCTCCCCGGCACCCTGGGGTCAAGCAGTCGCTCCTTGGCCTGAAACTAACGACGTTCACAAGTGGATGAAGTTGAAAGACCCATCCCCCATGCTTGCAACCTGTCCCCCGCATCACCCTAGTCAGAGAAAGACTGCAGGGAGCATGCCAAGCAAGTCATCCCCATTTGCTGGCCCAGGTCCCCACCCTCACGTGCGTAGCCCATGGCCAGACTCCTGCTGCCGTCGACCAGAATGCCGTCCTACGTGTGGAAAATCTACTGGAATGGGGCGCTGGAAAGTGGACCTACCAGGATCCGAACCTGTGACCAAGAGGTCGAACGCAAGCCCCTTACATTTCTGCCGCTCCACAGGCCTGTGAAATTGAATCCCAGGGCCGGCTTCTGGCACCTGAACCCTTACTTGGACAAGCCCGAGCTAGAAACCCACATCTAGAAGGCCTGTCAACCGGCTGACCACCTCCAACACCAGAGTGTCACACCGCCACTCCGTAGCCAGGAACTAAACCAGGTATAGATATAACGGAAGACCCATCTCTTGGCGCATGTCTGCCACAAAATTCACTGCGTATCCTAGTCTGTTAAAACCAGGGCGCAAGGTAGCCTGCAGAGCTAAGCCCACAAAGAAATTGCCAGCCCCTGCGTGCAGACCAAGCATCCCTTACTCGTCCCTGCCACAGAGACTTACATGTTACATGTAGCTGTTATGCACTAGCCCCACCCTGCTTGCACTGGACGTGTCCCAAATTCCAGTCACCAAATAATAGACAATGGCATGACTGCACTGGGCCCCTCCTAATGAGACATTCTATATCATAGCCTAAATTAAACTTGCGTGAAGCTTTACTATCCATGCCAGGATGCGACTAGGGGGTTGCTGTGTCCCTGCTGACAAGTTTTTAACCCTATGACCCATCCCTGAAATGATCCCCGCTGAAGGAGTTTGTGCGGGATGTCCTGGTCGACCAAAGGGTGGGGACTGGCCTGAGTCTACCTGCCAAGAACTTACCACAGATACCAGAACACCCAAGGTTATTGCTCACCGACCTGAGCGCAGGAAGACGCACTGGCCAGTCCTTCGACCAACGGACCTCTAACCCCAAACAAGGTGACCTGCCACAAACAACTCTGAAATTGCCATTATGGTCACCCCGCATTCACCAAACAGGACTGCTGGGAGCACAGACCACCAACCTCGCCGACCACCGGCAACTGGACAGGCCATGCTCATGCCCAAACCGAGCGACACAAGCTACCAACCACGCATGGCACAGTTCCCTTGCCAGTTGGCTCCGACCTTTTTTCGCACCTACTGCAGGAGCCTGGGAATTAGTTCTTGTGATCTGCATTGTATAAATTAGTGAAAGATGCACGTTTGAAACAGGCCGATAATGTTAATAAAGCTGGCACATACTCCGCTCAGAGCAACCCGCTAGACAATGGCTTCCATTGAAACGGCGGTGGCAACAGACCTCCAAGCACCGAAGGCGGTACATCGGAGTACAGCTCTTGTCTAACCGATGCCCCTTGCATCAGATATCAACCATACCACACCTGGCTGAAAGCTGCTCAGTGCTTCTGATGCATTGGTGCTCCCTGAACCCCAGCCAGCTCACCCTGATAAAATCACCTTGTGACTGGGACTTAACAGTGCGATGAAAGCACAAGACACACTTGCACAACATTAACTCTTCAACCAGGCTCCACCACAAGAGCCCTTCACAAGCTATGTGGCCTAAAACATTCACCCTGTGGGGCAGTTGCAAATGGACTGCAAACAAATCCTAGGAATTCATTATCAATGTTATAAGTGGAGTTTCTGGTTGGCTAACCTCTGCACCTGAGCCTGGCCGAACCCACCACTAGTCAGGAGAAGGGAGTACACACTACAGCTAACTTCTACTCACCCCCTAGGTAGCTGGCAGAGCCTTAGGGCTTATCCCAGAGGCAGCGTAAATTGCGATTCTCCTATTACCATGACTAGAGAATCCAGATTTCATTAAAGACACGGAGGCTAACATAATGCATATTACTTTTAATGCATCCCCAAGCAGCTGCATACATCATAAAGCAGAGAGGTTCCAGAATAGAACAATAAGAAACATATAAAAGGCATAAGGACATAACAATCAGCCTCTTTTAAAATGTGGTATAGAGTAGGATAAGTCCAATAAACTTTAGAGTCCAGAGAAATTCTTTAAACCATCACGAAGCGAGGGACGAACGATGAATGAACTCTTCCACAGATCAAAATCATGAAGTTTATCAGAGATTATCTGAAAAAAGATAAAGATATAAGAAGTCGAGGAAGGGTAAATTCAAAAGAGGAGGCAAAAAAAAAAATTTGGTTAAGCACATGTAAGAGAGAGAACAAGTAAGCATTTATAAAAAACATCCAGTAATCATAAAATGTATAGTAGGAAAGGTAAATCAGAGATTAAAATAACAATATAAGAACATCACATTGAAATAACAATATAAGTACTGTATGCCAAATCAACCACCCAGGGGAATGGGTGGGAGGGCTAATGTTAGCCTCCATGTCTTTAATGAAATCTATATTCTCTAGTCATGGTAATAGGAGAATCGCAATTTCATTACAAGACCGGAAGCTACCATTATGCATGTTGGTAGCTTTGTAGGACAACATCTGATATATGAGTGATTGGTTTACAATAATGCTGAGCAAAGGTAGTAGAATTAGACCAATCAGCAGCTTTAAGAATATCATCCAACTTACCACCTGACCAGAAGGATTTACTGGCCATGGCGCCTCTGGTAGAATGTGGTTTAAAAATTTTCAGATCGATACCTGCTAAATTCATAACAATTTTAACCCATCTAGCAATAGAAGCCGAGCTAATACCTTTGTGAGGTTTAACAAAGGAGATAAGTAACTGATTCACACCGGAAAGGCGAAGAGAACTCATTCTGCAGTCATATTCTTTCATACAGTCTACAACACAATGTTTTTTGCATGGATCAAAATGTGGGTAGAAAATAGAGTCAGACATGGTCTTGGTTCTTCTATACAACGCGAAATTGACTCCAAACATGTTATAGGATCTATATGAAATATCAAGAGCTTTAACATCAGAGACTCTACGGCAAGATACTAAACAAAGTAGTGTAGCGAGCGTGATGGAAAGATTCTTTCTGTTCAAAAGGGTATTTTCAGGTCAACTAGAGAAGAGGTCAAGAATAACTTTGACGTCCCAGAGAGATTGGTATCTTGGTTTAGGAGGTCTCCTAAGTCTAATACTTTTGAGGACTCTACAAATAATGTTATTTTTACCTACCGTTTTACCATTCATCAGAGCAGGGCCTGCGGAAATAGCCGATCTATAGCAATTGATAGATCTATAACTAAGACCCCTTTCGATTTGTTCCACAAGGAAATTAACTATGTCAACAATAGGTGCCTCCACAGGACCCAGGTTCCTTTCCAAGCACCAACATAACCAAACCTTCTAAATGTTGTTACACCGGTAGTGTGTACCGGGGGCCCAAGACTCTTTGAGGAGAGTTGAAGCTGTCGATGAAAGTCCTGCGAGATCATTGGATCTCCTGACACTCTCCAGGCAAGAAGCTTCAAATTCCCTGTTTGAACTAGAGGGTGAATTTGAATGTTTACGTCTGAAAGTAGATCCGCGAGGGAAGGAATTCGGAAGGGAAGGTCGTAAGACAGTTCCAGAGTAGTGGGAAACCAGGCTTGGGATGGCCAGAAGGGAATCACTAGGACAATGGAAGAGCGTTGATGCCTGACCTTCTGGAGGACTCTCTGTATCATGGCGAAGGGGGAAAAGGCGTAAGCATTGATCCCTTCCCAACATTGGAGAAATGCGTTCACCGCTAGAGCACCCGGGTCGGGCATCCAGCTGTAGTAATTCTCCAGTTGGAATGTTAGTCTGCTCGCAAAGAGATCTATTTGGAAAGGACCCCAAAAATTGTTGAGGGAATTGAAAACAGAGGTGTTGAGCTTCCAGTCGCTGTGATCTAAGAGGAACCTCGAGTTCCAATCTGCATATAGGTTTGATTTTCCTGGGAGATATTCTGCTCTTAGAGAGATCTTGTGTTCTAGACAGAACATCCAAAGTTTCTTGGCTAGATTCGAGAGGTCTGTGGATTTTGTACCTCCCATACGGTTTATGTAGGCAACAGCGGACATGTTGTCCAGTTTTAGAAAAACTGATCTGCCCTGAAGAGAAAGTTTGAAACTCATTAGAGCATAAAGCCCGACAGTTAGCTCTAGGAAGTTTATATGGAGAGAAGATTCTTCTTGAGACCAAACCCCTCCTGTGTTCTGATCCAGGAAACAGGCACCCCAGTCATGAAGGCTCGCATCTGATTCTAAGAAAAAGTCTGGTGCTGAACCAAAGATTACTCTGCCGATCCAAGCGTCTAAATTCTCCAACCACCAGGTCAGTTCCAACTTGGCATCTTGGTTCAGCGAAACACGATCTGCATACCAGAGACATGAACTCAGAGCCTTCGCTTTTATCCTTTAGAGAGCTCGATAATTTAGGGGGCCTGGGAAGATAGCTTGGATAGAAGAGGAAAGGAGACCCAGTAGTCTGGCTAGTTCTCAAGGATAGATTCTCTTGTTTGAGAACGTGTCTTATATCTTTACTGATCTTGGATATTTTCTTTGATGGGAGGAGGAGGAGACAATTCGTGGTGTCCACAGTGAAATCCAGGAATTCCAAAGTTCTGGAGGGAGATAGTATTAACTTCTCTTTGTTTATGATAAATCCCAGGTTTTCTAAGAGGTTTATTACAGAGTTCAGGTCTTGAATGATTTGAGAATGATCCTGAGACAGGATGAGGATATCGTCTAGGTATATGATAAGACGAATACCCTTTTCTCATAGAGAGGAGGCAACTGCCCTCATCACCTTGGTGAAACACCAAGGGGCTGAGGAGAGGCCGAAAGGAAGAGCTTGGAACTGAACAAGATGGTTTTTCCAAATAAACTGGAGAAAGGGTTGATGAGGCTTGGCCATAGGAATGGTAAAATATGCATCTTTTAGGTCTAATTTGACTAGCCAGTCTCCTTCTAATAACAAGTCTCTCAGAAGATGGATGCCCTCCATCTTGAAGTGTCTGTAAACAAGGTATTTGTTGAGCTCCCTTAAGTTTATGACGGGTCTCCAACCTTTGTCCTTTTTCTCTACCAGGAAGAGTGTGCTTACAAATCTTAACATGTGTATAGGGACTTCCACAATTGCACCTTTCAGAAGCATGGAGGAAATCTCTTCTTCTATTACTTTTTCTTGAGCTAAAGTGAGGGGAATGTTCTTGGGAAGGGAAATTTGTGTCGTAATCTCTATAAAGTCTATCATAAACCCGTTCACAGTATTCATAACCCAAGGGTCTTGAGTAATTAGTTTCCAGTTCTGAGAAAAGAATTTTTGTCTGCCTCCCACCTTTGGGGAAAAAGAAGGGTCTGTGGAAAGAATCGTAGTACTCACTTTGAGGGTTGATGTCACTAGATGCTCCTCTTGCTCTGAAGTTTCTTGAGCGAAAGCCTCTACCTCTTGGCGGATAAAATTGAGGGATGTTGGAAGGCTGGTATCCTCTTCAGCTGTAACCTCTAGATCTAGAGTAGGGCCTGCGGTTGAAGTGGCCGGAAGATTGGCCCCTTCTTCCGGTCCTGGCAAAAAGCTTATTAGTGTTGAAGACTTTCTTCATATTTTGATGGGCCTTGTCTAACGCCGTAAAGGTAGATACGTATTTACCTAGGGTCTTAATCAGGTCTTTACCAAAAAGTAAACCTTTAGGGTTGAGTGAAGGGTCCTTTCCGCTAGGTCACTCAATTTAGGACTGATTTTGGTGAGAACCACTCTTCTCCTCTCGGAATTGAGGCTGGCATTGGCGTTGCTCAATAAAACTAATGCCCTCTGGCTCCATCCTCGGATTACTTCGGTGTTCAGTGGAGAGCCATTGTTGTGGCTATCTTCAGCAGCATCAATGATTTTAGCTAGAGGTCCAAGGATATCGAGGACCCGATCTTGGCAACTCTTAAGTGATCTCTCCATTCCTTTCCTGGGATCTCTCCCAAGCTTATTTGATCAGTTCGGGGTCAAGATTTGGGGTTTGGCAGACCTTACCCTCAATGAAGGGTCTAGAGCATTCGGATCTTAATAGATTGCGGGTGTCTCTCACCAGAGGGTTTCTCAACCATTTTGAGATACATTTGCTCACATGTTCTTGCGGAACCCATTCTGAACTGCTTGGGTGTTTGATATTAAGGGGAGAAAATATCTCTTCACCTAAGGGATCTAAAACAGTGTCTTTTGAAGAGGATGGCAGACCATCATCAAAAGGTTGAGAGTTAAATTCCTGATCGTCCTCATCTAAGTCGAGGATATATTCATCAAGGAAATCAGAGGCATCATCGTCATGAAAATCATCATCTTCTTCTCCCAATTGGGTATCATTAAATTGAGCACTTTGATAGTTTGTGCCGCTAGGGACACCCAGATATTTTGTGCCGCTAAGGACACCTTTAAAAGTCGTGCCGCTATGGACACCCGATGTGTTTGAGGTGCGAGGACCTCCCATGAAAGTTGAGGTGCTGTAACCTCCCACAGTGCTCTTAGGGATAGAGCTGATGTTTTTAATCTTTTTAGATCTTTTTCCCTTTATTTCAATGAGATCATCATCAGGTAGGGTATGTTGGAGTTCGACAATGTCATCCTCCTCGGAAGGGAGTGATCTCTTAGATGCAATAACTTTAGATAAAGTTGTCACCATACAGGATCTCATTTCATCATGAATCATGCTTTTGATTGCCTCATTCTCCATATTAGGGATGGGGGCGCTAGCCTCATTCGACTCTATTTCAGACATGGAAGTTTAAGGGATAGATGTTAAAAATAATAGCAACTTTAAATTTATCTATTCCCATTTTTTTTATTTATTTTAATTAATTTTGATAAGTAAAACTAATACAACTAGTAAAACTGCCTTTATTTTTTTTTAGGTAATATTAAAATAGGTACTGTAGGAGATGTGGGTACAAAGTTGTGCCAAGGAGTTATTGAGAGAGCACTAGAACAAGGAGGGTCGGTGGGAGTGAAGGAAATTGGACCAAAAAGTGAATAAATATATAGAACGCGGTTATTTCTGTCAATATCTCGTCAGATGCACAGGTAGCTGATCGAGCAACAGTTTGTATGCTCGAGCGCGATTAAATCTGTCTCGTTGCTTAGAGACGGGCATTAAGTAGAGGAAAGTGCCTTGGCAACGCGGCGATGCTGCGCGCACGTTGCCAAGGTACTTTCCTCGAATGTTGTTCCGTTAGGAGGGAGGGGAGTAATGAGCCTTGTTGCGAACCCGAGAGTGGTGATCGGGCGCCTGGTCAATCTGGGAACGGAAGGTAGGACTTGCGCACGCACTGGGGCATGGTTGTGTTAGTGCTCAGGGCGGGAGCGTGTGGATTAATTTTCGAGGTCAGCACGAGTGGTAAAATTTGTATAAATATGAATAAAGGGTCGGAGGAAGAGTGGGGAGAAAGAGAAGGATCGGACCCAATCACCATAAATTGGAGATCGGTAGACCAAGTAAGGGAGGGAGAGTGGGGAGGGGGTAAATCCGTAATAGGAGGAGTTAAGCCATATTAGCTACAATTAACAGATCAATAAGAAGAGGGATTAAATACATAACAAGTAATCAAGGTATGGTTAATAAAACCAGTTCGAGACGAGTAAAAAAATAAGGAACTTATCTGCTTGGAGCCGCATTTAAAAGAGGCTGATTGCTATGTCCTCATGCCTTTTATATGTTTTTTATTGTTCTATTCTGGAACCTTTCTGCTTTATAATGTATGCGGCTGCTTGGGGACGCATTAAAAGTAATATGCATAATGGTAGCCTCCGGTCTTGTAATGAAATTTAATGTGTAAACCACACACCCACAGTAGCAAACTAGGCACACCACAGAGGAGAGTGCATACACCTTTCACCTAGTTGCCATACTGTCACAGAACGCCACCACCATTCCTGCTGGCACCAGTCCTCAACCTGTCTTGAGCCCATGTTGCCGCGGTGCGCCTCTCGCAGACATGTAAGGGACAAGAAAATCAAGCAATCAACGTTTGTTTCTGCAATTTATATAACGTAGTTTTAGCCAGGTAAACTTGATGCTGGGTTTAGCATTAGTAGGTCGTGGACTTTCAATTACACCACTGCATTACCCACAGTGAGCAGCCGTAGTCAACACTGGTAGGCCGAGGCAAACTCGGGCAGGCCTTTGCTTCCCCAGGTATTTGCTGTGATTCCGCGCATGGTAAGGATATCCGCAATGCATGACCACCAGCAGTATGCTTGCCTCTATACTATAATACAACTAAATTCAAACCTTTGTGGCAAAATCAATGCGTCTGCTGCTGCAAGTTTGCCCCACCTTCCTCGCTGTAGGCTCCCACCTGTCAAACACACCATCAACCGAATGTAAACAGCAAGACAGTGCCACCTGTTGGTTAAAACACCCCCTGTGAGTAGATCAATAGCATCTGCTTGGGTTTCTTACTGCCAGTATATTGCCGCCAAAAGAGGGACTTAACCATTCCTACAAACCGTGTACACTGACCCGTGACACCAAATGCCGAGCCGCCATGTCTGATGCTCAAACCCCAAACTGCCCCAAATAAGGACAAACCACGTCCACTCCGCCTCAGAGATCCAGTCATGCAGGCCACACGCCACTGGTTCCTCAAACTTACTACGCTCGTGGCATGGACCCAGTGTATATATAACTTTACTATAAGCAAATAAAAGAAAAGAAACCGCACAGATCGGCAGAGCAACATTAGCTGTCTCTCAACGTACTGCTGAGCATAAACCAGGGAGTACGATGTACTAAAAGGAAATGGTAATGGAGAATAGGTGCAAGAAACGGGAGCAGGCCCACTGTGCCTTGGGCACCTTTGAGGAACATAATAAGAAGTAAAGGTATATGGGTATCTAAATGTCATTTACGGAACCCGGGACCGGAAACAGTCCCAGCGGCAACACAGAAAAGCAGGAGATGCCGCAAGCAGCTGAGTAGGACGAGCCACACCAGGCAGGGAAGGAAAGCCCTTTAAAACTGTGAGGCTCGTAGTTCTGCCCGTGGTCAATCTGGCGCGCGCAGAAATCAAAATCTGGCACCCGCAGAAATCAAAAAGGCAATCCTGATCCAAACCAACACTCCCTATCTCTCCAAAGCAATAACATAATATGAAGAGCGCCCGTTCACCAGTAGGTATCTCGCCGCTAAATAACACATGGTTCAATTACCAAAGGCAATGGAACTCATTTATTGGCATCAGATGGATCGAAAGCTGAGTGGACCCACCGGGAATTGAGTCTGTGACCCTGGGGTCGGGCACCGGTCCCTGTCATGGAGGATTAGTCCAGAGAGCCACCGGACCTGGTCCTGATAACACCCTCAGACCAGCTATCTTGAAAAATCTGATATTGCATTATACGGTGAGATGTTGCCTATCCTAAATAAATGATACAAGAGCAAGACTCTCCTGCAATCTATGGGTTCTGTAAGTAGGCATGAGGAGCACGGCTGCGTTTCTCACCCTCACCGTATGTTGAGCCGGCACTGAGGATCGAACCGGATTCCCGCTCCAAGATTTGCACTTCTGGCCACATTCTCTCCCTCACAAGTTTTACTAACCACTTAAAGGGTACCCTTTCAGAGAGCCCATCATGCATGCTGGTCCTCTGCCATGTACCTAGGGAAAGAGGCAAAACCCTGTTCCCTTGACCCTCGAACACTCCCGTGAGCCCAGTCAGCTGGAGCCGTCCGTGAAAAATCCGGCTAACTTCGCACTGAGCCGTCTACATCCGCCTGTGCCACGCAAGCATGAGTGTCACTCCACGAACGCGACGCCACGGGACCACTGACCAACAACACTTCCTCGGAGCTGCAACTCCCATGCGGAAAGTGTGTCGCTCCTACACACCGCGGCAGGCACAAACTTCCCCAGCGCTCGGTTGTTTTTAAAATTTAGGTGAAATGGCAAAGCTGTTACCAGTCCAGTTCGCCGAAACTCTGGGTTCCGAGGCAGTGAACACACACCTCAATTACCGACCCGTCCAGAGGAGGCTCCGACCCGGCTCTCCCCACTGTGCCCCTCGGCTTCCCGCAGTTTATCAGCACTATCCGAGGATCACGATCAGGCCTGCAGGAGCACACAGCACACCACCCCGTCATGACCATGCCTCAACCTTCGCCTTCACTGCCACCAAAAACCGACTCGCCTCAGGGGGCCTGAGCCTTCAGCCTGAACCCAAAGGGGGGAAGCACAAGTACACCAAAGAAGATTGCCCACAACGGGCCCCAGACTCCCCTCTGGTACACCGACGTGGGCTGCACCACCAGAGTGCGGCGAGGAGCGGCGACCAAGCGGGTGGCGAAGCCCTCCGACCCGCAACAGCAGCTATAACTTTTAACTCAGGGACCCAACCCTTGACCAAGATTTGACCCTATAACTTTTAGAGTCAGAGAGCTTAACCACTTGGTCACCGCCAACATCCCCTGTAGCAAGACATGGGCGATTGCGCCGGACTGGTAAAATTCAATTATTGCTGTATGTCACCAGGTCGGGATCCGAACCCACAACCTCACGTACTGGTAAAATTCAATTATTGCTGTATATGTCACCAGGTCGGGGTCCGAACCCACATCCTCACCCTTGATAGATGCTTGACCCCACTTCTAGTGCTATCACATTCCAGTCACTTCCCCCAGGAGACATGGACCAAAACCAACCACGCACCCGCTCACCGCCGGAACCCCAACGCTGCCTCTGCTCTTCATCTGTTGACGGCGAGCCCTCGTCGCGAAAATGGCAGGTATGCCGCTCACTCACCCCCCGCAGCCGGGAAAAAGACACCGCCCCTGAAATCCTGCCACTCAAATCGGACCCGGAATGTCTCCCTCCAACCTGGGGAAAAGCCTACTGAATGAACCCCTTCTGTTGGTGCGGTCCAGGCACCCAACCAGGGTCCATGTAATGGACGAGAGTCCCCAGGCAAGATCACCCGCACCGTACCACAGCGACTTGGGCACCTTAATTGCGGGTACCACCTCTCTAACTGTACATGGCTGGCAGACCGCACCGCGTCGGAGTCGCAGACATTTAGGGGAAACATTGAGTGGGGGGCGAGAGAGCTCACACACTCACCGCGGGATCGAACTGCAGTCTCAAATACTGAAGTGCGAACGCTCAACCAAGGGAGCTTCGGCGGAGGAGCAACTGCCATAACTATTTTAAAATTGGTTGCTACCAGTAGGTATCGACCCTATCCTTGGCCCCTCCCAGCACGCACCCACATTCTACGCCCGCGCTGCAGCGGGGAACAAAGTGACCAACACTCTGAACCCAACTATGCTCGACCGGCCCGTCTCCTTGAACATTGCTGATGGGACTCAGGTGCACCCGCATATCTCCCGGTGCCACTCCTGCTCTGCGACCCCCGCCCCCTCCACGAAACATGCCCAAGAGCTGTGGCCCCATGGGCACACACCACCCGGCCCTTGGCCCCTCCCAGCACGCACCCACATTCTACGCCCGCACTGCAGCGGGGAACAAAGTGACCAACACTCTGCCGCTGACCGCGGACCCCGCAGGGGGCCACTCGGCGGTCGGCGCCTTAGTGGCCCCGGGGCCCCGGTCACCCCTCCCCACTCTCTCCTTCGGGGGGGGGGGGGCAGGGACTCTGACTGGTGCCCCCCCCCTTCCGTGTCAGGGCCGGAAGTGACGCGCAATGCGCGTCACTTCCGGGCCCAGGTGTGAGGGGGAGGCTATTTAGCCTTCCCCCACCCTCACTGGCGACCTCTTTGTCGCCCACCTCGCTTTTCGTCGGACGCCGAACCGTCTCGCGGGGATCGTCGTCGCCGTCGCCTATCGCTCAAGAACTGCGAAATACTTGGTGAGTTGCCGGTTGCCCCCTCGCCCCGGCCCTGTCCCTGGGCAGTACCAGGAGACGGGGCCCTGTGGTCGGAGTACCACGGGCGGGGGGGACCGTGCACAGAGCTTGGCTCGTATTTTAAGTGTACCGGAAACGTGCTATGTTGAGGGAGGCTGTGTATGCGGCGTGTTTTTCGCCGCCACTGATGGCTATCGCAGGTGGGCGCGAGGAGACGATGACGGGACGCAACCCGCCGACCATCCCCCCCCCCCCCGTAGCTGGCTTCCATCTCAGGTGTGGGGCATAGCTTGTTTATCCTCGGCGCCGGTATGTACAATATTGTTGCGCCTAGGTTCCCTGGTTTCGATATTCCTGTAGGCGGCGGGTATGGGAGATTGTTCCGGGGGGGGCACCACGTTATAGGCCCGCGTCAGGCGCCATATGTTACGGGGTGCTGGTTTCACTAATTGACCGTGCGTCTCGTTCCGGCCGATGCAATCCGGGTCCTGCTGCGCAGTATGGGGGCTTTGCGGGAAGAGCAGCATGTTTTCCGGTAGTTTTCCCGCGTGGGGTCAGTGAGAGTCCCTGTCCCGGCACGTGTGGACGAGGGAGGCGGACTTAGCACGCTGCATTGGGGGGCTGCGCAGGGAACGAGAACGCGATCGCATCACCTTATCAACTCTCACCAGCGCGGGTGATTTTAGAGCGTGATTCGGGTCATCGTGTCCACATATGTTTTCCGGCCCCCTGCTCCCCGTGCCTGAATGCGTAATGTAGAGGGCGCGATTAATTTACTAAATGCGAGTGCGCGTGGGTACTTTTACGCTAAATGCGGTAATTAGAAAAGTACGTTTCCCGCGTTTGGGGCCTCTGGTGGACTCGTAATGTGTAGCGCTCTTGGGGCATCGGGACATCGTGTCCATATCCTTTTCCTCGAGCTACTGCCCCCCGTGCATGAATGCGTACGCTAAAGCGCGCCAAGAATTCACTAGCTGCGAGTGCGCGCGGTACAATTACGTTTAAATGCGGTAATTTTAACGTCCTTTTTACACGTTGGGGGATCTGGTGGAATCGTAATGTGTAGTGCTTGAGCTCCTGCCCCCCGTGCCTGATTGCGTACGGTAAAGCGCGCCAAGAATTCACTATCTGCGAGTGCGCGCGGTACAATGACGTTAAATGCGGTAATTTGACAGTCCTTTTCACACGTTTGGGGGGTCTTGTGGAATCGTAATGTGTAATGCTTGAGCTCCTGCCCCCCCGTGCCTGAATGCGTACGGTAAGCGCGCCAAGAATTTACTAGCTGCGAGTGCGCGCGGTACTTTTATGTTAAAATGCGGTAATTTGGCAAGTACTTCCCCGCGTTTGGGTGCCTCTGGTGGACACACAATTTGTAGAGCTCTCATGGCATCGGGACATCGCGTCTAGATCCGTGTCCAGAGCTCCTGCTCCCCGAGCCTGAATGCGTAATGTAAAGCGCAAAAGCGCGCCCAACATTCGCTAGTCCCCCGCGAAACAACAACTTTTGGCGCCATGTGGCTTGCCATGTTCGAGGTGGGGATAGGGATAGAGGCGAACGGGTGTGTGTGGTTAAAAGTGATCTGTAATAACAGCGCCCCCTCTTTTCCTGTTTGCCAATTTTGTGCTTACGCTGGTTTCTCTTTCAGTACATTCGTCCGCTGCGGTGACTGGAGGTTTATTAAGTGGCAACAGGGAGGCGCGAGCCAAAAACATCCTCCGTATTCGGGGCTCGGACGGGAGTAAGTACGGGCAGGTGGGGGAAGGGGGTACTGTTCGGAGTAGCATGTGGCACTCTGGAGCAACGAATCGGCCTCAAAAGGGGGCGAACAGGCGGTAATTTTCTCTCTTTCCCAATTACAGATAAGAGAGAGCAACTGTTAAGAGATGGACAGCCAAGGATTATCCCCCCCCTTTTCACACCAGGGACACAGGTTGAGGAGTCCGTGCCGGGCACTTCGGAGGAAGCCCGGATTGCCGCTTTCTTGGAGCTGACAAGGGCCAAGGGTTTAGCCTGGGCAACCGAACTATTGAAAGCCAGTACCCCCCCAGACTCTGGGATAGCGATGGACGTTCCATCTACAGATAAGGATTTAGGGGAGGGTGCGGGCCCGCCCCGGTCGAAAAGAATTCGCCGCCCCACGAGCAAAGACTTTCCGGTTGAGCAACCGCCGGCACGAAATAGAGCGGCTCCCCCACACAGGGCCCCATTGACCCCCCAGGCGGCGGTTGGTTTGGGGACGGGGACGAATATCGGACTGCCTTGCCCTCCCCAGGCGACATTTGCATCAGCAGAGGAGCTGGGTAAGCTTTCAGATACTTTAAAAGACTTCATGGCTGAGGTCAGATCTGGTCTGTTGCTTGCCAGGTCCCCCCTGGTGGGCGGCCCGTCCGCCCCACCACCACCGAGTGTAACCCCGGCGCCGGGGGGCTTCACGCATGTCTGGGGTCAGCAGCCGGCTGCGGTGGAACTCCCGCGGCCCCCACCCCCAGCTGCTGCTGTGGCTGAGAACGCGACAAGTGCGGTCAATCCCGCAGTAGTGGTTCCCCCGGTGGTACCCATGCCGGCACCAACACTAGCCGTTGTGCCTAAGCCTCTAGTTCCTACGGCCCCGCTAGTGTCGGGCCGCTGCTCACTCGCTTGGATGGTCCCTTTAGTCGCCAAAGAAGGGATTTGGCGCAGGGAATTTATCGATATCTTCACCCTTCTCATGCATGGGGCTGAGGGGGTGGATACCAGGAGGATGGGCAACAAGGAAGAGGACAAGAGGGTGCGGTATCATTTATATCCCGCAAAAAATATTGTGACCTGGGGTCAGGCCTTTGCCATCTTTGCGGCAGTAATAGTGGAGAAATTCCCAGACGAAGGGCCAGGTCTTTTTCACTATGCAAGCGTGATTACAGAAGAGGCTGCTAAGGGTGGAGGCATGGGATGGTACCACTATGACTGTGACTTCCGCAGACAGAGAGCAATCTGCCCAGATCTTGAGTGGGACCAGTTGGAGGTCCGTTTATGGGTAAAACACATGGGCAAGCATACTGAGGGGTCTACGACAAAGTCAGGTACAGAGAGCGGCGTAAAGAGCAAAGAGAAAGAGGATAAACAGGAGGGGAAATGGCAGAACAGGAAGTCCTTTCGGGGCGGTCGTGGGGGGGGCCGCAGGCCTGGCTTTCGGGCACGGTCTTCTGGAACTTGCAGGCTCTTCAATGCAGGGTTCTGCTCCTGGGACAAAACATGCCGTTTCTCACACAATTGCAGTGTGTGCGGGGCGCCCCATGCCGCCACCGCATGCTCCAAGCGCGACACTCCCGACAAGCCTTCCTCGAGCAAGTAGCCCGGGGGGGTTCCCCCCTCCTGCGCTCTGGCCCCCTGCGAACACATCTGCCAGCGCGCATGACCTTGCCCCACACGACCATGTGAAAGGGCCCTCTCCCATCTGCGTAAAGAACCTCCTCAGCGCACTCCGCGGTTACACTAGCAGGGAAGGGTCCCTCATTTCTGAGGGTTTCTTAGACGGTTTCCGCATTCCTTATCAAGGCCCCTTAGTGAGCAGGGATGCGGAAAATCAGAAATCAGCTAGGGAACACCCGGAGGTAGTGCGGGATAAAATAGCGAAGGAGGTGTCTTTGGGCAGGGTGGCGGGCCCATTTTCCTCACCCCCTATGCCCCACTTTGTGATTTCTCCCCTGGGGGTGGTACCGAAAAAGGAGCCAGGGGCTTTCCGACTTATCCACAACCTATCACACCCAGAAGGGGACTCCGTGAATTCCTGGCTTGACGAAGGTAGATGCTCAGTGTCTTACTGCTCCCTAGACCTGGCAGTCGACATGATCAGGAGGGCAGGGAAGGGAGCATGGTTGGCCAAGTCGGATATCGAATCGGCTTTCAGGCTGCTACCAGTACACCCGGACAGCCAACACCTTCTGGGCTTCAAGTGGGGGGACCAGGTCTTTTATGATAGGTGTATGCCCATGGGTTGCTCGGTGTCTTGTGCGTACTTTGAGGCTTTCAGCTCCTTCCTACAGTGGGCCTTAACAAACAGGTATGGCATTGAGGGAGTGACCCACTACCTGGATGATTTCCTGTTCATCGGGGGAGCTGACTCGCAAGAATGTGCGCGGGCGCTGCAATGTTTCAAGGAATTGGCAGGACACCTGGGCGTACCTTTAGCTCCTGGTAAGACCGAGGGTCCGGCGCAGGTTTTGGTATTCTTGGGCATCGAGTTGGACACGGTGAAGGGCGTGTCCCGACTCCCTGCGGATAAGGTACAGGCCTTGCGTCAGGAGATCTGCGATCTACTGGGTAGGGACAAGGTTACTCTGGGTGAAATCCAATGCCTGCTAGGGACTCTGAATTTTGCGGTAAAGGTCATACCCATGGGGAGGGTCTTTGCCCGCAGGTTAGCAAGGGCAACCGCTGGTGTAAAAAAGAAACATCACTGGGTCAAGCTGGGGACAGGTTTGAAACAGGATCTGGTCGTGTGGAGCGAATTCCTAGCCCGCTTTAATGGGACGGTAATTTGGAAGCAGCCCTGGATTGACAGTCAGGAACTTTGTCTTTTCACAGATGCCTCAGGCAGGGAAGGTTTCGGGGCTATCTTGGGTGAGGAATGGTGCGCTCAGGGATGGCCCAATGTCTGGCGCAGGCGTAGGATCACCAAAAATGTTACTGTGCTGGAGCTCTTCCCGATTGTTGTTGCATTACACCTATGGCCGGCGGCATTGTCAGACAGAAAGGTGGTATTCTGGTCTGACAACATGGCGGTCGTTCAGGCAATTAACAACCAGTCCGCCAGGTGCCGGCTGGTGCTGTGCTTACTAAGGGAGTTGGTCCGGGCATGCCTGCGCATCAATGTGGAGTTTAAAGCCAGGCACATTGAGGGTATTCAAAATGTGGCAGCTGACGCTCTTTCTCGTTTTCAGTGGCTCCGATTCAGGGAGGCCTGGCCGCGGGCGAGAGCGCAGATGACCCCATTCCCGGACCATCTATGGAGGATCCTGCAGTGGGACTGAGCCTGAAAGCGATGGGAGAAAGAGCTCTGGCCCCAGGTACCAGAAAGCGTTACTGCGCCCACATGGCAACATTCAGAGCAACTTCTGTGGCGCTGGGTACTTCAGGGGCTGCGTTGGTGTCCCAGGTCCGAGCATTTCTGGTGTGGGCTAGGGGACAGGGAAAAAGCCGTTCATGGGTGGGCAGTCACTTGGCAGCCGTAAGCCACGACACTAGGTTGTCTGGCGGGGCGGATCCCACTAACTCCTATCCCATCCGGGCCGCCTTGAAGGGTTGGGCTAGGGAGGAGCCCAGGGCCCCTGATAATCGAGCGCCCATTGATTTCGAAATCCTGAAAGGCATGCTAGGGGCTCTCGAGTTAGTCACCTACTCTCATTACGAGGCCACGCTGTTTTCAGCCACATTCTGCTTAGCATTTTTCGGGACTTTCAGAGTCAGTGAGTTAGTGGCTAGGTCCAAGGTCGACTGTTCAGGGGATGCGCTGGCAATTTCAGATGTGTCTATTTCCGGGTCACTGACCATTCATTTACGCAAGTCCAAGACTGATCAGGCGGGGCGGGGGATCAGGGTGGTGCTCCAGCCCCTAGGTGACCCCAGGTTCTGCCCAGTACAATGGGTAAAGGCGTTTTTGGAGCACAGACCGCCCGGCCCTGGTTATCTTCTGTTGCATTCAAATGGTACCCCCGTAACTAGATACCAGTTCGAGCAGGTAATCAGGGCCAGTTTAGCCAGGGCGGGGCTCGCCCGGCCGGACAGAAGGTATTCCAGCCACTCCTTCCGCATTGGCGCTGCCACCGCCGCTCACCTGGCGGGATTAGAGGCCGCACAGGTGAAGAAATTAGGGCGTTGGGAATCTGATTGTTATAAGATATACGTTCGCCCGTGAGGCAGCCTTTAGTTAACGTGTTTTGTGATTGTATATTGTGTATCGTTGGAATCACCCTTTCTGATTAAATAACTCGTGTGTACACCATGTCTCCTCTTTATTAGGACGAGTGGTGTGGGTGATCGGGCATTCATTTGTCGCTCGGGCTGCCCAATGGGCATCGCATCGGAATTGGATGCGACACTTCTCTCAGACCAAAGTGGAATGGATGGGGGTGCCAGGGATGAGATGGTTCGAACTCAGGAATAAGATCGAGCAGAGACTAAGAGCACACGGATCCACCTTGCCCCACCTGTTGGTGATCCACCTGGGGGGGAACGACCTTGTTACCCTAGGGAGACGATTGCTGCTATTAGCCATGAAAAGAGACTTAGGGGAAATCTGCAAGCGTCTGGGCGAGTGTGAGATCGTGTGGTCGGAGATCATCCCCCGCAGGTCCTGGCGTGGGGCTAAATCCTTAGAAGCGGTAGAGCACTCCAGGAGGCGCATTAATGGAGCAATGCGTAAGTTCACGTCCCAAAGGGGTTTGGGTTTTCTTCGCCATGAGATGATTCGTGGGAATGTAAAGGGGTACTTCGACTTAGATGGAGTACATCTCTCCCAAATAGGCATGGACCTGTTTTTATTGGATTTAAGCGAAGCATTGGTGAACAGAGGGTGCAGGTAAGAGCTAAGTTGGTGGGGGGCCCTGGCTGCGACGGTTAGCCGCCTCCAGGGCTGTGGCGGAGTTACAGGGCGATCTGGAAGCAGGCCGGTACAAAGGGTACCTCTGCGCGGCACCACGTGGTGCCTGAGCCAAAACGAGGAGCCTCCAGAGAGGTCCCGGAAGCCGGTCGGCGCCCCGCTAGGCCTGCGGGCGGTTGTGGGCCTGAACAACCGGGGGCTTGCTATGCGACGCTCCGCCCCGAGAGGGGGGGTGTGAGTAGAATTTCAACGGCACGTGATCGTAAAAGAATCACTTGGGGGGGGCAGCACTTGTGGTCTTTCCCATGCTGCCCGGCTCATCAGGCGGGCAGGTGATGTAGTTGGCCGCCTGCCCTTGGATCGCCCGTAAGATAACCCACCTATTACATATCCTGGAATTATGTAATAAACCTGCAGCATTTGTTACCCACTTACAACTGTTTCTTGTGTTTTCATTGGGTAACCTATTTTGGGGGAGGGGGGTGAGCGGGGTGCCCCTGGGGGTACTATGCCGCTGACCGCGGACCCCGCAGGGGGCCACTCTGCGGTCGGCGCCTTAGTGGCCCCGGGGCCCCGGTCACCCCTCCCCACTCTCTCCTTCGGGGGGGGGGGGGGGGCAGGGACTCTGACTGGTGCCCCCCCCTTCCGCGTCACTTCCGGGCCCAGGTGTGAGGGGGAGGCTATTTAGCCTTCCCCCACCCTCACTGGCGACCTCTTTGTCGCCCACCTCGCTTTTCCCTCCCTACCGCTTACCCGGCGTAGGTGTGTTTGAGTGGGGGGGTTTTTCTGAGCGTTATAAAATTTTCATTTTTCGTTGCAGGCGGAGTTACAGGGCGATCTGGAAGCAGGCCGGTACAAAGGGTACCTCTGCGCTGCACCACGTGGTGCCTGAGCCAAAACGAGGAGCCTCCAGAGAGGTCCCGGAAGCCGGTCGGCGCCCCGCTAGGCCTGCGGGCGGTTGTGGGCCTGAACAACCGGGGGCTTGCTATGCGACGCTCCGCCCCGAGAGGGGGGGTGTGAGTAGAATTTCAACGGCACGTGATCGTAAAAGAATCACTTGGGGGGGCAGCACTTGTGGTCTTTCCCATGCTGCCCGGCTCATCAGGCGGGCAGGTGATGTAGTTGGCCGCCTGCCCTTGGATCGCCCGTAAGATAACCCACCTATTACATATCCTGGAATTATGTAATAAACCTGCAGCATTTGTTACCCACTTACAACTGTTTCTTGTGTTTTCATTGGGTAACCTATTTTGGGGGAGGGGGGTGAGCGGGGTGCCCCTGGGGGTACTATGAACCCAACTATGCTCGACCGGCCCATCTCCTTGAACATTGCTGATGGGACTCAGGTGCACCCGCATATCTCCCGGTGCCACTCCTGCTCTGCGACCCCCGCCCCCTCCACGAAACATGCCCAAGAGCTGTGGCCCCATGGGCACACACCACCCGGCCCTGGGCCCCTGCTGTTCCCCGCAACACACCCCCAGGCCAGGGGGGGGGGCTCAGTGACGACTTGGGTCTCAAACACGTTGGAGTCGCAGACATTTAGGGGAAACATTGAGTGGGGGGGCGAGAGAGCTCACACACTCACCAGACAACCGATGCCAGACCAGGGACAAGATCGCAGGAACCGGAGGAACCCACAGCGTGTCCAGCAGAGGACAAAACAGCGTGGCAACTCAGTGCGACCAATCGGCGTCAGGGCAGCAGAACAAAGAGGGCGACCAGTAGGTAGGAGAGGTATAAGTACCTCGCCCCCCTCCTGCCTGGAAGTGACGCGGGCATGTGGACCCTTGAGGGTCCCAAAACACTGAGCGGCTGACTCGTGTGCCATTGTGGGGCACTATGGGAGGCCGCCCTCTTAGGAGGGCCCCCATCGTGGGCCCGGGGCAGCCCTGCATGTTCGGTCAAAATGTAAAAACTGCCCCCCTCCCCCGACTCCTACAAAAGTACTTCGTATGACTGTGGAAATGTGGATTTTCCTGATCAGTTATGTCCCCTATCTTGGACCCCAACGGTTCTATATGCATGTTACAAGTACATGTATGTTCCCTCCAGTTCCAGTTTCTAAGACGCAAACATATGTGTGTCTACCGTCAACATGTCCTCTGTCAGATCCGCCATCAAAGGGCTGGATATTCGATTCCTAAGTATGAAAGGCCACCGACTTCATATGGCTAAGTTACTTCATTTTTACAGTTCAGGCAAGTAGGCCCGATTCTGTCCTCAAGCCTTTCCCTGCTCTCTGTCTCTGACAGCTTCAGCTTGAGCTCGCATCTGTATCCATGAACTTTGTCCTACTCCCTGTGCAGCTAACGGTGCCTGCCTCGGCCAGTTTTCGCCTGCCTGCCAAGAAGTTGTATTTCACCTTCGAATTATCTATTTTGCTCTCCAGCCGATGCATTCCTGTCCAGTGATTTAGGTAAACATTTCCTTTAGCTCACAAGCAAAGGACTCAGCCTTTCCGTCCTCCTGCAAGTGATTCATAGCCCTGTTGCCATGGAAAGTTTTCTATCCCTCGCATCTCATATAGACACTTAGACGTTTGTGCACGCACACAGTCAGTATAGACTAGATTCTGTTCAAGAGTCCTTCCTTGTGGATAACATAGTTCTTTAAACATAGGATGTTAGATATGATTTGGGATTAGGTTGACTTGACCCCCCAGACTTCTCGTCTCCACATGTAGAGCTAAATGTCAAGTCCCCTTCACCCCCTAGTTGCACGTCAATTACACGTCATGCTGCCGCGCGCGCATCTATGCCAAGTATTATCTTATAGATCCACCTATGTCTGATAATCCTAACCAATCATGTTTCTTTTATTCCTTATTACGCCTAGTTTCGATTACATGTCACTGTCACGTCACTCTTCTTATCAAATGTTACGCCTTCTACATTCGTTTCATTGTAATGTACTTATTATAAAAATGCATGTCTGTCAATAAAGTATTGTACTTCACTTCCTGAACCCTCGTGGTGACGGAACCTGAAGGCCGCGACTCGAGTCGGCCATTTTGAATGGAATAAAGCCCATTTAGAAACCTCTTATACCACGGATTCTGCCTCTTGTTATTTTGAGCTATTTACTTTATTTTAAGATTCCGTATGAAATTCAGTCCGGTATTTTTATTTACCACATAATGGCGCCCGAATAGGGACACTTTCTCATCTCACGCGCCGGCGGTGCGTTGCAGGCCCGGTCTCCTGCCACAGCTGGACGGACCATAAACGCGTACCAGCAGGATTTCCTGTAAGCTCCCTCCGGTCAAGCGGGGGCGACTGAGGCTGCGATCAACCCAGACGAGGCGGTGAGAAGTGCGAAGTATCCCGACCAGAGCCTAGCTGAGAGAGCAAGATCCGAGGTATACAGAGGCCCACCAGGTCTTTCGAAATCCCGATGTCCAGAGGGTCCGCTGTCCGCAGTTATCGAGTCCTGTCCATTCTCTGAGGCCTTCCGTTTCAAGGAGCTACTCGGTGAGTACCATCGCCGGGGAGGCGTGTTGACGCGCACATAGGTTGTGCCGGTCAAGACGGATTTGGGTACACAAATCCGGTCTGCACTGTTTAGCAGTGTATATGTACTGTTTAGCAGTATATCAAGTATTCCGAAGTATTCAGTTATTGTCAAGAATTCAGCGTGGTGATTAGTTAGGCAGACTGTCATCATTGTCGATCATTGTTACAATGTTTAATGTTTAATGTTTAAAGTGTTCAAAATATTGTAGTATGAATGACTGTTCATTGTTCACTGTTCATTTATTGTGTTTTTCGTATTAAGTGAATTCAAGAGTAAGTATCAGATCAGTTGTCAATATGCCGCTCTTCTCGAAGTTAAGACAGATTACTACCAGAAAAGGGGTGCTTGAAGAAGCAGTTCCTATTCCTCCTAGGGACACCCCAGGGCATTTTATGTACCATAAACATGGCTTAGATGCCATATTGTTTCTTGATCTATGGGTAGATTATACCAAGGGATTGCCGGAAAGTCAAAGGTGGCCCGCAGCGGGAACCTGGGATGCAGAGTGCATCATGAAAGTGGAGGAAGAGTTATGGAAAAGAAAGGTCAGACAGTCACAGAAAGACGCTGTTGAGTTATGGCGTAAAGAATCTCATAGACGTACAGAAAAAGCACGTAGACAAGAAGAGAGGAGTAAAGAAAGTTCAAATAAAGTTCAAGAAAATCTATTAATTGAGGAAGGTATCCGAGTGAAATCAGAACAAGTAAATAGACAAAGAAATGCTCTTATGAATGGTATGTATCCCCTTCTAGTCGAAGGACTACCTAAGGCTGTTACAGAGATGCCAAAAGACTTGCCACCCCCATTATTTCCAATTAAGGTACATCAAAAAGGGCATCCCAGAACCGCAGAAGATGTTTTTCTTTCCTCATATCTAGACGATGCAGCTCCCGAGTATGCTAACGCCACACCACATAGACCGTCTGGCGGAGGGGTTCAACGTCAGGATCAGGTATCTGTCCCCGTGCAACAGCAAGTCCCGACACAAGCTTCGGCAAGCACATCTGTTTCCGCATCTGTCTCCGCGGTCGACTCTACAGGGGTATCGACACCCATAGTTGCTGTGTCACGTTCAACGAACCCATTCACACCCGACGCCCCAGATGGGGCCACGGGAGGGGCTAGCAATACCTTCACACCACCTAGAATAAATAAACTTGTTTTTCAAGAGTCAGCACATTCACGTACACCTAAATTCGTAAGTGAACGTACGCTTAAGGAACTCCTTGTAAATTGTAGATATGACCCGGTGGTTGGTAAAGAGGACGAAATGGTCCTGGCATCATTACGTATCAGGCGAGCCGCCGAGTATTTAGCGAGGTTACCAGGAATGATTACGCATCTAGATAAAATATATCATTTTGTCCAAACAGGGCGAGATCCAGAATGTATTAACAGAGCTATGGAATTCCAGAAAGTAGAGATACAGGGGGAACTGTTACGTTTCCTCATAAACTGTGTAATCAGAAATCAAGATCGTCCGGGGGTAGATCCGAATGCAATGCTTACTCTTACAAGATGGAGTCAGAATATATCAGAAGGGAGACACGATAAGCAAAATTGTATAATAGCCATGTGCCGAAAAATACGTAAAGAAATAGAGCGTATTCATGAAGAAAGATTGGGAACAGACGAGTTTGAGCAAGATGAAGTGTCCGAATCAGGGAATTCCGCAAGACAGTCAGAGACCATAGCCTATGTAGGCAGAGGAAGATCCTGTGAAAATGCTAGATGTTTTTCTGATCCCATACACTCTGTATGTCCAAATAATAGCAGAACGTATCCGACGCCTGTAATAAATCTGAAGTCTCCTGAACATTCGTTTCAAGCCGCAGATAAGATACTACGAGAACGAAGGGGTTACCACCTCCTCGATTCCATGGATGAGCAAGAATTAGCCAGATCAGCCGTTCACTGGATTGACAGTCCTGAAAAATACGGTGATGAGACCGTAGCACACACGTTTTTTAATCTCAGTACAGATGAACAACGTTTAGCTGGAATCTATATGATTCAGCAGCTTCTTATACTATATAAGAGCCAACATGTTGACCCCGGTCCTTTACCTGATATATTAACGGAACTACTCACGAACAGATGGAGAGGTTCTAGTAACAAGCTAATTAAAGAGATATTAGTGTCACGTAAACAGTATGTCCTTTTTGTAAGTCCGGATTCTCTCTCGCTGCCCCGCAGAGAAAGAGCGCCGTACTATATGGATAGACAAAATCCTTTACGAGAAGTGCACCCAATAAAAGGCGAAGACAATGAGTTTCACCGTGTATTTGTTTACACACCCATATCAAAAATGGAATTATTAGAAATGAAGAAAGTAGTACCTAGTCACGACAAGGACCCAGCGGGTTTCCACCGAGAAATTAAAGACATGTTACTAATGGGAGAGTACACCTTTCCTGATATTATGACGATATTAAAGGTGCTTTTGCCTGCTGGCATTTATGAAAAACTGAAAGAAAAAGAGTGGGAAGTAGGAGACCAAAAGATAGACTGGACAGCATTAGCAGAGGAAGAAAGGGGCCGAACTGCAGGTTCAGGGCTCGGGGATAAAGTTAAACTGTTACCAGGTTTACTAGTACAGGTACTGCCACGTTTATTAACTACAAAAAAGGAAGATTGGGGTGCAATCACAGCCTGCAAACAAAAGCAAGATGAAGACACAAGCGATTATTATGCTCGATTTGAAAAATGTTTTGGTATAAATAGTGGTATAAAAGCAAGTAGTGACTCATATCCACATTTATTTGTGACAAAATTAGTGGAAAATGCATTGCCTCCAGTGAAGAATAGAATATTGAAATTCGAGAGTACCTGGCAAAGTAACACTCCGTCGCAAATGCTACAAATGTTACAGTATCATCACAATAGAATAAGGGATGAACAAGAACACGAGCATAGACGCATGAAGGATACAAAAATGAAAATGCTAGTTTCTCAGACAGTACCAGCAGATGGTCACAAAAAGGGTGTGACACATTCTGGTGATTCTGCAGTTCCTATAAAAGGAACCTGCAATTACTGTAAACAACTAGGCCATTATGTACATGATTGTCCAGTCCTGAAACGTAATATAGCTACAGGTATTGCAAAAGAGAGACCACGATTAGTTAGACAAGATCAGAATGAACAAGGAGCTATGCAGCATGGACAGTCCATGCCAGTTCAGCAACAGGCAATGCCAGCCTCACAGCAACCCATACAGTTTGTGCCAGCTGCACCACCGTTGCCTGCTACTGCCACACAAACCACAACACGACAAATGTATCAGACTGCACAGTATGAATATCCTGAGTATCAGCGTTACGCATGAACAAGCCTAGAGAGGGAAGTTGACTTACCGCTTATCGAGATTCCTGTAGATCAAGAAGGACCTTATGTACATAGTGAATTATTAGGTCAAGATAGAAAATTCTTACTCGATACAGGGGCAAGTCGAACAACTATAAAACGTAGTGAAGTTCCAGGGGCACCCCTCTCAGGCTCTCAAAATGTTTCCCTTGGTTTTTTCAGGAAAACCTATTGTTAATGAAGTATCACAGCCTCTACCACTTACGATAGGACCTTTGACACGAACTACAGATTTATTGCTTACTAAATCATGCCCAGAAAATCTGTTAGGAATTAAAACTCTGAAAGCACTAGGAGCCATAATATGTTGTTCTCCGGAAGGAGTAAGGTTGTTTTTACGTGATTTTAAAGGTCACTATGTGTCTAGAGACATGGATCCCCGACTACAGACTTTACCAGCACATCTATGGGCACAAGGCCCTACTGATGTTGGTTGCATGAACATTACACCATACCGAGTTACACTCAAGGCAGGAGTAGTATTACCACGAATGCGACAATACAAGTTACCGCATGATGCTGTAGTGGCTTTGCTGAAAATCATTGATGAGCTGATTGCCCAGGGAGTAGTTATAGAAACAGACTCCAATATATGTAATTCACCGATAATTCCGATTCTTAAACGAACTGACCCTACTGCTCCGCCGGTATACCGATTGGTTATTGATTTGCGTGAACTAAACAAGTGCATTGTACCACAATTTCCTGTGGTCCCTGATATATCATCATTATTGACAGCAATTGATTCCGAAGCAACATTCTTTACTGTAATTGATCTCAAGAATGCCTTTTTCAGCGTCCCAATAGATCCGGAAAGCCAATATTTGTTCGGATTCAGTTTAAATGGGCGCAGTTTTAAATTCTCACGCGCTCCCCAAGGATTCACAGAAAGCCCCAGCATCTACAGCCAAGCACTGAAACGAGAACTTGACAGTATCCACATGCCAGTCAATACTGCACTGCTTCAATATGTCGATGATCTGCTGATCACCGCAAGAAGCGAGCCAGAATGTGAAAAGGCTTCTCTGACAGTTTTACATTTTCTAGCCGACAAGGGGCACAAGGTGTCTCCTTCTAAGCTGCAATTCTGTGTCCAGCGAGTTATTTATCTTGGTCACTCGCTGTCCAAGGAGGGAAGGCAGCTTACACCAGATCGCATCCAGTTAATTGCTAACATGTCAATACCCCAGACACAAAAGGAGGTGCGAGCTTTCATAGGCCTCACTTCATATTGTAGGCAGTGGATCCCTCAGTACGCATTTCTAGCAAAACCACTCATTCAGCTAACCACACAGGAGGCAGCCACATCGACTGTTCTCCCTTGGACTCAGGAACATACACAAGCTTTTGAAAGCCTAAAGGAAGCTTTATGTCAAGCACCTGTTTTAGCAACGCCATGTTATAGCAAACATTTTACACTCTTTGTTACAGAACGCGAAGGTACTGCCTTGTCAGTACTCACTCAGGATCAAGCAGGATCACGCAAGCCATGTGCTTATTTTTCCAGTACATTAGATCCCGTAGCTCAGGCTTTGCCTGCATGTCTGAAATCAGTGGCAGCGACAGCCTTAGCTATCAGACAAAGCGATGCCATAGTATTAGGGCACCCATTGACAGTACAAGTACCACATGCAGTAGAGGTTCTTGTGAACCGAACACAAACACAACACTTGACCATAGCAAGACTTACCGGTTATGAACTGACATTGTTTCAACCACACATAGAGATCCGACGGTGTAATACATTGAATCCTGCTACACTATTACCTGTAATTGGAACAGACCCACTAGCTCATGATTGTGTTGAAATCATTGAAATAAAGACGAAACCTAGACAAGACTTGACAGACGTTCCATTGTTAGATCCAGACCTGACGTTGTATGTAGACGGATCGTGCATGAGAACAAGTACAGGAGATTTAGTGGCCGCGTATGCAGTCACAACAGACACTGAAGTTATTGAGACAAATTGTATAGATACTTTGTCAGCCCAAGCAGCAGAACTTATTGCCCTAACGCAAGCCTGTATTCAAGCCACAAATAAGAAAGTTAATGTATACACTGACTCACGTTATGCATTCGGAGTTGTACACGACTTCGGCGTGCTGTGGCGAGAGAGAGGTTATTTAACCTCCCATGGTGCCCACATTCAGCACGGACCCCTCATTCATGCCTTGTTAGACGCAATACATCTACCCACTGCTATATCGATTATGAAATGTAAAGCACACACGAAGGTTACTGATATCATTTCTCAAGGCAATGATTTAGCTGACAGAACAGCTAAACAGACTGCTCAGAATCGCACATTAGACATGACAAAGCCAATAGTTCAGACACCAACACAGTGTATGACAATTAAGGATCCCGCACTTGACGTAATTGACATACAGACACATGCCACAGCAGAAGAAATAAAGAAGTGGACTGAACTAGGAGGGATCCAGACAGATCAAGGATGGATGACGAAGGAGAAATCTGTATGGTTTCTCCCTGATTCCATGGTTCAAGCCATTATAGCTACAGTTCACAGTCCAGCACATTTAGGAGAGAAGGCTATGCTAGACAGCATTCAGCACATTTGGTTCAATAAACATTTACGAGCAGCAGCTAAACAAAAGGTTCGTACCTGTATGATATGTTGTCAGTTTAATCCAGGAAAGAGTGTTCCCGTAGAGCAGGGTGGATTTCAGCCTCCTGACCATCCTTTTGAAGTCCTCCAGATGGATTATATTCAGATGGAACGTTGTCGAGGATTCAAATATGTTCTCGTAGTTGTCTGCGCTCTCTCCCGTTGGACAGAGGCGTATCCCGTATCAGATTACACTGCCCCGACTACTGCCAAGCAGCTAGTTCGAGAATTCTTCCCACGGTACGGTTTACCACGTGTTGTATATTCAGATAACGGTCAGCCTTTCTCATCCGAATTAATGAAACATGTCTCACTCTTGTTGGGATATCAGTGGAAATTCCACTGTGTCCGACACCCCGAGGCAGCAGGTCTCGTGGAACGACATAATCAACTTTTAAAAATCAGATTGTCTAAAATATGTCAGGAAAAAGGTGTGGACTGGATAGTAGCCTTACCAGTTGCGCTATTTTACATGAGGATGGTAGCACACTCTCGAACAGGGCTATCCCCGTATGAGGTGATCTTTGGTAGACCACCGAATATGTGGGGGACGCCTATACCCCGTAAAATAACTGATGTTGACTGTAATATGCTGACAGATTACCTGGCTTCCTTGATGTCTGCACTACAATCTTGTCGTTCACAGGTAGTCGCAGCTTTTCCTGACAACACCGAGGTGAAACCTCATGACGTAATTCCCGGCGATTATGTCCTCGTCAGGAATTTTGATCGGAAAACCCAACTGGAGCCAAGGTGGAGGCTTCCTAAGTTGGTCCTGCTGACAACAAGAACAGCTGTGAAGATCGAAGGGAGGAAAGGCTGGGTGCATTCCAGCCATATCAAAAAATTTCATGGACTTCCTCCTGACACAAACAGTACTCCCCGTGTGTCTTCCCCCATTGACTCAAAGCTACCTTTGGCTGAGGCCAGTAGCACCGAACTTTATAAACAGAAACTCAGGTCCAGATCTAAACTGTCGGACGATTTGATTGTTTAAGTCCTCTCCAAGGTGAAGCGGTTGGATCTGTCCCGACATGTATCCCTTAGGTCTGAATCATGTAGAGTCCAGAATTATAATGAAACGACATGCTTATTGTAAATTACTGCGTAGCCACTGTATTGTGACTTTATTAATTTTGTTTTTCTTGAGTTTCTTAATAGTTACTGCAAGTATATTGTTGCATATGTATTATCCTGTTTCTAAACGTGCTTTCAATATAACTGGTGAACATTCTTTTAGTGACCTACCGCCACATGAGTTGTCATATAGACTTGCGCTGCGCAATAACACCTTCATTAGTATGTTACATCATTCCCATCAGACTAGTAATGCGACCAATTGTTGGGTGTGTGGCCGACTTCCTCCCTATCAGAATAACAAAGGAGTTCTGCCTTTCTTTCCACATCCATTCACACACAATGGCTCCTGTGGAGCATGGTTTAGTTTATTAAATTCCATAGACCCAGACACAGCAGTTTATCAACAACATTGGATATGGGGAAATCTAAATCTAGTTTTATTCAAAGTCTGTCACCCTAATAAGGAGGGTCACCCCAGTAGAACAGGAACTGATTTAGAAAATGAAGTGTATAAATTAGGTAATTTTACGCCTAATCTTATGATTTTGAGTGTCAAATCCGAAGTTGAACTAATTCTGCCCACTATGTCAGTATTTCCAGTTAAGGGTGAATTATGTGTGAGAAAAGTTGGTTCCATACATATGGGCCACAGTAAATGTGTTACTACAGTAGAATATAGTGATCAAGGCAAATCTTCATTTAGAGCTTCTCGCCATTCTTACTTCATATGTGGTCAGACGGCATATATGCGTCTGCCTCTAGATTGGGATGGAACCTGTTACATAGCATTCCTTTTGCCACCTGTTTTCCTAGCTCCCCCTGATTATTATCGAAATGTTCATTTAGTACACAATAGAGAGCGAAGAGATCTCCCAGTTGTCGATTATACTGAGACAGCATGGGACAAGTATGTAGATTTCAATAAAGGTATCTTTCCCTATATAGGTACAATATCAAATAGTAAGCTGATACGCAGACTCACCAAGACTCTTGAAGCTGTAGTAAACGAGACTATAGCCGCCCTAGGCAATCTGACAGAGGAACAATCAGTGATGAGAATTGTTGTTCTCCAGAATCGACTTGTCCTTGACGTCATCCTGGCCGATAGGGGCGGAGCTTGCAGGGTCATCGGATCCAGCTGCTGCATATTCATACCAGAAAATTCGCCATCTGTATATAAAGCTATAACACGCCTTCATAAGATTGTAAGCCAGATACACGAGAATCCAGGCACTTGGACGTGGTCCGGGTGGTTTTGGAGTGTGATATCAGCCTGGGGATGGAGAGTTTTATCCTTCCTAGGTATTGGCCTTCTTATGCTTTTCAGTTGTTGTTTATGCCTGCAATGTGGACCAGCGATTTGTGGTCTGTGTGCCACATCATGCATCCCATATCACAGGTCTCGTTCAGAATGCCGGAAGGAAGAAGAAATGATGCTCCATGAGCAAATCGATGGAATGATGAAGATTGATGTCTCGTGAAGGGCAAGAAGGGGACAAGGAGGGAATGTGGAAATGTGGATTTTCCTGATCAGTTATGTCCCCTATCTTGGACCCCAACGGTTCTATATGCATGTTACAAGTACATGTATGTTCCCTCCAGTTCCAGTTTCTAAGACGCAAACATATGTGTGTCTACCGTCAACATGTCCTCTGTCAGATCCGCCATCAAAGGGCTGGATATTCGATTCCTAAGTATGAAAGGCCACCGACTTCATATGGCTAAGTTACTTCATTTTTACAGTTCAGGCAAGTAGGCCCGATTCTGTCCTCAAGCCTTTCCCTGCTCTCTGTCTCTGACAGCTTCAGCTTGAGCTCGCATCTGTATCCATGAACTTTGTCCTACTCCCTGTGCAGCTAACGGTGCCTGCCTCGGCCAGTTTTCGCCTGCCTGCCAAGAAGTTGTATTTCACCTTCGAATTATCTATTTTGCTCTCCAGCCGATGCATTCCTGTCCAGTGATTTAGGTAAACATTTCCTTTAGCTCACAAGCAAAGGACTCAGCCTTTCCGTCCTCCTGCAAGTGATTCATAGCCCTGTTGCCATGGAAAGTTTTCTATCCCTCGCATCTCATATAGACACTTAGACGTTTGTGCACGCACACAGTCAGTATAGACTAGATTCTGTTCAAGAGTCCTTCCTTGTGGATAACATAGTTCTTTAAACATAGGATGTTAGATATGATTTGGGATTAGGTTGACTTGACCCCCCAGACTTCTCGTCTCCACATGTAGAGCTAAATGTCAAGTCCCCTTCACCCCCTAGTTGCACGTCAATTACACGTCATGCTGCCGCGCGCGCATCTATGCCAAGTATTATCTTATAGATCCACCTATGTCTGATAATCCTAACCAATCATGTTTCTTTTATTCCTTATTACGCCTAGTTTCGATTACATGTCACTGTCACGTCACTCTTCTTATCAAATGTTACGCCTTCTACATTCGTTTCATTGTAATGTACTTATTATAAAAATGCATGTCTGTCAATAAAGTATTGTACTTCACTTCCTGAACCCTCGTGGTGACGGAACCTGAAGGCCGCGACTCGAGTCGGCCATTTTGAATGGAATAAAGCCCATTTAGAAACCTCTTATACCACGGATTCTGCCTCTTGTTATTTTGAGCTATTTACTTTATTTTAAGATTCCGTATGAAATTCAGTCCGGTATTTTTATTTACCACATAATTTTGTGGTGTCCAGAAGCGTGGCATTTACATTGCAAACGCTGTAAGCAACATTTATAAAAAAGTTCTATAAACAAAGACATGAAGAAACTAAGCGTAAGGAGACCGTGCTTGACCGGTGCGCCTTAGCTTTGACGGGAAGTTATGTATACTGTTGGAACGACTTAGGAGGCAGTAAAGAAGACTGACGAAGGAACAAACCAATGGTAAGTAGGGGGGGGGGATAAAGTGGTTTTATTGAATACCACAGGTCTTGCAGACAGCGCATGCGCACTGACTGAAGCTCGACCTAAAAAGGAGGCCTGATGGCCCCTTACCTTCAGCCTGTGTTATGGGCCCAGCTGGAATTTCATAAGCCCCTTCCCTGCCTGCACTTTGCTACTCAGAAGGAAAACAGATAACGTGCAGATGCTGCTGAATGTATCTCGGTGTCTACCCCCGTGTACACTCGACTTGTGCCCTATCTCAACAAAATCCCAATAAAAAGCTTTTACAGTTAATAGGAGCAGAATTTACACGCTATACCTCCTATAACCACTGAGCGGCAGTGCGGCGCCATGACTGTTCATTCCCGTGTTCTGAATTACGCATTGATTTCCTGTTGTGCCACAGCCCTAACATGAAGCAGCTGAGCCGAAGCAAGCCAATCCTCACCCGCAGCACCCGCTTCCGTTCAGTCAGTGGGACCACGAGCAGCTCTGCAGGTGCACTTCAGTCATTTACCGAAGCACCTCCCCGCTTTTCATCGCTGGACATAGTGAGTGCTTAATTTGTAAAAGACTGTCGGTGGCCAAAGCTCCGCTCAGATGCCTAAAGCTCTGCTCAGATGCCCATTATATGTGGCACACCGAATACCAAGGTTGGTAGGCTTAAATCCACCTCACGACTCTTTAATCCATATCCAAGACTCTAAGGTCTGCTCTTCTCAAAAACAGTTTTTTCCAGCCTGTTGCAGCCATTGGCTTGAGGCTTTGTCACATCTTGGCTCAGCCCAGAGGAGTATTTTTCTCACACCTGATGCCATTGGCTGTTAGGATGGCTCTTTCCGACCCTAGTGGGGTGTTTTGATTGAACTGCACAAAGAATATTTTATAACAGTAGATCTCTCCGTCAGCTCCTGGATGCGAGTTCTCACCCATTCCAGTGTTCCCTTTTATGGCTGGCCCTGCTGGCGGCCTCCTGCCTTCCCTCTTTCCCATCTGTTTGTTTCATTCTTCTATTCCCCCGCCGGCCACCCCCTCGTGTTCCTCTTTACAGCCCATTCTTCTTTTCCATGCATGCCTCGCCCCTCCTTCTTTTGCCTGTGTGCGTCTCGTTTCCTCTTCCACCACAAACCCCAGCTCTCGTTCCTTTCTCCCACACCTTCCTCCCATTTGCTCCAGTGTGTACTCTAGTTTCCGTGGCTGTCGCCCCTTTCAGCAGCTTCTCATTGTTGCTACTGTGCTTGCCTGGAAATTAAGGTATGGCTATACTGATGGCTTCCTTGCCTTCCATACATGCTGCTGTGGGTGAGAGGGTACAGCACAGACCACTAACAAGCTGGAGTGTGAGAAAGACTGCTTCAATGAAGCAGGTGCACATCACAAACATTATATACAGCCCCAGGCAAACTGCCTCACAAAGCATCCATAGCCGCACACCGCTTGGCCAAACTCCCCACCCCAAAGTGTACCCCGATAATAGCCCCAACGGGGCAGCCTGTCACTGTAACTATACTTTACATCCTGAACTAAATTACTTCCTAAAACTGTATTTTTTTTAACCCTCCTGCCTCCTACAAGTGTAAACTTACTCCCACCCTCCCCTTCAAATTGCTTCACCCACCCCAACAGCAATCAAAGCGATTCCAACTGGGAAAACATCTCGCCACACCACCAGAAAAGCACCTGCCCATCAGCGACAATCCCTTTACATAAGCACCCCACCCGGTGCACCTGGTCCATACATACCAGGCGCGCAACACCCATTGGACTCAAGGGGCTTCAGCCCCCCCCCCCCCCCCCTTCCCGTCGTGTGTGGCAGCCCGGGATTAGACACCTTCCCGGGCAAAAAAGCAGCCGCACCCGAGCACTTCACAGGTCTTTAAAAGACCATTTGCATGTTAATGAGGCCTCGCTGTTGTTTCACCCCTTCTAAGAGCCCCTGCAGCTCCACTCTGCCTATTGCTTAAAGTTCAGCCCCCCCCCGAAATTTTTGCTCAGCTCCCCCCCCCCCCCCCCCCTCCCCCCCGAAATTTGGCTCTAGTTGCGCCTCTGATACATTACATACCATCTCCATACGGGGCACCCTTCCAACCCTTGCTAAAAAGGGGGACATACAAACTGTCCCTGCCTAAGTTACCATGTCAGCTCATTACAAATTGGTGGCTGGTAGTCACATTTACCAATAACGTAGCTGCCCCGACCCTGCACACTCAATACCTCTATACTACCCCTAACAGTCCTCTGGACTGCACCAATGCCCAAAAACACCTCCCCAGCTCGGCTGCCCCTCAAACCCTTATTTTGTGTCTATTTCAAATGAAGGGCTAGTGGGCCATTATAGTCCATCCTAGATTTCTACAGTACAGAATCAAAAGGGCTATAACAAGCTTCATTGCCATACATTATTTATTCGACATTAAAACACACACAAAATAAGTTATTGCAAGCCAGGGAGCCTTCAAAATGTACAGCCCTTTCTTTGAATGTATCTGGTTTTCAAATGTTTGTTAGCACATTAACCCTAGAATTGTAAACACTCTATTTGAGTGCAAGTCTTTTCTTGCTCGCTTTTGTGCTGATCCCTTCCTCAAATGCTCACCCGAGCACTCTAAGGACAAGATGTACGAGCATTCAGTATTGCGGGTCGCAAATTACGATTTTTTTGTGACTCGCAATTTGTGACTCACAAAACGGAATGTACCAATGTGTCTCAGGCACATTCAGCTATTCCCAATGGAGTCGCAAGTGAACTGCCTCATCAATATTCTTGAGGCAGTTTGCAATTTGCACCCATTGGGAATTGGCTACCATTACACAGGGATGGTGGCCTGCTGGGGACAGCAGACCACCATGTCTGTGTTTGCTTTTTAAATAAAGCAACTTTTTTTTTTCAAATGCAGCCCATTTTTAATGAAAAGTTTTCTTTTCATTTTTTAAGGGCAGGCAGTAGTCCGTGGTAACACTGCCTGCTCCTAAAAAATATTTTCGTATACATTCACAAAGGGGGATGGGTCTCCTTCCTGTTTGTGACTGCCTTATCACCTAATTGAAGTAGGTGGTAAACTGCAATTCTATTGCGACCACATTTGCGGTTGCAAAACAATCGTACATCACCCTGCAACTCGCTGTTAGGAAGGAACGCCCTTGGCAGTTCCCTTTCTAATAATGACTCGCAAAACCTATTTTGCGAATCGGTAATAGGTTACCAACTCACAAAATAGGGTTTGTACATGCTGCAACCCTTTTTCGAAGTCGCAAACGGGGCGATTTTCCGTTTGTGACTGCTAAAAACGGTTGTACATCTGGCCCTATATTCCTTTTATCAGCGTCCACTCGCTCTCTCACTTGTGTGTTGTCTTTTGCAATCCATACCTGCTCCCCATGCACTATGTTTTTCTCCCTCTTCCTTCCACCTTGTTGATTGCTTCCTCTTCTCCAGACGTTTTTTAGGTCGAGCATTCAAGACCTCTTGTATACACTTTAGTATATACTTATATAATTTAGTATATACTTGTATGGGTATGTACTTTGTGAGCTCTGGAGATCACCCTAGGACTTGTCTGCTTCCGCTTAGGGATTTTTTTTTTCTGTTCAACAGCCTCTATTTAACTTTCTTGATAGAAAACGACCAGCAGAGGTCAGTAAAATACCAGAATTGCTTTCTGCTGAGGGACTTTCTTTTTTAAAAAATTTCTGGCAGCTGCCTCTATTTAACTTTCTTGATAGAAAACGACCAGCAGAGGTCAGTAAAATTCCAGAATCACTTTAGCATTCTCTAGATTCCCGTCCATAGAAATTGTCTTCAGAGAGCGCCCGTAGACAATAATATTTTTTTAAAATCTTGTATTTTCAGTGATATGACCACCGAAGGCCCTGATTTTATATTAAAAGCAGAGCTTTGGACTATACCATTTCCAGCGGAAGGGCAATATTTCTCTCCATGTGTTCCTATACCTGGTGTATCACGCAGTTTGGTGCTTACTTTCCCTCCATGTTAAAGAACAGTAGATGTTTCAGCACCCAGACTAATGCGCTGCATAGCTAAATACATATAAGGTCCCAAAGGCGTGACTGATTGCATTGCAAATGCTTGTTTATTTTTGTTGTTGTTGTTTATTCTCCCTCCTGGCCAAAAGCTTGTCCACTGCTCCACCTGCATAATTCCCTTTGCTTCCTCGCAACTCAATGCTCCACCTGCTCGTGCACTGCTCCCTCAGCCTTTGCAGTCCTTAAAAATATATATTTTAAAATGTTTGTGATGGCCCAGCAGCTGCTATTTGTTATCGGGCCACTTTGCTTTCACAAAAGCGCCTTCACGTAAGTAGAAACATTTTTTTAAATGTACTGGTCCCAGTGTCATGCATCATCTTAGTTTTTATTCTGGGCAGTGGTATTGGAAATAGATAATAGGCGCTTATGGTTGATTCACCTTGTATTTGTGGGAATTATATTATTCGCGGTGCTAAAGGGTTGGGGAGAACCACCAGCCTCCCTAAGTTATTGTGGCAACAGCAACAAACAATCATCAAAAAGTACACCCAAGCACACGCAGAGTTTCAATTTGCAGAGTTAGTAAGCCACTTTACATGAAACATAATAAATCAATCTTTGCTTCTTTCTTGTGATTTTCTTCTTTTTAATACTTCTGATTTAACAGTAGTTCCCAAGCCTAGGCTTGGGAACTACTGTTAAATCAGGAGTCTGGTTTCTTTTTTACTTTAATCATGCAGAATTCCGAAGGGCTTCTATTAACCAAACATTACATACCTTCTACCTGTCCAAAGGCCCCCAAATTTCAGCAAATGTTTTTTAATTTTCTGCTGATGTGTCCCTAATTTTCTTTACTCTGCTGTTGTAACTCGCATTGAGCCAGTAAGGCCATATTGGCAAGTGCTGAGAACATGTTGTGGGTGTATTGAAAAGGCAGACCAATGAGTTTTGATTGACTTCGACACAGCATCAAATAAACTTTAGAGGCTGATGGGTAAATTCGAAGAAGCCTATAAGCGCAGCCTGGCTGTCTACCCCTTGTTCTGAGAATTGTGTTTGTTTAGCTAATGTGACTTTGAACTCTGGTGTGGAGGAGCACTCTGGCCTGACCCTCTTGCCATTTGTCCTCCGATGGACCTTTTCATCGCCGCCTGAGAGATGAAGAGAGTTAGCATTAAATCAATCAATTTCAATTAACAGTGCAACCCATTTAGCTACATAATAATGACCAGGAATCAGTGACTATAGTTAAGAAGGTTTATTACAAATTAGCAGTCAAATAAGATAGACAAACCTCAGCACCATGCTGTACAGGTACAGAATAACAACCGGGAAACCCAACCTCATGAAGAAGTTTAGGCGTACCAGTATAGGACATATAAGCAGTTCAGTCACAGCAATACAAAAGATCAGCGGCAGAATTTTTAGCTCAGAGATAGGTCCTGCGTCTCTCGTCTATACATGAGTAAAATCTAAAATCATCTAAGTCAAATCTAAACTAAGGAGAATGGCTTTGGAACCTGAAGGATCTCAGAAGTCAGGGAAATGCAGAAAAATAGGGAAATGCAGGAAGGTTCAACAAATAAGGGAAGGTGTCAGCAACTCAGATGCTCGGTCAAGAGTCATCTTGGGATAGGGAATGAGTATTAGCCTAAGCCACACCCAGCAATAGTCAAAGGTAATTCATAGATGTCTAAACCTCTCAAAGTCTAAAAGAAAGTAGTGTAACGTCACACAGTGTAGACTCCAGTTATTTGCACCACAGTCTCCCTAGTGACACCCCTCTGTCCGCATCATCAGGGGCTCCATTGTCCTTTCCATTCTCACGTTGTGATCTGTACATCAACCTTTTCTGCCAGGTTAGACATGGGGACTGTATTGCCCATTGTCACCTATTAGCCTTTGTTGACGCTCTGGCTCTCCATGGTCCTTGTCAAGGTCTTCTTCTCAGGCTCTTTCTCTATCTCTAGTACAGTGTCGTATCTATTCTCAAACTAACAAACCATGTGAACATGCCTGCAAGGAAAAAGACATGCAAGCAGAAATGGAAATCAGCATTTTATGCAGAATGAAAAACAGGACTAGTCAGGACACCTTTAAGTATTAAATCAATGGTGCACATTTAGTATGTGTGTGCACATTCAAACACAAATGAATAAAACTGTCAATACATTAGATTCATAGTACCTGTTGTATACAGTAACATCTTGAATACGTGTGTATAAGTATGACTGAGAACTACACTTAAATGCAAATATGAAACATTAGTGCACACATTACATAAGTCATGCATAATGTGCATTAATACAAGAACTAAGACCAGACTTCTGTAGCCTCTCTTCGGGTACATCTTCCAGGATGTGTACTGGCACAGATGTCTCAGGATCTTCATGCGGGCGTCAATAAGACCTCACTCTCCATATACACAAGTATTATGCAGAATCGAGTAGACAGAAACTAGCAAGTCAGGAAATGGAGCTGGACAAGGCACTTAAGGTTTGAAATATATAATCGAGCCAGAGACCTGGCTCTACCTCAGCTTGAGATCCTCTTGGACCCTCAAGCCCAAAATGAGCAGAGCTTTAATGTGACTTCTACCTGCCACCCATGCTATTCCATTATGTGCCAAGAATTAAAAACAAAGCATAAACCTTTGGTATTAAAAATGAGAGGAGGGAGTCAGTCATCTCGTGGTTGTTGTGCATAATGTGAAACTAAAAAACCTGGTATCAATCCTGGCTTCCCCACTTGTCCAAACTTAGTGATCTTAGGCAAATATTTTATCGATTCTCCTTTTTCTTCATTGTGGCATATGAAAACATCTTCAAATGTGTGAGTTCAGAATACCAGCTGTACAAAAACCCGTTGTGTTTAATTTAATAGACTATAATGTTGCTTTGTCTATAAGAATCTGAGCCACATACAGGGTTCATGTGACAACTGTCTTGCCTCATAGTTCACTAATGCCCCTGCTGCAAGGATGGGGGAGGGTCTGAATAGTTCTAAGTTTTGTTCTTTTAACTATTACTTTTAATAAGTACTTCTCCATGTAGTGCATTATCATATTATTGTGGAGAAGTGTGGCTCAATGGTTAGAGCTGCAGACCCTGATGCAGAGGTCTGGCCCGGGACCAGGGTTTAATTCCCGCCTCGGCGGGTCTTGGGCTCAATTTCCTCGGACCTGTTAATTCTCGCCTCGGTGCCTATTCTAATCATGGGTCCCACTCTGCAACTATGGGCAATAGCTTGCTTAATCTCCACAACGGCCCCAACAGCGCTGGGATGCCTGGCTTGATGTTGGGGGTACCCAGGAGTGGACATTTCACAGGGAAAAGCCAGGAAGGGTTCCACAGCGGTATGAGTACAGCGCCAGGACACCCCAGGGTAACAGTGCGCTATACAAGTACAACACATTGACATTTACATCAGGGCTCGGCTCGTGCACCAGCTCTAAAAGCCAAGCTAGACCCTTCTCTTGGCTTCGTTCCAGTGCTTAATTTGAGCCGGTGGTTTCCGGTGCCTGGCACCAGCACTGAATTGCCAACAGACAGTTTAGTTTGCCACATGGTGGCACTGTTTGTTCAATTTAGAGATGAGCACAACAACACTTGTTTATTAATTCAATATGCATTACAAATGACCAATTCCTGCCACCAAAGCCATTTCTATAGCTTTGGAGGCCTCAAATATTATCAATTGTCACACTTGTAGGAGTGTGATGATTAGTACATATGCTTGTACTGTCACTGGCAGTGCTTACTGAGGCAATGGGTAGTGCAAGCTGCAGCGGCCTCCTGACGAGGGCCCTGGCACTTTTATTTTACTAATGAAGCGCATCACAACTCGCCCTGTTGATTTGTTTGCTCGCCCACCTCTGTTTGTTGTATGAATTAGATGACAAGTATTTTCAGGGCTCGGCTCATGTGTGGGCTCTTGGAGCTCAGCCAGGCCCTTGGCTCAGCTCTATCTCTGCTCTTTGGGGATTTTTCATTAGGGTTCGCTCACCTCTATCAGGAAATCCAAGACTCTAAAAATGGGAATAGAACACAGAAGAATGTGAACTCTAATCTGAAGTATCGGGCTAGTCTGCTCAAAGGAACAAACTGAAGAGTTGTAATGTAGTAAGTCACAACTGTGCACTGGTTTAGTTACTCCTGCAAAAGGAAGAGCCAGAAAGGTAGCGGTAGGTCTTTGGGAAGCCATGTTGAACTGGCACAGCTTTCTAGTAAAGCATGATATTGTTGTGGTGACCTGAGTAACCCACCCATATTCCTGGGATAAATAAGGATGCATGGAGCTAATCCCCGCCATGCATTGCAGCTTGCTCGGAATGCTCTACCTTTCGACATGCAGCCCTGCCACTCTCCATCAGGGCCAGCTTCAGCACTTGCGGTGCCCAGTGCGACAGTCTTTGGCACCCACAACTTCCATCTCCACAAATCCCCTCATTAACACTCTCCAACGTGCCCCTCGTGTCCATAGCCCCACTCTGACATAAAGTTCATTTTTTATAGCGCCACTCATAGTTCAATCACTCTCAGTTCTGTGATCTGCATGGTACACGTTCTTTGCAGCAGAGACATTTGCCCTCTGTGCTACTTTATGATGAGTCCAATCTGCCACTTGACAAATTTGTGATCTCTCAGAAGCAGGAAGATTAATCACCAGTTTTATTGACATTTTTATTGTTGCCTGAAAACTGCTGGACACACAAGGAAGTTCACCTGCTTTTAGAAATGCATTGTTATCTTTAAAACACACTACCCCACATCCAAGTCAGCGCCAGATGCGTCTGCACCGGTCACACTGCTCTAAAGCTGGCCCCATGTATCTCCAGACTGGTGCATAGAAACAATAATAAGATTCCACCATAACAGCAGCTTTGAATATCCATCCACTTGCCAAAACCGGTAGGGGTAAAGGGCTCGATGCCTTCATGTGTAACCCAATGAAATGAAGTAGGAAACTGCCTACACGCCCAACAAAAATGTAAGCCAGTCAAATAGCCAACTGAGCCAGTGGCTGAAAGGGGATGTCCAAAAGCACCTTTCTATGTATGTGTATGTTGTGTGCTATCATGCATGCCAGTAAACCCAATTCAGGTGGGAGATTCTCGATTTTTAAAGCCAAAAATTGCATTATTTTGGCTATCTCCTGCCTGAAATTGCCTCTGTTTCAATAGAAGTTAATGGGGATAATACATTCTCCCAATATTTTTTTTTAATCTCCCACCTTCCTCTTCTAAAATGTTGGCATGTATGGTGTTATTTATGGGTTGAGTGATGGCAGCTTGCTCTTGCTTAACAGCGAAAGCTATCTGTAGGTGAGACCTAACAAGCATTGGAAAAACCAATAGGTCTCGCCTATGCCAGAGCTATTGGCTTTCGCAAGGTGTTTTGGCCATGTTGTACACCATTGTGGCTTCTGATCGTCATGGCTAAAGGTTGGTGGCATGGAATGGATTTGGGTGGGGTCGGGTTGACTGGAGTGGGGTAGAGTGGAATGGGGTAGATTGGGGTAGAGTGGAGTGGGGTAGATTGGCGTAGATTGAAGAGGGGGTAGAGTGGGGTAGAATGGAGTGGGGTGGATTAAGGTAGATTGGGGTACAATGGAGTGGGGTGGAGTAGGATAGATTGTGGTAGACTGAATTAAGTTCGATTGGAGTTAGGTAGATTGGAGTGGGGTAAATTGGAGTGGGGGGTTGGGTAGATTAGCATGGTAGATTGGAGTGAGGTAGATTGATGAGGGGTGGAGTAAGATAGGTTTGGGTGGAGTGGGGTAGACTGGAGTGGATTAGATTGGGGTAGATTGGAGTGGAGTGGGGTAGATTGGAATGGAGTGGAGTGTGTTAGATTGGACTCGGGTAAACTAGATGGATTATAATAGGGTAGACTGGAATGGAGTGGGGCTAGATTGGGGTAGTTTGGAGTGGAGTAGATTGGAATAAAGTAAAATGGGGTGGAATGGGGGTAGATTGGAATGGGGTGGAGTGGGATAGATTGGGGTGGAGTGGGTTAAATTGGACTAGAGTGGGTTAGATTTGAGTGGCGTCTGGTAGATTACAATAAAGTGAAGTGGGGTAGACTGGGTAGAGTGGAATAGAGTATGGCAGATTGGGGTAGAGTGGAGTAGATTGGGTGGATTTGAGTGGGTAGAGTGGACAGGGGTAGATTGGAGTGGGTGAAGTGTAGTTGGATAGTTTGGAGTGGAGTCAGGTAGATTGGAGTAGAGTGGGTTGGATTGGAGTACATTGGAGTGGGGTGGATTAGGGGCGATTGGAGTGGGGTATATTTGAGTGGAGTGGAATAGACTAGGGTGGAGTGGGGTAGATTGGGGTGGAGTGGAGTGGGTTAGATTGGAGTGGGGTGGGATAGGTTGGATCGTAGTGTAGTGGATTGGGGTAGATTGGAGTGGAGTGTTGTCTAGTGGATTGGGGTAGATTGGTGTAGATTGTAGCGGGGTAGAGTGGAGTGGGGTAGAGTGGAGTGAGGTAAGTGTTGTGGAGTGGAGGGGCATAGAGTGGAGTGGCATGTTGTGTCATGGAGTGAGTGTCATAGATTGGAGTGGCGTGGAGCCGAGTCGAGTGGCATGGCATGGCATGTCGAAGAGTGTCTTAGAATGGAGGAGGGTAGAGTTGTGTGGCATGTTGTAGAGGGGAGTGTTGCAGAATGGAGTAGCGGGGCATAGAGTGGAGTGGCGTAGTATGGAGTATGCATGGTGTGGTACTGCACTGCCACTACAGACATCAGATTTTCAATTGAAATAACCATTGCATTTGCACCGAAATACAGATTTATAGCACAAATTGATAATGTGTGCAAATGTCATCACCTAGTATATTAATGTGTTGTGATCGTGGTCAAATATTTGCTTCCATCACACTTCAGAATTGCAAAAAACTCTGCTTCATTTGTACTAATTCTGATACATTCTGAAACATCAGCAAAGTTCTTTTTTTTTGTTGTGTGCTTGAAAAAAAAGCATCGTACACTCTCCCGTCTTACATGTGCACTCACCAAGATTGTCACATATATTCTCTCAATTGGAAATCAGAAAAAGAAAGGTGAACATAAAGCCCCCTGGGAAGACAGCTTGACATTTGACCTCTGCCTTTCAATTCACAGCAAATGTGACAGGATAAGAACAAGATATAAAGGCCAGTTTACAGAAGGTGAGTTTGTGGAAGAATTCAGTAAACAAGGTTTGAGAAAAGGGAGGGGCGAACACAAGCTGGACAGCCTAAAACAAATCAAACCAGCAAATGGAAAGCCAGAAAATGTGAGTTACAAACCACAAGGCCAATGGTCAGCAATGGACGGAATGTATTCCTAGGTGAGCTTTCTGAATGTCCCCTAGATATCTTTATCAAACTAGACAGGTGCTCTGTCTAGTAGGTTTCCACCTAAAAAGGGGATAGCCGTCACAGCTGTAAACCACAGCCAACCATAACATAAAAGCAGAGAAAATACTCAACACTAATAATTAGATAACCGATTTTACTTTACAATTAAATACAATTTAGTTGGTTTAACAAAAAGTAAAAGAGCTGCAATGAAATGAAAGGAAATTTTTCGTTTCCAGAACATAATCACATTTATAACAGTTGAAAGGGCGGAGAGAGAAGGCAGTATTCCAATATCACAGACAACAGAGTACTTTAACCAAACCTAATTTTATTTCAAACGAAAGCCCCCAATTCCAGCGTACTTGTACGTCTGAACCGCTGTGTGGAAAGTCCTTACCGTGTGTTAGGCGCCATTGTTGAGGGGTGATGGGGGGACTACAGAAGTTCACTAGCTGGGTAGAGTCAGGCCATGTTTCCTGATTTGTTATCTAATGTGGGGAAAAAAACAGACAGACTGAATGTTGGTGCAGCCCACGTGGCGTTTAAGCGCTATATTGCAGAGCGGGCTTTGTTATTCCTTTATTTTCAGAATTCATTCAGATATGGGCCCGATGTATCAAAGGGTTTTGCCCATTCTGTGTCTATGGGAAAATGTGTTGAGACATATGGCCCCATATGGTCCTTTAAGGCACAGAACATAACTGAATCTCTGTACTCCCCAGCCGCTTCAAGGTCATCGTAGGGCGTTTTAGAAATGTGCAGGTTGTTATTGGCGTGTTTTCCATATGGAATATATCAATTTTAGGGAGGTTCCTGGTATCATTCAACTCCACACCCTCGCAGCCAGCATTGTGAACTGAATTAATAGCTTTGTTGATTTGTACTTCTGTTCTATTCTGCAGTTCGGGATGTTTATGCTATGCCCCTTACCTGTTGAAAGTGGCAGTGCAAAAGGGTGTGTGACTAGAGGTGAGTGAGGCACTGAAAGCTCCAGCCAGGCTCTGGCTCAGCTCGAGATCCTGTTGGAACCTCGAGCCCATAGCGAGCCGAGCTTTCACGTGGCTTCTGTCTGCCTCCCTTCCTCTACCCAGGATGTGGCTTTATGGCAAAGCTACCGATTTTGGAAATGGGGAGCCAGGTTTGAGTCTCAGCATCTCCTGAACAACCTGTGGCTCTGGACAAGTCATTTAATCTTCTCATGGGGTATTAACAATAAATGTGACTTTCTGTAATGTAACTGTTGCTCCTGTAAATCTTTCCAATAACTTCAGGTCGAGTTTGTGCAATATAAAAACTAAAGGAAAATGCACAAAGACGTCAAAAAAGCCTTAAGAAAAGGAAAGACAGATAGCTATCCATTTACTTGCTGATTTGTATAAAGTGAAATCAGACAACCTGGATAAATCTCTGCATCCCCGCTTAAATTGTGTGATATTAGGCCAATATTTTATTTCACTAAAATTATTTTTTCTTCATTATTGCGTATGAAAACACTTTCAAATATGAGAGTTTAGAATACCAGTTGTACAAAAAGCTATATGTTTGATATAATACACTATAATGTTACCCTATACTAGTCTGGGACAGTACAGGGTTTATATGAGAATTGTCTTGCCTGTTAGTACACTGATGGTTCATGTCTAAAAACTATCACTGACGTATTACTGTTAAACTTTCCACATGTTAAAGAAATGCACATTTTTTAATTCTAAAGAGACTTAATCATATTTGTATAATGTTTGTTGTATGATTTACATGGCAAACATTTTCAGGGCTTGGCTTGTGCATGGGTTCTAAGATCCGAGCCAAACCCAGGGCTTGACTCTGGTTTGGCTTCTTTTGGTAATTTTGTTGGCTTGCCCATCTCTATGTGTGACTAAGAAACTGCTTCAGATGATTTACAGTGAAGCCATGTTGGGGTGCCAATCCTTGCAAAGTAGACCTTGATGGTAATTTTAAGAGAAATTTGGGGTTTTAGTGTTTCCAAAGTACTGGAGGCAAATCTTGGTGGATGATCCTTCTTGGATTGGGCTAGAAGAATCACCATCCTGCTTTGCCACTCCTCTTATCACTGCACTGTAACATGAGCTTTGTGTATGTGCCATCTCCTAAAAACTTACGTCCTCATTCTAAGGTCTTGCTGACAGTGTTTGACGCATGTGTCCCCCTGTGGTTTCTAGCCTTGTCGCAGATCATGCTTCCAGAGATTTCATCTGGCTGTACCACCTGCAGGGCTGGACAGGCCTTTTCCACCAGACCATTCTCAAGGGTGGCTCCTGGTGTCTCTGCCACTTTCTCCAGCTCCCCAAGATTAGTTGCAGCAGGTAAGGGGAGGTTTCCAGAGAAAGAGAGGGAGGGATGTGGAATGTAGAGAGAAAGCCACCACAGAGGGTGAGGAGCGATGAGAGTGGATGGATGGAAAGAGAGACTTTGTGTGAGAAAAGGAAGGGAGTGGGGTTGGTTTGAGCATTTTTGCCAGGGCTGCTTTTGGTTCCCCAGTCCGACCCTGACCACCTACAGCTTTGTGGATCCTTCATCCAGGTCTGGAAAGCAAATTTTGGAGCTTGGCATTGTGAAGTCTGATGGGTTTAAAGGGTGACTACCACTGGCGTACAAGCCATGTCTGGTGACTGGGACCAGCGGAGCAGCAGTACTTCAATCTAGCCAGAAGCACATGAAGTCCTTCAAGGTAGGCCTTAAGTTAACATAGGGAGAGTAATTTACCCCTCTGCGCCCACTATTGGTTGAAATCCCCTGCTGTCCGATTTTCACGTCAAGTGAGTTGTGTGATTGTTAGACACAGACCATGCCACAGAGGGCAGAACTCTCCAGTACAAACAGGAGTCAAGACCACAGACCAATGCCGTTCAAGGCGATCCCTCTTCCGTACCTGGACGTCGCCCAAGATGGTATCAGTCACAGCAAACAAAGAGCACAATAGGGCTTCCTCACTTTGCGCAGGTTCCAAAAGAGGAACCGATATACCCAGAATGAATGGTATACATACATGCCAACATTTTAGAAGGGGAAAGTGGGAGATTTAAAAATTATAATCGGGAGAATGTATTTCTCCCATTGACTTCTATTGAGGTGTGGATCGGGTCTATCGGCATGTATGGGACTTTCAAGTGTGCTGCTGCGGGATCTGATTTGAGAAATGCAAGTATATGTTTTTTGTTCACCTGTCAGGAAGGAGCATGGAGAAAGCGCTATGGCAGGCAGAGAGAGCTTGACCTGGGGCATAAGCTCAGGTGGTTTCCTACAAGGAGCCGATGCAAGAAGCCCCATGCTGGAAAGTATAGAAATCCAAAATTGGTAGCGCCGCACTCCGACAGTTTTAAAATACAGAGATGTGCCCTATTTAGAAAAATACAGCGCACCCCTGCATTTTCTCTAGTGCTAAAAAAGCTGCCTGGTGCCAGCTCAGGCATCCTGTCGCCATTTTGTTAGGGGGCCTGTGCTGCAGTAGCGATTGGATGTCTGACAGCTGTTTGAAACAGAACAGGGATAAAACATAGGTCCTGGTCGTAGCAAACTATCCATCCTACTGGCTAGAACTTAACTGGATGGACAGTCTGGGACCACTTCCCACGCCCATCCCTTCAGTCAAGAGCCTGGAGTTCTGGATAGATTACAGGCTATCCATGGATGTCCAGACCAAGAAGTTGGCCGCTTGCTGGTCTGAACTTCTTCGCACCTTAAGAAAAACTACTAAATTGGCTTCCACACCCTCTCTGTGGAGTGGTAGTATAGGGACTTATCAATTCATGCCTGGATTACAGGAATTTCCTCTACTTATAGAGCCCCAAATATGTGACAAACCGACTGCAGGTAATGCAGAGCGCCGCAGTACACACTCTTTATAAAATCTCCAAGCTTACTTCAGCAGCACTTGCATTGGCAGCAATGCACTGGCTGCCAACCCAGAAGAGAATACAGATCAAATCCCTCTGCTTGTTCCACCGCCCGTGAACAAAAAAGACCTCCAACTTTTCCAACGTCTGGTAAATCCCTACATGCTAAAAAGAACTCTACGATCCAAGGGTCACAACCTACTTCTGGTCCCAAGGGTCAAGAGAGCAAGAAGCGGTGGAAGTTCTTTCACATACCTAGTGTCCAAACTGTGGAACTCTTTCCCTGTGCACATAAGATTGGACATATCAGCGATCAGCTTCAGGAAACAGCTAAAGCCATCTATTCTAACATTACGCAAGCAATCGCCATTGAGAGCGGAGGTTTATTACCAGTGCTGGGAGGCCTGTTCGGTAGTCATGCGCAATATAAATTCCAAAGAATAGAATACAGTTGTTCGGCGAGACTGAATGTGTGAAGTGCAACCACCCTGCCCGGGCCGGGGGGTCTGTACTCTCAAGTGGCTTCTCCAACATTTGTGCCTGTAGTCACCTTGGGTCTGTCTTATGCCTAGCTGCAGTTATGCCTCTTTCAAGGATAGGCATATGTTATCTACAGTGCTTTTCAGGCATGTTTAAAGATGTAATAAGATATTATTGGATTGAATCATTTCTGGATGCCACCTTACCACTTAACCTCTTCTGTGCCCATGACGAGATAGTCTCGTCATGGAGCACGGTCGCGCTGTGCCCATGACGAGACTATCTCGTCATGAAACCCGCCCACTAAGGAAACGCCCGGCACAGGAGGGGGAAAGGGCGTGGCACCGAAGGGGTTAAACTGAGCCAGAGAAAGCCTAAGGAGAAAATAACACCCTGGTACTCACCAAAACTCTGGGAACTTAAACAAAAAAGCAAAAGATTAGAAAGAGCTTGGAGGAACGAGTCCAACACCCTAAAAAAACAGAAATATAGACAGTCCATCAAAATGTACCAAACAGAAACAAAGAGAGCACAAGCACAGAACTTTGATGAAAAAATGACATCCGCTGCCAACGCTCCCAGGGAAATCTTTCGGATAGCTAAAAATCTTATGAAGTGTCCTTCACCTGAGACTCCACCTGAATCTTCTCAGGTTCGCTGTAATTAACTTGCAGAATTCTTTATTAAGAAAATTCTGGATATATACAATACCTTCCCCTGGGTCCTCTACCCTGACAACACGGTCGCAGAAGCTGATACTCTATCTGGCAGCATACCACGACTGGAGGAACTTCCAACTATGAACCTGTCCACCCTTTCTCAACTCATTGCCCAGGTCAAATCTGGCTCCCCTCTTGACCCGGTACCTCTCCATGTGCTTCGTAAGGTAGAGGAAACCATACTCCCAGTTTTAGTAGAAGTGTTAAATTTATCTATATCCACTTGCCAAGTTTGTTCATCATGGAAAACCTATTCTTAACCCGGAGGTTTGGAGTAACTATCACCCGGTCTCGCTTCTACCCGGGACAATCAAAATACTAGAGAAATATGTCAATAGAATTCTCCCCAAGTTCTTAGAAACCCATTCCCTACTGCATACCTCTCAGACAAGATTCCGACCACAACATGGAACGGAAACCGCTCATCTAGCAGTAGTGGAGGAATCGAGGAAAATCCTCGACCATGGAGGAGCGGTGGCCATTATCCTACTTGACCTGAGCTCCGCCTTTGACACAGTTAACTATAAAATTCTTTTTGACAGACTTAGAATGGTTGGAGTCTCAGGTGACCTCATGGCCTGGATCAAGTCCTTTTTACTTGACAGATCATTTCAGGTTTTTAAAAGCAACAACACCTCTAAACGTGTCCCACTCACGTGTGGAGTTCCCTAGGGCTCTTCACTCAGCCCTACTCTGTTTAATGTCTATCTAAAACCTCTTGCTGAGTTAGTCCTGCCATATGGAATCCACATCATCACATATGCTGATGATACACAGCTTGTGGTAGCATTAAAACACCTGAATAACCTGCCAGCTAACTTAGAAAGCTGTCTGGAAACTGTGGCAAAATGGATGGACCAGTCGTGCCTCAAGCTCAATGGAGACAAGACCGAGCTAATGATCTTGGGCAATCACTCCATCTCCACATCTGGACTGGGCTGGCCCAATTGTCTTGACCCTCCACCAGCCCCTAAACCCGAGATCAAAAGCTTGGGAGTCTGGTTGGCTAGATCTCTCAAATTCGACCACAGTGGAGCTAGCAGACACCTGCTTTGGTATGATCAGACCGATTTGGAAAATTCTACCACTTCTTCCGTTACCCGCTCGGAGTGTCAAGGTTCAGGCGCTGGTTCTCTCCTGCCTGGACTATGGGAATTCCCTCTACCTGGGCACCCTGAAAGCTACTATAAGGAATCTGCAAACCATGCAGAACTGTGCAGCTAGGCTGCTGCACAATACTACCAAAATGCATTCTGCCATGCCTGCTCTCAAATCACTGCACTGGCTGCCAATAAATGAACGCATAATATTTAAATCATTTTGTATAGCTCACAAGACCCTTTGGCTGAATGGTCCCAAAATTAATCATTCCCTCATCACCTTCTATCGCCCCTTAACATGTCTCCGTTCAACCAACTTGTTTCTAGCATCTGTACCCAAAATCTAGAGCGCTCGCTCCGGGGGACGCTTCTTTTCTTATAATGCCTCTAGAGTATGGAACACCCCGCCTACCCATCTCTGATCTACGGCCCATCACCTTTCCTTCCGAAAGCAATTGAAGACCTGGCTATTCCAGAATATATTTTAGAACCCCCAACTCTGTCTGCTTGCTCTCAATAGCGCTGGGTTGCCGATGGGTAGCTATGCGCTCAATAAATGCTAATTAATAATAATAATAATGTATATAGAGCAACATTTCCCAAACTGTTGTTCACAACCCATTGGTAGGTCGACAGCCCATTTCTGGTGGGTCGTGAAAGGGCAATAAATAAAGATGCCTTTACATTAAGTATTTATCTGATCACATTTGCTGTGCATTCAGAGATATACGTCAAGTGTCAGGCAATGTCTTCTGACACATTGCTGCTTTATTCTTTTTGCACAAGGATTGGTGTTTACTTATCTAACTGCAAAGTGAGACAAGTTTTTAATTGAACTATGTGACAATCTTGCTGGGGTACATGGAGTGTGAAAGGAAAGGGTATAGGGTGTCTTTTTTGTAATACACAATAAAATATAAATACTTGTAAAAGAACTGTACACATATTTCAGAATATATCAGCACGTAAGAAGGCAAACATTGAAGCACTGTTGTAATTCTGAAGTGTGATGGAAGCAAAGATTGTAATAGGATTAAACAAATCTAGACTTTATTTGGAGTTGTGAACATGATAAATATCCACTGAAACACAATTTCCGCACATTATCATTTGTGTGCTAGGCAATTTTAGGGGCAATTTAAATGGAAAATAGAATTCCACAATGCTTTAGTAGTATATTTGCGACAGTGTGCTCCAGAATGCACCACCAGCTACATATTATACTCTTACCCCTCTCCTGCTGTATACATCTGCTACACTCTGTGTAACACTGGGATTTTTTACAATCCCCATGACTTCAATGATGTGACATTGATGTCAGCATCCCATCTCTGAACATTGTTCCAGCACAACTGGTGCAAAGGTGCAGAACTATGTCACTAAGTCTAGTTTTGAAACAAACCCTTGCAAGTACTCCCGAGAAAGACTCTTAGTGAACCTTCCAGTATTTTTGCTGTTCTTTTTTTACTTCACAAAGCCATTTCAATAGAGAATGTGCTCACTATACCTGACCATACAGTCATCCCACTTGTGTATGACTTTCACTTGAGATAAAGGAATCTGACCTTATGTAATATAATCTGGTGCTCATGTAAAGTGCCCCAATGCCTCACACTACATATCTATCTATCTATCTATCTATCTATCTATCTATCTATCTATCTATCTATCTATCTATCTATCTATCTATCTATCTATCTATCTATCTATCTATCTATCTATCTATCTATCTATCTATCTATCTATCTATCTATCTATCTATCTATCTATCTATCTATCTATCTATCTATCTATCTATCTATCTATCTATCTCTGAAAGAATTAAAGGTTAAAGTAACCTTATAGATCAGTCAGAATTTCAGTGACAATATAATGTTTTAAATGTGCAAAACCACTGAAATTCACCAGTTATAGTTACGTCAGGTAACTATAACTCGAGCCCTATGGTAACTATAGCTCACACCCCACAATGCACGGTTTTCTTATCAAGAATTTCATTGCAAATGTTGCAGTGTTATTATCAATGATGTTAAAAATGTCATGAGTGATGTAATAAGTAGGGTAATTAACAGTGCATGGCGAGGGTCTTTGGTCAGGCCCAGTGGCCATCCTCCCGCAAGCCCCCCTCTCTGAGCCAATAGAGGCCCAGCAATCCTCCAGAGCCAAACCATATATGTAAGGGAGGGGTTTCACAACCTCCCTCCATGGGCCTTAATAGGCCCTGGGGACCCCATCCCGGTGGGCCAAATTCCAATATAAAAGGTGGGGGATGCATGGCTCCCCACCCTGAGCCTTAATAGGCCCCAAGGATCCTATCCTCTGGGGCCAAATTTAAAAAAAAGGCGAGGTCTGCCACACAAAGGGGGACTGCACGGCCCACCTCCCCGAGTCTATTGTAGCCAAAACATTTCTATAGTATAGGTGGGTGCACTCACGCTGCACCACGTTGGGGGCCATGGGGAAGAGCCCCAAGGGCTATGCGACCCTAGCTGGCTCCCCACATGGTGCAGGAGCCGGTATTGCTCCTGCCCGGAGGGAACAGCTGTTTTATTGTGCTTCCTCTGGATGGGAGCGATATCTGTTTCCCTGCCAGCAGATGCACAGGAAGGTAAAAAAAACAGTCAGCTCCCACCCAGTGTGACATGTTTAAAGCTCCTATTGGGTGGGAGAAGACTGCCTTCCCTGCCAACACTCCTGTAGGCAGATAAGGCATGTTTGCTCCCGCCTGGTGGGAGATTAAAAGAGCAAACATATGTTTTCCGACCCTTGCTAGTGGGATGGGGTCCTGGGGCCTCAACAAGGCACAGGGAGGGGGGCACGCCCCCCCATCAAAATCAACATTCCATTCCCCCCCCCGGGGACTGAGTCCCAAGTCATAAGATGGCTGCTGCCATTAGGACTCAAAAAAGTGTCAAAAGAAAAGGATAGATAAAAACAAAAAAGAAAGAAAAGAAAAAATCATGTTTTGCCCCAGTGGGCCTACAAGTCATATTGCACTGGGGCAAAACATGATTTTTAGGTCGAGCCTAGAGCAGCGCATGCGCTGCTTGCTCGACTTTTAATAGGGGGTAAAAAAAGTGCTACCCACAAGCTTTTCGTGGCCTAAAGCTTGCGTGCATGTGCGCGTGAATGCGCGCACCCGCCATCTGCCTTTCTTATCTCATTAAGCCTTCAAGCCGTCATGGCTCATTAAGTGCTTTCGCGCTCAGCGCGCGCGCACACAACTCCCTCCGCCTCTCTCCCGCTGCAGCCCCCATCTATGCTTTCCGCACGGCCAATGCTTGTGCTATAATCGCGGCACCCGCGCTTCACTTTTAATGTTAAAAGTGAAGCGCGGATGCCGCGATTATAGCAAAAGTAAAGAAATAGATGTTTTTGTCTATTTCTTTACTTTTGCTATAATCGCGGCACCCGCACTTTACGTGCCACGATTATAGCAAAAGTAAACATACTTATAAGGTCCCAAAAGCGAGACCTATTGGCTATGCTAATGCTTGTTCTTTCTCTTTCTTTTTTTCTATCCTTTTTTTTTTCTATATATATTTTTCTTTTACTCTAATAAAAAAGCCCAAAGGGGCAAGATGGCGATGTGTATCTTTGTAGAAAATAGAAGTATAAAGCAAAGGCTAAATCAAAAAGGGTTTATATTAACCTAAAGGTCATCTGAGAAAAGATATCAAAAACAAAGAACGAATAGAGACATAGATTATTTTTTGACTTATGACTTGGAATGTAAATTTGAAGAAATTATGTATACATATGTCTGTTAACTTTGCAACTTTTAACGATTTCCATGGGTGCCACACAAGCCGTATTATAAGAATGCATGAATTATTAGTCTGCGCGCTGGAAGAAACAGAAAGTCTGTTTTCAATGTCTATGATGACACAGTAAATCTCATGGGGGCAGATTTCCAAGCCCTTTGAGCCACTTGTTCGTCACTTTTAACAAGGAAAAAAGTGACGAAAAAATGGGGCAAAGGGCTTGTAAATCTGCCCCATGGTGTTTTATAAACCACAGGAAGTTCACGTAACCTGACCCATGATCAAGGAGCAGGAAACTACGAAACGCATCGGTATTGTTGCTGCACTGATTTAATTAAAACACGTGATTTTGCAAACTGGAGCCGCGGCGTGTTTCGTCATTCCAGTGGTCGGATATGATCTAAGGGAAGGTGAACCACAGTGTGTTTGGATTTTAGGGGTTCGCTACTCCACCATGTGCTAGTCGCAACAAGAAGGCTAGGGTTCAGCGAAAAGGTGTTTGAGAGATATTTTATATATATATATATATATATATATTATTATTTTTTTTTTTTTTTTTTTTTACACACAATTGTCCTGCACGGAAGGAGCACCTTGCCAGCTGGTGCACACGTCGGGATCAGGACAGCGATCTCGGTTAGGTATCAAACACAAGTAAATAATAACGCAGCACTCCTCTCGACGATTAGGATGTTATTTTAATCTCAGATAGTAACCCTCCTACGCGTTTCGAACCGTAGTTCCTGGTCACGGTAGATTGTTACAATGGTCCTTTTTCCATTTCTTAGCTTTATACATTTGCTGTGAGGTGCCACTATTGTTGCATTATGGGTATTGTAGTTCAAAAAATATATATAAGATGTAAGGAATTAACATCATTCCTTTCAAAATAATAGTACTTTTATCAAGAAAAGACAGACATTATTGAATAAATGCCTTTGTGAGTATGTGTATATATATATATATATATATATATATATATTTTTTTTCCCCTCTAGTTCTAGCTTCCCAATGAGTTTCATTCCCCTGTAACGCGTTTCGGTATTGCTGCCTTGGATATAGATATATATATATATATATATATATATATATATATAAGAAAATGGACAAATTAGAGGAGGAAATTACAGCTAAAAAACAGAGGAAATTCGTGCGGGACTACAAAGACTATCAGTCAGGCCGTACTCTTACCTTCCACAAGAAATATGATCACCTCTTTGAAAAAAACAAGGAAGGGGGTGGTCTAATTCATCAAACTAAAACATCTGAAATAATTGAGATATCGGAAAGTGATATATCGGATGGAAGCCTATCGGACGCCTCAACCTCAGCAGCTCATCCCGACATTAATGTGGCTCAGAAGAAATCTACTAATTTTTTAGCCCAGTTTCATATGATGAACCAGGGACGGACAGACCAACCACATGTGCAGGGAGTTCAGAGAGGGAGAGGACGCGGAAGCAGAGGCAGAGGTATCGGAACAAGCAGGCAAAGAAGAGGAGGAAAAACAGATGCCGCAACCCCCATGGGAATGATGACAAGGGGGAAGAAACAACAAATATGACTGTGGTCAACCTCTCCAAAAGAATACTAACAGAGGAAGAAACTAAACTACTTGCACTAGGTCTGTCCTTTTGTCCTACCTATAATTTGAATTTTGCGCAGACCAGAATAGATTTGTTTTATTTTGCGCGTAAATTGAAATTAAAAAAATGGTTTGACACGAAATATGTGACCAAGGATCTCACCACACAAAGGGTAACTATAAGCAATTTAAATGTTGATGATGTTGAGATTTTGAATATTTTAACTTCTCAACATGATCAAGAGATTGATGAGAGTATTGTGACTGCTGATCTGCAACAATATGATATTGATGGAAATGTGAATCCAGGGAGTGGTTTTAAACCTAAGTCAGTTTTTCTACCACAGATTGAGTGTGATGCCATCGATGTATTTGAGAGAGGGGTTCTAAGTGATCTTAAGAAATTGCGGTATAAAAAAACTGCTTTCAATCAGAAAAATCTGACTCATGACCAAATGTTAGCCATTGAAAGTCTTAAAGCCGACCCAATGATTGTTATAAGACAGTCCGATAAAGGGGGTAATGTCGTGGTTCTAGACAAACTTGCATATCTAAAAGAAGGCTATGGACAGTTGTCAGATAATAGATGTTACAGCATATCAGATAAGAACTCCATATCTGAATCCAACAAAGAATATGGGGATATGCTTGTGGAGTGGCGTGAAAGGGGCCTACTAGAATGGGAGGAGTACAATTATCTCAAATGTCCTCACCCCAAAATCCCTATCCTGTACCTACTTCCGAAGCTACATAAAGATTCACTGAACCCGCCAGGGAGACCAATTGTATCTTCAATTGGTTCATTACTAGAAAACACATCTCGCTTCATTGATCACTATTTAAGACCATATGTGGTCAATCTACCATCGTATTTGCGAGATACGACACACTTCCTGACCATCATAGATGGCATCCACTGGGAAGAGAACTACACACTCGTAACTTTGGACGTGTGTAGCCTCTACACCAGTATCAAACATGAGTTTGGCTTACAAGCCATAAAACATTACCTAAAAACTCGATCAATATTATTATTGGGGCACTCAGAGATGATTCTGATTATGATCCAGTTTTGTTTAGCCAACAACTATTTTTTGTTTGATGAGGTCGTCTATTGCCAGTCACAGGGCACAGCCATGGGCACCTGCTTCGCCCCCAGCTATGCCAATCTGGTCATGGGTTGGTGGGAGGAGCAGGTGGTGGCACACATGGCAGAATTCGATCAATGTGTCCTGTGGCTACGCTTTATTGACGACATATTTTTTATTTGGAATGGAGATAGTGATTCTGCTAAAACCTTCATTGCCAAATTGAATGACAATTGCTACAATCTGGCCTTCTCTGGGCAAATAAGTACAACGGAAATTGAATTCTTAGACATACAAATTGAAATCAAAGACTGTGGGATGCATACGAAACTATTTCGTAAAAAAACTGCAGGAAATAGTATTTTGAGTGCGTTAAGTTCACACCCTAAGAAATTGATACAAAGTATTCCGTTTGGCGAATTACTACATGCCAAACGTAATTATAGCTCTGAGATAGGCTATGAAAAGGAAAAACAGACTATGATACAACGATTCAGAGAGAGGGGCTATGGCAAAAGAACCATCTCAGAAGCTTGTAAGAAAGTGGAGACACTAACACGGATCCAGCTATTACATCCCAACAAAGAAATCAAAGATTCGGATACCCTTAGGTTCATTACAACCTATTCTGGGCAAGCTAGGGATGTAAGAATGACACTTAAAAAACATTGGCATGTGTTGTTAACTGATCCCCACCTGAAAAAACATCTTAGTAATGGCCCTCAGATCACTTTTCACAAAAATCGATCCTTAAGGGATGAATTGAGTCCCAATCTTGTGACTAGCAGGAATAGATCAACACAGAGTGGGAGAGTAGGCTTTCGATGCTGTAGAAACTGCAAGGCATGCAGTAACAGCGTCGACTGCACAACGTTGGATATTCTGAGCAGTAAAAACAAATTTTTGATAAGAAAATCTTTGACGTGCAACACGACTTATTGTGTATATGCATTAATTTGTCCCTGTAGCAAGGCCTATATAGGCAGCACTATCCACCGTGCAAAAAAACGAGTACTGGAGCATATCAGAGCTATCCGCCACAATAACAGACAATACCCGGTAGCCAGACACTTCTTTGATACACATATGCAGAACGAGAAATTTCTAAAAATGGTGGTCATTGATGCTGTCGGCGAGAATATCCGAGGGGGAAATAGATTACTAACCCTACGTAAATTGGAGTCTAGGTACATCATTGACCTTGAAACTATGGCCCCTGTGGGTTTGAATTCCAATGAAGAATTGTCTGTACACCTGCATAGGTAGAATATGAAGCTGTGTAACTGTTGAATGGAATATTTTATATCAATCAGATTTTAATTAGGTCTTTTTGTTTTCTTATTTTTCAGGTGTTTTGCACTTTCTTGGTGGCTGGCTTTCACAACTACTTTAGATCATGAAATCTTGGGGAGATAGAATATCCAAGTCACAAATTATAAATTGTTGAGATCTTCTAGAGGAGGATGACAAACTGATTTAAGTAACAATTGAAGTATAATATACTTAGGCCCACTCAGGCTGTATTTTTATTTGGTCTTTATTTGTACCTCGTAGGAAGATTTATAATGATTATTCTTTCAAATGATGTGTGGCGATTAATACCCACTGGGGGTGCATTTAATAACAATTATTCTCTTATTTTGATGGACTTTCAAATGAATATTGTAATTATTTGGCGACCAATGCCCACTTGGGCTGGATTCTATATTCGTCCTTTCATTTTGACAAAATCTGTGTTAAAAATGAGATGTATTATCAACCATATTTAATCCACGATACAGGATATATTTGTGTTTTCGATTGTTAATCTTTTTCATCAATTTCCCTGCTGAACGTATGTTTGAGGCTCTGATTTAAATTGAGTTCAAATGTGGAATTATACATTATAAGATGGCCGCCGCTTTTCACAAGGTTATGGGTATGTTCACCGTTTGTTTTTATGTTTTACATTGCATTTAAATAATGTGCAAAAAAACGCCTGTCACTCAGCGTGATCAAGGCGTAAGCTGAAACGCGTTGCTGTGCAGCCAGAATAAACCTTTTTTGCTGCAACTACCCTTGTGTCCGTGATATTTCCAGAATCGGAAATAGTGGTGGAGTAAGAGATACAGGGTTTCCGATACCCTGAACGCGGACCGCTCGATTGACAGCCTTCAACCTGATCGGACTCTTGTGTTAATATATATATATATATATATATATATATATATTCGACTCTTCCTTTCCTCGGTACAGCCGCCGCTCGCCAAACCAACGGGTGCGTCGTCTCAGGGGACCACCAAGGTAAGGTCCGTAGTATTGCCTTTTTTCTCCTTCTCGAACCGACAAAGATTGACGACGCGATGTTCTGACCAAAAAGTTTATTTGAACAACTTAGGAGGACGCGTTTCGCCTGCCAAGCAGGCTTGTTCACCAATAGTTCAACCATTTTGGAATCAGACAATTTAAATCACAATGCATGAGTCACTAGTCACATGATTAAACTACAGATTGAGTGTATTGGAAGACAGACTGGTAGTTCATTAACAATTACCATTTTTTGCCGCTAAATTCATATTTCGGCACGCAAAAACCTGTCATTCTATTATTAAAATAACGCTGATTTTGCAAATAAGTTGATTTGAGCCTTGAGCAGATATACGATTGCATCAAACATTTTCATCAACGATTTCAATAAAACTTTATCCAAATTGTTGTTTGGCATTTTGTTCATAAAGTTAATGTGGGATTGTCTTAAAATAAGTACGCCCCAGACATGGAAATACTTGATCTTATGAGTTAAATGTCTTTGTATGAAGTTTAATGGTAATAAACTTAATACGGCTAAATTTAGCCTGACGGGTTGTGTTCCCGTTAGTAAATATAATTACATGTATGAATATGCGCTGTATTCGCTTGATTACGGTGCAACCCAAGTGGGTGAAAAATTACTCATTAGGTCAAGTATAATGCTGAGTTTGGTTTGTGCCCAAGTGGGCAAACATTCATTTTCGACAATCCTTAGAATAATGCTCCTAATACAAGTGACAGAGTTGTTACATTGCATGGACAGTCACATTAAACTGCTTAATTGTATAAGCACCCCTAGTGTGTGAATTTTTCAAGATTGTCTCCCACTCTATAGCCATTCATATGCTAAAAGAATACTCCCTAAAGATAAAGACAAAGAAATAAAAAGAAACAAAAGAAAAATGGTTAAAACTTGAAATTGAGAGAGGTGTAACAGGCATGACTTGCATCTTTGTTTTCATCTTAAAGTAATACTAAGCTTTACAGATGTGTTAGTAAATCCTCTTCCATATTGAGACCCATAGGTGTTTTAGTATTTAACTCGATAATGTAGCGCGATTCTAGTCTTCTAAGCTTTTTCTCTCGATTGCCGCCTCTAATACTGGGAGGCACGCAGTCGATGACGAAATAGCTTAGTTCCTGCGTATTCTTATCGTGATATGTGTCAAAGTGTCGTGCAACGGGGTACGCTTTGTCCCCATTCTTTATGGCTCTCAGATGTTGAAGGATTCTTACATGCACTGGATGAATAGTGCTGCCCACGTATCGCAGGCCACAAGGGCACTGCAAAACGTAGACTGCAAATTCTGTTTTACATGATAGAAAACCTTTAATCTTTTTTTCTCTTTTGGAAAGTCCTGATTTATAGGATAAAGTATTCTTCCCATGATTGCAGGCTTTACATTTTGTGCACTTTAAAAACCCCTCTTTCCTTTTTAGCCATGTAGATGACTTAGTTGCTTGCTGGTTAGAGATCATGTTGCTGACTAGCATTTGTTTAAAAGATCTGGCTTTCCTGAATGTAATTGCAGGCCTTTTTTGTACTAGCTTCCCCAGGATTGCATCGTTTTTAATAAGGTGCCAGTGTTTGTTTAGAATACTCCTCACCTGGCCATGCTGTCGATTGAAGGATGTGATCATCCTTACTTGGTTATTCTCTGTACTCAATCGTTTAGTTTTGCTCTTACTTTCAAGAAATAAAATGTCTTCTCGTGTTCTTTTTTTGGCTCGTTTAATCGATGCCTGAATATGTTCTTGTTTATAACCCCGAGATTTGAATCGTTGTTCCATTTGTGCTAATTCAGAATCCAAAACCTGTTGTTCGCTACAGTTTCGGATGGTTCTAAGACTCTCCCCATAGGGGATGCTTCTGATTAAATTCTGCGGGTGAAAGCTCGTTGCGTGCAGTAGCGTGTTCCCTGCTGTGGGTTTGCGGTACAATTTTGTGTGGACTTTGGAATTTTGTATATAGACAGTTAAGTCAAGAAAATTGACTGAGCTGTTACTAATACTGCTGGTGAATTTTAAGTTTAAAGAGTTGTCCTGGATTTTTTCAATAAAACTCTTTATGGATTTCTCCGTCCCTTTCCAGATAATAAATAGATCGTCGATAAATCGACTCCAGTGTAGAATATTATTCTCCCATTCTTGACTGAACTGGACTCTGACCACCTGCTCCTCCCACCAGCCCATATGCAAATTCGCATAGCTGGGGGCGAAGCAGGTGCCCATCGCCGTGCCGCAGATCTGATGATATAAATCATTCTTGAAAAGAAAGAAATTATTTTTCAAACAGAACCAAGTCATTTTGATTAGCATTTGAGTGTGGGCCCAAAGATTTATTGGGCGTGCACTCAAAAAATGTTTGATGGCCCTCAGTCCATCTTCATGTCTAATGCTGGTGTACAGCGTGGTCACATCAATAGTGACCAATAACATGTCGTCTTCCCAGGGTATATCATAAATTCTTTTTAAGAAGTCGCCTGTATCTTGGATATAAGAAGGCAAAGACTTTGTTAACGGACAGAGAAAAGAATCTACGTATTTCGAGGTGTTTTCTAATGCTCCCCCAATTGCGGATATAATTGGTCGCCCTGGGGGATTGTCTGCATTCTTGTGGACTTTTGGTATCAGATAAAATACCGGTGTAGTTGGGTTAGAAACCTTCAAGAATTGTTTCTCTTCTCTAGATATTAGACATTTGGTGTACCATTCATCAAGTTGTGAATTAAACATGTCAAAGCTATTTTGCATTTCTGCCTGAGTTATTTTCACATAATTGGTACAGTTGTTAAGGTGAATATATGCTTCATTCATGTATTTAGTTTTATCCCAGAGGACAACGTTCCCACCTTTATCTGCATTTCTCACAATGCAATTATCTTTACGCTTTAACTTTGAAATTAATGCAGAGTAATCTTTTTCATGCTTGGTGAATTTTTTATACTTCACACTAGTACATTTTTCAAGATTTTTTAAGTCATTAATGACTAACTCGTTAAATACGTCAATTGCATCTTTTGCAGAGGTGGGGATAAATTTTGAGCTTGGCCGGAAACAGGTGGATACAGTTCCCTCAATGTTAAGATCTTGGTCTTTTGCCAATTGTATTGCTTGACTGTTAGATAGCAGGCCAGCATGTTCAAAGTCCATATTCATTGTGTCCTCCGGTGTTACTCTGGTTGTCACGGATTCATTATCCATAGTTTCTAGTTCATACATGAGTTCCATGTCTGCTACTAGAAGATTACTCGCTTGTTCAGACGTGTTTGATTGTGTCTTTAGATGTTTTCTATTTTGGCTTTGTGCGAAGAATTTTTTTAATTTCAGTGCTCTCACAAACTTGAAAGTATCAACCCTAGTTGCCACATAATTGAAATCTTCTGGAGGGCAGTATGACAGTCCCAATTGCAGAATGTCTTCTTCTTTAGGTGTTAAGTTGACATCTGTTAAGTTGATGATGGTACTCTTGTTGATGGATGCGGTACTGCTGACTACTTGTTCCCTTTGTTCTTGGGCAAAATGGCGTTGTTTGGCCGCTTTGCGCCTCTGCTGCCTCTGCCTCTTCCTCTTGGTCTGTTTTCGTGTGGAAGATTGGGTCTCGGTCGTAGATTGAATTTTCTTTCTTGCTCTAAAAAACTGAACTCTTCGATAACGGAAGGTGCAGATTGTACTGTCTGGCGACTCGATCCTTCATCAAGATCTGTGTCCACTTCAGAGCTCTGAATACTGCTTAACTCTGATTGCACTTCCACTCTAACTTGTGACGTGGGATTCATTCGCTGTTTTCTTAGAGTATCAAATTTTCTTGCAAAAGTATATATTTGCCCTCGATCGTAATCATTTTTGTCTCTGATGAACTTGGTCGCCTTTCTTTCCTTGATTGTTGTTTCTAACTTCTTAAGACGCTCAGACATTTCTTTCGTGAATTTAGCGATTGGTTCTTGATCTGCTTCTTTGGACAGCATGTCCAGGATTTGAGAAATTTCTTCCAGAATTTTTTGTCGATCAATGTCAGCATATTTGATCAAAATTGCCAGCATTTTACGCGAAGCTTCTTGGTTGTTCTCTGCCCACTCTAACAGCATATTGGGGTTTGGGTCTTCGTATGTTCGTATTCAGAGCTCTGAAGTGGACACAGATCTTGATGAAGGATCGAGTCGCCAGACAGTACAATCTGCACCTTCCGTTATCGAAGAGTTCAGTTTTTTAGAGCAAGAAAGAAAATTCAATCTACGACCGAGACCCAATCTTCCACACGAAAACAGACCAAGAGGAAGAGGCAGAGGCAGCAGAGGCGCAAAGCGGCCAAACAACGCCATTTTGCCCAAGAACAAAGGGAACAAGTAGTCAGCAGTACCGCATCCATCAACAAGAGTACCATCATCAACTTAACAGATGTCAACTTAACACCTAAAGAAGAAGACATTCTGCAATTGGGACTGTCATACTGCCCTCCAGAAGATTTCAATTATGTGGCAACTAGGGTTGATACTTTCAAGTTTGTGAGAGCACTGAAATTAAAAAAATTCTTCGCACAAAGCCAAAATAGAAAACATCTAAAGACACAATCAAACACGTCTGAACAAGCGAGTAATCTTCTAGTAGCAGACATGGAACTCATGTATGAACTAGAAACTATGGATAATGAATCCGTGACAACCAGAGTAACACCGGAGGACACAATGAATATGGACTTTGAACATGCTGGCCTGCTATCTAACAGTCAAGCAATACAATTGGCAAAAGACCAAGATCTTAACATTGAGGGAACTGTATCCACCTGTTTCCGGCCAAGCTCAAAATTTATCCCCACCTCTGCAAAAGATGCAATTGACGTATTTAACGAGTTAGTCATTAATGACTTAAAAAATCTTGAAAAATGTACTAGTGTGAAGTATAAAAAATTCACCAAGCATGAAAAAGATTACTCTGCATTAATTTCAAAGTTAAAGCGTAAAGATAATTGCATTGTGAGAAATGCAGATAAAGGTGGGAACGTTGTCCTCTGGGATAAAACTAAATACATGAATGAAGCATATATTCACCTTAACAACTGTACCAATTATGTGAAAATAACTCAGGCAGAAATGCAAAATAGCTTTGACATGTTTAATTCACAACTTGATGAATGGTACACCAAATGTCTAATATCTAGAGAAGAGAAACAATTCTTGAAGGTTTCTAACCCAACTACACCGGTATTTTATCTGATACCAAAAGTCCACAAGAATGCAGACAATCCCCCAGGGCGACCAATTATATCCGCAATTGGGGGAGCATTAGAAAACACCTCGAAATACGTAGATTCTTTTCTCTGTCCGTTAACAGAGTCTTTGCCTTCTTATATCCAAGATACAGGCGACTTCTTAAAAAGAATTTATGATATACCCTGGGAAGACGACATGTTATTGGTCACTATTGATGTGACCACGCTGTACACCAGCATTAGACATGAAGATGGACTGAGGGCCATCAAACATTTTTTGAGTGCACGCCCAATAAATCTTTGGGCCCACACTCAAATGCTAATCAAAATGACTTGGTTCTGTTTGAAAAATAATTTCTTTCTTTTCAAGAATGATTTATATCATCAGATCTGCGGCACGGCGATGGGCACCTGCTTCGCCCCCAGCTATGCGAATTTGCATATGGGCTGGTGGGAGGAGCAGGTGGTCAGAGTCCAGTTCAGTCAAGAATGGGAGAATAATATTCTACACTGGAGTCGATTTATCGACGATCTATTTATTATCTGGAAAGGGACGGAGAAATCCATAAAGAGTTTTATTGAAAAAATCCAGGACAACTCTTTAAACTTAAAATTCACCAGCAGTATTAGTAACAGCTCAGTCAATTTTCTTGACTTAACTGTCTATATACAAAATTCCAAAGTCCACACAAAATTGTACCGCAAACCCACAGCAGGGAACACGCTACTGCACGCAACGAGCTTTCACCCGCAGAATTTAATCAGAAGCATCCCCTATGGGGAGAGTCTTAGAACCATCCGAAACTGTAGCGAACAACAGGTTTTGGATTCTGAATTAGCACAAATGGAACAACGATTCAAATCTCGGGGTTATAAACAAGAACATATTCAGGCATCGATTAAACGAGCCAAAAAAAGAACACGAGAAGACATTTTATTTCTTGAAAGTAAGAGCAAAACTAAACGATTGAGTACAGAGAATAACCAAGTAAGGATGATCACATCCTTCAATCGACAGCATGGCCAGGTGAGGAGTATTCTAAACAAACACTGGCACCTTATTAAAAACGATGCAATCCTGGGGAAGCTAGTACAAAAAAGGCCTGCAATTACATTCAGGAAAGCCAGATCTTTTAAACAAATGCTAGTCAGCAACATGATCTCTAACCAGCAAGCAACTAAGTCATCTACATGGCTAAAAAGGAAAGAGGGGTTTTTAAAGTGCACAAAATGTAAAGCCTGCAATCATGGGAAGAATACTTTATCCTATAAATCAGGACTTTCCAAAAGAGAAAAAAAGATTAAAGGTTTTCTATCATGTAAAACAGAATTTGCAGTCTACGTTTTGCAGTGCCCTTGTGGCCTGCGATACGTGGGCAGCACTATTCATCCAGTGCATGTAAGAATCCTTCAACATCTGAGAGCCATAAAGAATGGGGACAAAGCGTACCCCGTTGCACGACACTTTGACACATATCACGATAAGAATACGCAGGAACTAAGCTATTTCGTCATCGACTGCGTGCCTCCCAGTATTAGAGGCGGCAATCGAGAGAAAAAGCTTAGAAGACTAGAATCGCGCTACATTATCGAGTTAAATACTAAAACACCTATGGGTCTCAATATGGAAGAGGATTTACTAACACATCTGTAAAGCTTAGTATTACTTTAAGATGAAAACAAAGATGCAAGTCATGCCTGTTACACCTCTCTCAATTTCAAGTTTTAACCATTTTTCTTTTGTTTCTTTTTATTTCTTTGTCTTTATCTTTAGGGAGTATTCTTTTAGCATATGAATGGCTATAGAGTGGGAGACAATCTTGAAAAATTCACACACTAGGGGTGCTTATACAATTAAGCAGTTTAATGTGACTGTCCATGCAATGTAACAACTCTGTCACTTGTATTAGGAGCATTATTCTAAGGATTGTCGAAAATGAATGTTTGCCCACTTGGGCACAAACCAAACTCAGCATTATACTTGACCTAATGAGTAATTTTTCACCCACTTGGGTTGCACCGTAATCAAGCGAATACAGCGCATATTCATACATGTAATTATATTTACTAACGGGAACACAACCCGTCAGGCTAAATTTAGCCGTATTAAGTTTATTACCATTAAACTTCATACAAAGACATTTAACTCATAAGATCAAGTATTTCCATGTCTGGGGCGTACTTATTTTAAGACAATCCCACATTAACTTTATGAACAAAATGCCAAACAACAATTTGGATAAAGTTTTATTGAAATCGTTGATGAAAATGTTTGATGCAATCGTATATCTGCTCAAGGCTCAAATCAACTTATTTGCAAAATCAGCGTTATTTTAATAATAGAATGACAGGTTTTTGCGTGCCGAAATATGAATTTAGCGGCAAAAAACGGTAATTGTTAATGAACTACCAGTCTGTCTTCCAATACACTCAATCTGTAGTTTAATCATGTGACTAGTGACTCATGCATTGTGATTTAAATTGTCTGATTCCAAAATGGTTGAACTATTGGTGAACAAGCCTGCTTGGCAGGCGAAACGCGTCCTCCTAAGTTGTGCAATTAAACTTTTTGGTCAGAACATCGCGTCGTCAATCTTTGTCGGTTCGAGAAGGAGAAAAAAGGCAATATATATGTATATATATATATATATATATATATATATATATATATATATATTTTTTTTTACTTTTTTTTTTACTTTGTCCAAATGCCATCATATTCAAGCTAGCCTGCCTGATAAGGGGTGATACCCCAAAAGCAGTCCCAGGATGCTTGTTTCCAGTCCAGGGAGGGCCTGGCAGTTCGGGCTGGACTGTTCCCATGGGGAGCATGGTCAACACTGATTTTCATATGGCTGGGTCCAATCGGAGATGGCATGGTGAGCAAATCAATTATGGATTAAAGCCAGATCCGTGGCAGGGGGTTAATGTTTAATTTGATCACTTGTTCTTTTTGCTTTTGTAGCACTAAGTGGGAAGGGTGTGCCCAGAGGTGAGTCCCGTGCTCACTGTTTCACTGGATTCAAGCTAGTCTGTCTGATAAGGGTTGATACCCGGAAACCGTTCCCAGGATTCTTGTTTCTTGTTCAGGGAGGACCTGGCTTGGCAGTTCCGGGTGGACTGTTCCCATGGGCAGCAGTGTCAAGACTGATTTGCATATGGCTGGGTCCAAACCGGGGTGGCGTGGTGAGCAAAAAAAAATAGATTAAACCAAGATCTGTGACTGGGAGTGAATATTTAATTTGTTCAGCATTCCGTCCATCAGTTGTTCTTTTTACTTGGATGACTAGTTCACCATCTACAGCTACTCTCCACACATCCACAGCAAGGACACCTTAAGAGAGAAGATGAAAAAGTGCATAAAGGAAAACAACAAGGCAAAAAAGTCTTCTTCGTCTATGCATTAACAATGTGGAATGATATCCCCATATCCATCCAGACAGCCCCATTTAGGAAACTGATGAATATTCACCTTTTTAAAAAACACTCCATTATGATGCAGTAAAAATCCACAAATCATCCTTTCACATGCTGAGTCTTTGTCTTTGACCCTGCCCTGCTCTCCACTGCCATTCAACTAGGTCTGAACAATATAAATTCTGCATACATACATAATGTACTAATCTGAAAACAATTTGTTAACATTTGAGTAAAAACATACTGACCTAGGTCAATTCCAGTGTGACGAATATAATGTATTTTCACTTAACACAGCTTTAAAATATGCTTAGAGTGCGTTAACACACGACAACATTTTAATACCTGTATATGAACTATAGATACATTTAAAAATATATCAGCAATTAGGAAAGCACAAACGAAGCACATTTTTGCAGTTCTTGAGTGTGTGATAGAAACAAAGATTTTAATAGGATTAAAGCATATCACAACACTTAGGTTGGTGATGCGGAAATGATAAATATTTGCTTAAAATCAGTTGGTACACATTTTTGTTTTTACCAGTAAAATTGCATACCTGTGAAAATGTTTTGCCAAGTCAGCAGAAACTGTGGTGTCAGTAAATGCCAGTGCACTGCCTCACCAATGCTCCAAAATGCACTACCAGCTGCATACCACACCCTTACCACTCTCCTGCTGAATGGGTGTGGTATATTTGCTACAATTGCTTTTGGTGCAATACTCAAGGACATCTTAAGGATTTTGGGGGCGATGGGCCAAACGTATTTTGGGGGCCCATGTTCGAAAATGCTTTGATCCAATGATCCAAGTGAAGCACTTCCATGCCGTCTTTGGCCAGGTCACTGACAGTGCACAGGCACACTGGTCCAAAATCTAAATGTTTACATTGAATATTCAGCGATAGTGACGTGTTTTTAATATTGTAATACAGCAGCAGCTCACCAATGTTACTGCAAATAATCTCTGTGACATCCTTCAATTTCTCATTTGTGAGGTTCTGTTTTAATATAAAAGAAACTTTTTTATGGATGTTGCATGAAACATAAACAGAAAAGTTCTCTCTAAAATGTAACAGACTTTCACACATCACCCATAGTAAAAATAAATTAAAGGAAAACAGTATTTAAATCAATCTGTTCAAATGTTATTCAAGGTCGTCAAGGCAAGCCTCTCTGCAGAACAGAGTAGGCTGTGTCAGGGTGCCCCTGAAACCTTGGGGCCCTGGGCCAGAGCCCACTTTCCCCATGCCTTAAAACGTCTCTGACAACACATGGATTTTTTTACAAATCCCACGACTTCAGTGATATAACATTAATGACAGCACCTCCACTCTGAAAATTGTTCCAGCACCACTGGTTTGTGCCCTTAACATATGGAGTACAGTTTACACCCTAATGCAGTGTCAGAGATAGAAACTGTAGAGAGACTAATCCAAGTTGAATCTACAATTTTCCTTCTACCATTTTCCAGTTCGTATCACACCTACACCTCAATCTGGACTACTCTGCGATGATTATTCACACGCTACTTGTGAAAAGTAAGTTGCATCTCCTCCGTCCAACCAGAACAGACATGTACCCTCCGTGTACTTTCTATTATTCCACAACAGTCTGGGTACTTTGCCAGATCAAGATATGGAGAGTTTATAAAGTAACGCATGATTTGTGGGGGCCTTCATTTCATAAAGCATCACAAAGGGCTCCTTGATATTAAGAAATCAAAACAGTACATGGAACAGGGTGTACGTCTGGTCAGTGGTTTAACCTGATTGAGTGCGTGATAGAAGCGGGCACCAATCAGCAAAGATGACAGCTGCACCATGAACTGAACTTCAGCAGGTTCTCTAGAAAAGGCAAGCCTGAATTATTGATTTGGATTTTGTATAGAGCCACAATGCCACCTAATAACTGCTTCAGAGAACTCTGTGATACAGTAAGCATCCAGAACTTCAAAATCAGTAGCACAATTCTGAAAATACCAACAGGCTCCCTAAACAGAGTGCATTACAGGCAACATAACAATCCATCATGCAGTGGTCTAAGTGCAAAAATCAAGGCATGCTTGGGCGCATTCCTCGAGTGTCTGCAGTAAAATACCATCAGTTAGTATCACCCTACTAGAGGGGTACTACTTCCTACTGAACACTACTGAGTTTGGGATCTCCACACCTCCGTCAACATTTATCGTACATTTTCCTGATCCTGAAGAAGCACCAAGGATCTCCTTTGAGACCAATAGGGGTGCGAAACATGGTGACCCACTTTTATTTTATTTTATTTAATTTCACCTAGATTCACACTTGACTACTCAGGCACATCTTAACCCACTAAAGTAGCATCAACCTACATATTTTTTAATCTGACGGGGAATCCACCCATTAAAACACAGAATCGATATCCCCCAGTCAGTTTTATATTCACTCACCACTAATGAACACTCTCTCACATGCATCAACAGCGAGGAAACAAAAAATCTCTGTGAAGTAACGCTTCAGGGGACCCGTAGGGCATTGCAGCGACGGCCCGACAAGGAGCATCTACCCAATGATGAAGCATGACATCCCTCTGGATGTGTGAGAGCAACAAGAAACAGCCTTGTTGAATGTCCGACACCATCTTATTCACAGCCTAGATCCGTTTTCTGGTTCTTCTCTTGATTTATCACAGGAACAGTGACCACCTTACTTATCTTGGAGCACTGGTACTGGACCTTTATTTGCTCCCAGTCCCCCCTCTCTCTTACCTTTAAGATGCAGTAAAATACCACTAGGCATATCCAATCGCACCATTTCGCCACAGTCGTCCATTTTGGATTTTTCCAAGGACTGCTGTGTCTGAAGCAGTGTAACATGCACCGTGCACTCTTTAGGCCTTCCGAACGCAGAATAGAACCTTCAAAATAAGCCTTCAAAAGGTTCCTCTCCCTTGCCCAACCTACACCGATGTCATGCAAAAGTGAGGATTGGTCTGCAGGCCTGGGAGTAGAATGGGTACACTTACAGGACAATGCTATACCAATAACTATAAAACTTAATCAGTGCAAAAAAAGTGTTTGCAAAACACGAAACAGAGAAAAAATATAATGTTTGCGTGAGTCGATCAGTAAGTACAAAAATAAGTTTGTATGGGTTAGTCGGTGAAAATGTTGCACTAGCATTGGTCAGACAAGACAAAAAAATCGCTCTATGCTGTGCAGTTTAATAGAATCACGACTGTCATGAATGAAACAGGCCCTGGCATATGGCCCGCTCTCAGAAATGCACTTATTCTAAAATCTAGGGATTGAGAACAGTGGCTTCCTTGTTGGACTGGGCAACTCAAGCCTCGGCACTGTTTGACTTTATGTGAAGGATGCCAAGAAGTGTATTAACGGCCTATTATGTCCATCAGCTGCCATGCCACGCCATGTTCAGCACTCAAGAAGCCCGCCGGGGATGGCACTCACCCCCTACTTGTCCTCATGACTTTCTTGGCCTTGCAGCTATGTTCCCTGCTGACCCAGAGTCAGCTGAGGTGAGCCGTGGCACATTGTGGCTTTTTTTATTATCATTTAGGAGCACCTTCCCCATAAAGAAAACACATTTCCATCATGTGTACCCTGTCCATGTCTTTATAATTTTTGGAACACACCATTCAACACTTAACTTGGAGCTATTGAGACACACCTGTGTAGGTAAGCAATTTGGCTCCGCTTGAAAGTAACCAAATCTAACCTTCTACTGACAGTGAGCATCAAGTGTGTGATCTTGGAGTCATTTCTGATGTGGCCTAGTCCTTCATGTCAAAACGTTGGTCTTCCCTGCTTAAGGCTACTGCAATGCTTATGCCCCTCCACCAGGGGGCACAAAGTATTTACTAAACCCTGCAACCTTCAAAGCCCCACAACTGATATAGCACAGGGAGATTAAGTGATTTGCCCAGAATCACAGGATGTTGAGCGTCATTGCCGAGACTCGAACCGGTTCCCTAGATTGGAGATCGATCGCCCTAAACTGGATGCAAGGGGGGAGCAGGGCGACTGGTCGGGGGTACACACAGGTACACGGCGTCCACCCACTATTTTCACAGGGTGGACGCCGTACCCCCTGCCAAGAACTTGGGCCCCACAGAAATATGTTGAACTTGTCCCAGTGTCACGTTTATCAGTGCCTGTACGTTTATCAGTGCCTGTACTTGTCTGCTTTGATTCCCAGCAGCAACGTGCAGGCAGCGAGGGGGCTTTTTTCACCTCCAGCTGGGCCTAAGTTAAGGGGCCATCAGGCCTCCTTCTGTTTGAATATCCTGACTGGAGGCGGCCTGGAACCTCACATTTAAATGTAATTGCCACGGAGGGAAACAAAGGCACACAGCTTGTTATCTCTTCACAGGTACTTAAGAGAGGCATGCTTTTGCCTTTGTTCAGTCCTGGTATGTAAATGCAGACACTGTAAGACTCAGATGGGGTGGTCTGTCCCAGTATTTACACAAATAATTTAAATAGTACTACTTTATTTCTTTATAGCGCTAATTCGAGACGCCATGTGCTGTGATGGCACGCGCCATGATGTCACGTGCATACTGTCTAACTTGGTCAGTCCTCCCACTTCTATTTATAGGACTTCTGCCCTGGGGCGGAGGATGTAGCCTAACGGCTAGGTCGATCGATCTCCAATCTAGGGAACCAGGTTCAAGTCTCGGCAATGACGCTCAACATCCTGTGATTCTGGGCAAATCACTTAATCTCTCTGTGCCTACAAAAATGAATGTGTCCTTGGATAATGCAACTGGTGCTCATGTAAAGCGCTCTGATACCCGATACCTTCGGGTCAAGTTCGCACTATATAAAACTATGGGAAAAAAAGCCAAAACACTGAACTATAGTCAAACCATGTGTCCCTTGCCACCATCATCTCAAATATGCCTGGCCATGAAATCTTCAGACTGACTGTCGATAAAACCTAGGACCTATACTCAGGGCCGTCTTAGCATCATAGGCCCCCGGGGGCAAAGCCTGTCTACCCAACCACTCACAGAAATAATAAAAAAAGTTTAACGGAAAATGGGGTCGCTTTGTGCCATGCGAGCACCCACACAAGACCTAAGTAAAGCACCTCATAGTGTTGAATTGAAAACATTATGCCCACGCACATGCCCAAGATGAATAACGCACAGCTCAACCTCATTTGAACCGTGTCACTCTCTTTGAACTCCTCTTCTCCCTTCAAACAAGCAAAATGAGGCTGGCCGCGGCACACACAGTGTGCCCACTCAAGAGGGCGGCCACCCTAGTGCCACATTAGGTACAGCAGCATGTCTAGTGGTTGGGACCCTCCAGGAGTCCCCAAAGTCTGGCGCGGGCCACGCGTCACGACCGGCACATCAGAGGGTGGGGGCAAGGTACTTATACCTGCCCCCGCCCATCTACCTTTCCTTTTGTGCCTTCTGGTCCTGCCGTCTGGCTGTCTAGGCACGCAGTGAGATGAGCAGAGGCAGGCAGGTTCGGTTTTGATTGTTTGAGGTGAGCTGAGCTGAGTAGTTTTGGCGTTGTTCGGATTTGGTGTCTGTTAATGTAGATTATGCGTTTGCCACTCTCCTCTGGGATTACTCGGCCAAAGGTCACTTCTTACGTATTATGCCCATTCATTGTATAATAGAAATTATGTATTGTGGCCGCCGCTCTTCGTCTGCTGTGCTTACCAGCGAATCCTGAATCTGGGGCCTGGGCAGTGAGGGGTAAATACAGGACCCAGACAACCCCCAATAAGAAGTCCCAGTAGCACAGAGGGACATATTTTGGAACTGGTTAAAGAGGTGAACAGTAGTTCCCAACTTTCGGGGAGGCCATTGAACTTTCCTATAGAAGGGTAAATTAAGCCAAGTACAAGTCCACTAGGAGGGCTTGGTTCAATCCGAATTTAAAATCAAATAAGAAGGGCTTGGTAAATTAGGCATGGCCTTGTTAGCGCAAACACAACAGGATACCCCAATAGGGACGGGCACACCTGCCAGAGGTTGATATGGAATTGGTCCAGCTGGAAGGACTGGTATCTGCAGGTTGCAGGAGATTATGGAGCCTGCCATGGGGGGTGGGAGGGTGGCAGCCTGGATATGACGGTGGCCACAGTCAGGGCTTGGCAGGGTTACAGGGCGATCCGAAGGCTGAATGGTACATAGGTGTACCCTCTTCAGTAGCTCAATAGGGGTGCAGAAGCCAAACAACCCCAGGAGTCTTTACGGCAGGAGCCTGGAGGAAAGCAACAGTGCCCCGCTAGTCCTTCGGGCTGTTGTAAGGCTGAGCAACTAGGGGCCTGCTTGGACATGATCTGCCAATAAAAAGGCGTGAGTAAAGGGATGGACTAGTGGTCCACTGTATTCAACGGGGATACAAAATGGTCGCACCGATTGGGTTGGCAACGGTGCAGTTGGCTCATCAGGTGAGCAGGGCAGCTTAGGTTAGTCACCGCTGCCTGCCCTTGGATCACCCGTAAGTTAACCCACCACGTTGGCATATTTCTGGTATGAAATAAAACCTGCAGCAAAATGTTTCCCAACAAACATGTCATGTGTGTTTATTTATTGATGTGCAAGATCTGTTCTTCATGTTAGGAGAGTTGCCTATATTGGCATTATGAGGCTGCCCGCAGCACACGCAGTGTGCCCATTCACGAGGGCGGCCACCCTCGTGCCACATTAGGTGCAGCAACATGTCTAGTGGTTGGGACCCTGCAGGAGTCCCCAAAGTCTGACGCAGGCCATGCGTCACGTCTGGCGCATCGTAGGGTGATGGCAAGGTACTTATACCTGCCCCCGCCTATCTGGCTTTCCTTTTGTGCCTACTGGTAACGCCGTCTCCCTCCCTACCACATACACAGCGCGTTGGCTGGGGTGCGTAGCTACGGTAGGAGCATGTTAACTTGTTAACTTGTGTTGCAAGCATAGTTACAGTGCAATCCAGAGGCTGAATGGTACATACAGGTATCCTCTTCAGGAGCACAAAAGGGGTGTAGAAGCGAAACAGCCCCAGGAGTCTTTACAGCAGGACCCTGGAGAATAGCAACGGCGCCCCGCTAGTCCGTCGGGCGCTTGTAAGCCTGACCAACCGGGGGCTTGGGTGGACACGCTCCGCCCCCAAAAAGACGTGAGTAAAGGGATGGACTGGTGGTCCACTGTATTTCAGGGGGATAATCCCCACAAAATGGTAGCATTGATTGGGTTGGCAATGGTGCAATTGGCTCATCAGGTGAGCAGGTCGGCTTAGGTTAGTCACTGCTGCCTGTCCTTAGATCACCCGTAAGTTAACCCACCATGTTGGCATATTTCTGGTATGAAATAAAACCTGCAGCAAAATGTTTCCCAACAAAAATGTCTTGTATGTTTATTTATTGATGTGCATGCTATGTTTTTCATGTTGGGAGAGTTGCCTATATTGGCACTATGCTTGGAGTGAACTTCAATGTGACCACCTACCCAGCCCCGAAAACCTTCCTCGTCCTATAGAAATACCCTGAGAGCGACATACAGACAATACAGCAAGAATTATTGATAGGAAAACAGATATCATAGAGCACACGATTACCACTGATAAAACAAACAGAGTCAACAGTTCGTATCTGGACACACAATACTCGCGAAGTTGTAACTGGATAACAATCAAATCAAATCAAATCATAAAACAACCCATAATCACCAGGTAAAAAGCCAGAACAAACAGCGCGCACCAGGATAGATGGCTCGGATCAACAGAGGAGACGTGAAGCAAAGGTCCCGCCTCAGCCCAAGTGTCTCTCGAATAAGAGGATTTAGAATTCGCTAGCGAGCTGCACCCACTGGCCTGTAGGGGCTTTAGTGAACACCCCCCCCCCCCCCCCCCGCCCCTCCCACAGCCTGGGCTGTGCTGCCACAGCCTCGAAAACACATGCAGCTCTCGAGTTGTGCTGGGCTGGGCTGTGGCTGACGCCTTAGACACAGCCTTATCCAAGTATTTTGCAGTTCTTCCAAAGAACATTTGTCAGTTAAGGAGTGTTTGTGTGTTTTCATTGCTCCCTGAGCCCCCTGCAGTCCTCGGTGTTGTTAAGGATGTGGCCTAACGGCCAGAGCTGCTGACTTTGGAGCTGGGGAACCAGGTTCGGGTCTTAGCATAGGCTCGACATCCTATGATCCTGGGCAAATCACTTAATCTCCCCTTGCCTACCCAAAAATGAAGGTGGCCTTGTGTAATGTAACTGGTGGTCATGGAAAGCTCTTCAATACCTTCCGGTCGAGTTTGCGCTATATAAAACTGCAAAAAAAGGAGGGTTGCTGCACAGTGAGAGAAATTGATATTTATCACATGTAATAGTTTCTAAACATAAACTGAAGCACATTCATGTCCCCCGAACAGTGCTATTAGTGAATCAAGAGGCAGGTCAGTTGTCATGTTTACCCTGCTGAGGTTTTTATAACGTTTGGAGCAACATTAAAGTCTATTACAACATATACATGTGAAGTTTTTGAAGAAAACAAATCCTATTTTAAGTTTTTTAAGGTACTCTCAAATGTGATGATAATGGACAAAAAGTACAGTGAAATAAGTTAAATGCCTGGGGTAACACAATTTTGTCAAGCATGTAAACAGTGTTTGATCCCAGGTTTCCTGGTTTCACATTGCACTGTTTGGTTGCGAGATGACACAGAAGGGGGCTTGGTGACTGGCAGAAGGCCAGGGGCCGTTTTGTCAGTGTTCAGCTTGAGGTAGTTGTTCTGCATCCAGCATGCGACTCTGGCCATACATTTGTGGAGATTGGCTTTGGTTTGAGTGAGGTTGGCGGATAGGGAGAGTATGAGCTGAGTGTCGTCTGCGTATGAAATGATCTTCATACCTTGGGCTCTGAACAGGCTATCCAGAGCGTACAGGTACATGAAGATTTTGGGGCATATCATCAAGCCCCTATCGCCACCACAGTGTCACTTTTTGGCTTAAAGAGACGTTAAGTGGCTTAACGCTGCCTTGATAATAGTGCCCCTTTCAAGCTAAATTTAGCGGGAAAGGGGCGTGCAGTGGGTGTTGCGGTGGGCGTTCCACCTCAACACCCATTGAATTCGACGCTGCCACCTATTATCAAGGTTGGCGATAATAGGTGGCAGTGCCGAACTTAAGACCAGGAAAATCCTGTTCTTAAGATGGCGAAAAGAGGAGAAATGCTTTATTTCTCCTCTTTTTTGCTCTTTCCATGTGTGCTGCCTTGTGCAGCACACATGGAAAAAGCAAAATGCCATGGTTTGTTTATGTGCAGGAAGGTGTCCCTACTCGTACATTAACAAACCTTTTTTAAAAATGCCATTTTGTAACTTACATGTGTGCTGCTTCAGTTACAAAGTGGCATTTTAGGTTTGTTTATGTTCAGGAAAGGACACCTTCCTGTACATAAACAAACTTCCCTGCTCGCAGACACCCTTGCACTCTGGTGTAAGGGTGCCTGCATTGGCGCTAAGCTGCATAACTTAGCGCCATCGCAAGGAGAAACGCGAGGCTACACCAAATTCTTGATAATATGGTGCAGCCTCGCGTTTCCGAAGTGGTGGAGAGAGGTGTTAAGCCAAGTAGGCTAACGACTTCCTTGCTAATATGCCCCTTTGTTTTTTAGCTCAAGGTTCCAAGAGGACCTCTTTCTATGCAAGAGCTCAGCATTTGAATCTGGCCCAACAGCGGCCCGTGCAGGTAAGAGTGGTGGGCCGGGTTGGAGGGGATTCAACAGATGACGATAAGGGAAAATTAAATAAATAATTAATTTCCCCTCATCATCGTCTGTTGAAATCCCCCACCACTCTTACCTGCACGGGCTGCTGCTGCTCTGGCCTTCAGTGGCTCACCCAGTTCTCAGGAGGTAACTTTAGGCAGAGCCAAAAGGTTGACATTTTCTTGCAGGATCAGCTGATCATTCATTTGCTCCACCCTAAATTCCTGATTCATCCCACAATAATCATAGTTTATATACACTTTATATTATACTTGAGACCCCGCTTGCCAACCCGCATTAACATGGTGAGTTACTTAGACGAATGCATCATCCTGCATTCACAGCAGTGGGGTAGCTAGGGGCATGGGGGGCAGTATGAGTTTTGGGGCCGGCCGCCTCCCCCTGTTCTTACCTGCCATCTCAGGTGGCAATAGAAAGGACCCCCCACTCCTCAATCTGTTTGCCCCCCGGTCTTCACTACGGCCGCCGAAGGGCGGCAAACACAGGGACCACCATGTGCTGCCAGAGGGCTAGCTACGCCACTGATTCACGGAGCTCACCCTACAATCACATGGGATCACCACTAGCCCTGCACTCACACAGCCACTCTGCTCACCCATTACTCACACAAGTCACTTTCACTCTCACCCGCACTTACATAGGCACACTGGTCACCCAGCTGTCACACAGGCACACCACTCACCTTATAGCTACATGGGCACACCTTTCACTCTGCACTCACACCGCTCACTCTACATTCACATCACTCACCATCACCCGGCTCATACATGGGCACACCTCTCACGCAATATAAATGAAATTACCCAACTCACATGACCCTACGCATATGTCTACAAATGCACCCACAGAAAATCTGCCATTCCTGCAGTACTATATGCCTGTTCCTCTGCAACCATAGACCCGGTGCAACAGGAGGGTGTATACTGAGGCTCTGGGGTGGGACAGGAAGGGAGAATGGGCTGAGGCTCTGGGGGCTGTTGTGGGAGGTGACATCAGTCTTAGGCTGTGGGGGTCAGCCGGGAGGGAGTGGGGATGTGGCACAGGAGGACAAAGCAGACAAAGGCTGCAGAAGAGGGAGCAGGTGCAGCAGGCTAAGGGTGAAGCAATGTGACTGAGGCTGTGGGCTGGTGTGGGAATGGAGTGGGGACTGTAGGTGAAGGGGGAGTGGGCGCAGGCTCCAGAGGTACCTTTCGGTCCTGTACCTGGGTCCTGTTGGCCTTCGTAACAGCCGCTGTGAAGGAAAGGGTGGGGTCACCCGTGGCCAGATCTGCTGTTTTTGCTGCTTCTGAAGTCACGATGGAGACCAGCCTGGGCCCTGTTGGCCTGCATGGGAGAAGCATTCTGCAGGAGCTGGAGCCAGAGGGAAGAGCGGGCGGAGGCTATTGGGACTGGTGTGGGACAGGAAGCTGACCGTGGGGGGCCTGGTGCACTTGGGGAGAGTGAACTGGGGTTGTGGTTTGGGGTGGGAGTGGGGATTGGAATGAGGCAGTTGGGACACAGGACCATAGGTTAAGACTGCAGAGGGCACCTCGCCTGTTGGAGAGCCAGGATGGGTGGGCAGAATGAAATGCCTTTTCTGCACATCACTAACACAAGTGGGGAAATACAAACCTGACCAGGCGCAGACGCCACTGCTTATCACGTTGGATGCAGCAGTCATTTGGATGAGGCAAAAACTCTTATTGTGAAGCTCTATTCACCAATACATATGCTGATCATACTGCTGCTGGCTCACAGAACAACACTCTTAGCCAATGCTATCACCACATAATGGAGTGGTCTTCCTCTGGTCATGTATTTATATTTTAATGGGGCAGTCATGTTAGGTGAGGGAGCACCCCTCAGAAAGCAATCGGAGCGCTCCGTCTCTGGAGTAGCGCGCAACTTCTGCCCAATCAAATGCTGTACTGAAGTAAACAACATGTGAGACAAAGCCCCTCTCTCAGTTGAGCATCTTACAGCTCTTTTTCTTTTCATCACACAAGGTCTGGTGACAGCTGCACTGTCAACCCAGACCTAAAAGCTAAGTCTCAGAAGTACTACAACACATCAATGTAGGCGCTAAAAACACATCATAGCACTATACAAGTACATTAACTCTTCAAGAATAACACAAGAAGCTGTGTCATGTGTTGTGGAGTACTCGTGATTACCCTGAATCAGTGAAGTAATTTTTAAAACACTATGGGCCCGATTCACAGAACTAACTTAAGACAAAATCCTAAACTTACTACCATTTTGGTATTCACAGAAGGCACTTACTAATTTCGGTATTCACAGAAGACACTTACTCATTTCGGTATTCACAGAAGTTAGGAGTCCTAACTTTAGGACTCCTAAATGCCTTCTGTGAATACCGAAAGTCTTAAGATTAGGATTTTTCTCAGTTTAGTAGTAGTATAGTTAGGACTCCTAACTTTAGGACTCCTAAATGGCTTCTGTGAATACCGAAAGTCTTAAAATTAGGATTTTTCTCAATTTAGTAGTAGTAAAGTTAGGAGTCCTAACTTTAGGACTCCTAAATGCCTTCTGTGAATACCGAAAGCCTTAAAATTAGGATTTTTCTCAGTTTAGTAGTAGTAAAGTTAGGACTCCTAACTTTAGGACTCCTAAACTGAGAAAAATCCAAATTTTAAGACTTTCGGTATTCACAGAAGGCATTTAGGAGTCCTAAAGTTAAGACTCCTAAATTCTGTGAATACCGAAGTGAGTAAGTGTCTTCTGTGAATACCAAAATGAGTAAGTGCCTTCTGTGAATACGAAAATGGTAGTAAGTTTAGGATTTTGTCTTAAGTTAGTTCTGTGAATCGGGCCCTATTGGTTTTATTAACAGTCACCTTGGTTTTATTCCTTTCCTTTAATGCCTTTAGTGCCAAAACTCTTGCACCATTCCTATCTGCACCCATTGTGCCCTTGACTCTCATTGAACGCCTGGTATTAAGAGATTGATAGTGAGAATACATAAGAGTTAGGAGGCACACAGTGCATAGTTGTTCAGTCTGAATACATATTATTTCTAGTGGAGGTCATGTGTCAGACCCATGGGTCAAGTATGGGCTAAGCTTGGGTTGTGTGTATCTGATGTCCCAGAGTCCATCCTACTTTTGCTCTGCAAACAGAGACAAGTAGAAGTAGAGCTCCTTCAGCACTTGACTCTTGGTGGTAGCATGCACAGCTTTCTTAGAGAGATAATGTGGGGGGGTTCAAACTCAGAACTCAACAACCACCCAGCAGTGCAATCTCTGGTTGTCCAACCCAGTGGTTTACTTGGATAAGAAACATACTTTAAAACATACACTTAAAAAGGAATACCACTCGGGTAATAGTAGCAGGTACAATAATATACACTGGCCCTTGGGCTACTGCATCTTGGGATATAACATTTGGCTTCCCCTTTCCCAAGAGTCCCTTTTTGTGTGAGCGTAGGCAGGCCCCTGTTGGTCATAGAGTTTGTGTGACATGAATCAAGGTGCAGATAGCCCGGTTCGAGGATGGTGGTGCGCATTTCAGTACAGTTATCTTGATACAGTCTCACCATGACACAGTTCTCCTTGTCCTTTTGGCAGCACGTGTCTCTAATCTCTCTCTCATCTGGGGTGAGACGGTGAGGTTGCAGAAGCAGCCCTGGATTTGGGTAGATCACAAGAGGATAGGGCAGCGGGTGCCACACCCCAGAGTCCTTGGGTGAATGCGTGTACTAGGAATTGGTGGAGGCCCAAGCGAGACATTGGGCCTGGTTCTGGGTTGAGCTGCCCTGTAGATGGGGGGCTAGGCAGCATACTGGCACCCACTGGATGTACTTTATGAATGCAGCAGTAGCGACTGACACTGGCACAGATCTTGGCTTAAGTGGCAATGACCACCTAAGGCACCGTTCTTGACTTCAGTGATGACATCTGCCATGGGCACAGCTATGGAGTCAGTAGTGATGTTCACTACAGGCACAACTCTTGATTTAAGCTGCAAGGTTAGCTACGATCATTCTTATTGCACGGCGGCAATTTCTAATTAGACCTGCACTTCTGGGGAGATGCGCACACTCTCAGGCTCAGAAATCACTGTCTGCAGTCTGTCTTCTCCTGGCAGGCTCACTCCACGAGGATCTGGCTGTTTCTGGCACTCCCTTAACATTCACACCTCCTGCATGGTTGGCAGGCACTTTCCCACTCTTCGCAGTCAGGCTGGCTTCCAGGCACTTCAAGTCAGAGGTGCAGCTGTTTTAGCAAGACAAGACTTCAGGTGATGTCCCGTCTCCTCTGGGACAATGGTTGTCAGATAGACACCAGCTCTGGTTTCAGATAAGAGTTCAGTGTATGCTGCAGAGCACTCCATCCTTGGTCAAAGAGGACTTGGATCAGGAGCAACAAGGAGGACAGTCACTTCCACTTTTTATACAGTCAAAGTAGAGAAGGGATGATGATTCTCTGTCTGCAATCCCACAACGGGTTTGGCCTAGTTCTTCTTTTATATATCCTCTCTAGACACAGCCTTTGTGTAGAGTGATGCTCTTCGCAGCAGGGTAGTCTCTGGCCTGGAGTACCCCCAACAGAGGCACAAAGAAGTGTAAAATGTCTGCACCAGGCTTATCAACAGCCACACTCAATAGAGATCAGGGAAGACAAAAGGCTGGCCTCACCTCAAAGACTTCTCTCGTGCAGAAGAGAGATTACAGTCCTACCTTACCCTCACCATCTACCAAAAGGCAATCCTACAGGAAGACTAAACAGCAGCTCCTCTTAGCCAAAGGGAGTAAGTGACTTTCTAAAGGAACCTTGTCTCCTCTGTCACCACTTCAGTGTCTAGGCCTCCTCCGTCCAACTTCTGAAACATCAGAAATACACATTCCACAGTTTGAGACCACAATCTCACCTCCATGTTGCACATAGGAGCATGCTAAGTGCTATCAAAATTGAGCCAGCAGGCCACCATTACTCTGGTTCACTCATGCACATAGTGAACGTACTATACAAGCCACACACATAAAAATGCACAACAGAGACTTTGGATGTTAGCACTGAAGCTGAACTTTACACGAATGGGGCCGGTTGGTCTCAACTCTAGGGACACAGATAAGAAGATCTCTTTGCATCTATGGATTCACAAAACACAGTATGCGGCCACCACCACTCTACATGCTAAAGCCATGACATGGGTGGCAGTTCACTTTCAGCAAAATGAGGGCATGCCTGGTGTGCCCTTCCATGTCACAGGGCAGGTCCAGGACCTTGCTCATGTCAAAGGATAAGCAAAGATCTCTGTGCACACGCTAGTGTGAGACTAGGGCCCAAATGAAAAACATGGATACCCGATACTCACTGAAAGTCGTGCACTCAGGACTGGGCAACATGACTGTACACTTTGCAAGCGGCATCTCCTTTTCAACATCGTGTAGGCAATAGTATACTTTTCCTAAGTTAATGTGACTTCTCTTATGATCATTTCACTTCATACAAGTTTAGTTGACACCTGTAAATCTGATGTTTTATGGATACTAAACATTACATATTGGTGCCTCAATGTACCATTGGTCTAAATATGCACTATTTCCGAACACAGCGCACACATGCAATAAATAGCCGCTACTCACCCTGTAAATAGTGAGCAGTGTGGATGTTTCATTTTCTTTTCCACTGAAGTACAACATGGGAGGAGGTAGAGAGAAAACGGGCTGGAGCTAGTAAATAAGGCAGAACCGATATCGACGTTGCTTTAGGAGGACCTGGCCTATGTCCTGGAGAGTTGACCTGTAGCCTGGATAGCTGACAGTGACCAACAGCTGTTAACAAGCAACAAGAGATATGACTAGGGAGCGCTGTCAAGGGGCCCTCCATACCTGATGAGGGGCCTCAAGGACACAGCCACCAGAAGAGTTCAGAGGAAAAAGGACCAGCAAGCCTCAATACCTGAAGTAGAAGTACTACTACAGGACATTCTAATTCCTTGACAGGACAGAATAAGGCCTCATCGCCACTGGCTCTTCCATTGTGTTACTTCCCACCTCCCAGCTTCAGTTTCCCTGCTTGCCTGCACACTTCTCAACCACAAATCCAACACAGCAGCTCAATAACCAGATAACAAAACAAACACGAAAATAACAGTTACTCACCTTTAACTTCCTGACCACAGAGGATGTTATCAATTCTAACCCTGGGCGGTAAAATCCGCTCCACTCGTGGAATTTGCGGATTTTTGGCAATTCCGCGTTACGTGGAGAACGCGGAATTACCGATAATTCCAAGATCCACGGCGTAGCGGAATTTTTTCCTTGTTCGCGCTTTCAAAATGTGTTTGTGTGTGTGCGGTAGCGACTTCCCCAGATCCCTGCGTTCGCCGATGAGTTTTCCTATCCGGTCACGTGCGCCACGAGATTTTGGTAGTCGGCTGCGTGATCCCGTGAGAGTGTGCGAACGCGAACACGTCATTCGGACGCGCCGTCGGACACAGTGAGAGTGTGCGATCGCGAACACGTCATACGCATCGCGAGCGGGACAAGTGAAAAACAAGATGGCACGCCCACTGGCAACCGCATGGGCAAGTTTGCAAGATATTTCCCCTGTAGCATGCAAACAGCGTCCCGAACACGCAATACGCGTTCCCGAACAGGAATAAAGCATTGCGAACGGGCGGAAAAAGCATCTCCGCATGCTCGCGGAATTCTGTGTAGCTCGTGGAGATTTTTTACAATTTCGCAGAACTCGGCATAGCGCGACTACACGAGCTCCGCCCGGGTTAATCAATTCTGCAAATGCTCATAGGTCAGCAGAACCACTGGCACGCCCATGTACAAGTGAATAACTCTGTAGCCAATCCAGCCAGGACTGTCAACAATTTCAAGAATACAATTTTCTTCCCAAATTGTAATGTCTTACATAAAACCCTCCCTAAAACATACAGACATTGACCCAAGAGATACCACTAAATTCCACCTCATCTTTGAGACTGTTCATCAGTTCAAGCTTCTACAGAGACCAGACATCTTCAGAGCACAGGGAGCGGAACTGAAGCAGACTACATCTTGTCTATCAGATCCTTAGCTCACTTTCTTCCTTCAGGTCATCTCCATAGAATTCACAACTAATGTTCCTAACACGTGTAGGCTAATCGTGTGCTGGGAATTTTAAAGATTTACATTTTGATAATAAAGACTACCAAGTGTTATGGATCAACCTCTCTGGATTCTTGTCTCTGACGAATAGATTTTGTGCTTTTCTTGCTGTATAATTGGGTTTATTTATACCCAAGGGTCGAACATACGTAATCAGGATTTGAATGATACTAATGGTGTGCTGTATAGGCCTCTATCTTTTGTCTGTGAATTGGTGGTACATTGTTTTGTGCTGACAACACTTTTAGATAGTAGGTGTTTTCTGGGGCCGACCAAGCACCCGCTCCTATAATTATAAACAAATATTACAGAAGCAAATTGTTTTCACGCCAAATTGATTGTTTATCTATTCTTTGTATATGGTGGATGTGCGGGCATTTCCCTGTGGGGGAACACTACTATCTGTGGTTTATGTTTAATGTTCCTAATAGCTCTACCTCCTCCTTATCATTTACCTTAGGTACCTACCGGAATTAATCTAGTCCTTCAATCCCAACAGTTACTGTTATGCAGATGATACACAAATCAAACTTAAGTATACAAACTCCTCTGACTTTGACTCATGATCATTTGGAAAGTCCCTTGAGTGGCCAAATAATGGCTGATGTCTAACCACAGCTAAATAAACAAATACATTAAAATTTCCATCTGCAGTAAATGGATCAAACACCAACCATCAACAATAGAGCCTTAGCACGTAGGCCCGCCGCCAAACAACCCAACCAAGTGAGGAATTTATGGGTAATGATGGACTCCGATCTATAAATCATGATCAGATCAGGTTTATTCAATAGGTTTATACTGCCGCTTTGTTTCCTCAGATTGTCTATAAAGGTAGCCCCCCTTGCTTGAAATGCTTGTCCCGCTTAACTTGCTGAAGACAGAAAAAATATCACAAGAAAAATTAAGTCAGCTTCTGACTAACATACATTGGGATGGATGAACTAGTGGTTTGAAAGGCCTCAAATAACATGCACTGTGGCATATCTGAGATATTAATTACATTGTAGGAAGTAAGCAGAAATCAAAAGGAATCATTGCAAGTAAGCCCGTATTTGGGATACCAACTGTTAAACAGTCCAGTACAGTAATTGAACTTTGGGTCTCAGTCAATCCCCCGGAGGGCCGGTTTTGGGCCCCTAGGGCCGTTTTTGCAGCATAGCTGCAAAATCGGCCCTGTAACAAAATCGGCCGAAAACCGGCCCTGGCAAAGAGCTCGGCGGCACCCCCAACCCCTAGGGGGGAGGAGGGGGAGTGGCAGCCGAGCACTTTGCCAGGGCCGCTTGTGGTTCCCAGTCCGGCCCTGAGAAAAGGAATAGAATGTGCCAGGGTTGCAGGAGAGCTGCCAGTGCACGGACGGGACATCTCTTGTCAGCTGCCACCTCAGTCATTTAGGTGTGGTGACAGATCTCTGCAGAGGAGGCCAGAGGAAGGGCTGTGGAAATTGTGAGGCGGCGTGACAAGGACGGAATGTGAGGTGAGGCACTATACATGGGCAGATCATTCTGGCCCCTACAGGAGATCTTGACCGGACCCGTAATTTCAACCTAGGTCCAAACTGACTGGGAGAGATGATACACCGTCACACTCATCTCCGCTCCCTGCTAGTTGCGGCTGGGCACACACACTGTTCAACATTGCGGTGTGGGCACCAAGACTTTTGAACATGAGTTTGCATGTTTGCACTTGTAGATAGCGATTGGTGCCATTTTGAGAAGGCATACTGCTCAGTTGAATCCACACGTATGGCCTCATTACAATGGCGGCAAGACTGCCACCGACAGCCCGTCAGTGGCAGTCCCACCACCATCCATAGAAGCGATCCGACCACCGGATCATGAACCGGCAGTCAGAGGCATCTGTTGTAAGGACATACCGCTGCTTTTCCAGCGGGCTCAAAGAACCCGTTGGGCAGCAGTCGGATCGTAATCCCTACAATAGGAGCGGTGCCTGCCCAGGAACTGCTGTCGGGATTACGATGTCTGTTTCCCTCGGCCTGTACAGGCAGTCCAACCACCATGTACAGGCAGGCGGAAAGAGAGTTTGGGGACTCCTAGCAGGGCCCCTGTCCCCCATTGGCATCCGCTATGGGGCAAGGTGGACACATGTGGTGCCACCCCAAAAATCCATGGACCCTGTACCAGGCACCTAATGGTGTCTGGCACACGGTGCATGGATGTTTAAAACATGCCTGTTTCTATTGTGACTTGTGCTGTGGCCCTTTTCCGGGCAGCTGCACAAGCCGCAATAGAAAACGGCATGTTTACGACCGCCTGCACAGCAGACAGATCTTAATTTGGCGGGTGGAACCGCCGACTACATGTCAACGGTATTCATCCCGCAATGATGGCAGTCAGACGCTCGTCCAAGCGCCATCATAATAAGTCCCTTAATCTTTGTCATGCTTGATGAATAGGCTAATACAGATCAACCATCTGAATGGTGAAGCATAAATGTTGAGGAAGTTGCCAACTGAGTCTTATTCTTATTATAGAGGCGTCAAGTGGAGGGTAAAAAATGCAAGAGTGATGATTTGCCCTAAGTGGATAGGCATGACTGCCTTAGGCAGGAATGCCGCCTTCATCCAGAGAACCAGCTTGTCTGGGAAAAAGGACGAATATAGTTGTTACACACAAAAGGCTTGGAATTCGCTCACTTGCCTGATGCTTGTTATGGTGATGATGCCTAGCAGACATTGAGAGCAACTTGCATCGGTTCAAACGGAGTGCACATCAAGTAGGTCGAAACCAAACTAAGGTGCCATTGTGACAAAACAAAAGCTGTTGGCAGGAACATGTAAATCATTACTTTTAAAAAAGAACAGATGACTTAAAAAGAGATCTGGCAAACGTAAAAAGGCTTAAAGGGCTGAAAGCTAGCCCTGAACAGTTGCCACAGCAAGACCTCACTTGGCTAAAAAAAGACAGCACAATAGAATGTCTGACAACTTTGCATTTCTTGGGTTGGATGATACGGGAGGAACTTCTCCAAGTCTCCTGTATATACCGTTTTAGTGGATGGATTCCTGGCTGCCAAAAAGACACCAACAACTTTGGGAGGGAGATTGAAATAGATATACTTGAGGTGTGGTTTGTGGCGGGATATGCATGAGTACTCTATGATGAGGTCCAGACCCGGGCCCATCTCGCTGAGCTATTCTAGCACTTTAACCATGCCACTTCTAGCTTCCAGTGGTGGCCGCTGATAGATAAGGGACTGCGTCAGAGCCCCACCAACGGAGACTACATGGAGTGACCCCAAGAGAGAGAGGTGGATAGGTGGCGGACAAACTCATGGCAGAGCCTTAATCTTGTGGACCACGGTGGGACTGGAGGATTGGATACAAGACCACACTCAAGTAGCAGCAGGGCCCAGCATGCTCTTCGGAGAGGACCAATGAGGCCTCGGTGACTCTAGCAGTCGGAGCAGAATCATCTGCACCCCCTAGGAAGAATGCCTGACAAGCACCAGACTCCCCTGGATGAATGACTACCTTTAGCACCCTACGAACATGATGCGGATGACAAAATGGCCGACCCAGAGGGGCCCCAGGCACCATGGTCAACAAGTTAGTTTGTTCGATGCCCTGCGTGCATTGTACTGAAAGCTCATCATGTTGCTTTGGGGGTGTGGAGGACAGGGCAGTGCCTGGGGTGTAGCTAACTGGCACCCCCTCACCCTCCCATGCCACTGAAGGACAAGACACTGTGTCTGGAAGCATGTGTGGTTGTTGGAGCCGCCCACCACATGGTACTTAGGATCTGATGACAAACCACTCCAAGCTGACCACTCAGAAGAGGATTGAAAATTGCTAGGAGGGGGCGGAAGCCCCGGATAGCTCACCCAGCGGCAAGGCATCAGGGTTCATTGGATCCACTATGATGACGTCCAGGAAGGTAAATGGCACTCACAGGCTAACTAAACAGAATCTTCAGGTCTGCCTTAGTGACCTTCATGATAAAATAGAGAATATGGTGACCCGCCACATGCAAGCGTTGAAATCGGACATGGCCTCGGCCCCTTCGCATTTGACTAAAGAGCTACAGGCGATGGGGGAGCGAGTGGCCACAAATGAAGATCACATTGTGGCAGAAATCTGAGGTACGCTACATGAAACACAGGCTATACCCCAATCAGTACTTTTCAAAAACAGCTTCCAAACAGTAGGTCATTATGATAGGGATGCATAAAGATCTCCTATTTAGAGGATCTCAGAGTCTTGTGGGATACAAATGATGGCAAGTACTTGTTGGTGGAAGTAAAATGCCAGGGTTGAGTTTCTAGTTTCCCAATGTATATGCCCCAAACCAGAGGCAAGATCTCTTCCTGAAAGAAATGGTAACCAACATTAGGGAGTGGGATGCTGCTGAACTGATTTGGGTGGGTGACTTCAATATGGTCCCCAAAACCACCCTGGACAGGTACTCGCATGACAGATATGGTAAAGACTGTATGACCCTGAATTTGAAAGCTGAAGTGCGCAAACTTGGTTTGGTTGATATTTGGAGGGATAAATTCCCAAACAGGCGGGAATACACATTTTTTCACATGTTCACGGGTCCTGCTTAATGATTGACCTGCTGTGAGGATCCCAGACTATTGCCAATATTACACGAAGAATCTCAAACGGCACAATATCTATTTCAGACCACGTTTTGTTGATCTGGGGATGGGGTAGAAACAAAACATGGGGCAATTGAAAATTTGATCGGGCGATGCTTAGAGAGAGACTTACCAGTCAATCGCTTCCGGAACCTATGCAGCATTACTTCCAAGAGAAAGACACAGATTAAATTGCCCCGGATCTTGTGTGGGGCGCTTTTAAGACAGTCATTCAAGGCATGTGTGGCAGTGAGGGCAAACCAGTGTTAATTGTGGAAAATGCTCAAAGACTCATGGGAGGCTGAGCTCAGAGTGGAAAAACAGGAACAATAGGGAGAAGAACTCACTAAAACGCCTACAGAAGGTTATTATGATGAAGGGGCAGCTCAAGCTACGGAGATGTCTGAAAAAGCTTCACTGTGAGTAAAACAGAGAATTTATGAGCAAGTGAATAAAACAGGCTCTCTCTAGGCTTGGCGGCTACAACATCAAGTGCTGCTTAAAAGGATCCCCATCCTAAAAGAGGAGGACGGTTCCTGCCTCAATACTGAGAGGGATAAGAGAAGGGCTTTAACCACATACTACACAGCTTTATACGGAGACAGTCAGGTGGATGAGGTGGAAGCCTATCTACAGAAAGCAGCCCTTCCCGTATTATCACAAGCTCATAGGGATTTCCTCATAACTACAGCGGAGGTGGCGAAAGCTATAAAGGACCTCTCTCCCAATAAACCCCCCGGCGCGGATGGGCATACTAAAAGTTTTTATAAACATTTGAAACCTGAACTAGTACCCACACTGGTGAACCTCTATAATTCCTCTTGTGCACTAACAGGGTGACCCATACGATGTCCAAGACAACCATTACACTTATTCACAAAGCAAGCACACCTGAAGATCAGTTCAAAGCATACCACCAATTGCATTGCTAAATACAGATGCAAAGATCTTGACTAAAATTCTGGCTAATCGACTCATCCCTCACCTACCCTATCTAATCCATCCAGATTACTCAGGGTTCATCCCTACCCAACCAGCATCCGACAATATCAGAACGAAGCTACAGCTCACAGAAAAGGCTAACTTTAGGAAGATCCCAATAGCAGTCCTGTCACTCAAAGCCGGAAAGGTATTTGACTGCGTTAATTGGCTTTTTGTGCGCTGAGTGTTGGAGGCAGTTGACCTGAGGTCCCATATGTTGACCTGGATTGGAGCTAATTATCAAAGCCCTACTGCCTGAATATTAGTCAATGACGTTAAAGCAGAAACTATCCATATAGGGGCACACTGCAAGGTTGCCCGGTATTTCATCTATTTTTTGCACTGGGTATTGAACCCCTGACTGCATGCATTGAGCCGGATCCTGGCAATGAGGGAATGTCTTTGGAGGTGGGTTTTCTGCAGACATAAATACGTCTTTTTGCAGATGATACTCTGTTAACACTGGTGGGCCCGCTAACATCCATTCCCAAAGCGTTCATGGCCGCTGCTCTGGCTTTAAGGTCAATCTCAGTAAATCAGAACAATTAAGTGTAGGTCTTACCAACTCAAAGAAAGATTAAAAATCTCTAGTGTTGCTTTTCCAGTGGGCCAAAGACAAAATTATATATCTTGGAATCTACATCACACCCAAAATACATACACTATACCAGGAGAATTGCCCTAGATTGTTCTACACACTCACCCAGGATCTACATAGGTGACATCTCCTGTTTGGGAAGAGTAGCAGCGCTTAAATTAAATATCATAACCAGACTACTTTATATATTTTTCAGGCCCTCCCAGTTCATATACCAGAACAAAAAAACAGAAAACTCTCCAGACGGCTGTCAAAACTACTATCTGGGCACTCCAGTGGGTGCACCTGTCCTAGAGGGTACTGCGAATGTATAGAAAGTCAGGAGGTAGGGGAATGCGGGATATCATTTTGGCTGCACAATTTAAAATGTGTTTTTTTGTACTTGGCCCTCTCTTCAGGGTCACCCCCAAACGTTTGCCTTCGCCTTTCCTGTTTTCTGAATTTGTTTAATGTTTGCATAAAGTCTCAGTGCACTTTACCACTGCTAACCAGTACTAAAGTGCTTGTGCACTCTCCTTAAGATATGATCAAATTGGCCCACACCTGCGTGGCACATTTAATTTACTTGTAAGTCCATAGTATATGGTACCACAGGTACCCAGGGCCTGTAAATTAAATGCTGCTAATGGGCCTGCACCACTTATTGTGCCATTCACTAAAGTAGCACTTTAAAACATTTCTCAAGCCTGCCATTAGAGTCTGTAGTGAAGTTTTAAACTGCCAGTTCAACCTTTTGCCAGGTCTAAACCTTCCCTTTTCATACATATAAGTCTTCCCTAAGATAGGCAATAAATAGCCCACGAGGTAGGGTGCATTGTATTTAAAAGGTGGAACGTGTGTGTTTAAGTTTTACATGTCCTGGTTGTGAAAAACTCCTAAAGTCATTTTTTACTACTGTAGGGCCTACGTCTTCCATAGCATAACATTGGGTCACCTTATTGCTTTTAAAAACGGCTTCCTATTGATTGGGAACACGTAGAAATATCATACTTGGACTCAACTCAATTGTAATTTATTATCCTCTATACTTGTAAAGTCAGATTTTAGATTCTATTTTAGAAAGTTGGCATTTTCCTGCCTCAGATTTCTGAGGCTTTTTAGGAGTTTCCAGCTGCATGGATCTGTTAATGGCTTCTCCATTAAGAATGCGTATTAGTCCCAAACAGTGAACTATAGGACTCGTGAGATGGCCGCCCTGCCAGGATGGCTGAGATGGGGCTGTTTCCTGCCCCACCTACTCTTCAAAGAGCTACCTTCAGCACACACACAAAGTAACCTGACACTCGTCCTGTGTTACCCCAGACGTTTTAGAGCAGGGTAAGGAAGGAGTTTCCCAGAACCAGATGTGGGTAGCCTAGAAGATCCCCCCCCCCCCCCCCGTTCAGAGGCTTGCTTAGGAATATATATTGGACCTTCAGACCAACTCTTTAGTATACTCCTGGACTTGTAGACAGTACAGAAGAAGGACTACCATGTTCCCTAGAGGGCTGCTCTGCTGCTTGAGGCCAGCCTTGATCCCCTGAGGCATGCCTTGCTGCTTGAGGCTTGCCTTACTCTCTGAGAAGGAAGACTGGACCTGCTCCCTTCAGCTCTGGCTAACCTAATTGACTCCAAGAGTCACTTGGCTGACCTCCTGTTCTGAGCTACTGGGAGAGAACAATCTCCAGAGGTGTCCCTGCAACTGTCCAGCTGACCTGCTGCAACTGTACCTGCCTAAGCCCTGCTGGCCCCTGTTAGAATGAGTCCCTGGACCTTTGGCTGGAATCTGAGTGCTTTTCTCTGCAGGAAAAGGAGAAATCCTGAAGGTTTGGGTTATTCATGGCCGCAAATTGAACTCTTCGTGCCCAACTTTGAAAAGGAATTTTTTTCAGTGGGACTAACCTGGTCCCTGTATCTAGCCTGCGTTCCATCGTGGTTGGCCTAAACTTGTGACTTCCTCCTGGACTAGCACGACTAGATGACCACGAGTGACTCTTTGTGTTTTTAGGCGCTATACATAACTGAAACTTTGAAGTTGCATATCTCCAGTTCTACTCATTGGAATTTTGTCATTTTAGCCTCATTTTATTTAATACATTTGTCTCTATAGTTTTTATTGGTTTGGGATTTTTCTTTTGTTGTTTTCACTTCACCACTGTTTGTGTGCTGCATGTATATTTCACACCTTGCCTCTAAGTTAATCCTGACTGCTTTTGTGCAAAGCTACCACTGGGTTAAGGACAGGTTAATGTTGTGACTTTTGTGGTGCATCCTGACAAGGATTGTGGGTATTACCTGAGTGGGGCTTCTATCCTTCTCAAACTAATAACCTAATTTCTTACAGTTTTGCATTAATTGTTCAGACATCGATCACTGGTATTTGGCAGTAAACTTAAAGGACATTAAGGACATGAATATGGGTCTTGATAGGGTCTAATTTAAATATCTATTTGTAATTACTACTGGGTCTGAGACCAAGAGGGACCAGGTTCACTAATGCCCTGGGGGCAATGGAACCTTTCTGCCGAGATACAGTCCTCAACTTGCTGAAAAAACATTGTGCGGACCAACTGCATTTGAGAAGTACAGACTGATATCCCTTCTGCTGTAACCCTGCCACAGTATTAGAAAAAATAATTAACAAATGCCTTTTCAAATACCTCAACAGACATCAACTCCTCAACAGCTCTTAGTCCAGATTCACACCACCTACCCCTAGGGACTACTTCACCCTGAGGCCATAGTATGAGGTGGGTAACTGAGAGAGCCTGAAGCTCGCTTATCCGCCGCCCTAATGTTATTGCGGCAAGACAGACTGTCTTCAGGGTAAGGAGTCTGAGAGAACAACTGTGAATGGGTTCAAAAGCTGTACACATGAGGAATGTGAGGACAAACTATAAGCCTCATTGGGGCATAACAAAAGAAGAAAGGGGAAACATATTTTGCAACCCACTGGGGAACCGCATAACAACTGGAGATTTAACCAACTAAGAAAGATGGTCTGGCAACTGTAAAAAGGTCTAAAGAGCCAACAAGCACCCTTTATCAGTGCTCTCAACAAGGCCTAGCTGTACTAGGGACAATACAAACAACAAAACTTCAGACAGCTTGGCCTGAAGTGGGTCAATCTGTTTGGAAAAACACCAAGTCACAAACATAACGGCAGGCATATACAGATTTGATTCTCAATCTCCAAGCATGGAGGTGGAGGTTGCTCAGGCCCGGGAGCAGGGCCCTGCCCTGCTGCTGCAACAGAATATCCTACCGAATGGGCAGCCTGTTCGGAGGACAGATGGTCATGCCCAGTAGTTGGGGTACCATACTCTTCATGCGCAATCCAGAACCACTAGAATGACTTGAGCCCAGTCGGTCCTGATCTCCTTCAGAACTCGGGGCAGGAGAAGTATCGGCAGAAAGGAGTACAGGAATCGTAAGTTCCACTTTAAGCAAGCAGATCTCATTTCTGAGCAAGAGACATAGTAGAAACTCAAACACACAAAAATGTTGACATTGCACATTCTCAGTGGTGACAAAGATCGAACCAGGGTTCTCCCCATTCGGAGAAAGGGCCCTGCGCCACCTCTGGATGGAACTACCATTTGTGATTCGCAAAGCCTCAATGGCTTAATTCGTCATATCTGGCGTTACAGTAACCCACTAAATGGTGGTCACCAGGAAAATTCCATGGCGGTCCAGCCACATCCAGAGATACAAACCCCCCTGACAAATGGGTCCATAACCCCACCCTACCCAGCTTATTGCAGTACCATGTGGTTATGGTGTTGTCCGTGAGCACCTGCAACAGCATACCGTTGATGGAGCGCAGGAAGGCTTTCAATGCTTAGTATGTGGCTCTCAGCTTCAGAAAGTTGATATGGAGCCAGGCTTCTGCTGGAGACCAGGTGCCTCTGGTCTCGTCTCCACCTCTCCCAGATGGCACTCCCCAACCCAGAAGAAATGCATCGGTCACCACTGTGAGCTCCGGGAGGGGTAAGGAGAATGGTCTGCCACTAGCTCAATCGCGGTCCCACAGTCATCACTGCAGATCTTTTGCAGTCTCCTCTGGACCAGATCGGAAAGATCCCCTGGTGCTGTGCCCACTATGACTTCAAATCCACCACAGAGCCCGCATAAACCATCTGCCATGCTTGACCAGCAGGGTACCGGAAGCCACCAGTCTCAGAGTCACCCTCACTGAGATCCAGGACAGAGGCTGAAACATCAGGATCATAACCCAAATATCCTGGACTTTTTTCTCTGGGATTAGTGTGAAACTGCACTAGTGTGGCTCAGATGAAGGGAAACATCTGAGAAGGATCCAGGTGTGATTTCTACATTTTGATAGTGAACCACAGTGATGTTAGGAGGTTCAACAGCTAGTCCTCGAGGTAGGGAAAAACTTGGACCTCCAAAAATGTGCTGCAACCACTACCATCACTTTCATGAACACCCAAAAGCCACTGGTATGGCCAAAGGGGAGCATAGCACCCTGAAAATGCTTGTGCCGTACCGTGAATCGTAAGTAACACCTGTGGGCCTGCAGGCCGAGCACTACCATTCTGTCCTTTTACAAAAAGGCATCGAAAGATTGTAGGACATATATGGGATGGAGGCCTCCATCCTTTTTCAGCACGAGGAAGTAGCGGGATTAACAGCCACAACTAACCTCTGGTGCCGGGATCCTCTCTATGGCTCCTTTGAGCAAAAGAACCTGCACTTCCTGCTGCAATAGAGACAGATGGTCCTTCGTCAGCTGTTCTGAGGATGGCAGTCAGTGCAGTGGGGTTTAGAGAAATGGTGCAGCATAACCCCACTGAACAATTTGGTGGACCCACCTATCCAAAGTTATTGCCTGCCACCCTGACAGTAAGTGTCAGATTCTGTCTCCGACAGGATGGCTGTGTGCCGGTAAGGACATGCTAAAGAGGCTTGTATGGGGCTGCAGCTTGGGATGTGGAAAACTGGGATGCCCGCTTCCCTGTAGCCCTCTCCAATGGGTACTGCGACCGCTGCGTAGATTGGTGTACCTGTGTCGGTTGGTGATGGGAGTGGTTGTTACTACCACACCCCCGGAGGGGGAAAACTGTTGGTGTGGCTGGCGGGGGCAGCAGAAAGGTCCAGGGAGTGCCCTGCTATCTTTGAACAGTTGAAAGGCTGAATTGCCATTATATACAAACAGTCAGGAACCATCAAATGTCATGTTGGTAAAACTAGCCTGAATGTCTCCTGAAAAGCTGGTAGATTACATACATACGTGAGAGTGAATCGCCACACTAATGCGTATAGTTTTACTAAAGAATTCAGTAATATCTAGTACACAGTGTATGGTGAACTTTGCTGCATCGCAAACATTTGTTTGGGCTCAGAAAGAATGGTTTGGGTTTCTTCCGGAACCCCTGGGCAACGGAGTCCCACAAGGCGCGGAAATAGCATTCTGTACGGCAGCTGGCATAAAAAAACAAAGAGACAGACTTGTAGGGGAGAAAACCCTCTTGCCAAAGGCCTCCATCCTCTTTGATTTCTTGTCTTGGGGAGTAGTGGGAAATGAGTTTGGGTTCACTCTACTGGCCGAAGCCTGCACGACAGGACTTTTCAGAGCAGGGTGCTGATTAAGGAAGGTGGGGTCACCTGAAGCAGGGTGATGGTGACTGGTGATCAGAGGGGTGCTGAGCATGGTTTGGCCCAGGTACCCAGGAGCATATCTGTGAAAGCCTCATTAAATGGAAGCAGAGGCTCAGAGCTCAACTGGCCAGGCTGGACACTTCCTTCAAAATTTTGGTTTTGACCTCTTGAGTGGAAAGGTGATGATCAAGGGCCTCTGCCGCCCTTCGCACACCCAAAGCAAGTGAGGCACTTCTTCTGTTGCATGCCATGGGGGGTAGACTAGTCCTAATTCTCGGGATTTATCCAACACTTTGGTATCTGTGCGATCCTCATAGTTTTTCTCGGAGTATAATTGAGCAATTTCATCTCAGCATCATATCCCCCATTGTCTGAGTCTACCGAAAAAAACATGAAGAAACTGAGGCCTATCGGTTGGTAGAGCAACGGTATCAGAATGGTGGTGAAAGGGTTGTGGCTTGGATAAAAGAGAACATGGCCTCAGTCAAGGTCAGGGGGGTGCTACATCAGAGTCAGATAGCACTATGGGTTGGCAGTCATTGTCCGGAGTCAATGGTGCCGGCATCAGCATCAATGGCTCACATTCCTGGAATGGTTTTAGGGTAACCATGGGCGTAGTTCGCGAAGTAGCACTTCGCGAAGCTACGCAAAGTGCAGTTCGCACTACGCGAGCTACGCGTAGCACTTCGTGAACTGCGTAGTACCTTGTTCGCACTGTGCCAGATGTCGTTTTCAATGATTGCACAGTGCGGACACGCAACCGGCACTGTGCAATCATTGAAAAGGGCATCTTGCACAGTGCGAGCTGTAGTTTTCTGCTGCTCGAGTAGATTTTTACTCGAGCGGCAGCTTTCTCAACACGAAATGGTAGTTTCTCATCGCGAGCGGTCGCGAGCATACGCGACCACTCGCAATGAGAAACCTGACCTCCTCGCGTTGGGAATCTCGCCGGGAGGTTTATTTTCCATGCTCGCGATCGCCAACTTGATGTTGCTGATCGCGAACAAGGAAAATGTCATTTTGCTTGCTCGCGGTCGCCAACTTGACGTTGAGGACCGCGAGCAAGCAAAAAATGACCGCAGCACTACGCAACACTACGCTACGCGTGTTCGCACTGTGCTATGTGCATTTCGCGTAGTGCGAAGTAGCGCGAACTTCGCAAACTACGCGAGCGTAGCGTAGTGCTTTGCCCAGGCTTAGTTTTGGGGCCGGTGAAGCAATCGGTACCAGAGCTAGTCTGGAGCCCTGAGTGGATCCAGAGGGTTCCACTGTTGCCCAGGGCAAACCTGCCAGCGGAAACCGAGATGGGAGGCTTCTCTGCTCCCTGGGGACCTCAGGTGCCTCAGAGGGAGCCAGTAACATGCCAAAAAAGTGCAGCGTAGCCATGCAGAATTCTTCGACTTGCTCCGGTGTTGTCAACGGCCCCATGAATTTCAGTCGCCATGGGACCAATGTTGGAATCGACTAAAGAGGGAACCGAGAATGGCAGGGTGGGGCGAGTCCTGCTTGGCATTTTTTTGCGAAGAAGACAAGTCACTGGATCGAAACATTCCTTTAGACCTCGATCGATTCTGGTGCGTGGTCTTGTGATGCTTCCCCATGAAGATCTCAAATGGCCTTGGAGTGCATCAAGGCCCAATCACTGCAGGCCTTAGAGTCATAACTCCACCCCAGTCACCACAGGCAAACGAATATGGGTCAGTCGCAGGCATCTGTTTGTGACATTCCTCACAGGGTTTAAACCCTGTAGACTTGGGAGGTGACATTTTCCCTTGCACACTGTAAAAGTTAAGACAATTATGAGTGTTGATGAGATATGGGGTGGCTCTGGATCTATGTCTTTTGGGGCTGAAAGAAAGGAACTGATTTCAACACGCATGGGTGGCACTTATATAGGCTTGTGCATGTCACATCTGCACAGAACTACTGGCAACACATGATGATGTGCATGGGTACTACTAGAATAATTTCTGGATCCAGTTGGATGCCTGTGGAAGTATTCAAAAGATGAGGAATCTACGTTAGAAGTCTCTTATCAGAAAGAGGAGACACATGCTCGTCATGCTCCTGGACCACACCCCTGAGCTTGACATGGTCTCCCACTCCATCCTCATCCAACACCTACATGACATTGGAGTCCATCGGCCCACACTCTGCTGGATCTGTTCCTTCCTGACTGGCAGAACCCAGTCAGTCATCCTGGCTCCCAACGGCAGTCCCTCCATTTGAACGGAAGAGCACTGTCCCCCCCCCCCCCCACACACACACACACTCTGCTGCGCAGAAAGCGGTAAGAATAAAATGGTAATAAAAGGATTATATTACCATTTTATTTTTTCAGCTTTCTGCCGAACGGAGAGGGCAGGGCGGGGCCAGTGAGTCATTGATGCTGAAAGACAGCAATGATGAGTTGCCCCTTCAGTATAAATTGCGCATGTTGGTTTGGCCTGCTACCTTGCTACAGCCAAACCGACATGCGCAGTCAAACTCTCCAACCAAGCTGTCTTAGACAACTGGGTTGGAAAGCAGGCATAGGCCTCCATTACTCTTTGGAGTGCTGAGGCAGCCTGCTCCAGCATGAGAGCAGTGCCTGGATTGAGTAAGGCCCTGTGGGAGCTGTGGGACCTCGTGCTCGGAGGAGTCTGGAGCGGAGGACTGGACATGCTGCAGAAAAGGTAAGCTTCTTTTCTTTTTCAATTTTTAAATGCTTATTTGTTTATATTCTGTTTATGTCGCCCCACCATTTTTGCCAGTCACGGACTGTCACTGCTAGCTCCTTTCATTTCAGATAACTGTGACCTCATCTGCTGAGTTCCACAAGGACCCTCCCTCAGCCCGATCCTCTTCAATGCCTATACGATCCCGCTGGGCAGCCTTATACGCTCTCACAACATCAATGTCCTCTTCTACACTGATAAGATTCAACTTATCCGCTCCCTCACGGACCAGACACCCAACAACCAGAACAAGTCTATGGCATGCATGACCAGAATTGCTTACTGGATGGTGGTCGACACAGCTAGGGATTACAACCCCAGGAAGCTTGGGCTCAATATTGACTGCAAACTCGAAAAGACCACCCAGTCAACTCTGTCACTACTTCATACTTCCACCCCCTAAAGATGCTGAGGAAGATTTTTCAAGCGACTCCCTATCATCACCCGGAAAATTGTCACCAATTCCCTCGTCACTATCAAACTAGACTATGGGAACACCCCCTGCACTGGAATCAACAAGCAAACCATCAGGGGCCTGCAGACCATTCAGAACAGGGCGGCCAGAATCACACTCAACCTCCCTCACCTTACACACATCGCACCTCAAGGAGCTACAATGGCTACCCATGTACAAATGAGCACAATTCAAACTTCTAACCTACACCTTCAAGGCACTACATAATTCGGGCCCTGCATGTCTCAACAATTGCATCTCCTTTAAAAACCTTCCAGACACCTCTCCTTGGCCGGACTCCTACTGGCACACATCCCACACATATTGAAACCAGATCTGATTGTGTCTTCTCCGACATCACTCCAACAGCTTGGAATGACCTGCCATTACGCATTAGAGCCTTCTCCTCACTTCTTGAGTTCCGCTGGTAGCCAAAGTCTTGACTCTTCAAACAGCTCCCCCTACCGCCCCAGGCAAGGATAGACTGTCACCTGCACAGCACCAGAATACCCTCCCTAGTGACTGTGTGCTTTACAAATTAACATAACATTACAATTACGTTTTGTTTATAGGGAAGCTCGCCTTTCCCTATGCAATTTATGACAACTCATAATGCAATCTGGGACCCTCTGTGGCCTCTTATGGGAGTGCCCTAAAGCTGAGTGACTGCAGTCTCTTTAATGTAGTATCGAACACACATCCATCCAAGTTTAAGTACCCAGGGTCATATTTATTGTCAATTCATGCAGTGCAGTGCAACAAGCCACCTCTATGTGACAAGGAAAGGACAGGAATGCACAGTATTTAAGGCAATATTACACATTCTTGTCCTTTCCCAAGCGCTGGCGCCCTTTTGGTTGCCTAGCGCCAACGCAGGCCCCCTTCCACCATGGTGCAAGAGTGTCTGCTCTGCATGCAGGAGTATTTTTGTGCAGGAAGGGGCACCTTCCTGCACAAAAACAATCTTGGGAGGCAAATTCCTCTTTCTATGTGTGCTACCAAATGCAGCCCACATAGAAATAGGAAGAGACGAATAGAAATAAAGATCTTTCTCCTTTTTATGCCTCCTCTGGAAAGGTGTAATAATTTAGCGCATTCCTAGATTTACAAGTTCTTGTAAATCCGAGAATGTGTCAAAAACCATGGTAGTCGCATAGGAACACCCACGCCACGCCCATGCAACGCCTTCCCAGTGCAGGGGAACGCAACGCAGCGATTTGCACATTGTTGCGTAGCTCCAGATTTTTGGAGCCACGCAAAGTGGCTCTGCGTGGCTTCAAAAATCTGTTTTATGGTTTGCATCGTTCTTGGTGTAAAAGCGACACAAACGGCCTCATAAATAGGTTCCGCATAGCAGTGGAATAGCTTACAGCAGTACTTTAAACGAGCTGGTGCTGTCAGTTACTCAGTACCTGCACTTCTTTATTTTGAGAGGGAGAGGGCCTGCACTTCTCAGCAAAGGTGCAATACTTTAAAGTGGAGAGTACCGCCACTTCTCAAGGTACTCTAGCAAAAGGCCCCTGCGCTTCTGTTTCTCCATTTGAACAACTCTTACGGGTACAGGAGAGTGATCCCAAGCACATATAGGACATCATTTCAGGACACCTAAGACGGAGATGTAGAAAAAATGGGATGGGGGTAAATTAAAAGTTCCTATTGAAATGGGGGAAATTTAAATACTAAAAGAAAAACCTTTTGTGCTTAAAAGTGAGTCTTCTGCTTAACCAGGACTGTTGGCAAGTGTGCATGTAGTCTTGTGTGACTCCAGACGGACTTGGCTGTCTCTTCCCCATACCCTTTGATCCATTTATAAGATAACTCATCGTGTCAACGCACCTGGTGCAAAGACCTGCAAGACAACACCTCAAGTCCCCCTTTGAGATCGAAAAATGAGTACCTTTGACATAGTGGGTGAACAGCCGGGTATCTACATCTAGAGGCAATGTTATGATAATGGCGGATATGACGACATCACTGCCCTGACAGACTGCGTCAGATACCCTCGCCCTCTCGGTATCAGGTCTCCGGCGAGGAAACTGGCGCAAGACCACAAGTATGTGAGTGCTCCTGAAAACAAGAATGTGGAGCTAGGGCACTGAGGGCACGTGCTGACGTGGGTTGGCATACTGCCAGCCCGCTGTCCTCACCCCGACAATTGTGACACCCGATCTGCGCCCAGCCGCTCCACCCTGGTTCGCTGATGCAATGCAGTTGGCGAGGGTAGAGTGTGTGTGACCCGGGGCTGGGAGCATACGCATGTCAAGCTTTTCCCAGGTACCGTACATACCTTGCTTTGCCAGTCAAGTTCGGGTCTCCAGCAGTGCGGCTGCATCTCAGAATATTGACCTGACAGTAATATCACGTCTCAAGTGTCATTAACAAAAATGGGCATAGATACGCCATTGGGTCGATCGATGTTTTGTGAAGATACTTATGCCACAATGTTTCTGTTAAACAATGTATTTTTTTGCCTGCGATCTTCTGATACCGCACCCAGTCTGGTTTTCTGAGGTGCTGTCGCGGGGCAGTATGCCGACCTCTGCTCATGCCTAGGGAGTTTGCCATTGATGCCCCCTGCTGTTCTGAGGCCACTATGATAAATATCGGGGCTTATTTACAAGGCCCTTGCGCCGCCGATGCGTCACTTTTAACATGGGAAAAGTGACGTACCGGCGGCGCAAGGGACTTGTAAATAAGCCTTTTTGAAAGTGCAAAAAAACACCTAAGCGTTCTACAGACAGGAGAACCATTTCCTTACCGACCAGTCCATAAAGGCCTAGCCTGCCATTGCCGGACCTGGGTATTCAGCCGGGTGTGTAGTGTGGAGGCAGTTCACTCGGTTACTCGCGGATTTTACTTCCGTAGGCTTTGTGTGTAAACTTGACACTTTGCTCCTCCGGCAGCGAGCACATGTTACTGCGGGTTGGGGTGATGCTGCTGTCTGTTTTTAGTTCTGGCAGGCTGGTTGGATGGTTTTGATCCTTAGGAGTGTTTGTGTTGGTTTGTTTTGGTGTCGACGTAGTCTATGTTGCAACAGTAAGGCTGGGATGCATCAGCGCCCTGGTTGTGTCCGCTCAGTGATCAGTATGCAGAAGTGGGTGTATCTTCTGTGCACCACAAGTGGGCGGCTGGTGGTTTGTATTACGGCATATATTGGCTCCATGACATACACGTCCAACCAGACGCCGCCATTTTTACCTTCCGCGTGGGTGTTGCTGCCACTCCCTATTCTTGTGGCCAGGTAAATGGCAGCCTCCCCTCGTGTGTACTTCCAGTCACCAGCATCGCGTTTCGGTCCCGGGGAGGCACTGGGGCATGTCACGCATGCATAATCAGATGTGCCTCAGGCAACCGGTGAGCCTGTTTCTATGCTAGAGCTGTTACAGAGTGTCACGTCTCAAACTCCAATTTCTGCTGTGGACACACGAGTGCAGAGACGTAGAACAGACCCTTGGGGGACACCACATATGATTTTCCCTAACTAGGGTAGTGAAGGAGCCAATTATGAGCTGCCGGCTTAAGTCAGAAAGGGAGGGCAATGTCCATTACAGGATAGGCACAAGGGGACAGATTAACCAACATTATGCGCTGTATATGCATCACAAAAGTGACATAAACCGGCGCAAAATGTTTTTTTTTTGTTAGTTACTTTAAATTAATGTAAAGCAGTACGAAGCACTGCTTTGCGTTACTTAGGGGTATATTTACTAAGATTTTGTGCTGTTTTATGACACAAATCGATGCAAAATCTTTTTCCCCCAATTTACTTTGCAGTGCAAAACTTGATTTGCGCTGGAAAGCCACTTGAAAATAACACTAAGCAGTGTATTGCACTGCTTTGTATTAGTCAGCGCCAAAGGGGTGATCCATGGGATGTGCATGGGCGTTCCGATGCACCTACTCCTCATGGTTTTTTGATGCAAAACCATATCTACTAAAACAAGCATTTGCAATGCAATAGGTCTCGCATTTACGCGAGTTTGACCTATTGGCATTATAAATGACAATGGCTTTTATTTATGTTTCAAAAACCAAAATATAAATAAAAGGCAATGTCATTTACAATAAAAACAACTCAAAGTCTCGCAAATGCGAGACCTATTGCATTACAAATGCTTGTTCTTCATAATGCCGAACTTAAGTAATGCACTCGCTTTGGGATACAACTAGATAACCTATTTAACAGACATCTGTTTCACTTGCAATGGCCTACATATTCGCTCTAGCATCAGGTCATTGATTAGGGTCCTTTCTGCAAGTTTCTAGATACTTCAGTTTGAGAGACCTTGTCTGGAACATTTAGGCTCACTAACCTATTAAATCTAGGATTAGCATCGACTCACAGAATAGCTGCTACCAAGTACAAAAGCTAATTTCACAACAGCCACATGAATACAAGCCTACTACCCTGGCAATATGGCCAAAGACCTTAGATGTCGAATTTTCATCAGCTTAGAATGCACCCCTGGTACCTGGGTTTTTATAAATCGCACTAGAGCCATACTGTCTGTTCATCAGATAGACTCATTTGCATAAAACCATTTTAGGTAAGCAGTCTCGGCCCTTTCATTTGCTGAATCCCACTGCATCGGGTAGAGAGAGACACCCTCCAGTGGCCTGTATGGCAAAAACATGATAAGCTTTGTAAATAAAATACACTTAAACTCGGGTTCTCTATTACTCCTAGCATAGCACTCAATCTTGTGAAGAGGATGTAGTAGACAGGTTAAATCAGAGTAGAAGGTCAGTCATTTTCTTTGAAATGTTACACATCCTTTTAGGAAATTCCAAGTAAAGAGTACATTAGGGATCTGAGAAGTTTTCGGAATCTTTTCAAGTACCCGTACTCTGTTGTTCCAGAACGAGGGCCTTTTGCCTACAGGACACATAGTACAAAAATGCTTAAGCCAGCCAGAAGAAAGAGGCATAGCTGACCAGTTTGGTTAGAACTGCTACTGTCTACACTTCACAGTTGTAGGTTGATCACGCCCACGTTAGCGGGATCAAGTGAGACTTGAGTCATTCACCTACGTTCTTGAATCTTCTAAAGCCTCATGTCTTGAGGAAGGTCACAAGGACATGCTTTGTTAAGTATCAATCTCAAGAAAACCATAACCATGCTTCAACCTCTCCGCTGCTGCACTTTTTACAAAACCAACATAAATGTTATCTTAAAGTAATCTGCATAGGTGAAATGTGTTATTGTATGCTATTTGTGCAGCATGTTATGTAACAATGTCTACGGTCAGAGTACTGTGCTAAAACTTTATGTAGCTACCAGGACCATGCGTACACGACAAAGATCAACCCTCACGACTGAACCAGACTAGGTTTTGTGGCCTTCAGCTTAGAACAAGAAGCGCTGACTAAACGGGTAACAGCAGAACACCGTAAGCAAAGATATCTACTGTGTAGGTTGTGCATCAAGAGTAAGCTGGAAACTGGGCACCTGAATAAGTGGAGCAGCCATCATCTCCCATCAAATGCTGGGTTTCTATTTACAAACCCCAGGGAGCTGGAGACAGTTTTCTGCAAATGTAAGCAGGCTGGTATTTCAACGCAATAAATCTCTTTGCTCTTATACATCGATGTTATGCTAAAGATATCGATGGCAAACTCAGTGGCCTCTTGGAGATCAAGGACAGGTATACATCAACCACCACCTGGAATACCCTAACCCTCCAGACACCTGTGCTCCGCCGCCCAGGCCCTCGCATCCATCAAAGTACAGCGGAGATCACTCCTTCTCCTACCTCGTATCCAAGTCTTGGAAAGACCTTCTCCTCCACCTTCAAACAGCTTCCTTACACATGGAATTCAGAAAGAGAATAAAGACATGGTTCGACTGATAGCAGCAGGATCTCAGCACCTGGATACCCTCACGGGTGATTAGCCGTGCCCTACAAGTCCTGATTGACTGATTCTGATTAACACAGAATGGCCAAGTGCCTTTCATAAAACTTATCAGAATTGCGTTACTATTCACAGCTATGAGCTGTAGATAGCAATAAATACTGGAATGCTCTTTGTCCTCAAAGGGCGAAAGGGATAAGTCCCATCTCTCCAGGTGTGCAAGAATGACTTTGAGAATTATCACACTGTCAATTGCACTCAAGAGTGATCGCTATACCCTGACTATCTGGATGGGAAGTGGCAGTGACTAATACCACTTTAGAACACCTCTTTATTCCATCTACTCCAAGTGTGGCACTTATATCACAGTTCACTGCATTTAACTGGAGACAGTGGTTTTACTTAACTATACTCCCAGAGTTCTCAATCTAAGGCTGCATCGCTAACAGAAACATAAAACAAAAATCATAAAATGAGACATCAAGGAATGGAGCTGGTCCTGAAACATCACAGACCTGCAAACGAACGCTCTCCAGTGCCTGTTGAGGTACGAAATGCAATACATTTCCTTCTGATGTACTCCCGCAAACTGTAGTAACCCCCAGGGCATCAGAATTTCAAAGCAAGAGCTGACAAAACAATCTTTCTGCATACTTCCTGATATTTACTTAACTTCTTAAAGCCCAGAACGGCGAACATGTGGCCACCGGCTGGTTGGCAGGCACAGGCCGAGCTGCTCTGCGTTTACGGTCTTGCAAACACTTCTCTTCAGCAGCTTCGTGTTATTCAGAAAAATTAAATTGCGTCCTAACGCGATTGTGTGTTCAAACACCATGACAACCGTGACACACATCCTGCCTTCTTTCTGGATGGGAGTGGGCGGTGGCTGCTGCAGTTGTGAGGCGGCCTGCTTGAAAGCAATGCTGGTGGGGTCTGGGCGGTGGCTGAGCCCAGAGGTCGTGAAGCAACCCGGCTTGCAGACACAGGTGCCTGTGCACGAGCGGAGAGGCCTCTGCCTCCCACCCAGCTTGGAACTTCTCCTCTAGTCCCTTTCCAACAAGGGACCGGGGAGACAGGTGAGGGGAGACAAGTGGAAAAGCATCCCCAGTGCACTGTTTTGCTGAAGGACAAACATTTAGAGCAGCGGCTAGTCGGTGCCACCAGACTGCATAGCAGCAGAAGGACCGGAGTTATCAGGGAAAGGCTGAAAACAATTCCTCGGTACTTCACAAGAGCAGAGTACACGGACTTACCCTGTGTTTTGTAGTACAGAAGGAAACAAAACCTTGCCGGACTATTTAGACCCCGGGTCTCATGCATAAAAGGACTACTGGACACTGCCCTCCAGTAATAGGGATTAAATACTGCTGGCAGCAGAAAGGGGGTAAACAGAAGCCTCGGCCGCTGCAGCTATCCAAACAGGCACGCAGGAAGGTAGGATGTCCGCGCTGGAGCACTCACCTGCCCCGGCGCGGCCTGCGTGTCTGAACGCGGCAGATCTAATCTCGTCTCTGAACTCTACCTTCACAACTCACGGGAAACCGGAAGCTGCGCCGAAATCCCACCGCCTGCCTTTTCATACGGTGGGCACACTGAGTGCAAAGGAAGGGCTATGAAAAGGGCCTTTGGGCCCCACAGAGAGGCTCAGTTACAAGCCCAGCTCCTTCAGCGGAAGGTGGGACGGAGCGGGAGGCTTTCTAGATTTGTTAATGTTCTTTGAACGGAACCAACTGACTCGAGGGAAAACTGCCTTTCCCTAAAGCGGAATTTCATTTGCAGTTTTTTGGCTACATGGGAAAGGTAAAAGGGATATGATAAACATACGAACCTTTACAGAACCAGCCTAAAAAAACACAGTGGAGCGGGGGCTAGGGAGCGCGGCAGCGAAGCAAACGCATGCTGCTGCTCGTGCTGGCCACCGACGGGAATGGGCGGAGCAAAGGCGGGACATGCACCCGCCTTTGCCCAATTGCGTGCTGGCTTTTTTTTTTAAAAAAAGCAAGCGAAAGCCAATGGCAGACGCGGAAAGCAAAACCACACGCACGAGCATGTGAGCAGCTTTCAGAACCCCATACAAAAGGGCTCTCGCTGCGCGAGCAGTGCTGCACACTGCAACGCAGGCGCGAGCCCTAAAAAGTAGACAGGGTTTTGCATTAAAAAAATAACACCAATTTCAAATAGGCGCTATCAAGGAGAAATGTTTTAATTTCTCCTTTCTTTTCCGACTTTGCATGTCTGCTGCATTGTACAGCACACAAACAAAGTAGGGAACGTTTTAAAGTAAGCCTAAGCACACTATTTTGTACTGGAAGGGCACCCTTCCAGTACAATACCTATGCTACACGCGTTCAGACACCCTTGCACTATGGTGCAAAAGTGTGCGTGTGGCGCTCAGCAGTCTAATTGTGCACCAGTACTAGGAAGATGGGAAGAGAGAGTCATATCTCTGTAGATACGGTGCTCCCCTGCTCTATCCTCACACAGCGCAGCACAGCATTTGTGGCTGCTGCTCTGCATGATAATTTGGTAAATAGACTCCTTAGTGTCAAGGGAGCAGAAAGGGGAGGGTGCGTTACATGGGTGGTACATGGGCGTTCCGATGTAACCACCCATGCAACTGACAATGGTAGACTGGGTTTTTCATCAAAAATTAACACAACTTCAAAGTAGCCGTTAAAAGGAGAAATGTTTTCAATTTTCCTTTCTTTGCTGACATTGTATGTGTGCTGCACTGTCCAGCACACATACAAAGTAGGAAACGTTTTAAAGTTAGTCTAAGCATAGTATTTTCTACTAGAAGGAAACCCTATCAGCACAAAACCTATGCTAGACTCTCACACACTTCCTTGCACTATTGTGCAAAGGTGTGTGCATAGCGCTTGGCAGAAAAATTTTGCTCCGGCGCTAGGGAGAGGGGAGGCGAGTGCCATATCTCTGTAGATATGGTGCACTCCTGCTCCCTCCTTGTCACGCAGCGCAGCTTTTATGGGTGCTAGGCTGCTTCAAGGTGACACTTTTGTAAATCTGGTCCCTCATCTCACTTCTCAGATGCCCCTAGAGGGTATTGTGGACCGTTGTATCATATGCTGCTGGTAGATTGAGTAGCACATATTTTGAATCGAGACAATTGAGGACTTCTTCCCCTGCTGGGTCGATACCATGCCATAGGCTTTGCTAGCGGAGATGCTGTTTGTTTCCATGAAGATCATAAGTTGTCGTTTTGATCCCCCCAGTCTCCATAAAGTTGCATCAGAATAAAAGGTTGAAATAACTTGCTATCTCTTACGTTATTGAGGTCAACACTGTTGTAGCGCGGGTTTGTGGTAGTCTGCTTTAGGGTACACAATGCTGAGCCTGGCTGGAGCAAGGCATTCAACATTTCAGTTAAATTGGGCACAAGTTTGTCAGTGTTCTCACTGTGGAATCATGGTTCACTGTTAAGAGTGAAAGCTGAGTTTATTGCACTCTCTGGAGTGACTTTGAAGGTGCTCAAGTTGAGAGGAACACCTGTGTGTTAGCTGGTTCATCAGTGTGGTCTCACGGATTGATGGAGCAGGTAAAACAACATTTTGTATACCTCCTCTATTTTGCATGAAATTAATTACGTAAACATTCTAAGAATTAGCTCGTACTAATTAGTTTGGAGTGAAAAATATGAATCAACCCTTACACCTTGATAAACACAAGATACACGTGGAATTAAAATGCTAATTGTATGGCAGAACAACTAAATTAATTAACTGTGGTACGCAAACTAACTTTAGATTGTGATGAAATAGAGAATTGCATGTTTCATGTTGCTTTTGTGATGGTTTGTGCTTTCAGCAATGCAGAATGGTGAGTATTATTGCTTTAAATGTTGCTACAAGCTAGAAAAATACTAATATACATTGGGATTAGAGTGGGATTAAACATTAGAATGTTCATTTCTATATTCCAATGACTGTTATGTCTATTTTTGCTTAAGTTGGCATTCGGGCCTGCTAGGCCGCAGTACTTAAGATGGCGCTCCTGTGGTGCCGCCGTCATGTGAGCGTGATGACTACTGCGCAGAATCGGATGGCTCTCGAGATCTCCAAGTGACCTCAGCTCCTGTATCAGCGTGTCCCTTGTCAAGGATAGGAGCATGGAGGGTTGCCAAGTGATGAACGGTGTGAACTACCAAGGGGACAATGGCTTGTTATTACTTCAGAACTTTTGCCTGTGAACCGCTGGAGAAGAAATACATTTACGCTTTACTATGCCAAGTCTCATGGAAAACCAGTGGGTCATGTGAAACTTTTAAGAAATTGCAAGTTGACACGGACTGTCTGATCCGAACTGTTTCTACCCCTAAAAATTGTTGCATATTGATCTGAAGTAAACAGGAAAAGGGTATAAAGACCCTCATCCGCCCAAGGGGGGTGGTTCACTGGGCTGATCTTCCATGGCGTTGGGTCTATGTTGAGCTGATGAAGATTTCCATGGTTTACCTTGGGTTTCTTTGATTTTCGGGAAGTTATTCCATCTGATGGTTTGATTATTGCTGTGGGTTGGACGGTTTATCCCGAAGATTGTAGCAGAGACTTTGAATAATCCTTGGTGTGATCGGAGGGTCGCCAACTTTTGCTACCTGGTAACTATCAATTGCATTTCTGAATCTATGTTTATGTTCTAAGATTTGATTTACTTCTTGAAATAAAACTGAATTATGTTATAATCTGTAGCACCTACATGCTAATGCAGAGAAAATTAATATTAGATAAACAAATTTGGATTAATACGAAATGAGTTTGTGATTCTTTAATTGAGTACTGAAATTAATCAAATGATTCCTAGGCTTTAATTGTGTTTTAGCTGGTTCTAAATTACCATCAACCAGTCCAACTAATTGGTCCATCGACCAAGTGGTGGAGTGCCTTGATGTTAAGGCCAGGTTTCTATAGGTACAGATGTATATAATGGATATAATGTAAAGAAGTTTAAATCCTGATACGTAATAAGGTACCCACATGTCCAGTGCTTTTTCTCCTGTGTGCAGATTCGTGTAAGACGAGTGTGTGTTGGTGTTATGGGCCCCACCAATGAATGAGTGTATGGATGAGTAGTGTGATGACGAGTCTGTGACATAGGGAGAATATGTAAAATTGCCTTTTCCGCTGGAGCAGTTTTCTTGGTAGCAGAATGATGGTTATTATTGACTAGTTTGGTGATTAGTAATGGTTATTTTGACTAGTATAGTGTATATAAAATCCCTATATTCAAAGGTTTATGTCTAACACTTTATGTTGAGTTTGTGTTGCGTTTTATGTTGCCAATTGCTTAAAGACTTCCGGGAAGTAGGAAGTTGGTTACCCTGTATGCAGGCAGGGGGAAATGTGTGGCAAGTGAAGTCGCACAGCGCATTGTCTGGTTTCAAGGTGGTAACATCGTTGTGTGTTATCGGTAGGGACATTTCCGTGTGAATGTGTGTGAGTGAAATAGCAATAGGTTCTCTTGTGAAACTCTGGTTTTAATTCTCAGGAGCATTGTAGTCTCCGCATGTGTTTTAACCCCAGAGAAACAGTTTACCTTGTGCTTGTTAGAAGGGTAAGGTAGAGGAAAGTACTACTTTATCGGCGAAACTGAATAATTTTGTGGTAGGGTAGAGGTAAGCGCTGCCTACTGGAAAGACAGAATTCTAGTGTAAGTGGACCAAACTATCCCGTTGGTTTAGCGAAACAGGCAATGGAGATGTTTTATGTTGTTACTAACAGATTTGATTAAAGAAAACGTTTGCCGATAACATTTTGTTCAGGAAAGGTCAACAGGAGCAGGAGTAGCGAGAAAGGCTGACATCAGAAATACCGCGCCGGGATTGGTCAGCTGTAGAGAGAAAAAGCTTTCACTGATTGGTGCGTTAGTGTGAGTCGCGCTGGGTTTGGAGAACTTCAGGAGTGACGTAGACGCCCAGGATTGGTGCGTTAGTGTGAGTCACGCTGGGATTGGACAGAATACGGAGAAGCCGTGAAGGAAGTGATTTGCAAAGCCTAGTTGATTCAGAACTTTGTAAATTAAAAATGATGTACTACGATCCACCTGAGAAAGAGAAAAAATCATGGTTTGGGAAAATTAAAAACCTATTTAAGAAGGATAAGCCGATTGTGACTAGGGAAGGACAGATACTTCCTCCACCGAAATCACCTGAGTCTTTTATGGTAGCGAAATATGCTTATCATACATGTATCTGGTTGGAGAATTGGGCAAGGTATACCAAAGAGGATGGAGTACTATCGTTTCCAGAAAGTGGTTTGTTTAGTTTAGCTGTATTACGAAATTTAGGAGAAAGAATGATGAGGTTAGAACCGAAACCCAGACCTACCCAATTCGAGGCTTTGAGTGAATGGGAAGAAGAAATGTATGAAAGAGAAAGGCATCGGAGTGGAAGAAGGTATAATTACATGTTCGGTAGACATTGTGGTCACAAAAGTCATGATGACAGAATGAGAAGATGGCGGAATGCAAATATGACTGATGGTATGTTTCCTCTCAGAAATGCTGAAGAGACGAGCGGCAGGAAATGTACAGAAAAGAGAAATAACACAGGGCCAGAAGGTTATAGATACGGAGTGAGTGAATCAGAAGATGAAGTGCTGGAGGACATGTTCTATAAAAGTACGCCCCCATATCAACCGAATTCTATGTTACTGACACCGAGTGCGCTGGTAAAAGAAACTGCGATGAATAAGAACTTTGAGCAGACGCCATCTAATTTGGGGAAAATTAATCCATTTAAAGATTCTGAAATGCCACAACCCGTTAGAACTGGAAATGAAAATTCAGCCGAGTTAGCTAGAACTACACTGGAATTAACTGAGAGAGTTAACTAAGAATATGGAAGCAGTGACCGTACCTGTAACTATAGGGCCGGTGCTGCCTGTCTTTGACAAACAGAAAGATAGTGAGCATTGTTTAACAGTTCCTTATAATTGTAGTAGGCAAAAAGAGACAGAAAGAAGCGGTTACAGAGAGAATGAATGGAAAAATATGGCAGGAACATCGGGTTTAAGTACTCCTAAAAATTTAACTGTAAACCAAAGTCCAGCAAGTAAGACACTTATGACAATAGAATCTGCAACTGAGACCCCAGAGAATAACGGATAAAATAAGAATTGAGACAACCCCTGTAGGACCCACATCTGAGGAATTAAGTGATTGGTTAAGAAGTTTACAGAGGAAAGATACAGAACCGCAACCTTTAGATGTAGCAAAATTAAAGGTAACATTAGAAGAATTAATCATAGGGACTATTCCAACTGAAAAATTAAAAGCATATCAGGATGAGGAGCTAATGTTTCTCTGCAAAAGTATAACTTGTAGAGCGAGAACTTTCCATGAAAAATTAGAAGAGGCAGCGAGTGAAATGGGAATTGGTTTTGAGAAAATAAGGTCATTACAAAAACCATAGATTTTTCCGAAAAGGATATTGAAAACTTGAATACTGCAGGACGATTGACCCAAATTAAAGAACTGATTGCCTTGCTGAGGAAATGGGGAGATGTGGATAGGTGGAAAAGTACATGGTTCCGAAAAAGAGATGAAATTATAGATAAGGCTTTCTCAGCATTCCCGGTGAGAGAAAAAGAGCCAGTGGTAACAGAATGTCCCATGAGAGAAATCCCAGGAGGAGGTTATGTGCATGTCCCTTGGACTAGACAGGGTATTTTGTCGTTTACCAATGATTTCCCAAGGTTGAGAGAAAAACCAGTCGAATGGTACCGACAGGTAGAAAGATTTTTCAACTGTCAAAAGTGTTGTGGATAGATCTGAATGGTCTTTTTGATATAATTGTACATGCAGATTTATGGCCAGAATGTAAAATTACAATAGATTGGCCAACGCAAGAGTATCCTAGGGATCCTAAGACGGGAGCCCCTGATCCGGCGGTAATGAAAAAATATGATCAGGTAATTACCTTTTTGAAAAATAAAGTACCTCCAAAAGAAACTGACTGGGTAAAAATTGACAGAAATCACCAAGAGGCTAAAGAATCTGTACTTGCATATTATGAGAGGTTAATATTAGCCTTTAAGCAACATAGTGGAGATGAGAAATTAAGTGAAAAAGGATCTGAGTCATTTTGTGTATAGATTTGTTTATGGTTTAAAGCCTGAATTTAGTGAAATGATCAAACAACATACAGTAGATTGGCAGAATAAAAAGATAGATGAGGTGTTACGTCATGCAAAATATTTTAGTGATTAAATCGAAGCCAAACAACGTAAACTGAAAGAGAAAGCAATGTGGGCACAGGTTAAGGCAGCTGAACGACAAGAAGCCCAGTTGATCGAACAAGCTAATGGCATGGGTCAGGCAAAACAAAAGGCTAATATTGGAAAAGGACAGGTCAGCATAGAGGAAGCTAAAAAGAAGTGGCCGTGTCATAATTGCGGAAAATTAGGACATTGGAAGTCCGAGTGTAAATTGCCACAGAGAGCTAATGGTGATAATTCCTCATTGAATTCACAGGTGCAGAATGAGGTGAGTTGCCAACCGCCGCGACAGCAGCAGGTTGTTACCCAACAGTGTCAGGTGCCAAAGCCACCTTTTCCACAGCACGTAAATCCTCAGAGATACAGTAATGAGACAGGATTCTACACCGAGGAACCGGTAACAAAGCTACCGCGCGCTAGTGCTGTTTCGCAGTATTGGCTGCAACGCGATGAGAGTGAGTCAGAAGAGAATTATTGATGGTGCCTAGGAGAGGAAGAGGAGTGCGTACTTGGTGCAACTCTAGAGGTAGACCAGACAGGACCCTTTGTGGATAGACATGTGAATGAAGAGAACATCACTTTCCTAGTAGATACTGGTGCTACTCGTTCAACTGTTAGATCACCTGACGTTAAAAATCTTCCTCTCTCTGGTGAAACAATCCAAGTAGTTGGAGTCTCGTACAAACAGATAAAAACGTATCTTACGGATCCCGTTAAGGTTTAAATAAGGAAATTCACCGACATGCATCGATTTATCGTGTGTGACACTAGCCCTGTAAATCTGTTGGGGAGAGATTTGTTGTGCAAAATGAATTGCACTATTTTCTGTACCCCTGATGGCATTGCTTTTGAAACCCCTGACAAAGACGTACTGTATAGAATGACACTGGCAAACTTAGAACCTGTAATCCCTGAGGCAATTGTTGTATTTGATCCGGAAGGATTGCCTCAAGAGTTGAAGAAAACCGTAAAACCCGAAGTATGGGATTTCACAGGAGAGGATATTGCATTGATGAAAAGAGTAGATCCTGTGAAAATAATTGTAAAAGAAGGAGTAAATTACCCGAATATTCCTCAGTATAAACTGACACCAGAAATATTTGCAGGAGTAACGCCTGTAATTGACAAAAATGATTGAACAAGGAATTCTGAGAGAAATAATGAGTAGTCCATGTAATTCTACGATCATGAGTTTGAAAAAACCGAATGGGACTTTTAGGATAGTACAGGATTTGAGAAAAGTGAATAAAATTGTTGTTCCATGTTTTCCTATTGTACCGAACCCTTTGGTAATCCTATATCAGATTCCCCATGATGCAGAATGGTACACAGTCATTGACTAGTGTCATGCTTTCTTTTCTATCCCATTGCACCCAGATAGCCAACAAATTTTTGCGTTCCGGTTCGGCGAGCGTATTTTGGCATGGTGCCGTATCCCTCAAGGGTATACAGAAAGTCCTTCAATATTTAATCAGATTCTAAAGAAATCCCTAGAAAATTTAAAAATGCTCGAAAGTTCAGTGCTCGTGCAGTACATCGATGACCTATTGGTGGCATCGAAGACACGAGAGGCATGTGTGGTGGACACAGTTGCATTGTTAAATCATTTGGCTGATGGAGGACTCAAAGTATCCCCATCGAAATTACAGTTTTGTCAGAAAGAAGTACAATACTTAGGTCATAAGATCAAAAAGGGTCTGAGAAGGGTGACTGTGGACAGGATTAGAATAATAAAAGGAATGAGAGCACCAATGGCACAAAGAGAAGTCAGAATGTTTCTTGGGATGGTAGGATATTGTCGCCAGTGGATTAGCAACTTTTCCCTGATTGCAAAACCATTGGTACGGTTAACAAAAAGTGATGTAAAGGATCCCCTTGAGCTGAATAAAGAAAAGATGAAGGCTTTTAGACAATTGAAAGACAGCTTGACGGAAGCACCAGCTCTTGGAATGCCTGATTACGAAAAAGAATTTGAGCTCTATTGCAGTGAGAGAGATGGATGTGCACTCTCTGTGTTGGTACAAAGGCATGGAAGATTGAGATGACCGATTGCCTATTTTTTGGCTGTGTTAGATCCCGTAGCTGTAGCTTTACCTGGTTGTTTGAAAGCTGTGGCAGCCACGTGTAAAAGTTTGGAACAAAGTGAAGGAATTGTGATGGGATATCCTGTGAGAGTATTTGTGCCCCATGATGTGGCAATCCTTTTGACAAGGAGCAAAACACAGTTTATGACGCATAGTCGTCTGACCAAATATGAAAAGGTCATTTTGGGTGCTACAAACGTGAGTCTTGTAAGATGCACTAATGTGAACCCATCAACCTTACTACCTGATGCTGTGAGTGCGGAAGTGACGGATGATGTTGATCATGACTGTTTGGAAGTGCTTGATTTTTGTACCAAACCACGTCCTGACATAAAAGATGTGCCCCTGAAAGAGAGTGACTATGTGATGTTTGTGGATGGGTCATGTCTGAGAACTGGAGAAAGGATTTTGAGTACTGCATATGCTGTATGTACTGTAGCGGCTGTGTTGGAAGCATCTTGTTTGAAAGAAGTACGATCTGCTCAAGTTGCTGAGTTGTTTGCACTGATTAGAGTATGCAAGTTGGGAAAGAATCTGCGAGTCACTGTGGTTACTGACAGTCAGTATGGGTTTGGAGTGGTGCATGATTTTGGGCAGATTTTGCCCCAAAGAGGTTTCTTGACGTCGATTGGAACTCCAATCAGAAATGCAGAAATGGTTGGAAAATTACTTGAGGCGATACAGCTGCCGAAACAAATTGCAGTTATAAAATGCGCAGCGCATACGAAAGGAACGGACTATGTGTCAGAGGGTAACGAGTTTGCCAATGACATAGCACAATATTGTGCGCGAAATCAAAATTCTTTGAATCATAATCGGGAGAGGGAAATGGAGTCATGTCCCTTGCTTCTTACTAACACTGTGAATACAAGGGATGAGGTGAGGCAGTTGCAGGAAGAGGCAGGAGAAGAGGAAAAGAAACAGTGGATAAAATCAGGATGTGCACCACGATAGGCAAACAGAGTTTGGGTTTATCACGATGGAAGACCAGTAATGCCTGATAGCGTGAACTCTACCATGGCACGGATGTACCATGGGCAGGCTCACATAGGTAGGGATGCCATGATTAGACTCCTCAAACAGACCAGGTATAATGCAAAGTTTCGGCTTATAGCTGAGAGCCTTTGTCAGAGATGCCTTATATGCCAGCAATATAATCCAGGAAGAAAAACTGTGGTGAGTTTGGGAACCATAGGACGGGAGGGAGGTCCTTTCACTCAAATGCAGCTTGATTTCATTGAAATGCCCCCATGTAACAGGCTAAGATATGTACTGGTGATTGTCTGTCTGTTTTCACGTTGGGTGGAGGCTTACCCGACCAGAAGGAATGATGGAGTTACTGTAGCAAAACTCCTACTGAGAGAGTTCATTCCTAGGTTTGTTTCCCAGTAACGATTGAACCAGATAGAGGAACGCATTTCGAGAATGAAATTATAAAATTGATTTGTGAAGCATTGAATGTACAACAGAAACTGCATTGCGCCTACCTACCGGAAGCTTCTGGAGTGGTGGAGGAGATAAATGGCACCATAAAGAACATATTGGGAAAAATGTGTTTGGCCACAGGTCTAAAATGGCCAGATGTCTTGCCTCTTGTAATTATGACAATTAGGGCAATTCCTGATAGGAACACTGGTCTGAGTCCCCATGAAATGATCATGGGTAGAGCAATGATACATGTTTTCATTCCTGTCAACAAACTACTGCCTATATCTGATGACTTCGTCTTGGATTATTGCAAAGGATTGGCTAATATGGTACATTCTGTGTTTCATCAGGTTGGACCAGATGCGACCACTCTTGAAAAGAAGCCAGCTCATGACTTGAGTCCTGGAGATTGGGTAAGCATCAAAGTACACAGAAGGAGAAATTGTCTGGTTCCACGCTGGGGGAAACCACGTCAAGTGATTCTGACCACAACGACTGCTGTGAAGTGTGCAAAGGTAAAGAATTGGATTCATGCCAGTCACACTCTTCGAGTTCCCAGTCCTGCAAATCAATCTGAAGAAGAGCATCAGGAATAGATAGTCAGATACCAGCTCTGAATCAGATCAGAAGAGGAAAGAACAAGACAAAACCCAGGAACAGGCGAAGCGGATTTGAGTCAAATCATGGGTCAAGAGAATATACCACTAAGAAAACGACTTGAAATTTCTGATACCAGTTCGAATCAGAGACAGAACAGGTGGGAATACGAGAAAGAATAAATGAGAATACTGGAGAAACTGAACAAGAAATCTTTGGTAAGGAAGTCCCGAGTACAAGCACAAGAGAAATTCCGCCCGAAATCATAGAAATAGAAGGTGAGGAATTAGATACAGAGAGTGAGGGTAAGATAATTGCAGAAGACCCCCGAGGAGGTGTAGGGACAACACACACGCAGGTAAAAGAAGGGACAGTTAGTCAGCAGGAAGATTGCGTGGAAGAAACATGAGGAGGGATAAATGTAGATAGTGAACCTGAGGTCCTGAGAATAAAATCCAAAGAAAGTAAAAGCCAGACCGATACAGAATCTGAAGAGAGTGAAGCAGAAAATGAAGGGGAAGAACTTTAAGGAAAAGAGCTTGGAAAACGGAGCGAGAAGAAAAAGAAACCAAAACTCAAGAGGCCGTCAAAAGAAGAAATTTGGCCCAATAAACTCAAAAGATTGAGATACCGATTAACGAGAATAAAATCTTCTAACGCTGAACAAGTGAATGAAGTGTCTAGTCAAGAAAAATCAGAAGACACTGATCAGAAACACTTACAAGGGGCAAAGAGGATAAAGAAACTGAACCAGAAGTACAAGTCACCGGAATGGACATATGTGGCACTTCCTGATATACAAGAGTAAGTGGATAGCCAAGAAAGTCTAGGAGGGACTGTGCAGGAAGTGGATGAAGAAGAAGATTCGGAAATCCTGAGAGTTATCTTGTCTGACATCAGAGAAGAAACGGATGATCAGGAAGTTCTGAACAAAGATTGTGAACCTAAAGGCAAATACGATTCGTGCATGGATTGAAATGATCAAGCAAATCTCAAAGAATTAAAACTCTGGACGAGACCTTTGACCAGAAAAGAACCAAGTAGGCAATCAAAGCCTTAGGTTTAGAAAAAGGAAAATTGTTGACAAAAAGAGGCTAAGTTAAAAGACACTGATCATTACCGAAATGGCAAACAGAGAAGGTAGAAAACCTACGTGTGGGTTTCTCCGAAGATGGTGTAAAATGTGTTTTTGTTGTACAGGATTACTAATGCTTGTCTGGATCATATTAGCAGTAACAATTTCATTTAGAGTAACATTTGAAGATATAGAAAAACACACGGGGAACAGGACTAACAAGGGAAAGATTGATGATAGTCATGTTACAAAACTGGTAGATAGAACAGAACTTCACAAAGTCCATAAGTGATTTTTCTAATAATGTTTTTTTGAAAGTTATTATACAAGTATGTAAAGACTATGGAGGTTAGGGACTGTTATGTCTGCATGCAGTTACCTGCATCTGTGTCAGAAGGTGTCACTTATCATCATCTTCCTTTGACATATGGGATAACTTGTAGTGTTTAGCCAGTTTTTTTATAAAACAGGGAAATTAGAATACTATTACACTGATGTAGATAATGTTTTCTCACAGATACCTGTAGTTCCTGAATTAAACAAGGTGATTCCTGGTAGAACGTTAGGTGAATTATTTCTGCAAAGAAGAGAGTTAACTTTAGAAGAAGTGTTTAAGGATAATCTTACTTGTAGTTTGAGAAAAAAAGAGAAAACCCTTCCTGAACATGGTAGAGGAGAGGAGAGTTAAGATGCAAAGAAAAGTGTCTGGGGAAAAAAAGGAAACAACATTTTGGGATGTTAGAAAGGAAAATTATTTAAAGGGAGAAACAAATCCAGCAATGGCTTTAGATTGGCCCCAGAAAGGGAAATTGTGCATCAGTAGAGATAATACTGTCTATGATAATTACTTTGTAGGTGCAAGTGAATGCCATGATTTATATAAGATCATGGGAGGATGGGGATTTAAAGGAGGAAATGATCCGGTATTCCCTGGAATATATTACATCTGTGGGAACAGAGCTTATTATAGGTTACCGGACCACTGGTATGGGACATGCTACCTAGGCTTGGTCTTCCCGAAAATATTTCATGTGGGAAGGGGAGAGGACGGTTTGCACGAAATAGATAGGCATCTAACACGTAGAAAGAAGGAGAGTTGGTCAGAAATGATAGGGGATATTTTTGGAGCACTGATACCCACAGTTGGAATATCTCTGAATGCCCATAAGATTAGAAAATTGTCTACAGTTGTGGATCGTTTATCATCCAGCACAGCTGGAAGGTTCCTAATGGTAAATACCGAAATGGTTGCTATGAGAGCTATGATTATGCAAAATCAACTTGCCCTTGACATTATATTGGCCAAAGAGGGAGGAGTCTGTGGAATGCTGAAAGTGCAACATTGTTGTACTTACATTCCTGACGAAAGTCGAAACTTAAAGAAATACATTAAGAATATAACTGATTTGCATGAAGAAATTGTTCCACTGGAGGTTGAAAGTGTTTGGGAGAAACTTGGTAAAAGATTTTCTATTATTAAGAGTTTATTAACAAAATTAGGTAGTTCTTTTGTGGGTAAAATACTGATACCTGTGACCTTTGTGATTATATTAGTGTTAATACTGAGACTAGGATGTGTGTGCATAAAAAGAAGAAAATTACAAAATAAGATAAAAAGGGAAATTAAGAAAAGAAAAGAGAAGGAAATAAGAGAAAGAGAGGTAGAAGATATAGAATTAGAAGAGTTGAAAGAAAATATGTACAAGAAAACAAGAGAGAATGATATGGGAAACACTATGATGTAACCTAACAAATGCAAGGGAACTGAGTAACCATCTCCGTAGAGGATTTTTTTAAAAAAGAAAATTGTGATTAGTGGTGATGTTAAAAAAATCACCAAAGGGGGGATTGATGGAGCAGGTAAAACAAAATTTTGTATACCTCCTCTTTTTTGCATGAAATTAATTACGTAAACATTCTAAGAATTAACTGGCACTAATTAGTTTGGAGTGAAAAATATTAATCAACCCTTACACCTTGATAAACATAAAATACACGTGGGATTAAAATGCTAATTGCATGGCAGAACAACTAAATTAATTAACTGTGGTACGCAAACTATCTTTAGATTGTGGTGAATTAGAGAATTGCATGTTTCATGTTGCTTGGGTGATGGTTTGTACTTTCAGCAATGCAGAATGGTGAGTATTAGTGCTTTAAATGTTGCTACAAACTAGAAAAATACTAATATACATTGGGATTAGAGTGGGATTAAACATTAGAATCTTCATTTCTATATTCTAATTACTATTATGTCTGTTTTTGCTTAAGTTGGCATTTGGGCCTGCTAGGCCGCAGTACTTAAGATGGAGCTCCTGTGGTGCCGCCGTCATCTGAGCGCAATGACTACTGCGCAGAATTGGATGGCTCTGGAGATCTACAAGTGACCTCAGCTCCTGTATCAGCGTGTCCCTTGTCAAGGATAGGAGCATGGAGGGTTGCCAAGTGATGAACGGTGTGAACTACCAATGGGTTTGATTCGAAGTAGTTGAGCAAGCCTTGGAGCGTTGAGAGCTGAATCACGAGGTTTTCTTAGGGTCTCCAGTTCAGTGACTTCCCACTGAATCTTGATCATTCCTGCCATCTAACGACCTTCAGTAAATAGATTCCTTAGTGTCAAGGGGGCGCTAGTTCAGCAAATTTCATGATGTCCGACTTGTTAGCGGTTTGAGATATAACTTTGGGTTTCAGTCTGAGTGGCGCAACATTGTCTTAAAGTCTAGTGATGTTAGAGAGCTAGCTTTTACACTGTCCGCTTACCACCAACACAGTGTACCCTATCGTGCATATACCCTGAACGGCATTGCATACCATTAGTGCTGTTTTCATTCAGTGAATGTTGTCTTCAGCCTCTCAACTCCATCCATATATCTTCAACCCCGTCCATACACCTTCAGTGTAATTCAGATCCTCCCTTAAACTCACCCGCTCTTGGCATCCGCACCCATACAAGCGCTAACGACAGAGGTCGAAATAGGGGTAGCCTCCCTCTCGGAGCACGCACCGGTAACGGTTACTCTTACCCTCCCACCCATACAACGGCCCTCCAGGTTGTGGTGTCTCCGGGACACTCTTCTGCACCGCCCGGCAGTGGTAGAACGGGTACAGCGCTCCATCACCGACTTCCTTTTCCACAATGCTAACGCGGACAGTACTCTTGCAACACAATGGGCATCACTAAAGGCGGTCGTATGGGGGGAACTGATAGCCACCTCAGCAGCAGAAAATGCAGAGCGCAGGAGCAAAAGAGACAAACTCACCCAAAAAACTAAAGAACTGGAGCAGATACACCAAAGGACGGGAGCCCCTAGAGTGTGGCGCCAATTGAAAACCATGCGCCAGCAACGTGCGGCACTTGACCAAGATAGGGCGGAATTTGCTGCATTACGACTGCGACATGCTTACTACACGGGGGGATCGGTGTGGGCGCCTTCTCGCCCACAAACTGTGTGAGACCCGGCAGAAACAGGGGGTCCAGGAGATTCGCAGAGGGGATGGTAGACGTGTCTCGGAGGATGGAGAAATCGCTGAGGTGTTCTGCGACTTTTATGCCAGCCTCTACGCCAGCTCCCCGCTGGATAGCGCAGATGGGACTGCTTTCCTCGACTCCATCGACTTGCCAGCACTGACTAAAGCTCAAGCCGACCACCTTGATAGAGACATCCGAATCGCACGCCTCAAACTCTCAAAGGCTCCCGGGCCGGACGGCTTCTCTGCTATTTTTTACAAGACATTTTGTGCTCTGGTAGCCCCTCTCCTTACTCAGCTTTTTAATTCTTTTGCCGAACCGGGCGCGATCCCTGGAGACCTCCTGGAGGCCTCCATAGTGGTGATACCCAAACCGGGGAAAGACCAGACCACATGCTGTGCATATCGCCCCATCTCCCTTCTTAATATAGACCTCAAATTTTACACGGGATCCTAGCTGCCCGTCTCGCACCCCTTATGCCTTGTCTTATAGACCCGGATCAAGCAGGTTTCATCCCTGAACGCCAAACCTCCGATAATACGAAACGAGCCCTACACCTCATCGAGAAAGCCTCACGAACACAAGGAGAATACATGATGCTCGCTATCGATGCCGAGAAGGCCTTCGATAGAGTTCACTGGCCCTATCTGGAGCAGGTTCTGGTGCAAGCGGGGATAGGGGAGAAGTTCCTCACATACAGCTTGAACTGTTATAAGTTCCCTACAGCCACAGTCCGAGTGAACGGACATACGTCCTCCCGGTTCCCTATAGAGAGAGGCACTCGGCAGGGGTGCCCTTTGTCGCCCCTTCTTTTTGCGTTTTATATGGAGCCTTTGGCCCAGAGGCTCCGGCATAATCCATCGATCACCGGGATGAAATTCGCCGGCTACACTCACAAGATCAGTCTTTACGCTGATGACATTTTGATCTCATTGTCCAACCCCTGTCTCGCGCTGCCAGTGTGCCTAACCGACTTAGAGAGCTTCACACGGGCTGCAGGGTTTAAGGTGAACATGGATAAGTCGATGGCCCTGGATCTCTCCCAGTCGCGCCCCACCCGTGAACATCTTCAGGGCCTGCATCCCATTCAATGGGTGGCGGACTCTATACCGTATCTATGGATTCATCTGGCATCCTCTCTACCGAGCATAGTTACCACCAACTACACACACTTGCGTCAGAAGATCCGCAAGGAGCTTGGTCAGTGGAAACATTATCCTCTCTCGTGGCTAGGCAAAATAGCAGTGGTCAAAATGACCATCCTACCCCAGATCCTTTATTTGTTTCTCACTCTCCCTCTCCGACCGCCTCCAGGATGGATACAGCAGACCCAGTCGGAACTCACACAGTTCATCTGGCACGGTCGGAAGCCGCGACTGAAACAGACGCTGGCGATGCTCTCACCAGAGAAGGGTGGACTCGGAATCCCCGACCTCCGACTCTACTTCCAGGCGGCCCAACTGCGACGGCTGGTTGAGTGGAGTAGATGGGAGTCAGAGAAACATTGGTTGTTCCAGGATCAGGCAGTAGCCGCTAGACCGTAGCAAGAAGTCCCATTCCTTCACAAGCGCCACAGGCCCCCCAATTTATATGCCTCTCATATCACACGAGTCACCCTAGAAGCGTGGGATCAGGTTAATATCAGGCACGATTTCACCACCTTCCCGTCTCCGCTCACTCCGCTGTTAGATAACCCCGACTTTCGCCCGGGTACGGATGCGGTTGCCTTCGCAACATGGAGACCCTCTGGATGTCGCTTTCTGTACCACATGTTTGACGCGGATGGGGTTATTCCGTTCCACCAATTTAAACAGGAATATGGGCTGCCTGAAACGGAGAGACTCCGCTACCTCCAGGTACGGCATTGGGCACTCCACACTCAGGTCTGACCCGAGGCCGGTATGCGCCTGTCCATTTATGAGCGGTGGCTTATCACCCGCACATCAGATAAAAAGCTAATTTCAGATTTATACAAAATGTTGCAGGCCAGGAACGCTCACACTTATAACTCCGGCCGGGCGCGCTGGGAAAGGGAACTAGGCAGGACACTTAGTCACAAGGAGTGGGAAGGGATATATTATAGGGCCCGCCATTCAGCATACCATATGGGGCTAACGGAGACGCTCACAAAAGTAGCTACTTATTGGTACGATACCCCGGAGCTTCTTCATTCAATGGATCCCACCCAGGGAGCAACATGTTGGCAGGGCGGTGACCACGTAGGCACCCTGGTACACCTATTATGGGAGTGTGACTATATCCAACCCTATTGGAACCAGGTCTTAGATGAAGTGGATACACATTTCGATACCGAAATCCCATGCTTCCCGGCATATGTCATCTTGTGCCTCCCAAATCCCCTGACTTACCCACTGCGATCCCGTAGTGGCCGCCTGATGGCAATTACTTTAGGCTCTGCAATACAAAATATACTCACACACTGGCGCACTCCCCGCATACCAACCTTCACGGGCTGGCTACATCGCCTGTGGCATGTTCTCGGAATGGAGAAACTGACTTTGACAATAGCAGGGGAGGGGGCCAGGTATGTTGGACTGTGGCAACCCCTCCTGTCTCTCTTAGCCTCTGAATTTCAGGAAGTCACCTGCCCCTGGTACCTCCGATCATTGCGCCTCTCTGATACACAGCAGATGGAGAAGGGATTGGGGCCCAGTACAGTCTTAGACAGCCTAGTTAGTGGACACGGAACACGGGTGGGAGTGGTAAGGGAGGGTGGGGGGTGTATGAGTTTTTCCCCCTTTTATTTATTTTTCTTTGAGGGTTTCTTGCTTTGTTACAAGCCCTGTGTTATGCTTTCACTGACCTTGATTGGCCATGTGGGCCCTATGCTACGTAACACCGGTGGCGCCACAGCTAACCCTGCATTGTTATATTCTTGTATGTTGAAATTTCAATAAAGAGATTTAAACCATAAACTCACTTGCTCACCCATAAAAGCATTCACATAACCTCAGCAGCGCCCTCTTACCATTAATGTACTACGCGTTCTGTCCCAATAGAGATGTAGCATATACATGCCAACACAATAAGATGATGGACGGAGTGCTGAAACTTTTCATTCATTCACCCCCAGTCAAGTGATCTGGGTTGAATCCATTGTTCATTTGCTCACTATGCTATCCCAGTTTGGACCCAACCATATACAAACCAGTCTTGACCCAGCTCCTCCTAGGAAAAGTCCAGCCCGAACTGCAAGGTCAGGTCCTCCCTGGCATTTAGCTGGTGGACAACTAAGAAAAATCTTGGAGCCCGAATGACACTGAGAGTAGAGAAACAAAGTGGGAGACTTTGGTATCTACAGGGACAAAGGAATTTTGAAGGAGGGATTTAGAATATACATGACAGTACCTGAAAACCTGAAAAGCGAAGGCCAGGACAGAAGCTGAGGACTGGATTAGGATGAAGTGAACTAGGATCGCATACTGGATTGGAACTCGGTAATGCCTTGAGGAAGATAAAAGCAGAAAGACAATACATGTTCAGTAAATAAACAATGGAAAGGCAAAAGGAAAGGGAAAGCAGGAAAATTATCGTTTGCATGCTCTGTGAAAAATGATCTGTCTGTAAATAAAGAGAGATCACAATAAGGTAAGGAGCAGAGTCTTGAGAGACACAGCAGCTCTTCTGGAAGAAGGGAGTCTGTGTGCAAGAGGCACCATGCTTCTGAACTCATTGGCAACATCTGGTAACTGTAAAAGAGCACAAAAGTAATGGAGCAAAATAAACTGAATTCAGAAATAGAGCTCAGGAAAAGCTGGATCAGATTATAAGAAATAAGGAGCAGGGCGAAAGTAACAATACAGAAAGGAGGGGTGGGGGAAAGCAGGACCAGATTCTAGGAAACAAGGAATGTGGAAATCATGGTAGAGTACAGAAAGTGAAAGACAGGCCATCTGAAAGGAGTGGGAAACCAAGATAAAGCAAACACAAGGAGATGATGGACAGAATGCTGAAACATTTCAGACACTCAACCCCATTCACAGATTTGGGTTGAACCCATCATCGTCCTTTAGCTCACTTCGCCACCCCAGTTTAGTCACAGCCATATACAAATCAGTCTTGACCCTATTCCTCATGGGAACAGTCCAGGCCGAACCCACGTCTGGGCATACTCTGCCAATTTAGGACTGACAAAGCAACACAAGGAGATGATGGATGGAGCACTGAACATTTCAGACGCTCACCCCCAGTCACAGATCTAGGTTGAATCCATCATCGTTCTTTAGCTCACTTCGCCACCCTAGTTCAGACCCAGCCATATGCAAATCAGTCTTGACCCTATACCTCATGGGAATAGTCCAGCCCGACTTGCCAAGCCAGGTATTCCCTGGACAGGAAACAGGCATCCTGGGACCGGTTTTGGGGCAACACCCCTCATCAGCCAGGCTAGCTAGAATCCAGTGGCAAAGTGAGCAAGGGATCCACGTCTGGTCATACCCTGCCAACTTAGGGCGAACAAAGCAAACACAAGAACCAGATTCTAGGAAACATGGAATGTGGAAATCGTGGCAGAGTACAATATGTGAAGACAGACAAGCTGAAAAGAGTGCGCAACCAAGACAGATACAGGAAATTAAGGAGGGCAGACAAAAGGAGTAATGTCAGTAACATACAAATCTAATAGGGACCCTCTGGAATACAAGACAGAGTCTGAAATGCATAAAACAATAACAAGATGGAGGTTTTGGCAAATGAGGACAAAAAAATAAAATAATAACATAGACCGAAAGACTTCAGACTGGATTAGGGGCTCTGGAATTCGGAATAAGGAATCTGTATACAACAGGAACAGGGATCAAAAAGCTATAGCAACAAACAACAGGATCAGAGGAGCTATAGTAGCAGCACAGCTGAAGGAGAGTAGTTTGGGCTCCGTTTTGAATTTACAGTAGGAGTGTGTTATATTCATGGTTAGTTGGCACTCACATATATATTATGGGTGATAAACGTATGAAAAGAAGAAAGAGGAATACAAGATGATTACGTATCCTCATGATTAACCAGACTTTCATGTGTACTTTAACAATGTACTGAGAAGGGGATGAGTTAGCATTGTGTGAAAGGATAACTAAGTATATCTGTTTATGTTTTTTTTTTTAATATTGTACTCATAACCCTTAGTATATTAAGACTTGTCACTTATAACTGTTTAATGTGCTGTAAATATTGCTTATTTGTTTATAGAAATGCACACATAATGTAGCCTGTGTGTTGTTAATTTAGCCTAACTGTTGTCCTGAAATGCATTTCTAATATATTTTCCAGCTAACATTTGAATTCCTATTTTGCTTGACTTGAGGAATGTGCATGTATCTCGTGTTCACACTGCAGGTGAACAAGGCTTCATTAGTTGAGAGAAAGTATTATTGTTCATGGCAGATAGAGTGGCCTGAGAAGGAGAAACGCGATAACGGATGGAGGACGAGTTCTCATAGGAGAAGGAGATGGCACCAAGGGCGTACAAAATATCTCAGCGTGTGAACATGGAGGCGGAGAAAGGAAGCCGGAGGGTGTGGGAAATGGAATATTTACTAGAGGCACTATGTGAAGTGCCTTAATTTAGCAATTGCTTATGTTGTGATATAGTTAGGGACAGCTGACACTCTACTTTGGGGCTCTTTGGGGTATAGACCTCATCTTAAGCTTTGTGGCTTCATGCTATGTGACCCTGGCAAGACTTACTTCTTAGAAAGGGTCTAACGGCTGACATTTGTTTCTTCTCCACCTTTGCTAGACTGACTTTAGGTTAGGATTTCCATCTTAAAGTAGAGTAGGGACAGTTAGGAATTTGTAGGGCTTTTGCTTGAGACGTGATGCAATCCATAGTGCACTTTTGTCTTTTGATAACATATGTTGCGGTGATCGAGTTAGTCATTTTCTTTTTGATATATCGACTTAAATGGTTTCGGAGAATCAGCTTCATTCTGTTTACATTTTGTGTTTATACCATAATGCTTCGATTGGTGAATATTAATCTGTTTCAAAATTTGAATTAAACAAAGTAACTTGAATTTGGCTGTTGATTTTTGGTATTTATATAGTGCTTTCTAAACCTAGGGCAATGATTGAGAGTTGTGTAGTTATTATTCCTTTAACTCAGTTCTCGTAGGTAACTTAAACGCTCTTTGATTATCTAAGCACCATTTAGGTGCTTGGTTGAGGGTGTGTTGGTTTCTAGATGTCCTATGTAGGAGAACGTTTGGTGCCATGCTTAAGGTCGGAAAGAGTCTGGGAGAGGTGCTTAGGTTTCTCTAAAGCACAAAAGTGTGTATCTTGCGGAAAGGTTTGAGTTATAGATGCAGCTAGACAGGCAGGTTCTTAACATATTTATATTAAATTATATTATTAAGGGGCGTGGCTAGGCAAGATTGCGACCTAGACGTGGAGCCTCGGAGCTCCTGCCGATGATAATTAAATCCGACATAATCCTTTGAACACCCACCTTAAACAAGAGCTGTCCAGCCGCACCGTGGATGCGGGACACCATATGACCGGAAATCTGGCACACAGCTGACTGGGGAAGTGTCGGCGGGGATGACGATTGTGAGACCCACTACGCGGCTGAGGCCTGAGACTGATGTGACGTGCTGTCTCCCGGTTGCTGCGGGTGCCGAAACCCCTTGCGGATGCTGTGGAGTGGCTGAAACACACTAGAAGAAGTGAGTTGGATCGGGAATCCGCGCGCCAGAGTGCTATGGGCGGCCGACGTGCTGCAGGCCGGGGGATCATACTCCCTTCCCCCGAGAGCCAATTTAGAAGAACCAGGGGAAGTCAGGACTGCTGAAGAGGAGAAGGTGTCCTGATAGCCGCCCTGAGACTCCCTCCAGAGAAAGCGACACAGCAGTCCCCACATCAGCGGTGCCCTGGCAGAAGGGCTGGAGACCGGGTGTCAGATGACCCGGTGCAGCTGATTTAACCGATATGGTCTGGGACTACCGAATTTCCCCCTCCCCCCTGCGCATACCACATTTCTAATGATGGACATGATAAGGGAATTTCTTTTGGAGGCGGGGGTCGTAAAAACCCCCGGCCGTATTTATTAAAATATGCAAACAAAATTAACATTTTGAAATAAACGATATTTACACAATTATACGCAGAAACATAACACGATATTTGATTACAATTCTTATGCACAGATATCAGATGGCTAACCTTAACATATCTCTAATACATAATTTTCCTATCCGAATCTAACATAAGGATCATAATCATACATTAATTACTTTCTGCGTATCCTATTTGGGCCTACGGCAAAGTCGCTAACTGGTGTCAGATCCTTATCAATTAGCCACGCCCTCCCGTAAGAGTTGCGCATGCGCAGAGGGCCCGCTTACCGAGAGGGTACTTCCCCCCCCCGGTTACCCCCATACGTTCCCTGACTCCATTCAAATTTGGGGGGTCTTGCACTCTGCGCCATTTAGTGACGTCCATGCCAGTGCGGGGTGGCCAACCAGCCTAAAGAAAGCGTGATTCCCCCCTTTCCCCGCACCCATCCAGCCTACCGGATGTACCGCCCCTGGAGTTCTAGGAGAGACCCCTTGTCCCTCCCCCTGGGCGACCCCATCCGAGAATGGCGCCGCCCCCTAATGACCTTAAATTTACTGCTCACCAGTCATGACCTTACTGCCACAGGCCAGCGTAGTTGCCCGACTATCTGGCCCCCCCCCTGTCACTCAGAAAGGTCATGCCCCCGCCCCTAAATTCCCTAGGTAAGCTATGAAATTCTCCAACATTATTTCATTATCTAACCAAGTCAAGTGGAACCCGTCTTTTAAGAAGCACGGCTCTCCCCTGACACACCCATGTGCAATGTTCTGTAATTTAGGAGATCTGAACAGTTTCCCTATCTTGTTGTTGACCCTATTTACCGAGTGATTCAACGCTCTCACAGAGTTCCCCCCCCTCCATTTTGATCTGAGTATCATCTGGGACCAAACTATGTTGTAGCCCTGGCACGCCTTGGCTAACCAGCCAACCTCAGAGATTATGTCCTCAATCAAGACCCTTCTGCCTAACGTCACCAAGTCATTCCCCCCCAAATGTAAAATAACTATTGTGGGCGGAGGACTGTGTTTCTTCAGAAGACCAGTCATGAAACCCCTAAACTGACTAAGGCAAAGGCCCCCTTTTCCGTGGAAGGATACTGTGAAACCCTGCTGCTCTGCTCTTTGCCTATAATTGCCTGAAAGAAAAACAGATTTAATACGCCGTACATACGAATGCCCCACAACCCACACATTACGTGTTCCTTTTCCTTGTAGTTCCGGCCGTCATTGAGCAGAATCTTGCTGTTGTGGCGACGGTAGTTTCCCTCCTGCGTGACAGGTTCGAGAAACTGTGAAAGAAATCGATAAACAAAACAAGCATCAGACCCCTATTGCATTGTGTATTCACAACATGTGCAGCCGCACATAACGCTTATAACTATTGGAAACCCATCGTCCAATCCTCTGTACACTACTGCAATGCAACCCCCTGGCCGTTGCCTCAGTGGCAGCCCCTATCCTGAATGAATGTGTACCAAAAACTTTTGGATTCAGACCCACCTTGCTGATCGCCATTGCCAATACCTTTTAAACTGGAACATGGTAAGTGGGGTACCGTCAGCATGTAGTAACATTGTTCCGCCCACCACACTGCTCCTCTGTCTGAGGTACGTTTCTAGGTGCATTACCAGGCAACAAGGGTTGTTTTGGGCCCTATGAAGGACCACCTCCTCTCCCCAAGCTTCCTGATCGGTTTTTGATTTCTTGATGGTTAATAACAAAGTATCACCCTGTATCTTCACGTGCTCCAGTAAGAGCCCACCCTGCCCATCTGACTTGTTACGTGCAACCAATTCACCTACCCTGAATGTCCCATAGAAAGCCAACGCAAAGGCAGCTCTGAATAATAATGTCTCCCCCTCTGAACTGCAGATGACACCTAATGCCATCAGCAACGCACTCAGCCGCTCGAACCCTATCAGCTGCCTGGTGTCAGGAGCCGCACCCTGCATGCGTCTCCACCCCTTCAATGCCTTTCGAACAATGAAACTGTTTGTAGGATCTTTCGTGTCTCTGATCTGGGCAAAGAAAGAAACTGCCGCTACATGTCGCCTGGCCGCAGCCGCGGAGCGTCTCTCCCTATGCAAGTGGTCTAAAAACAAGAGGAATGCACCAGACGTATGCCATCTATCCTCCCAGTCCTGCCCCAAAAAATTACAGAAAGACCAAAACGCCCCTTCATAAGCTTTCCTGGTCCTGGGTGCTAGGCTAGCAGCCACGAGGTTCTGTAGTTGGGGGCAACAATCTGCCAAAGTACTTCGGGAAAGTGCGCCACTGCTGTCTCTGCCGATGGTAGATGTTCCCTGAAAACCTGCATCTTGAAGCGAGAGAGTGCGTCAGCAGCATTATTCTGCACTCCCGGTACATGTTTTGCCCTAAACTGTACGTTCAGCTTCATACATAGCAGCACTATCTCTCTCAACAGGCGAAGAATCATCTTACACCTTGCCGCCTGTTGGTTGATGGCTTCAACCACTGTCATATTATCTGACCAGAAAATTACAGACTGATTCTGCAGAGAATGGGGCCACACCGTCAATGCCACCCAAATAGGGAATAATTCCAAAAAGCCTATGTTGGCAGTTAAACCACTCTCCCTCCACCAAGCCGGCCACTCCTGGGCCACCCACTGGTTCCCGAGTATGGCACCAAATCCCACACTGCCCGCTGCATCAGTCCATAAACCCAACTCAGCAGAAGTAGTGAGGGGACCGGGCCACACTACCCTGCCATTGAAACCCTCCAGAAATGCGATCCAAATCCGCATGTCCTGGCGAACCTCAGATGACAGTCGTGTATGATGGTGCTTTTCGTGCAGGCCCATCATGGCCTGTGAGATGGAACGGGAGAATGGTCTCACCATAGGTATCACCCGTAGCGCAAAGTTCAACTGTCCTACAACCTGCTGCAGCTGGTGTAAAGTTACTTTGTCTTTAGGCAGACATTTTTCCAAAGCTGCACGAAATTTCATTATTTTTTGTTCCGGTAACCTAAAACACCCCTGTATTGAATCCACTTCCATGCCCAAAAATTCAATTGTGGTTGTTGGCACTACCGTCTTCCCCGGTGCCAGAGGGACCCCAAATGTACGCATTAGCACACAAAATTCCTCCAATGCCCCAGAACATTCCTGGGAGCCCGCCGACCCCAGGAATAGAAAGTCATCCAAATAATGCATGACAAATTGATGCCCCGTCACCTGCCTGAAAACCCATTCCAAAAATGAACTACATTTTTCAAAGTATGCACAGGAAACCGAACACCCCATGGGCATGCACTTATCCATATAGAATTTCTTCCGAAATGAAAAACCTAGCAGGTGATGATCTAAAGGATGAACAGGCAGCAGCCGGAATGCAGATTCAATATCCGATTTTGCCAGCAGGGCTCCTGGTCCCAAAACCCTCAACATCTCTACAGCCTGATCAAAGGAAGCATATTTCACACTGCAGAGTTCTTCATTGATGGCGTCATTCAATGACTTGCCTCTGGGGGCCGATAGATTGTGAATCAACCTGAACTCTCCCTCCTCTTTTTTGGGGACCACCCCCAGGGGGAAGCAAACAATATTTGGCACAGGGGCGAAGTCAAATGGCCCCGCTATTCTACCTAAGCGCAACTCCTTATTAATTTTTTGCTCTGCCACCCCTGGGTTTGATCTTACAGACAATTGGTTTTTGCACTCGGATGTCCCTGTGTAATTCCCCGCTGGTATCCTGAAACCGTACAAAAACCCCTCTTGCAACATCCTAGCAGTCGCATGGTCCGGGTACCTATTTAACCAGGGAGTCATAGCAAATACATCAATGGGTGAATGCGTTACCTTCCTTTCCTTTTCCTTATTCTTGTTTCTTCCTGCCTCTATTCCCCGAAAAACCATTACCTTTTTTGAGGCATTTTGACTCTGGGTGAGAGGGGTGGTTACATATGGAGCATGCGTGCCTGAATGTACAGGTGCCCTGGGCTCTGGTACATGACTTTCTATTAAAATCCCAGCATACTCCTTTTCTCCCTCCCCCGTTCCCTGTACCCGGGGCCGCGCCCCCGGTTTGCATTGGCCGAAAGGGCTGAGGTGGCAGAGCAGTGTGACCCTTGCCCCAATTTTGGCCTGCATTGCCCGGCTGTCCTGGGCCAAACTGGTCAAACCATGAGATAGAATCCACCCGATCCCATGTGAGTGAGGGGTCAAATTCTTTCGCCTTCCTGAAATTCATATCGTATTCTTTCCAACCCACGCCACCATATTTATCATGTGTCAACGTTACCCTGCTCTGATAACATGCCATTTCAGCTTGCTGATTAGGTGATCGCTCAGCAGTTATTGCCATAAACACTGAAAAGGCCCTTATCCAATTGGTCAATGTCTCCTCCACCCTGAATCTTGACATTTCTACCCGCCAGTCACTGGGAAGCATCCAGTCTTTTTGCCTCCTAGCATACTCCATTTCCCTATTGTCAACCAGTAGAGAAAACATGTTTACATAGGCACCAGACCAAATCAATTCTTTCACATCGCGTGCTACATGCCGTGCTAAGTATTCCTTCCTGGAAGGTAACACCCCTGCGCCCAATAATGGCAAGGCCAGCTCCTTACCATTTGCCCCAACTCCCGCTGGCTCCGCCGTCTTGTCTTTAACACTGTCTTTTTCTGGAAGCGTTGGTTGGGGTTGACGGGCCTTATTTGTGCCCGTACTTGGCTCCCCGCTAGGGGCCGCCATGATCCTTGCCACCATTCGTTGTGCCTCTTCCAATGGGTCCTCCCCTACCTCTTTGGCGCCCACAGACAGTGGTAGCATCCCCCCCTTACCTAACCAAGGAAGAACAGCCGCTATCTGCGCAGCCAGTTCCAGAGGCACCTTCCCTCCCCCTGCTGGTGCTAACACCGGGACCGGGCCAACGGGGTTCAGGACCGGGACACTTGGGCATGGTGTGGGCACTACTGGTATGGCACTTGGTACCACCGGTTCTACTGCTGGAAGCGCCGGAATTGGCGCAGGTATTGGCACATTGGGCACTAGATCAGGGATACCTTGCGGGGTCTCTGGTGCTACCGGAATCCTTGAGGGCCCGCCCCCATCCGGTGTCTCTAAAGATTGCCCTGTTCTTGGGTCCTGGTTCTTCCCCCTCTTGTTCCTAACCCGCTTGGGAAGAGCTTCCAATTCCCCCCTGGGCTTTGGAGGCACTATCGTCCGCTTAGGCCTGCCTGACGGCCCGCCCTGATCCTCCACTTTTTGCCTGAGCTCCGCTAGGCTGTGTCCCATTTGTTCGACCTTGCCCCATCTCCTATCCATAGTCGCCATTCTGCGCATCATGACCTCCAGCATATGCTCCATGCGGGAACGCTTAGCTCCCCGCTTACCCGACATGCTATGAATCAAAGACCCACACACCTATTCCTCAATAACCTGCTAATACAACTCTACTTGCCCCGTACCTGGAAAAAACAGTCAACACAGGCTTAGCGCAATATTAAAAACACAGTATTCTACCCTCTGAACATGCCCCCCCCTGCAAAGCACACATGAAAGCCTGTAACACTGGGAGCGCAATAAAGTGTGCCAAAACGCAGAAATTGTTAAAAATCCTATTACCAAAATCACCTCTGTGCCCTTTTCCGAGCACTAAGCTCACTTTTGACAAAGTCCACCCCAACCCGAAGCAATGTTAATTAAACCTGCAACCTGCAAGAGCCTCAGACCCTCACCATTATGCCCCCAGTGAATATCTTGAGGTAATGTATATAATTGTTTATATAATTCTCAGAACATTAGCCAGAAAGCAGTCCGCCCCGAACCCGTGTCCCAGAAGTATTCACAATACCAACAATGTCGTGTATCCCGCTCGGGCAGCAAAAACCCAGATACAATACGTTTTCAATATGCCTCGCCGATTTCACCCTGCTACCAGAGCCATGTACTGCGCTCCCTCTTCCCAGCCTTATGAAACCGGAGCCCCAGCCCACCGAAATACCTTCTCGGCGCGTGCGCGTGTCTAACAAACCAACCCCCTACAACTCGAAAAACCGGGGATGCTTCCAGCCGCCCGATCCGATATCCTCCCGATAACTCGCGGTCGACGCGCCCCAGCAGCTCTTGCCTATTGGAATCGCCGCACTCCATCCCGCCGTCACAGCGATGCACTCTTCCCGCGTGGCACTCGGAATCGCCGCACTCCGTCCGCCGCAAACCCCGAAGACCTGTAATCGCAGACCTGCTAAACAAAACAAAACAAAAGTTAGCAGCCTCCCAGAGGCTGTGTGCTGGATGCCTGAGAGCGTGGGACAAAGAGACCGAGTCCCGCGCTCCCCGGCTTTTTATTCTTGTACTGGGGGCAGGCCAGTTCTAACTGGTCTGCCCACCCCCTTGACCCGGAAGCGCCTTAAACGCTTCCGGGCCAAGGGTTCGCCATCACCAGCCAATCCCTGCCGCGGCGCGCCCACCGCATCATACTGACGCGGTGGAACGCGCCGGGCTGGGCGAGCAGGCGAGGGGTGGGGAGGGGGTCGGTGCCCCGCCATATCTGCGGCGGGGCCGATACCAGACCCGCCTTTCTCGCTCCAACCGTAAGGAGGCAGGCCCCCATCGCTGGTTGCAACAGGCAAGACAGCGGCCCATTGAAGGGTGAGGCCGCTGCAGCGAGACCTGAGCTGGAGTACAACACATCTGGCCACGTGAAGGCTGAGCACCGTGTCGGGCGGAGACCGAGAGTGGAGACAATCAGCTCTCAGGAGGCCTGGCTGCAGCGCAAGCAGCATGGCCCGTAATATACCGGTGTCCCCCGGCCCTCAGAGTTGAGTAGAAAGGAAAACAGCCCACCATATCAGTGAGTACATAGGTTCAGAGGGCCTGACAGACCTGGTTCAGAGGGGCCGGATCGGAGACAGTGGACATTGGGCTGACGCCCAGGGCCGGGATTATAAGACGAGGCCCCCACATAGAAGAAGCAGTCAGGGGTTGGTGGTTTACTGGGCCTAAATAATACTAGGGCCTCCACACGGGGCGTGGTGACATTGCGAGGTCATGGCCAAGGATAAAGGAGGCAAGAATGTGTAGGCCAACAAAATAGATAACTATGCCATGCCATTGCAAACAGATGAGGTGACAGGGGGCGCTGGTCCGCTGACCCCGACTGGGGAACAGGAGGCCCCCACGCTTGCGAATTAATGGCTGACATTAATGGATCCAGGGATTTCACCATAGCTAAGATAGGCATTGTCGCACTGGAGATGGGGCCGCTTTGCGCAGATGTCCGTAGATATCAGACAGGGTCACTGCTACAGAGGGATAGATGCAAACCATACAATCAGAACTGGCCTCACTAAAAAAGACGGTGATGGAGCTCCGTTCCAAGACCACATGACTGGAGTCGAAGATGCAGAGGGGCGATCAAGGAGGAATAACCTTCGCATAATTGGGATACCAGAATAGGCGGAGGGACAGTCGATGGAACTCTTTTTGGAAGACTGGATCCTGAACACACTGCGTCCCAAAAAGTTATCTAACTTCTTCACAATCGAGTGGGTGCATAGAGCCCTAGCACCTCTGCCAAAACCCAGAGCACCACCACACGCGATAATCGCCCGACTGTTCAACTTCAGAGATCGAGATGCAATACTATAACACGCCAGAGCGCATGGTGCTCTAAAGTTCAATGGACAAGTGATCATGATATTCCCAGATTTTACACGCAAAGTACAGGACCAGCGGAAGGACTTCTGGGCAACCAAAAAAAGGTTAAGAGACTATGACATGAGATACAGCTTCTTATTCCCTGCAAAACGTAGGATACAGCATACAGCCAAGTGCCCAGGAGACAGCAGGGAGCAGATCAGGTGGCTGGGACGAGGCCCTCGGGCCAGGAGGCACTTAGCGGAATCACTGACAAATCATGGCGACCGCCGCTCTGGCAGAATTCTGGTCTGCCCAGATGACACCCTGGCAGATTCTGACTGTATTCGGGACACGGATGAGCCTCCCCAGCCATGCTGAGAGATCAAGTGCAGCGGAAGGGGAACTTCTGAAGGAAAGTGAGCACTGACCGACTCACTAGGACGGGGGACAAATTTCCGTTATCGCTTGCCTAACTGCTCACTTACTTTAATGCTCAAGTATGATCACTGACAGGATGTTTTTGAAAACCTTTATAAGTATACACACAATGTCTGTAGTTGCGGGAGGGAAGCTAAAGGCAGAGTCAGCTAACAAGGAGGTATCTATTATTGATAACAGGGTAATATGTATCAGCGGGATGCTCTAAATGGGCCACAGTCCGAAGGGCAGGCTGAGAGCCTCGGCCTCGCCAAAACTTGGGCCCTCTGCTAACAGCAGAAGATGAGACGGAGGCCGTTGCATCTTCAGGGGGCATTGGGTGGTGTATCCTGCGTGAGAGCGAAGTTGAGGTGGGTTCTCCAGTTACGACACACTGCCTCAGGGAGGGGGGATGTGAGGTTTGTTACAGTTTTGAGGGGGAATTTCTGGCTCAGATTGACTGTCAGATTGAGATACCAGACTGTGCGAGAAACAGGGAGGAGACTAACGGGGGAGGGGTTGGAAGGGTGAACCCCGAGATGCCTAAAGCCTACAACAGCACTGATGGCCCCTGACAGGAAATGTATGACCTGGAATGTCCGAGGATTTGGTAAATATGTCAAGAGGCAGAGAACACACTCTTACCTGTGCAGGTATGGTGTATCAATAACCTTTTTGCAAGAAACATATATGGGGAGCATGCTTGCCCGCCTTACAACGTAGATGGCTGGGGCAAATCTTCGCAACCACATATTATAGCTATGCTCGCCAATGACAGGTGCATTACTGGAACTCATTAAAGTTATGGGGCTACACCATGTCTGGAGGGTGCGCCCTCCCCTGGCTAAGGAGTACTCATGCCATGTGCCTGCCGCGGGCACATATAGCTGGATAGACTGCTGCCTGGTATTGGATGTAGTGATGCAATGGGTTACTGCATCTTCATATCTGGCTCGCTATCTCTCAGATCACTCCCTTCTAATGGTTTCTATTCATATGCAGGTACAGATACCTGCGGTCCCACTGTGGAGAATGAGTATGGAAGCATTATCAGATCAGGTGTTTGTACACGAGTTAACTGGGGTGTTGGATGGCTATTTTAATGATAACTGGGGTAATGCCTCATCTAGGTCAATGGACTGAGATGCCATGAAGTTGATATTGAGAGGGGAGTGTCTGAGGATAACATATGGTGTTAAGCGACTTCAATCGGCTCAAGAAGTTTCTAGGTGCATAAAAGAAAGACTTGATCGAATGACCCCTTAGTCTGCAGGACTAGCAGGAGTGCAGGGCAGAAATACTGGAAACTTGGGACAGGCTTCATAAGTTCTCCCACTACCCCTATAGAAGAAGGTTACATAGGGAGGGAGATACAGCGAGTTGCATGCTCGCAGTGCTCATTTGCGGTGAGAATTGACATCCTCCAATATCAGGGCTCCGAGACAAATAGGGTAGACTAAAGTCCTCACAGCAAGCGATACTGGAAGTGTTTACGGAACACCTGCAGGGCCTATATAGAGCCCTGGAGATAACCAGCCCCTTAGAGATTGGGTCATATCTGGAGGGGATACGATTGCCTCAGCTGTCTGAGGTAGACAGTCTGCTCTTGGATGCCCCCATCACAAAGAAGGAGATATTGACAGCTATCACAACCCTAAAGTCGGCCAAGGCCCCAGGCGTAGATCGCCTGCCGGCTGAGTTTTACCGCTGTCAGCAGGAAAAACTGGATGAGCGATTAATACAGGTGTATCAGGAGACCTATGAGAGGGGGTACTTCTGGAGTCCTTGAGGGAAGCAATAATAGTGATGTTACCAAAGCCTGATAGAGATAGCCAGGTGGTCTGCTCTTACCCTCCACTCTCAATGCTAAACGTGGACCTGAAAATTTTAAGTAAAGTATTGGCCACGAGGTTGTTGGGCTATCTACCACAATTAATAGATGATGACCAATGTGGATTCATCCCGAACAGGAACACACAATGTAACCTGCGGAGGCTGTCGCTGGTGCTCCATTCCTCTGCTCTACGCGAAGGACAGTATGCTTTGGTGCTACTGGATATCGAACAAGTGTTCGATTCACTCTCCTGGGAATTCCTCTAGGAAGTATTGTATAAGATGGGCATCGGAGAACATTACATAAAATGAGTGCAATTATTGTATAAGGAACCCTCAGCCAGGGTACGAAAAGGTGGGTTGGTGTCGCGAGGCTTTGCACTGCATAGGGGAAGCCGACAGGGATGCACACTGTTGCCGCTCCTCTTCGCAATAGCCATGGAGCCTCTTGCTAGTCGCCTGTGGGATGTGTTGCATGAGTGGGGAGTACTGGTCGGGGACACCAGGCACGTGGTATCGCTCTATGCATATGATGCATTGGTGTATCTCCGGAGCCCTAGTCAATTGGTCCCGATCATGATGGAAGCTCTGGCGGAGTTTGGCGACCATACCGGACTGCGCGTTAAACACTCCAAGTCGCAGCTGATCCCTCTGGGGACTCTATTGGGGCGATTGAAAGCAGATATGCCAACACTGGCTCTACCCTGAGAGACGAAGTGCATGAGGTACCTAGGTATAAGGCTCACACACAACGTCAAAGAGTTTGAGGAGGCTAATATAGGAAGAGTCATAGATGGTTTGAAGCGTAACATAACATTTTGGAATACACTCAGCTGTCATTGAGGGGAAAAATGGCCCTGGTAAAAATGGTAGTGCTTCCTAGGTGTTTATATATTTTCCAGGGCACTCTGTATGATATACCTAAGTGAGTCTTTACGGAACTGGAAAAAATGCTAGTGGAACTACTGTGGCATACCGGGAGGAAGTGAGTGAGCCTGATGACATTGAAGCGAGAGTGGCAGATGGGTGGACTAGAGGTACCTTGCATAGAATATTGTTACATGGCAGCACAGCCACAGCACGTGGTGCATTGGATGGATGAAGATGATAGTTGGGAGAGTAGATTGTTGCATGGCACATGCAGTAGAAATTCACTGTCGGAGGTCCTGATGATGGGGGCCGGGGCCCCAGAATGGTTGCTGTACATGGTCCATATGGTGTGTAGGGCTTGGGATAGAACAGTCCGGATGGTGATAAAGTGGGCCCAGTTCGCAGCAGGAAAAAACATATGGGCACTACGCCCGGTTCGCAGCATCGAGAAGTCTATATCTTTGCAGAGATGGCAGGGGGTGGCTGTGTGACTCTGGGAGATCTTTACCCTAACAACAGATTTATAAAACTAATGAAGGCATTGGAGACATTCCAGCTGGGATCTGGACAGTTTTTGCAGTACGCAAAGATTGCAAGCACCACTCGAGAGATCTGGCTGTCATACCCAGACACACCACCTACTTCCCGAACGCTAGAAGTTATCCTAATGATGGCAGGGGGCAAAAGGCTGATCTCACATATATACAGGGCCCTTAAGGTGGATGCCCCCAGAAAAGCACTTTCAGTGCAAGGGCGGTGGGAGGCACAGGTGGAAAAGCCCTTTACTGAAAGTGATTGGGAAAAGATCCATTGGGGGTCAAGAGCACATCCGCATCCGCGAGGTTTAAGCTCCTTCAATACAATGTGGTACATCGGGTATACTTTGCTCCCAGTCAGCTGCAATCCATATATTCAGAGCGCTCGTTGGAATGCCCTAGATGTAGGGGGAAGCCAACAAACTTCCTACACATGCTATGGAGCTGCCCCGATATTGACGAGTACTGGCAGACCGTCCTTCTGAAACGTAATACTACCACGGGGTGGGAGATTCCTAGGGAACCGTCACAGTACTTATTGGGGCTAATAACGTTTCGCAAGAAAAAGAAGCTAAGTAGACGGTTCATGGTGTTACGGCTGTTTTTGGACAAACGTAGGATTGTAATCGGATGGATATCCCCCAGACGTCCATAGATAGAGGATTGGATTAAAGATATGGCTGAGTGGATTAATGCAGAGAGATGTCTTATGAAGGCAACCAGGAGGGATGAAAGAGTGAGTGAGGATATGAGGGCTTGGGCGGCAATTCTAGTGGTACTACTGACACTGCCAGATGAGTTACCCCCCGTAGATCATGGGGGACAGACGGTGCTTGGACCTGCAGAACCGTGGTTAGACTTCATCAGGGGTCTCAGGAGGCTGGGGTTTAGTGTGCTTGATTTCCCCACATAATGACATACTGATGGAAAGCGTGGTCGTTCAGGGTTTCCCCGTGTACAGGGTAGTCTGGAGTCACCTGCACTAGGTCTAGGTTAACTGAGCCTGGGGTGGAGGGATGTTAATAAACGGCATGTATATTTAAGAGGATGAGACAATAATATGATGTTATTTTTTGCATCTTTGACATGCCAATAAAAACATATTTAAATATATATATTACATTATGTATTATATATATATATATAAAATATATTATTTATTAAAGGGGGGAGGAAACCATACTCAAGAAACAACCACAATCCTTGCCAGGGTGAACCTCAAGAGTCACTAACTTACCTGTGCATAACCTTCTGGTAGCTTGGGACAAAAACAGTCAGGTTTAACTTAGAGGCACTGTGTTAGGTATTTTTTTTTATAATCAATTTTTATTGTTTTTTAAAAAACAGGAATAAACATAAGATCAGGAGTAAGTAGAGGCATTGATATTCAGCAATTGTATGGCATCATCGTAACATCAAACAGCCACTCCTCGGAAAGGCATGAAGTGAAAAGGGGGACAGAGTAAATTCTTAAATTGAGTCTACAGATGAATAAGTGGAATGCTATTCGTCTATTACCCCCACCTATTTGCCCCATACTTTATGATACTTCGCTATGCATCCCCTGGCTTTATACATGGGTTTCTCTTGTGCTGCGCACCAGTCCACTCCCTTATGCCACCTTGCCATGGAGGGCGCAGCCGGGTTCAACAAGTTAGCCGCAATGTCTCTCTTGGCCACCATCATGGCAGTGTTCAGGAAGAGTTTGTCTGCTCTGGACCCGTCCAATCCCTCGGCAACCCCCAGGAGCACATTCAATGGTTTATGCGGGATCTCCCAGCCCAGTTCCCTTGCTATGGAGTCCCAAAACCGTGTAATGACGGGGAAGAGCCACACCATGTGGAAGAAATCAGTTTGTTGCTGGTTGCAATGGGGGCATGATGCGTCTGGTCTCAGCCCTGCTCTGTGAAGGCGCTTCGGCGTGCAGTAGGCGGCATGGAGATAATATAGTTGAACTAGACTGAGGCTCGCAGAGGTGGTGATTGTCTTTGGTGTCATCAGTGCGTCCCTCCAGTCCTCCTCCTCCAGGGGACCGATCCATCCCTTCCATTGGTCCCTGAGTCGGTGTAGTGTGGTGGGAGTGTTATTCGTTAAGGAGCAATACATTTGAGAGACCCCCCCTTTCCCAAGTAACCTGTCATGATTTGGGCCTCAGGAGGGCTGTATTTGGGCAGTGAGGCACCATCTGATATGTGGGAGCGGAGGCCGTGATGCAATTGCAAATACCTTTAAAACTGTGTGGGGTATAAAGAATACCGGGATTGTAGGTCTTGGAAGGTACGTATGTGGTCGCCCCCCCCCATATGTCCCAAAGTTGCGAGATGCCGATAAGTTCTCAAGCTCTGAAGCCTTCCAGGTTGTTAACCTCCTGGAGCCAGGTGCCCTGCCAGAGCGGCGTGTTGTGTTAGGTATTTACGCAGCACACAAACAGTAATAAAGTGATAAAGTAAGATAATATGTGGTATGTCCATGAAACCCCTAATTAATCCCTTTATAGATGTGGCAGCAGCTTGACTGCTCTGCTTGAAAAGTATGCAAGAAAGCTTTACAATTTGTCATCTATCGCCATTCCTCTGGATAATGTTATGTCTGAATAGTGCAGTAAACTACTGTATCCGCCTAGTTTCAAGGAGGTAATGTATTTAATAGTTAAGTTCAACCTTTACTATCTCACTGAAATATTTCTAAAATATGCATGAGTCATTTCAGCACAATACATGTCAGTACAGGTATGCCTACTATGAGTTCATTTACATAATAACATTATGAGTTTCAGTACATCAATGCTTGGATTCCACTTTTTTAATAAGCAGGCTGTGGTTTGCTACCTTTGCCAGTGCTCTGCAGTTTGGCACTTTCTGCTCTAGTCCTCTTCAGGAAGAAAGCCTGCAGTCTGAGCCACTCTACGAATATGGGCTCCAACTTTGTGAGGGATCATCCCCGAAAGCAGCTCCCTTGCTATCGACACAAGTGCTCTACCTGGGAATCTTCCCTGAGCAATGTAGGATTACGTACAAATGCACATCACACACGTGTGATCCTGTTTCAAGCACTCGGGGGGATGATTGAACAATCCGTCCTTTGCAATATGTCTAAGAATACCTGTGTTTTTACCACTCACTCCTTCATCTCATAGGGCTCTTAGTCGCCAGCTACCGCGACTGGCCCTCGCCAGGTTTGCACCCTAGTTGGCAAATCGCCTTGGGTGAAGTCGCTTTTACCAGGTATGAGAAGGATGTGTTCCAGATAATAGAGAATGAAGCAATCAAATTGTTCTCTCTCTACCTGTCTTCCAAGAAACCTACCAGTTTAACTGCATTTAATTACACAGACTGAATCGATAGTTAAATACATTCAGATTAATAATGCCTGTAAAGTTGAATATCTGGTACCGAATAGGATGTAGCTAGTGGCAGCTCTCCATTGACGTTTTTCTACAAAAGAAATACAGTTTGAAACAGTGACTCCATACCGGACTATTGCAACGAGGTGTGCGCGAAATTCACATAATTTGTTTCCGCGGAATTACGGCAACCCAACTAATTACATGAAATGCAAATCCATTATTCGTGCTATATTTTAGAGTGAAATGTGTTCTTGCATCAATTTTTGGTGCAAGATGAATTTAAACAAGAGCACCGCAAACAACAGCTGTTGCTCCTGTGCATTTTACCACAAATTGCACCATTTTCAGTAAACTTTTAACATAAATTGCTCATAATTACGCAAAGTGTTTAATTTCTGGAATTTTGTGCAACAAACGTAATATGAAATCCCCAAAATTACGCAAGTTACACTGGTGTAATTTAAATTTGGCTCAGGCTTTTTCCATACCCACTTCCACCATTACTGTACAACCCACTTTGAATCTTAATCCTACCTATGAGGGAGCTACAGGCTCACACCACTGTGTTTACCCTCACTCCACCTTCACACAAACCTTCACTGCTACCTACGATAAGCACTGGCATTGTTCTCCCTCTTCTCTCCAGAAATATGACCCAATCCCATCCACCTGGGTCTCATCCATGCCGTCTACTCCCATCTCACCCACCTATTCCTATCTCATGCATCTGCTCCTACCCCATATATCTGCTCCAATCCATGCCACCTGCTCCTATCACAACAATCTGCTCCAATTCCTGCCATCTCTGCCTGTGCCTGCCATCTGCCCCATTCAGCCATCTCCTCCAATCTCTGTCACCTGCCCCTATCCCTGCCACCTGCCCATCCACCTGCTCCCATGCCTCCCACCTGCCCCTACCCCATCTATCTGCGACTTTGCCACCTAACTGCCCTCACCCTCACTATTTGATCATATCCCAGCTACTACACCCTAGCTACCAGGCTCCTACTTAAACTAATGCCCCCTCACCTATCTTCCTGCCGCAATTCTAGCTATCTGCTCCTTTCCCACATACCTCCTTCATTCCCACCTATCAGTACCTATTCCACTACCTGGTTCTTTGCCAGCTGCCTACTACTAATCCGGAGAGCTGCCCCGCCCTCATTTATCTGCCCCTTCCCAGCAGCCAGCGTGTGTCTCTGCCACCACTTTCTAACCCACCCGTCTGCTCCTTTCTCACCCTATCTGCTCCTAAACCAGCTACCAGCTTCAGATCTAGTTGACTTTGCCTCTGCTCTTTTCCCACCTATTTGCCCCATCCCAGCTACTCGACCGTATCCCAGTTATTTACTTGCTAACCCATCTCAGCAACTCACTTCTAACCCAATCCCCTACTAACTAACCCAAGTACCAACCCCTATCCAGGCTAACAGCTGCTCATCCCAACCATCTTCTCCTATCTCAGATATCTCCTCTGTCACACCTACCTGCCCCAACCCATCTACCTGCTCATGCCCATCTATCTGACCCGTCCCATAGACTCGCCCTATTCCATCTATCGGCCCGCTCATCTACCTGTGTATATCCCAGTTACCTGTCACATAATTACCCATCAGTCTGCCTGTAACCAATCTACCTGTTCACTAGCCTATCAGCCCCTTCCCAGCTAATTGCTCATTAAACAAACTACCTACCCCTATCTTTGCTAAACTGCGCTCACCCATCTGCATACCCCTGAACCAATCTACCTGCACCTCTCCCATGAACTTGCCCTTTAGCATATCTGCCCCTATGCAGTTTCCTGCCCTTAAGCAACCTACCTGTCTTCTAGTTTATCTATCCTTGCATCGCCAGGCGGAGGACACCGAAGGGCGCTCATGATGCAACAACATCTATTTCTTGGGTTTCCCGGAGTGATCAGAACAACCCAGCACAAACTGTCTCTAGAGGACTAGCTGATGGCCATCCTGGTGGGGAACAAAGTCCCCAAGTTGTTTTCTGTGGACATTGCATTCCGAGACGTCCAACTCCGCCTGGTGCACTGCCCCGTCCACTTATTGCTTCTTTCCTTAACTATCATGATCTTATATTGCAGTGCTTCCGCACAAAGGGTCCCTGGTGCTATGAAACCATGGACCTATCAGCATATCCAGATTTCACGACTGAGGTGCAGCACCTTCGGAGCTCCTATATGAAGGTGAAACAACAGCTGCGGGAACCGGAACTTCACTAAGCACTTCAAATTCCTGCCGAACTTAAGGTCATGGATGGTGACGTTTTCACATCTTCTCCACGCCTCAGGATGTCTGGACATGTCTCCACTCGAAAGGCCACACGGGCACAACCGAACATGATCAGATGGAAGGGGATTGGGTGATTCTGTGACCTAAACATAGGAGGTGCAGAGTGGTGCGGGTGCGTCCTACCCAGGACCAAGTGGCTGCGGAGCTGGCCCGGGTGGTGGAGATGGCCTCCCTGCACAGTACAAACTCTTTCACCATTCTGCGCCCCAAGCCAGTCTTAGACTGTGGAACAGACATAGGTGCCTCCGTGACTTCCTCTACAGCAGCACTCTGGATCCTAAAATGACACCGCGATCGGCCGATGATCTACTGTGATCCTCCTCTCATTACTGGGTCCCTGGCTTCCATGTACAGTTGGTGTATCATGACCTCTCTGCATCGTGGCGACTACTGCTGGCATTGGTGGGCTGGATGCTGGGACCTTTGTGATGGGCCTAGGTGGCGGAAATCAGCCCCAATTGCTGCACCATGTCCTGCCAGTGGTCTAATGAGGACATTTATGATTGTTTTTCTTTGTTGTTTTGTTTTAGTTTAAAGGTTGGGGGCCTTTGGACAGGGACACACAGGTCCACTGTCCTGGGGTGATGCAGCCGTATTGACTCGCTGCTGTTCAAATAAGCGTTGTTATTTTGTTGGTGTTTGCTAAAGGGTCTGCTACTTACAAGGGTGTCTGCTGGGAGCAACTTATATGGCCGTAGGCGGGCTCTTCGGTTACGGGTTGCTCCCAACGGGGGACACAGAGGTGTACCTTATCCTTCACCACGAATCCCACTACCAGTTCACACGATGACACTAACACCTTGAAGTATCACATCCTCACATGGAATGTGCGTGGTATGGTTACTGCCACTAAAAGATACAAGATTTATGCATATCTCCGAAACCATCATGCTCACATTGCCATGCTCCAGGAAACTCATCTCACATTGCCAGAGCTGTAAAAGGTCCACACGAAATGGAGAGGGATGGCACTTCCATGTCGGCTTATGCACAGGGGCTGCTCATCTGGATCGTTCCAGGGGTCCCTTTTGTTTTGGACGCTCACAGGGTGGACACAGAAGGGTGTTTGTGATCTTGGAGGGTCACCTTGCTGGGGCTCCCCTCACATTAGTGACAGTTTGTGCCCCCAATAATAACCAATTGGGATTCCTAGACACAACCCACTGCACCTGGTGCTCTGGGGGGGGGGCGATTTTAATTGTGTGCCGGATGTTGATCGTGACAGCTCTTCCCCTCCCCTGCGTGCTGCCACAAGCCTCTGCAAAACACAGCACTTTTGTAACTGGATTACACATCGGTGTTTACATGACCTATGGCGATTTGGGTACCCGACTGACCGAGAATACTCCTTCTACTCCCCGGTTCATGATGTACACACTAGGATTGATCTTTTCTTCTGCACAGAACAGTTGGGGTCCTTGATCAGCCGGTCGGAGTACTTAACATGCACCCTCTTGGACCATTGCTGCCTGCTGGTCACTCTGCTATGGAGTAGACTGTGCTCCACTATACCCACCTGGTGGCTGGAGACGGAGGCTGTCTCCGACCCCCTATTCCAAGAAGAGCTAGCCCATTTCATCACACACTACTTTGAAGTCAACAAGGGCTCTGCATCATCCTGGGCATTAGAGTGGGATGAGTACAGGCTCATTGCACATGGCCACTGCTTGGCGGCCTCCTGGGGGATACACCGTCGCTTGCTGGAGGAATTAGTAGCTATTGAGCACGAGCTGCGGCCTCTGGAGGTAAGGACAGCTAATCGTACTGTGGCAGTCAAGCATCTCCAGCAACTGCGCAAGCAAAGGGCTGAGGCCAAAGCAATCCTGGGGAAGCATGATTACAAGCATTGTACAGCCTTGCAACATGCCAAGGGAGATCACTCAGGGAGGCTGTTAGCTTGTCTCATGAAAGAGGATCAGCTTATTGTCCCAATCGGGGCACTTTGCCTATATAATGATTTTATTATTACTTTGCAGTCGGCCATCAATTATACTTTTCACGAGTATTATTGGCGTTTGTACACAGCGACAGACTCCCCTGCACCGAAGCGCGTGCAGCGTTTTTTCCATGGCTCACCAATGGTCATGCTGAACCTACTACAGCGTAGAAACAACAACAGGGGTATACCCAAATAACCCTTGAATACCTGGGTAAGGATACATATAAGGAAAAAGAAAGGTATCAAGGAACCACTACTAAACAATTATATGGATCGAGCACATTTAATTACCCTCTCCGGAATAATTAATATTACACTGAATAAATCTTACTCAATTTGTAACACACATGGGCAAGCGCCTATTCAAAGAGCAAATACATAACATATATCACATTTCAAATTTCATAACATAGACAACATCACATATATATATCAAAACCAATAACCCAAAGAAAATTTAGTTCGTTATAGTGTCCCCCAGGAAAAATTTGTGGGAGATCCACTTGGAGGTAGTCAAAACGTGAAACACTGTGAGGCTCAAGATTAACCTAGCTAATAGTGTGTCACGTGAAAAGTTCCAGAATCACTAGAAATCCTGTGACTCCTCCTTTGAAGTGTCTGTCGACGTGAACACGTTTCAGCCTTATCTTCGTTAGCCTCTTCAGGACAGGGGTTCTACATAAATCTCTGTGCACATGAGCACAAGCGCGCTCCCACACGTTGAACGTGTATATTACAACCAGGAGGCCCAACCTTTCCGGCAGCGTCTAGGGTACGCCCTCTGTACCAATCTCTGAAATAAATCCAGGCTTTCTCACAACTGGTAATCACCCAGATCATCCGAGTAATCGCCTTTCTAGATAAATCCACACTCCTTCACTCAGTAACTTCACTCGGCTACTTCACTCGCAACGCCCGACTCAATCCCGCAGCGCGCCTACTACCTACCTACTACAGCGGGCCGAGCTTGATGAGCCTCTGAAGCTGGAGGAGATATGGGCTGCTATTTCCCAAATCGCCTATAACAAGATGCCGGTCACCGATGGGTTGCAGATTGAGTGCTATGCCACCTTTACCACTCAAACCGCGCAACATCTTTTGAGAATGTTTAATGAAGCCAAAACACTAGGTCACCGCCCTGACTCGCTCCGAGAGGCCCTGATTGTGGTTCTCCCTAAACCTGTTTGAGATCGATGATTGGATGTTCGCTCTTATTGCCCTCTTTTCATTATTGATTCTCAATTGCGAAATTTTAGGTAGAGTGCTAGCGAACCGCCTGCTCCCTATAGTTAACACTCTTGCACATGTCGACCAATCAGGATTTATACCAGGGCGTAGCACTTTCACCAAAATCCGTCGGTTACTATGCCTCAAATACAGAACTCCCACTGATGCCTTTGGGCAGGTGGCTATGTCGTTGGACATCGAGAAGGGTTGAGCTGGGATTCTCTCCTTCTAACCCTTGACCACATGGGGTTAGGCTCTGTTTTTTTGGGATAGATCCATACTCTGTATAATAGTCAGTCATCACAGGTTAAAACAGACCAGCTGATCTGCGACAGCTTTGCTATTCAAAAAGCCACCAGATATGGTTGCCGGCTCTCCTCGCTTAATTTTGCCCTGGCAATGGAGCCACTGTCTTGCCACCTTCGCCAGTGGGTACACAACTGGGGTATTCCAAAGCTGGGTGTGCATCATGTCATTTTATTATATGTGGATGATGCCCTGGTTTACCTGCACAATGTAGAGACTGCCCTGCCAGGCCTCATGCGTTTGTTGGATGATTTTGGTGACTTCTTGGGGCTTTATGTAAACTGGCCTAAATTCTGCTTATTCCCCCAGGCGCTGCGACCCGCTCTGCATAGGGATGATCCCTCGGGAACCCGTCTTCAGTGGTGCTATGATACTTTTAAGTAACCGGGAATTCAAATTTACCTTTCGGAGAAGGACATCAAAGAGGACACTGTAGACTGGACTGTAGGCTCTATCCGTCGATCTTTGTCTTTCTTACAATCGCTGCCCCTGTCTCTGTTAGGCCGTGTGGCGATTTCTAAGATGCTAGTGCTCCCCCGACTACTCTATATTTTTGACGTGCTCCCAATAGTGCTTCCTAGGAGTTTTTTCGAGACCTGCACGGTTTATCGCTTGAATTGATTTGGAGTGGGGGTCACGGCCGAGTTGGGGGTGTTACCCTACAGCACCCATTGACTGATGGCGGACTCTGTGCACTCATTTTTGAGTTCTATTATGCGGCAGTGCAGCTACAGTGGCCGATTGCCTGGCTGTGCAAACCTACCTGCCCTGAGTTAGCATCCATCCGCGTGGTCTTGGGTAACCTGAGCATTTACACATGGCTGTCTGACCCAACTTTCCCGCCTGATGTGAGAAGCACCAGGTGACGATGGTCTATACCTCTTGGCACAGATTTGTGCATGGTAAAGGGCCTCACCTCCCATATTCCCCGGCCATTGCGATTTGGAAATTGCCAAGACTCTGTGGCGTGGCACAATGTTATGATGCAGCTCCATGGACGGAAGTGAGAGTTAATCAATTGGGGGAGCTCTGTCACGCAAGTTCCCTCATATCTTTTCAAGACATCATTAAAACTTATGGGATAGGAGTTTTAAACATTTCATACCATACAACACGAGATGGAGAACCTCCCACAGATGACACATTGCATGCACTCCTGACTCACGACAGTACATACCACACTATTACCACCACCTACATATCCCTCAACTCCGCACCCCCAGAGTATGCAGTAGGGGTGCATGCCAGGTTGGACAGTGTGTTGCCACAACATTTATCGCTAAAGGCCTTGTCTCAGGCACTTCAACTAGTGAAGGATGTATCTCGTAACCCTACATTTCGTTTCACACAATTTACTTATGTGCATCATGCTTACCTCTCCCCTCAGAGAATCAAGCACATGTTTCCGGCCTTTAACCTGGAGTATCCTCGCTGTAAACTATCGGAAGCAAGGTATTACCACATGGTATGGGATTGTCCAACGCTGTGCCCAGTCTGACAAGCGGCTATTGTCACTGTGGCTGAACTCGCAGATCTTACTCTTGCGCCCAAACTCGAATCCTGCTTGTTGGGGTTGCATCCCTGTGTGAAGGGAGGGAGACACCATCACAAGTTTATTGACCTCACCTTTGTTCTCCTCAAAAGGCAGATAGAGATGGTGTGGAAGCCACCTCCCCACCCGCTCTTCAGTGTTGGTTGGTCACACTGCTAATATGGATACGAGCGGAATTCAAAACTCTCAAGTTCCTTCACATGCGGGGGAACTCACGTATTGTTGGGGAGTGCTGGGAAACCTTGCTTAATGTTGAAGCTAAAACCACCCATGTCCACCCTGAGGCACAATACTGTGCTACGCAGTTGGGTTCACAATTATGTGAATATTGGTAGATTCACTGTCTCTGGAGGTCAGCAGAGTGACGCAGGGTCTATCAGCGACACATTGGCTGATACCACACTTTATCAGTATCACCAGAGGGGCTTATGGCTCACCAAACTATGTGAATGCCACCGTCTCTTTCATGTGGGTCCCCTGCCTCGTATTGATCGTCTACCTGCTCTTCTTCTGCGGTGCCTTCGTTGGGTGCCCATTATTGGGAACTGCTCTTCCCCGGCCAACCCAAGTTGCATGACACGACACACTCCTACCTCTAGCCTAGGCAGACTCCATGATTTTTGTTGTTTCGAAAGACTGTTTATGTGCTTGCTTATATTGTTTCACAATATGTTAAGTGATGACAGCTGCGATGCGGCCCAAGCTGATACCCTGAATACATCTTGTTGGGGTTTATTTCTATGCTTCTGTGCTTGATGTTAATGCTATATCATGCCTAAAATGTAATAAAACACATTAAAAAAACAATTTGTTGCCACCAAACCAATTTATCTGCCTTATTCTAGCTACCGAAGACCTAACCCACCCATCCACCTGCCACTGTACCAGCAACCTGCCCTATCATATGTACCTGCCCCAGACCTATCTGTTTGCCCCTATCCCAATTACCTGGCTCCTAAACCTCATACCTATCCCAATACTATCGACCCCTGTTCCAGCTTACTGCCCCTTCACCAGTCTCACTGCTATCTAAATGATCTCTATGTCCCTATCCTACTTAACAGCCTTCATCCCATCTACCTATCTCCTACCCATCCATCTGCTCCTCCCCAAACTACCTGACCGTATCGTAGGTACCTACGTTCCCTAATTTATTAGATCCTATCCCACTTATCTAACGTCTAAACCACCTACCCATCTTCTAATCTATCAGTTCTTATACCAGTTACCTGACCCCTAAGCCACCTACCCATTCTCTCACATATTTTCCCCTCGCCAAGCTAACAACTACTCTGTACCCAGTCTACCTGTCCCTATCCAGGCGAACTGCTGCTTTACAAATCTGCCTGCTCCTATCCTATTTAACATCCACCAACCCATCTACCTAGCCCATAGCCCTTCCACATGTGCTTCTCCTATCCACCCGCCCCTATCCCAGGTACCTGCCCCCTAACCCATGCGCCACATCCAAGTTACCGCCCCTATAGCCAGCTATCAGCCCCTGGCCCAGCTACCTGTCCTCAAACAAATCTTCCTATCCCAACTGCCTGTTTCTACAGTCCAGGTACCTGTCTCTTCACCCATCTACATGCTCTAACCCATCAATATGTTCTTAACCTGTCGGGCTGCCCCTATCCCATTCGTCAGCCCTTAACTAATCTGCCTGTTCCTTAATCCTCTTACCCACCAGTATCCTAGCTAACTAATCCTAACCTGTCTGTGTGCGGCTTCTGTCCCATCTATTTGTCCCCTAGCCTATCTGCCCCTATCCCAGCTACCTGTCCTCTAACATAATTAACTAGCCCTATCCCAGATACCTTCATTCCTAAGTCATAGTGCGACCACCTCCCTCACTGTCATTACAGACGAGGTTTCCTGTCCTGGACTTTTGTATGATGACCTAATGCATTCTAGGTGTTGTGGTCTTGTTTTGCTTACATTGGACTAATTAAACAAACACACCTAAAAAACTTGATTTATATATGGAAAGTTCAGGACTGAAGACAGCGTCGGTGATGACCTGGAGTGAGATGGTCAACCTACTAAGACATTTACCTAGCCAGTCCCATTAACAATATACATGGCCCTAACCCAACTACCTTTTCATCCTATGTGGAATGCTCAAGAGAGAAAGGCCTTGGAATTGGTCCATTAAAGGAAAGATAGCCACAGATTAGAACGCTTTGTGAAAAATATAGTGCCAAAATAACCAACAGTTCAGGGAAATGACTTTCCTGCTTGTGGCTGTATGAGTGGATTTCAATTCATTTAATGAGAAAAAGAAACGATAGAATGCTTTAATGGTGGCACTCAGCTTACTGAAAAGGTGCAAAACTGTAACTGGGTTCACAAGCTGCTAAGTGCAGGTGCTTTTAGAACTTTCTTGAAGTGGCCGGTGTGTGGGGGGCTCCCTTGAGTATAGTCACTTCGGGGATGGCTGGGCTAGGGTTGTATAATAGAGGCCCGCATGGCTAAACCACACATGCCTCTACAACACTGCCCTAACCACGAATGCGGCTAAACAATGCATTCCTTTACCACGCATGCCTTTACCATGCAATTTCGTGGTAAAGGTATGACTGGGAAAGGGACATGTGTGGTAAAGTTCACACCGAGCCCTCACCCCCTGAGGCATAAAAAACGACCCCAACCCCCACTGAGTCCTAAAAACTACCCCACCCCCCTGAGACCTAAAAACTAATCCGACCACCCCCCGAGCCCTAAAAAGTAACCCGACCACCCCCCAAGCCCTAAAAACGACCCCCCCCCCAAGCTCTAAAAACTAACCTGACCCCTCCATGAGCCTTAAAAACTACCCTGAGCCCCAAAAAGTACTCCAATGCCCAAGCCCTAAGATGTACCCCGAGCCCTAAAAACGACCCCGAGCCCTAAAAACTTCCCACGCCCTGAAAACAACCCCAACCCCCAGCTCTATAAACTACCCCAACCATTAAAAACGACCCCCCAGCCACCCCCAAAACCCAGACCCGGCCCCACTTACCTCACCACGTCCTCTTCAGATTCTCCCTGTTCATGGGCCCGCCCATTCCAGCATCTAGAAAGTGCATATGCCATAACCACGCATATGCGTGGTTATGGCATATGTGTGGTTATGGCAAGCATAGTTGCGCTTGCGGGGAAACGACACATGTGGCTTACCCCGCATTGTAAAATGTTAGATTATGAAAATGCTTTCGCTGTGTTGTTACATGTTGCTCTGCATAAATTAGCATTCGCGGCACCATTTTATGTTTAGCCGCCATTTTGACCCATGGACGAAACTGATCTCTCTGTGTCTCTGCGAGAAGCAGCTTTGGTAGTTTTCCTATGCTCCAAGGTTGGGCCCAGCTGTACTAATGAATACACTGTTCTTATTAGCGCATACCTTTCCCACTAGATGGAGGCCTGCTCCCACTAGTCCAGCGATGGGCGCAGGCAGAACGTCCTTGGCATGAAGATAGTGTGTGCCCGGTCTCAGGATCGAAACGTATCCTTCTGTACCTCCTGTGTGTAGCTGCCTCCATCTGGAAATTTCCAGTCTGGGCAGGGCTTCTGGGGTTCTGAATCGTACATAATGTATCACCATGTTTTCTGATGTCAGTCCCCTCTGCTGCAGCACCCCTAAGCGACTGGGCAGATGGAGCTCTGCTCGAGTGTATGTGAATAAACATATACTTGGTTTGTATTCTCTACTGTCTGACCAACTCTTCATTTGTATGGAAGGCTGAGAGGTGGTCGCGAGTGACCCTGGTGGTCCTAATCGGGTCACTTCCCCATGGCTGCTCCACATAGCACTAACGCGAGAGGTTACACCCGCACCTCAGTCTCAATCAGCCAAATAATCTATCCCCAGCTCAGCAGTATTAAATAGCCCCAAGCCTTCATTTTGCCTCGTTTTTGCAAACCAATATCCACGTTTTATGTTGAAATCAACACTGCATTACTTTAAGTCTCAGTCCTGCATAGGATTTTTGAATCAGACTTCAGCAGCAGAGCATCGAACCAATGTTGTTTAACTGTGGAACACAGCAAACACAAGGAGACACTGACCCTCAGTCACAGATCTGGGTTGAATCCATCATCATTCTTTATCTCACTTCGCCACCTCAGTTCAGACCCAGCTATATGCAAATCAGTCTTGGCCCTGTGCCTCATGGGAACAGTCCAGCATGAACTGCCAAATCATGGAAGAGTACAGAAAGTGAAGACAGACCAACTGAAAGGAGTGGGAAAGCAAGACAGAGCAAACACAAGGAGATGATGGACTGAGTGCTGAAACATTTCAGACACTCAACCCCAGGTACAGATCTGGGTTGAATCCAGCATCGTCCATTAGCTCACTTCGCCACCCCAGTTCAGTCCCAGCAATATGCAAATCAGTCTTGACCCTATTCCTCATGGGAACAGTCCAGCCCGATCTGCCAAGCCAGGTCTTCCCTGGACCAGAAACAAGCATCCTGGGACCAGTTTCTGGGTAACACCCTTCATCAGCCAGGCTAGCTTGAAACCAGTGGCAAAGTGATCAAGGGACCCACGTCTGGGCATACCCTGCCAACTTAGGGCGAACAATGCAAACACAAGGAGATGATGGACGGAGCGCTGAAACTTTTCAGACACTCACCCCCAGTCACAGATCTGGGTTGAATCCATCATCATACTTTAGCTCACTTCGCCATCTCAGTTCAGACCCAGCTATATGCAAATCAGTCTTGACCCTGTGCCTCATGGGTCCCGTACTTTCCATGCCACTGGAGTCAAGCTATCTTGGCTGATGAGGGCTGATAGCCCGAAACCGGTCCTAGGATGCTTGTTTCCAGTCCAGGGACGACCTGGCCTGGCAGTTCGTGCTGGACTGTTCCCATTCGGCACAGGGTCAAGACTGATTTGCATATGGCTGGGTCCAAACTGGAATGACATGGTGAGCAAAACAACGATGGATTTAGGCCCAGATCTCTGTACTGGGGTGAATGTAAGACATTGTTCTGCATTCTGTCCATCAATTGTCCTTTTTGCATTTTTCACCCCGAGTGGGACGGGTATGCCCAGACGTGGGTCCCGTGCTCTCCATGCCACTGGAGTAAAGATATCCTGACTGATGAGGGATGATAGCCCGAAACCGGTTCTAGGATGCTTGTTTCCAGTCCAGGGAGAACCTGGCCTGGCAGTTTCAGCTGGACTGTTCCTATTAACATTATTATTATTATTATTATTAATATTATTTGTATGGCACAACGAATCATCCCCAGGGGGATCTCTCGGCGCCTGGGTATCAGACAACATAGATGGAGAGTGCTTATTAAAATAGCCAGGTTTTAAGACTTTTCTTAAATTGTGCCAGGTTGGGACATGCCAGAATGTCCTCTGGCAGACCATTCCAGTGTTTGGGGCTAGGTGAGAAAAGGCACCGCCAACCATCTTTACTTTCCTAATTCTCCGGGTGCAAAGCAGCTTTTGACTGCTAGATCTCAAATGACGTACCGGAGTATACCATTCTAGTTTTCTTGTTAAGTACGCCGGGCCTAGCCCATGGAGAGATTTAAACACCAGGCATAAGAGTTTAAAGACTGATCTTTTCCTGATGGGGAGCCAGTGCAGTTGTCGTAACAGGGGTAATGATGGAGTTTGTGCAGGTTTGTTAAGGGCCAGGCATGCTGCTGTATTTTGGACGACTTGCAGCCTTGGTAACAAATCTTCCCTCATCCCTACCAGTAAAGAATTTCCATAATCTAGTCTACTGACTAGAAGAGACTGTATAAGAACCTTTCTGGTAGAGAGAGGAATCCAAGGAAAGACCTTTCTCAGAATGCGCATCATACCGAAGCAATTGCCTGAGAATGTTTTTCCATGCTCCTCCATAGAAAGTCTGTCATCGATTACGATGCCCAGATTCTTCGCCCATTTTTTTGGTGTGGGGACTTCCCCCCAGTTCCACAGGGCACCACTCCGCGGTCCACAACTCCCATTGGGCTGCAGGGTCAAGACTGATTTGCATATGGCTGGGTCCAAACTGGAATGGCATGGTGAGCAAAAAAACGATGGATTAGGCCCAGATCTCTGTACTGGGGTGAATGTGAGACATTGTTCTGCATTCTGTCCATCAATTGTTCTTTTTGCATTTTTCACCCCGAGTGAGAAGGGTATGTCCAGATGTGGGTCCCGTGCTCTCCATGCCACTGGAGTCGAGCTGATGAGGGATGATAGCCCAAAACCGGTCCTAGGATGCTTGTTTTCAGTACAGGGAGGACCTGGCTTGGCAGCTCGGGCTGGACTGGTCCCATCGTGCGCCGGGTCAAGACTGATTTGCATATGGCTGGGTCCAAACTGGAATGGCAGATTGAGCCAAAAACGATGGATTTAGGCCCAGATCTCTGTACTGGGGTGAATGTAAGATATTGTTCTGCATTCTGACCATCAATTTTGTAATTGTGGAACACAGCATTATTTTCAGCAGTGTAATTCTGAAAAATTATAAATTATCGTTTGTGCTGGTCATAGGGAGTGTAAAAACAACCCATTTTATGTGTGGGCATTGTGCAAGCGAGAGAAAGGGAAACATTGCAAGTGTGTGTGAGAAACAGGAGGTGAAAAGAGAGGGATGTGAGCAGTGAAGGGCAAAGTAATAGTGATAGGGATAGTGTTTGAGAGGAGAGAGCAACAGGGTATGTGAGAAGAGAAACCTAAGAGGAGTATGTGGGGGATTGATTTCAGAGAGGGAATGCAATGTGTATGAATAGGCGAGTTTTTCAGTGAGAGAGAATGTGACAGTACTTCTGAGAAACAATCTAATGGCAAGAGTAGTGTAGTGACAGAGAGAACAACCGTAGACAGAAGGTATGTGAAGGAAAGCAGTGAGAAAGGAAGGTACACCAGAAGATTGTTAGGAAGAGAGTGGTGAGCTGGAAGAAAAGTGAGAGCGAGGGAGATCAGGGTGTAAAAGGATGCAGAGATGTGACGAACAAATGAAAAGTGCAAGTGGAGGGTGAGAAACAAAAGCATGTGAGAGAGAAATGAAGATGGATGAAAAAAGGAAACATGTGAAGAGCATGCATTTAAGAAGAGGAAAGAGGTTGAGGATATAAAACATTTTAAAATAAGAGATGAAAAATTGAAGTGATGGTGTATAACACAGGAAAAGGCTGAGGCAATATTTTGGGATAAGTAATCCCAGGTGGTTTGCCTAGACTGCCACTAACAGGGGAAGTCATATCTGCAGTTCACTCAGAAAATATGGCATCATTATTGGAGTGTCGTGGCAAAGAAAAATGTACCTCAACCTAGGATGGCAAATTCATTCCATTGGCCTGAGGTGGCGGAGAGGCGGCAAGATGTCAGGTGGGGATAGAGGTGGTGGGAGAGTGGGAAACATGAGAAGAAGAATAGGAATAGGTTGGGAGAGAACAGGGTGATGACATAGGTAGAAAGTGAGAGAGCCGAAGGTGAGAGGGTGAAAAGACAAATGAAGGCAAAATAAGAGAAAAATGAAACGAGATTGCTGATTAAGATTCAGTTTGTTTTTAATGTTTATATAAAGTTTTTTAATTCATGTATATATGTTATGTTATGTTATGTTAAAATGCGTTTATATAGCGCTCGGCTACTCTAAAAGAGCGTCCCGGCGCTTTCCACATACAGCTATATTTGCCTGTATGTATACTTGTAGCTCTGAAGAAGTCCCCAAAAGACAGTTTATTTTATTGTGAGTCAATTATTTTTCGTCTCCAAGTGCTGAGTGCACTCCGCTGGAGATTAGTATCTCCCCGTCCACTTTGTAATCTGCCATCTGTTAAGCTCAAGTCACAAATACAGTTAATCCGGGAGGATTTACGGCAGCCAGGCCCCCCAGCAAGCTTGTGAAGAAGATACCCGCAACCACCACAAAGGTAAGCGAACGCGAGTCGGAAGACTCGCGGGGCGCCATTACCGGGTGAGAGGGCGGGACTCGAGTGCTAAGCGCTGGGTACGGAGGTCAACACACGAGCGGAACGGGAGCATAGAAGTTGTTCGTAGCGCTTGCCGATTACCGCTCAAGAAATTCACACTAGGTTTATAACACAGCCTAAACAGCAGCACCATGTCAGCGGACGCGCTAAGAGAAAGAGAGGAAGCGGCAGCAAATATGTTTGATGATAGAAAAACCCCAATACAGGACTCCAATACCCACAATGCACCACTCAATACGCGCAGTATTAGCCTTCGTGATAAAATAAGGCAATTAGAGAGACTGATGAGGAGCGAACAAAGCAAGTGGTGGGAGGGCAAATCCCTCCAGCGGTATCTAGATGTCAAAAGAGTCCCACGGGGGCTGAGAATTCTATTAGCACCCAGCTATGAAAAACCAGACAAACAAATGATGAAGGAATGGGCAGAAACCAACCTTGAATCCTCCATGAGATTGATGGTTATACTAGTCAAATATGCGGAATCTGACCGCGCAAAGATCCAAATTGAAATTGATGATTTAAATACTGAACTAAATTCAATGGGGCAGCAAGAAGAAGTAAAAAAATTAAAAGAAGAAATGCCGAAGCGTTTAAAAAGAGATGAAGACAAAATCAGGGAAAGAAAAGTATACAAATTCCATCGCGACCGCATGGATTATGAGTGCGGTCGCATTTTTACTTTTGCCAAGAAGTATGACAAATTGAAAATATCTAAATATGGCAGCACAACACAAGGACCAACAACTGCTCAAGCTGAACCTGAAAGGCTAACAGAAGCAACGTCCATCTCCAGTATCAGCTCAGGAAGTGAAAGCAATACAGAACTGGAATTCCGAGCACAGGCAATGTCACAAGTACCAGGTAACATTTCCCTGGCAGATGAGGTAGATTTTTTATGCCTCGCACGCAGAGACACACTGCGTCCAAGAAACAGGAACAAACCGGCGGGAATTCAACAAGAAAAAGAAGGGAGAGAAGGCAAGCAAAGCAACGACGGTCAGCAACAGAAACAGCCACAAAAGAAACAATCCAGGTGCAATTGGAGACGATAGATGAAACACAAATGTCCACTAGCCAAACTTTTATCAATCTGTCCCAAGTCACTCTTAATGAAGTGGAGAAACAACTCCTAGCGCTTGGATTATCATACTGCCCTGAAAGCTCATTCAATTACGCAACAACGAGAATGGATCTATTTAAGAGTATCCGCAAACTAAAACTCAGGAAACAATTTCTTCTTATGGAACAAAATAACAGCAAGAAACAGATCTCAGGAACACAATCCTCATATTCCCCATCGTTAGGTTTAACACCTATGGATTTGCCAACACTGCAAGTAATACACACCCTTGCTAATGAAAACAATACTGCGTCACAAGACAATACACAAGCATCTCCTACGAAGATCTGTACCCCTTTCAGACCTCGTTCAACATTCAACCCTATTACCTTGAGGGACTCAATTGATATTTTCAATGAGCAGATCACAAGCGGTATTAAGAAATTGAACTATACTGTGAACAACAAAATAAATGCAAAGGGCGACACCAGGACACTGCAATATCAACAGCTAATGAGTAAACTTAGCAAAAATAAGGAGGTTATTATCCGGAATTCTGATAAGGGTGGCAACATTATACTATGGAATAGAAAGGACTACATTGAGGAGGCTATGTCGCAACTAAAGGACCGGGAGTGTTACACACGATGTGATTATCAAACATTAAAAAACATGTATAATGCTTTCGGAATGAAGCTTATAGCTTGGAAAAATGCAGGGCTATTAACCCAAGAAGAGTACAAATACATGCGGAATGACAACCCAGTGACCCCGGTAATGTACTTTATACCAAAAGTGCACAAAAACCCTTTGAAAGGCAGACCTATTATATCAGCCCGCAACAGCCGCCTGGAAAAAACCTCACGATATGTGGACTTCTTTCTCCAAAGTCATGTGCAAAAACTGCCCTCATATATACGTGATACAAGTGATTTTCTTTCAAAAATAAAAGACATTGTTTGGCAAAACACTACTTGCTAATGACACTCGACGTGACATCCCTTTACACTTCTATCAACCATCAGGATGGACTGAGGGCCCTGAAGCACTATCTGGCACGCAGGGGACCAGTATTCGAACAGTACAACAACATGTTAGCTAATATGGTCGAATTCTGCCTCACCAACAACGTGTTCTTATTTGAAATCTCTTTGTACCAACAACAACGCGGTGTCGCAATAGGGGCCAGTTTCTCCCCCAGCTATGCACACATGCATATGGGCTGGTGGGAGGAACTGGTCCTCGCTAGAGAATACAATGTACAATTAGCAAACAACGTTGTCAAATGGGTCAGATACATTGACGATCTGTTTGTAATTTGGAATGGTAACATCAATGATGCAGAATTGTTCATACAAAATTTGAATCATAATCATTTAAACCTCCACTTCACAGCAGACATCAGCCCTTCATCGGTCAATTTCTTAGATGTGCAGATCTATGTAAAGGAAGGTCAGATTCACACCACATTACATAGAAAACCAACGGCTGGCAATTCGATACTACATGCCAGCAGCGCACACCCAAAGCACCTTATACAAAGTATACCCTTTGGTGAGATGTTGCATCTTAAACGCATATGCAGTAATCCAAGAGTTCTCAAACAAGCTCAGATAGCTAGCAAAAACAGATTTTTGGCCAGAGGATACTCTCTAAATTGTATTGAAACTGCTATTAAGAAAAGTAATGACTTAGACAGGGAAACTCTCTTCAAGATCAAAGATAGACCAAAACAGATTGAAGACACATTTAGATTCATCTTCAGTTTTAGCAAACAGGGAAGATTTCTGAAGAATCTAATTAACAGAAATTGGCCAATAGTACTGGGAGATCCAACTATTGGTCATCTACTCCCTAAGAAGGCTGCTATTACATTTAGCAGAGCTCCCTCCATGCGTGATTCTTTGGTCAAAAATGACTTTGAGAGTGTAACTCAGGGTACTTGGCTTAGTCAACAAAAGGGATTCTACAGATGCAAATCTTGCAAAGCATGCCAACACGGCATCAATACCACTGTATTTAAAACACCATTCAAAACTGAAGAAATCCCGATCACTAAGCACTTGACTTGCAAAACGGATCATGCCATCTATGTGCTGGAGTGCCCTTGTGGACTCAGATATGTAGGAAGTACGATCCTTCAGGGACACAAGAGGGTGCTTCAGCACATAAGAGCGATCAAGAACCTCGATCAGACATATCCAGTAGCAAGACATTTTGCGGACCAACACAAGTCAGATCCCACCCTCTTGAAATATTTCATAATAGACAGTATTCCATACAAAAAGAGAGGAGGTGACCGAGTCAGAGCCCTCAGACAACTTGAGACCAGATACATTTTGAACTTGGATACTAAGTATACAAATGGTCTCAACCAAAGAGAGGATTTATACACCTGTCTATAGGGTTCTGCCACACATACCATTAGTCACAACATGTCAAAGAATTCTTGTATAGGGCAATATACTATCTTTTCAAACTAGACTAAAGGGAACAAAGTAAAGATAAGAGTACACTGTAGAATATTATGTTCTAACACTATACTTCCCCATGCCGCACCTTGTAATTTATCTATTTATTTACACATCGGGTTTTAGGTACACACATTTTAGAATTAAATTATGGTTAAGGTTTTAGCACTTAGCACTTTATTCATATTTGCACTTTGCACTATTTTACATGCAACCAGCGCAGCTTTTGTTGGTATCATAGCCAAATGCATTTTGGCAAATTGCTGAAGCACTAGCACTTTGTTCTTTTATTGAGATACAAACCTGCTTTAGGTATTTATACCTGGACGTTGTCCTTTCCTTTTCTTTCCTTATTTTAGAAAATCAGCGATATTTATTGTTCTTAATCTTATTTATTACAATGAGATTTTTAAGCATAACTGATTTATAGGAAAAAGGACATTTTTATCAAATGGGTGTATACAACTTTATGTGTTTTTATACAAAACCAATTGATTAATGCGAAGTAATTTTGGTTACATATGTACAAACAACTATTCACGAGACATAACAAAGGTCATATGTAGTATTTTTTCTATGTCTGTGACCCAACAAATCTCGCCTGCATGTCACTTTAAGAAAAAGTAAAAAAATGCAATTTAAATGTACCTCATGGTGTGTGAGCGCGTCATGTGATCAAGATCCTTGCAGGATCGAAATGCGTCATGCTGGTGGTGTAACTGTGGCTGAATAAAACTTAGCAGCTGCATCAACTCTGTGGTCCGCGCTCCGTTTTTTAGCAGAAATGACGATGGCTGCTCATGGAGACAAAGTATTACATATATATATATATATATATATATATATATATATATTCACTGAAAAAAACATAGGTTTCAGGGGCGTTATAGTTAGGAATTGGCATTTAAAAAACCTTAGAAATTCACTGAAAAAACCATAGGTTTCAGGGGCGTTATAGTTAGCTGGACATTTCCCTCATACAAAACCCTAGAAATTCCCCTGTTATAGTTAGTTCAGCTAACTATAACTCGCGCCCCCGCAATGCACTGCTGATGACGTCACATATTACATCACTCATGACATGGTCAGTGACATCACTGATGACATCACTGATGACATCTGAAATGACATCACTGATGACATCACTGATGACGTCATCCAGTGAGTGTGTGTTTCTGTAAATTTTAAATATGTTTAATATATATATAGGGAAAAACCTATGGAAGAATGAGTGGGTGTATAAGTGTGTGAATGGATGATTTAGTAGGTGCGTGACTGACTGTATAAGTGAGTCATTAAACGTATCTTACTGCAGACTAGTGACTAAACTGTGTAAATGTTTGTATCTGTCTATCTGTTGGTGTATAAGCGGCTGCATGGTTTTGTGAATACCTATATGAGTGTCTCTATGGATTATTGATTGGTTGTCTGAGTATCTGTTTGGGTGCCTGAGTGTTTGTGTGGGTGGGGTGTGTGTGACTCTGTGCATACATGCGTGAGTGGGTGAGTCTATGGGTGCATGGTTTTAAGAGTGCATCTGTGATGGACTGCATGGTTGGGTGAGTTTATGTATGGGTGTGTTAGTGATTGAATGTATATCTCAGTGGTACATGTGTGAGTAACTACATATGTGAAAGGCAGTATATATGTGTGTAAGAGTATATAAGTGGGTATATGTGAGAGTGTGTGATTGTGAGAGTGGCTGTATGGATGAGTGTGTGCTTGTATCAGTGATTGTATAAGAGCGTAAGAATGTGGTACTATTTCTATGAGTAAGTGAACTTGTGTGTGTATATCTGCATATGTGAGTAAATGGGAGTTTGATTAATTATTTGCATGACTGACTAGGTGTGAGAGTACCTCTATGGATGATTGGTGGTGTGTGAGTGTCTACGTAGGTGTATAAATGCATATGATAGTCCTGTACTGAGTGACTGTAAGTATGAGTGACTGTACAGGTGAGTGAGTGGATGTGTGTGTAGATCTAAGAGTCAATGAGTGGGTATGTAGTTATTGGTATTGGAGTATCTATGGTTTTGAGAATGGACGTCTGAAATTTTGATTGAGTATATCAAAGGGTGTGAGAAGATGCACTAATTTATCACATGGATGACGTCATCAGTGATGTCATCAGTGATGTCATTTCAGATGTCATCAGTGATGTCACTGACCATGTCATGAGTGATGTAATATGTGACGTCATCAGCAGTGCATTGCGGGGGCGCGAGTTATAGTTAGCTGAACTAACTATAACAGGGGAATTTCTAGGGTTTTGTACGAGGGAAATGTCCAGCTAACTATAACGCTCCTGAAACCTATGGTTTTTTCAGTGAATTTCTAAGGTTTTTTAAATGCCAATTCCTAACTATAACACCCCTGAAACCTATGTTTTTTTCAGTGAATTTCAAAGGTTTTTTAAATGCTAATTCCTAACTATATCAGGCCTGAAACCTATGTTTTTTTCAGTGAATTTCAAAGGTTTTCTAAATGACAATTTTGAATGTATTAATTGTTATACTGATTTTTTTTTATACTGATTTACTACATTTTTTAAACTATTTATTTTTAGATATTTTTTTTATTTATTACATTATAATTACATTATACATTACAATACAAAATATACTTTCTCAGAATGAATTACTTTAGTTTAAATACTTGGAAAATAGGCAACAGACTTTTAAGTACAGTAGTTACAGTTGTTGCAATGGGCAACACAATTTCAAACACAAAGCAACATTGAGCTCAATGTGAATTTCTAGTTAAATGCAATTAGTTATTTTATGGATTACTTTTCTAACCACAAGACTGGATCCTAGATTCAGTCCTTGGACATCTCCTGTAAACAGTTGAGTAAAAGCGCTTTGGTTACAGTAGTGATTTTTAAGGAATATTATTGTATTGTATTGTATAACTTTTTTCCATAGAATCACCAATATTATCCTATGGCAGAAAATTCACTTAGCAGGTAAGTAGTGTTATCGTTACTTTTTCTTACTCAGTGGTGGATCCTGGATCCAGCACTGGCCAACCTCCTGTAAACAGTTGAAAGAATGTGTTTAAGTCATACAGACGATTTTTTAGGAATATTTGTGAAAATAGACACTTAGAAAATTTTCTGGTGAAAACCACACAATGGATTCCTATGGAAGGAAATACAAGTTACTGGTAAGTACGCTTAGAATTACTTTTCAGGGCCAGTGCTGGGCTAAAAGATGCAGCACTGGGTTCTCTCCTGATTACAGGTGAGTAAATCGGAATTCGTAGTTCGGCTGATTTTAGAGGAATATTTGTACAATGGTGAAGGAAGGGGGAGGGGCCTGAGGTGACATGTGCAAACACGCCCTGTGGCGCGTTTTAAGTTGGGGAATTAATTCCTCTTCAATCCTGAGGTCCACTGGCGGCCAACTAGCCCACCAGGTACCTCCAGTATGCGCCAGGGAGCTGCCTTGCAGAGAGGTGTTCAGAGGCCACACCCCTTTTTACAACACTCTGCAACTCAGCTCCATGGCGCTTAGTGGAGGTACCTGATGGGCTAATTGTCCCCTAGGGGACCTCTGGATTAAAGAGGAATGAATAGCCCAACTTAAAACGCGCCACAGGGCGTGTTTGCACAGTATCACCTCAGGCCCCGCCCCCTACCTTCACCACTGTGCAAACGCGCCCGTGGCGCATTTTAAATTGGGCGATTAAGTCCCCTTGAATCCTGAGGTCCCCTGACGGCCAACTAGCCCACCAGGTACCTCCAGTAAGCGCCAGGGAGCTGCATTGCAGAGAGGTGTAAAAAGGGGCGTGGCCTCATTACACCTCTCTGCAACGCAGCCCCTGGTGCATACTGGAGGTTCCTGGTGGGCTAGTTGGCCCCCAGGGACCCCCAGTATTGAAGGGGAATTCGTTCCCCCTCTGCAAACGCGCCAGGGGCGCGTTTGCAGAGTGATGAAAGGAGGGGGCGTGGCCTCCGGCCCGATCACGTCGTTTTATTTTTTTCAAGAAGGGGGGCTGTGTAGCCCCCCTTCTTTTTCTTATTTTTTGGCCCTGGGGACCCCATCCCCCAGGGCATGCCCCCAATTTGTTTTTTTTATTTAAAATCGGGAAGGGGGGCCGCGTGGCCCCCCCCTCCCGAGGCCATAATTTGCCCCGGGGACCCCATCCCCCGGGGCATGGCCCTTTTTATTTTATTTTTTTTTATACAGGGGGGCTGCGTAGCCCCATCCCCCGGGGCAGTTTTTTTAAATTATTTTTTTTATTTATTTTTGGGAGGGGGGCTGCGTGGCCCCCCTCCCGGGCCACTACTGGCCCCGGGGACCCCATCCCCCGGGGCCTGGCCTTCACTTTGGGGAGGGGGGGGGTCCCAATCCCCCCATGGCCCCGCCAGCTCTCCGCGTCCTGCGGGAGCCGGCATTGCTTTTCCACATGGGGAGCAGCTAACATGCTGCTCCCCGTGTGGAAAGGCAATCGTCTTTGGTATTTGGAAGAGAGAGCAGGAAACTGCTCTCTCTTCCAAATACCAAAGCAGTTTGCTATGGCAGGATGGGATTGAAGACAACAGAAGGTCCCTAGGAGCAAGTTTAAATAGAGAAGGGAATCAATAAGGACCCAATCAGTGCTTATTTTTAAAGACTTGTCCAGCCGGACAGTGGTCATAAATTTTTACTGATATAGTAATTAAACAACAGTTACAAGGAGAATTCTCAAAGTTGGACACAAGCCTGTGTCCCGTACAGTTTAATAGGGAGAAAACATAAATAACAAAAAAGGTACAGGCAAAAAATGTTTGTTACAATTGGCAGAGAATGGAGAGTGAACTAAACAAACATTACATGGGACACCCTTATGTATAAAACATAGTATTGTTAAGAACATATAGGGTGTGTACAAGTGTCGACGGCGTTTCGATCCTACACACGCAATATTAGGATCATCATCAGGACAACATTAGTAAAGCCTGTACAATTTTAACCTGAGTAGCGGGGTCAGGAAGGAGGGTGCGGTGACCGCGACTGATGGCAGTCCGGGTCAGAGATTTCCAAAGGGCTTGACGGAGTCAAGAATTCAATGAAGGGATCACGTTCCGGGAGATCGGCATTCCCCGCGACTTGGTAATCAGCTTAGAAGGGGCTTAATGCGATCCACGGCAATGCGCGTTGACAGGGTAATTCCTGGAGGTCAATTGCAGGTAGTGCTGGGTGATATTTTTAAAAAGGAAAGGATAGGGAATAGTAAAATAACAGAATAACAAAACATAGAACCAAACGCATGGTATTGGTTGTTACTCAACAGAGTTATGCAAAAGTATTCAAGGCACTTGGTGAATACAGATATGCAAATCAAATACTTGTGGACCAATCCTCATGTCTATTTAATCCAGAATTGAAACTATCAGTCTTCAAGATCCACTTTAATTCTTCTCTGTTTAGTGTCTTTATCATATCTCCTCCTCTTGGGGGCAATTTGACAACAGAAATGACGGTCCATCGAATTTCATCTTCAGAGTGTTTCTTTTCCAGGAAATGTTCAACCAATGGACTGTGAGGATTTTGCATCTAATTCTACTGCGATGCTGGGAGATGCGTAGACGGATTTTTTGCGTAGTCTGGCCAATGTAAATCTTGTTACAGGGACAGAAGATTGCATAAATGACATTTGTAGAATTACAGTTGGTGAACGTTTTTAGTTCATTTCTGATGTTGCCAAAAACAATTGTGACTTATTTCAAAATTACCTATATTATCAGCAGCTGCCATGGAGGACAAACTATTGTAGTGTTTTGATCTAAACTTATATTTACTTTGAAATGATATAATATGATCTACGATGCAATTTACGTCCAGTATGTTTTCACTTTCTACTATTTTTTGTAAATGTTTTCTTTAAAAGACACTCTGGACACTAAGACTCTATGGTCCAGGTGAAGGCTGAGTGCCGAAACGCGTCGACCGTCTTTTTGTGCGTGTTCCTTGATGTGTACCTGTTAATAAACACTAATCGAGTGTTCTCTGTGGTGCCGTGCTTTCCTTTGATGCGACGAACCCCAGGGCTGAGGGTGAAGCGAGAGAAAAGTTTTGTTTATATTGGGCGATGGCTGCCTCCGCTCTACGTGCACCTGGGAAGCGAAACGACATGGCGATCTAAGCAGCTACTTGATACCGGAAGGAGAAGAAAATCGCCGGCTGTTCTGGTTGCTGTTGCTGCCCATCACTTGTTCATTACCTGCTTGAGACTCCGCGACAGGATTGTGTATACGCGGAGGAGCAACTCGAGAACTCCGGGTGAGTGAGGTGACGGGAAAACGGTTGGTGGTGCCTTTGGACTCTGCGGAAGCAGTTCCCGAGTTACCCCCACCACGTACCCAACACTTTCGACGACCCTTTGTTCTCTAATTTTGCTCAAGTGTAGAGGGACTGTTTCAGAGAATTGTTACGTACAGATCCTCGTCAAACTTTCTCTCGCTTATTTGAACGGAACAAAAAATTCATAATTATCGAGCAGCGTACAACGACCATATTCCCGGAATTGACTACTACCACGTATTAGTCAAGTAACAGAGACACCATTTCAACAAGGAATCACTATCGAACAACACGCACGAAAAATAATCTTCAATTGCATCGTAATTACACAAAATCGAACTACAATACCCATAATCCACCATGGCTGAGAGGGTAAAAAACCGAGCACAGAGAGCATGTGACCTCCTCAACGATGACTCCAATCCTTCCCACAAAATCGGAAATGGCGCATCGAGTGGAGACAAGAAAAACAGAACCGTCTCCTGTATCTTAAAAGAATTACAAACTGCTCGCATCCAAGAAGAAAATAAATGGTGGGAGAAAACAACGTTAAAAAAATATATTGAATTCAAAAGAATTCCCAGAGGCCTAAGAATCCTCATCATGCCCACCCTTAATGACTTAGATGCCGACCTAATCAAACAATGGCAAACAGATACAAACGAATGCTCCTTTAGATTGATGGCTACTTTGATTGCACATGCTGAAAGGAAGTTAGCCCCGATTGCCACCACCATCAAAGAATTGGAGGAAGAGCTGAATCAAATCCCTACTGATGAGAAACTACTAAATTAATTGAACTAATGGAAAAGAAAATCAATAAACATGAGGATGACGTGGAAAAACGCAAAGCTAACAAATTTAACAGGGACAGACTTGACTACACATATGGCCGAATCTACACCTTCGCCAGAAAATACGATACATTTAGAAATCGTGTAGTCATGGATAAATATAGTGGACAGGAAATACCTGTGTCCGAAGAGAGCTCTGAATTAAGTTCAGCTGATGAGGAACAAGCCACCTCTAGTCTGGATTTTTCCGGGGAAATGCGCCTCATGCAGATGACAACGCGACAAAGAGGACGCGGCCAAGGACCATCACGGGGGAGAGGACGATCACAAACCCGAAATGGAGAACCAGGAGAGACGGCCAGACCCAAAAGAGGAAGAGGAAGAGCAAAACAAAATTAAAACCACAAAATCTCAATCTGATTGTTAATCTCTCCAATAAAATTCTCAATAAAGCACAAATCTCATTGCTTAATAAGGGCTTATCTTTCTGTCCCAACAAAGACATGGACCTGGCCAACATACGTATCGATCTGTATAAAGTTTGCCGTAAAATCAAGCTTAAAAAATATTTTGAAGAGAGACCCTTCCAACCATCCTCTATACCCTCACCAAGCCAAACAATTCAATCCTTGAGCATCAAAGACATTCCAGCATTGAAAGTAGCTACTTCATTACAAACTGGATCTTTTACACAAGTTGGAGCCAGTAACCCCTCTTCCATATCATATTTACAATATTGTCAAGACACGGGCCTTGAAACCAACAGAGGAGGAAACAGTGGCTCTAAAAATCGATCAACTTTTTGTCCACAACTCCCTCCTGGCAACAAAATTGATCTCTTTCAGGAAATTATGGTGGAGGAGATCAACAAAATGTCCATCAACTGCCCTATGTCATCCAACAAAAAGCATAAAACAACAAAAAAACACAATAACAAGAGAAAGATATGGAACCTCACCTTTGAAGAACACAACGCATTAAAAGAATTACGTGATGATCAAAACATTATCATCAAAGCCTCGGATAAAGGCGGCAATATCGTTATTCAAAATTGTGAGGATTATATCAAAGAAGCTACCAGACAACTTAACAATAAGGAACATTATGAGAAATTAACAAAGAATCCAATCAAGAATTGGACAGAGGAATACCATACGAAACTCTTGGCTTGGAAAGAGAGAGAACTTATTGATTTGGAAGAATATCTATATCTAAAAACCAATCATCCTATTACGGCAACTATTTATTTCTTACCAAAGATCCATAAATCAACTATCAATCCGCCAGGTAGACCCATTGTTAGCTCCATAGGTTCTTTATTAGAATCTACATCCCGGTTTATCGACATCTTTTTAATGAATTATGTTACAGCCCTCCCATCATACCTGAGGGACACAATGGACTTTTTACAAAAAATTGATCAACTACAGTGGAAAGAAAATTACATCATGGCCTCCATTGATGTTTCTTCTCTCTATACTTCCATTCGCCACTCAGATGGAATAGCAGCAGTAAAAGAGTTCCTCGACACCAGAGCAATTTGCTTTTTGGAACATTCTGAGATGTTAATTGAAATGCTGACATACTGTTTGACACATAACGTCTTCCTGTTTAGAGGAGAATTGTTCCTGCAAAAACAAGGGACCGAGATGGGGACATCTTTTGCCCCAACTTATGCCAATCTCCTCATGGCAACATGGGAAACTGAAGTCTTAAAGGACGATTGCGCAAAGAACATAAAATTCTGGTCAAGATATATCGATGACCTGTTCATCGTCTGGGAAGGCGATACAGAGCTTTTTATGAACTTCCTTGATTCTCTTAACACTAACAGATACCAACTGACTTTTACATCTACCACTAGTGTAACTAATATTGTATTTCTGGATGTCGAAGTATACATACTGAATGGCAAATTTTGTACCAAAATGCACAGAAAACCCACGGCCAGCAACAGCATCCTTCATGCAAACAGTGGACATCCAACTAAACTCAAATGGAGTATCCCCTATGGGGAAATGTTAAGAGCTAGAAGGAATTGCTCAGAAGTCTCAGATTTCAGCCAACAAATAGATTAAATGAGTCAACGTTTTTTACAGCGAGGGTATCCTTTGGATGTAATTCTCACTGCAAAAAACAGAGTCAAAAACAAAAACAGAGATGAATTACTCCAACCCAACTTAGCAAGTCATAACAAAGAGGACATTGCTACAACAACGAGACTCATAGTTGATTTCAACAATCAAAGTAATGAATTCCAAAAAACAACATGCAAATACTGGGAAGTACTGCTGCTTGACGAAACCCTTAAGAATATTCTGCCTCCCCGACCGAGAATCACTTATCGAAAAACTGCCTCTCTGGGAGACATTCTAACACACAGCCACTTTGAAATCAAACTGCCAACTACCACATCGTGGTTAAACACACCGGGATTCTGGAAGTGTTCAAAATGTAAGGCGTGTGAACAGGGTAAAAACATCACTTCTTATTACTTACAGAATGGCCACAATGAAAAAATCAAAGACCACATCACATGTGAATCCAAATATGTAATCTACAGATTGGAATGTCCATGTCAAAAATATTACATAGGTAGCACAATCAACAAACTCAAACTCCGCATCCTGCAACATCTGCGCGCAATCAAGAATAAGGACTTTACATATCCTATGGCTAAACATTTTTTTGAATTCCACTCCAGTGACAGTAATCAACTCAAATACTCTGGCATTCAAATTGTCAAACAGAAAGAAAGGGGTGGAAACCGAATTCTTGAGTTAAGAAGAGCAGAGTCAAGAATGATTTTACTAATGGGTACAGAAAACCCATTAGGACATAACTTGGATGCCGAACTGCATGTGCACCTCTGAAACATTTGAACTGATTATTCATGATGGGCCCCCTTCTTTTTTTTTTTTTTTTGTACATAATTTCCACTGTTGATCTAAAACTGTAAATTGTCACTTGTCTTCACTGTATCCCCCTCCATCCATCCTTTTTTTCGCCACTACTGACATAGGATATGTGAATTTTATTTTGTAATAGTTGGAATCAGTCTTTAGACAACTTTAGGCTGGTAGCATTATGAATTCTTGACAACTAATCGACTTTGCTATTTAACACCATTTCATACTTTATGAGAACTTTTAACTTAGGAAGTCATAAGTGAGTGGTTAAAAATTATGATATAATCACTGATCCCGTAGATACTCATTATTTAGGAGGATCTTATTATTAACATCTGTCAAATTCTAATTGAATTACTTATTGTCCAAGGTACTTTACCGTTATTGTGACTTATTTCAAAATTACCTATATTATCAGCAGCTGCCATGGAGGACAAACTATTGTAGTGTTTTGATCTAAACTTATATTTACTTTGAAATGATATAATATGATCTACGATGCAATTTACGTCCAGTATGTTTTCACTTTCTACTATTTTTTGTAAATGTTTTCTTTAAAAGACACTCTGGACACTAAGACTCTATGGTCCAGTTGAAGGCTGAGTGCCGAAACGCGTCGACCGTCTTTTTGTGCGTGTTCCTTGATGTGTACCTGTTAATAAACACTAATCGAGTGTTCTCTGTGGTGCTGTGCTTTCCTTTGATGCGACGAACCCCAGGGCTGAGGGTGAAGCGAGAGAAAAGTTGTGTTATATATATATATATATATATATATATATATATATATATATATATATATATATATATATATATATATATATACTATTTGGGATTTGGGAATCTTGAAACTTGGCTTCGACTTCTTCTGTTCTGTGGAATTGATTTACGGGTGCTCCGTTCCCGTATGTTGGTGCCGCCCTGCAGGGTCCAGGGCTCTTTTTAATGGATGGATGTACTGCGATGTGTACGGAGAACTGAGTATTTCACTCATGGTGCGTGCTGGTTGTTGTATTACAATGGGACTATTGGGCATATTAGATCCTGCATTTAAACTGTGTTGTTATTTTATTTGGTAACCCCTTACACCTGTGAATGAGAGCCGAAACACATCAGGATTTAGATGGAGATGCATGCTGCCACTTTAATTTGCAAAAATAAATTACACTTGGGAACCTTGAAACTTGGCTTCAACGCCTTCTGTTCTCTGGAATTGATTTACGGGTGCTCTGTTCCTGTATGTTGGTGCCGCCCTGCACGGTCCGGGGCTCCCTTTAATGGAGGATTAATTTGCTGTTCGTTCACAGGACTTTGGGAGCATGATTTGCTTGCCTCTGTATGATCAAGAGGATTTTCCCAGCATTTTCGTATACGGGAGGCGAGCAAGGGAGAGAAGAGGGGCATGTCACTGCCTCTTCTAGGTTTCGGATTCCTATGTTCAGCAATGATATATTTGCGTGGCAACTTTGTGCTAGGAAATGAACATTTGACATTTTCAATGCATGTAATCACTTTAATTTGACAGCATAATCACACTTGGTTTAATATTGCCACTGCAACTCTGATGCTATTTTACCTGGACATGTATGTAATGCAAAGTGTGCCGAGAACTGAGTATTTCACTTACAGTGCATGTTGTTGTATTATCTGCGGACTATTGGGCATATTACATCCTGCATTTAAACTGTGTGGTTACTTCATTTGGTAACCCTTTACACACTGGTGTAACAAACCTTGAGGGGGCCTCCCTGCAAGGCACCTGGGGGGGCCCCCTCCGGGCTCAATCAGGAGCCCTGCAGCCAGAGTGCTGTGCTGAGGGGGCCCCCTGGAGCTTTGGCCTCCCGCACCACGGGGGCTGCGTTACGCCCCTGCCCTTACACCTGTAAAAAAGGCTCCTTAATGAGAGCCGAAATGCGTCACGATTTAGATGGAGATGCATGAAGCCACTTTCATTTGTGAGATAAATAACATTTGGGAACCTTGAAACTGGACTTCAACACCTTCTTCTGTGGAATATATATGTATGTATATATATATACATATATATATATATTTCTCCTTTGTCCCCACCGGGATTCCTCGCGCACTCACGAGACCAGAGGCAGGTGTGCAGTGAGTCAGTTTTCTTTTTATTTCAATTTCAGCAAGCCAATGCTCCAAATAAACAACTCTACGCGTTTCGGTTTCCCTGAAACCTTGCTCACGAGTTCTAACAGTTTTCAAACTGCATTTTTTTCTCTTTATAGACAAACAATGAAAAACAAAAAACACCCATGTGATACGTCGTGTCACTTCCTGTGCTATCCAACTAAGCATTGTGGTACATGTAGTTTGTTATAATGCTTCCGTAATATGGGTCATATTATAATCTCATGATCTCAATACATTTAAGGAATTGATCCATAGCAATCTTTCCACTCATTAATACAATTGCAAGACGAAAACGACATTGTCATTCCAATATTTTTAGGCAATGCCCGATTGTTAAAAAATAATAATACCGCCCTCCAGTGAGTAACCAATTCTATCTGACTCGATTTAACGAAATAATCGAACAAAATATGTTTAAACCCTCTAGTGGGTCTGCCAATCAGGAATGGAGATATATGTCGATATGTGAACACACATATTCCTGAACACCTAGTATGACATTCACGCCCTCTAGTGGGCCTTCATCTCCTGTGGAAAGAGGATCTTTTTAAATTGCGCTTGTTATACTGTTTCATATTTTTCATTGCTATGTATGAATTTGCTCATTGTACCATTATGTCTTACAGGAAGATTTGTTACAGGATAACTTCAATTACAACCCTATATTTAGGACATAAAGAGGGTGTGAAGCGGGAATCTAGTGACAACTGTGCTATAGAAAAACAAAATATATATATACGGAGACAAACAATAACGGCTCTGCTGGGCATTTGCATTGGTCTCATTATGGAGCATATTTTCAAACAGTTCATAAGTGATAGGATCCTAAGACAGAAGGAATCACGCCACATTCTTAATTTTCGAACACTGATGCCGGATGGCTTGAACCAGGATGAGGAACTCCATTATCACTTATGAACTGTTTGAAAATATGCTCCATAATGAGACCAATGCAAATGCCCAGCAGAGCCGTTATTGTTTGTCTCCGTATATATATATTTTGTTTTTCTATAGCACAGTTGTCACTAGATTCCCGCTTCACACCCTCTTTATGTCCTAAATATAGGGTTGTAATTGAAGTTATCCTGTAACAAATCTTCCTGTAAGACATAATGGTACAATGAGCAAATTCATACATGGCAATGAAAAATATGAAACAGTATAACAAGCGCAATTTAAAAAGATCCTCTTTCCACAGGAGATGAAGGCCCACTAGAGGGCGTGAATGTCATACTAGGTGTTCAGGAATATGTGTGTTCACATATCGACATATATCTCCATTCCTGATTGGCAGACCCACTAGAGGGTTTAAACATATTTTGTTCGATTATTTCGTTAAATCGAGTCAGATAGAATTGGTTACTCACTGGAGGGCGGTATTATTATTTTTTAACAATCGGGCATTGCCTAAAAATATTGGAATGACAATGTCGTTTTCGTCTTGCAATTGTATTAATGAGTGGAAAGATTGCTATGGATCAATTCCTTAAATGTATTGAGATCATGAGATTATAATATGACCCATATTACGGAAGCATTATAACAAACTACATGTACCACAATGCTTAGTTGGATAGCACAGGAAGTGACACGACGTATCACATGGGTGTTTTTTGTTTTTCATTGTTTGTCTATAAAGAGAAAAAAATGCAGTTTGAAAACTGTTAGAACTCGTGAGCAAGGTTTCAGGGAAACCGAAACGCGTAGAGTTGTTTATTTGGAGCATTGGCTTGCTGAAATTGAAATAAAAAGAAAACTGACTCACTGCACACCTGCCTCTGGTCTCGTGAGTGCGCGAGGAATCCCGGTGGGGACAAAGGAGAAATACGTAACGACTTGGCTCTGTCGTACCTTGAACGCACCGCCTAACGAGCGCCCAGGAACCTGAAAGTGGGCCGCTTTTGGAAACAAATTTCACTCAGGCTCGGGTGAACGCCGGTGGATATATCCGTCTCAGTGGAGCAGATCGCGGAGGCTAGCCCGAAGAGGAGAATCAAGGAAAGCGGAACCGGAGGGGAGCGCGGAACTTGAAAATCTTCATAAGGGTGAGCGAGCGACTGCAACATTACATGTAACAATGTATCTATTATGGAAGGCACCGGTTGGTCTCAAGATTCGTAATGCGTAACCAGGAACTGACTCGAGTTAAGCAACTCGGAGAACTTAGTCTTTGTTAATATTATTGGACAACACAGTGATACGAAGAGACGAGGTGCGGGGGCAGGTTGTGAAAAAGGTGGCGAAATTATTTAACAAGAGAAAATTCAGCTTACATTAACGAAGCCGGCTCCAGTATGGATAAAAGAGAGGCAAATAGAACTGCTCTGATTGGGACATTTTTTGAACAAGACATAACAACTGAAAGCGGAGCATCGAGCAGCACATTCAAACCAGATGTCAAAAATAAATTACGCTCTTGGGAAAAATTGTCCAAAAAGGAAATCAACAAATGGTGGGAGGTTGCATCCCTAAACAAATATCTGGAAGTAAAACGAGTCCCACGCGGACTACGCATCCATTTGTTACCTAACCATCAAGATACGAGTAATGAATTACTCAATGAATGGGGGGAGTACATTCTAAAATCATCATTGGGACTTATGGAAATTTTAGTTAAACATATTGAATTGGCACTGGAAAAAACCACAGTGCAACTAAAGAACATGGAAAAGGAATTGGCCACATTGGAGATGACCCCGGAGCTAAAGAAATTCAAGGATGAGTTGGAGCAATATATTGAGAAACATGAACAAACAGTGAGACTTAGGAAGCAATCCAAATTTTTGAGGGATAAAGAGGACTATTCGGAAGGACGTATTTTCACTTATGCCAGGAAATATGATAGATTCCAACAAGAGGAACAATTGGATTTGGCAACCAACACAAGCAGCCTATCGTCGCTCGCCTCAACTGAACCCAGTGATGGAGAAGGAGAGCAGGGAGGCATGAGACCGCAATGCTCTTTTTTAGGAGAAATGAGGCTGGCCCTCCAACAAAAGAACTGGGAGAAAACCATGGGGTCCCCAGTAAGAAGCAATCGGGGAAGAGGCAGAGGGCGTGGCAACACCCAAAGAAACAAACGAGACGAGGCAAGCGGAACATCAAATCCAGGTTCCAGTACAAACCGGGTGGGAACAACGACCAGGAGCATGAGGCAGAAATGGAACTAACTGAAAATACTGATAATGAGACACAAGACTTGGAAGTAATAAACCTATCCAATAAAGTCCTCACTGAAACGGAATTGCAACTTCTAAAACGGGGTCTGAATTTCTGCCCTACTAACACCATGGATCTGGCGGAAACAAGAATAGATCTCTATAAATATATACGTAAAATCAAATTAGCCAAACTCTTCAAGGAAAATTCTAAAATGGCCCAATATGGTAAAAAAAGTGTAACCCCTGAAATGGAGCTAACAGCAAAAGATGCGGAACATTTTGTCACACTGATGGAGTTGGAATATAGTCCTGAACAAGAAAAGCAAGATGTGCGAGAATATTGTACCCAACTGGGGGCGGGGTGCAGCTCAAAGAAACCCCAATCTAAATTTTACCCGCAATTGACACCAGGCAATAAAATCGACTTATTCCATGAGTGTGTAATTAAAGATCTGTATAAGCTAGATTACTCCAAGAAAAGAGACAATCTAACCTTTGAGGAGCGTAATTCATTGATGAAATTGAAAAAGGATGAAACCATTGAAATAAAGATGGCTGATAAAGGAGGTAACATCATTATCCTGGAGAAAGAGGCATATATGCGGGAAGCATATTCACAGCTGAGAAACCCTGAATATTATGAGAAACTTAAATCCAACCCCACCAAGAAATGGAAAGAGGAATTGGACGCGAGACTAGACCTATGGAAGCAACAAAATTTGCTGAATGAGGAGGAAGTGAAATACCTGAAGATGCCACATCCCAAAATGGCGACAATATATTTTCTACCGAAGATTCACAAAAATCCCACGAAGCCCCCAGGGAGGCCGATAATATCGGCGAAAGGAGCATTATTGGAACCTATGGCCAACTTTCTAGATGTTATTTTATTACCATACGTCAAAAACCTAACGTCGTACCTTCAGGATACAGGGGATCTTCTAAGACATCTACAAGAGACCCCATGGCAAAAAACATACAAATTGATCACAATGGATGTGGTATCGCTATATTCAAACATCCGCAATGACATTGGGATGAAAGCATGCGAATATTTCTTGCAAGAAAGAAACATACAATACACAGACCACAACAAAATGCTTTTGCAAATGATCAACACCTGCTTGGAGCAAAATACATTTCTGTTCGGTGAAGAGATCTACCGCCAAGTGAAAGGTACGGCCATGGGTTTTTCATTTAGTCCCAGCTACGCCTGCCTCACCATGGGATGGTGGGAAAAGACCTGGGCATGGAAAAGTGAAAACGATCAGTATGTAAATAAGACCATTACATGGCTCAGATACATCGACGATTTGCTCCTAATATGGGATGGGACTGAGAATGAATTCGGTGAATATTTTGAAATTTTGAATAACTCTCACTTCAACCTCAAATTCACGTATGACATCAGTAGTGAACGGGTAGTGTTTCTCGACACGGAGATCTACATCGCAAATGAGACAGTCCATACTACTCTTCATCGCAAAAATACAGCGACAAACGCTGTATTACATGCAGAAAGTTTTCATCAAACAAGTCTAATCAAAAACATCCCTTACGGGGAATTCCTCAGAATCAAAAGAATATGCTCCCAAGAAGAGGAATGGATACAACATCAGGGCAATGCCACACTGAGATTCAGAAAGAGAAAATACAATCGTAACATCATTCAAGATGCACTGCAACGCACTAGCAAAGTGAATAGAACTGATTTGATCAAAGAAAAACAAGGTCAAGGCGAGGAAAACAACAAAATCAGGCTCATAACAACATACAGCACTGAAAACCTCCAACTGATGAAAATACTGCGCAAGAACTGGCATGTATTACATATGGACCCCACAGTATCCAAAATAGTGGGAGATCATCCGAACATCACCTACAGACGAGCCAAAAATTTACGAGATCAACTAATGCATAGTCACTTTCAGTATCAAAAGAAACCGGATATATGGCTTAAGCCGAAAGGATTTTTTAAATGCACTAGCTGCAAGGTCTGTCTGATCGCACAAAACAAGAAGGAGGTGAGGATGGCTAACAAACGGATGTGGAGGATTGACCAACTAATCAACTGCAAAAGCCAATTTGCAATATATGTCATGGAATGCCCATGTGCTTTAAAATACATCGGCAGCACAAAATGCGAATTGAAAAAACGCATTTTAGAGCACGTGCGAGCTACTATTAACTCAGATCGAAGCAACGCGGTAGCCAAACATATGGAGAAGGAGCATGGTGGAGACTGGAAACAGTTAAAATTGTATGCGTTGGAGACAGTAGGAATACACCCCAGAGGTGGGGATCGTGAAAGGATCCTAAGACAGAAGGAATCACGCCACATTCTTAATTTTCGAACACTGATGCCGGATGGCTTGAACCAGGATGAGGAACTCCATTATCACTTATGAACTGTTTGAAAATATGCTCCATAATGAGACCAATGCAAATGCCCAGCAGAGCCGTTATTGTTTGTCTCCGTATATATATATTTTGTTTTTCTATAGCACAGTTGTCACTAGATTCCCGCTTCACACCCTCTTTATGTCCTAAATATAGGGTTGTAATTGAAGTTATCCTGTAACAAATCTTCCTGTAAGACATAATGGTACAATGAGCAAATTCATACATAGCAATGAAAAATATGAAACAGTATAACAAGCGCAATTTAAAAAGATCCTCTTTCCACAGGAGATGAAGGCCCACTAGAGGGCGTGAATGTCATACTAGGTGTTCAGGAATATGTGTGTTCACATATCGACATATATCTCCATTCCTGATTGGCAGACCCACTAGAGGGTTTAAACATATTTTGTTCGATTATTTCGTTAAATCGAGTCAGATAGAATTGGTTACTCACTGGAGGGCGGTATTATTATTTTTTAACAATCGGGCATTGCCTAAAAATATTGGAATGACAATGTCGTTTTCGTCTTGCAATTGTATTAATGAGTGGAAAGATTGCTATGGATCAATTCCTTAAATGTATTGAGATCATGAGATTATAATATGACCCATATTACGGAAGCATTATAACAAACTACATGTACCACAATGCTTAGTTGGATAGCACAGGAAGTGACACGACGTATCACATGGGTGTTTTTTGTTTTTCATTGTTTGTCTATAAAGAGAAAAAAATGCAGTTTGAAAACTGTTAGAACTCGTGAGCAAGGTTTCAGGGAAACCGAAACGCGTAGAGTTGTTTATTTGGAGCATTGGCTTGCTGAAATTGAAATAAAAAGAAAACTGACTCACTGCACACCTGCCTCTGGTCTCGTGAGTGCGCGAGGAATCCCGGTGGGGACAAAGGAGAAATACGTAACGACTTGGCTCTGTCGTACCTTGAACGCACCGCCTAACGAGCGCCCAGGAACCTGAAAGTGGGCCGCTTTTGGAAACATATATATATATATATATATATATATATATATATATATATATATATATATTCACTGAAAAAACCATAGGTTTCACACACGTTATAGTTAGGAATTAGCATTTGAAAAACCTTGCAAATTCACTTAAAAAACCATAGGTTTCACACATGTTATAGTTAGCTGGACATTTCACTCGTGAAAAACCATTGAAATTCCCCCGTTATAGTTAGTGCAGGCAACTATAACTCACGCAACCGCAATCCTCTGCTGATGACGTCAGATATTACATCACTGTATTTAGACACTTATTTATTTTTTCAGAAAGACACATATGTCATCAGTGATGTAATATCTGACGTCATCAGCAGAGGATTGCGGTTGCGTGAGTTATAGTTGCCTGCACTAACTATAACTGGGGAATTTCAATGGTTTTTCACGAGTGAAATGTCCAGCTAACTATAACATGTGTGAAACCTATGGTTTTTTAAGTGAATTTGCAAGGTTTTTTAAATGCTAATTCCTAACTATAACGTGTGTGAAACCTATGGTTTTTTCAGTGAATTTGTACGTTTTTTAAATGCCAAGTTATGTTTTCTTTTTTTTTTTAAAGGTTTTTCTCCGTGCGCGTACCGTACGCGCACGGTGCGCTTTGCGTTACGCATTTCACGGAATTTTTCCGTTTCTACCGTACGCGCACGCTACACGTACTCCGCGATTTTTCGCAAAAAAATTAAAGGAAATTTTGGCCCTTGGGGGTCCTTCTGGGACCCCCTGACAAAGGCTAGGGGGTCAGGAACTGTCCACCATGCCCCCTTTTCACGTTTTCCACCTTTGTTTTTCACCCCCTCAGACTGCGAGAGACAAAATGGCGGCCGACACTTCCTGGTTTCGACCGATTTGAATGTTTACTAAGATCTAACAACCAATCAGAATCGCGCTCGCGCACGGCAGCGTGCGCGTACGGTAAGTTTACCGTACGCGCACGGTGCGCGCCTATAGATATATATATTGATTTAAATGCTATTTTCTCAGAAAATACTGAACAGATTTACACCAGACCTGCAAAAGGCACATCCCTGACCTGAGGACTACCTCTCTGCCAAATTTCAAGTAATTCTGTTCAGCCGTTCGGGCTGTAGCTTGGACTAAAGGTCCTATGGAAAAATGCATGGGGAAAACGCGTTTTGGGACCCCCCCTTTTTCTCAGCCCCCGCTTGACGAATCCCCCCGAGACTTTCAGGGAAGGAGCGGAGCGGAGCGCCCCACCTATTTTGAAAATTTCGTGAGGATTCGTCAATCGGCGCCAAAGTTATTCCAAATAGAATGTTGCGGATTTCCTATGGAAACACGGTCCTAACTATAACTATCTACTGGCGACCGCAGTTAGGACCGTGTTTCCATAGGAAATCCGCAACATTCTATTTGGAATAACTTTGGCGCCGATTGACGAATCCTCACGAAATTTTCAAAATAGGTGGGGCGCTCCGCTCCGCTCCTTCCCTGAAAGTCTCGGGGGGATTCGTCAAGCGGGGGCTGAGAAAAAGGGGGGTCCCAAAACGCGTTTTCCCCATGCATTTTTCCATAGGACCTTTAGTCCAAGCTACAGCCCGAACGGCTGAACAGAATTACTTGAAATTTGGCAGAGAGATAGTCCTCAGGTCAGGGATGTGCCTTTTGCAGGTCTGGTGTAAATCTGTTCAGTAGTTCCTGAGAAAATCAAAAGTAAAATCATATATATATGTGGGCGGAGCCTAACCACACATCTCATCCTGAGATCTGATTGGCTGTCAGCACTTCACCCAAGAAGTGTTGGCAGCCATCTTGGGACCAATATACATGTTAGCACCTCATTAAAAAGCATTGCAGTTAATAGAAGGTTTTAAGACTTTAGTTACATTATAAATCATTTGTTGATGGTACCATACTCATTTTAGGAATTGTGGTATGTTCTAAGGTGATTTCACCATGTGAAAAAGCCTTCTGCTGGGATATCATGATTGAGAGAAAAATATTTTCTCATGCTTTTCCCACAGAGGTTTGGAAGGTGATCTATAAGCTAAACTGAGAGCATATTTTCTGTAAATTCACATTATCTTTTTCAGTCATGTGAGAATCAAGTCTGACATTCTCAGTAAAACATGTACATCCAACAAGGGCAGAGACTGTCAGTTGATTCCTTTGTGTTCTACTGCAGCTTCCCAGAGTGTTCCAAAGAACAACTAGAGCGCTAACAGTCCTACTTATGATAAACGTATGGCACACCTGAAGCCATCTTGCTTGGATTAAAGTGGTAACTCTTAAAACATTTAATTTAAAAAGGAACAATGGGGTTCATTTTTCCATAAAAATTATGATTAGTGCTGCAGAAAGAAAAATTAGGGCACATTTTGAGTGACTTCTCAAATCCTCTTCTATTTCATTAAAAAATTCTGACATGCAGACTGAAACATGCACTTTCAATACCAGCAGCAGCTTTCCCTGGTGAGCAGTAGCTTTACTACAGTGGTCTAATGAGCAAAAAGAGTGCTAACATTCTGAATTTATGGCAAATGTGTGACACATCTGAATCCCTTCTTGATGGAATCAAAGTAAAAAACTGAAAGTATTTCCTAAAGTCTCCCAAGATGGCCACCAGAGTCAAAAGAGCCCAAATGTAGCCCAAATATCACCCAGATTTAGCCCAAGTATAGCCCAATGACAGAATGTCCCAGAGTGTTCTTAAAAACAACTAGAGCGCTTACTGAGTTCATTATGACAAAAGTATGGCACACCTGAAGCCATCTTGATTGGAATAAACTGGTAACACTTAAAACATTTAATTTAAAAAGGAACACAATGAGGGGGTTCAGTTTGCCATAGAAATTATGATTAATGCTGAAGAAAGAAAATGAGGGCACATTTTGAGTGACTTCTCAAATCCTCTTCTATATCATTAAAAAATTCTGACATGCAGACTGAAACATGCACTTTTAATAACAGGAACAGACTTCCATGGTGAACAGTAGTTTTACTATAGTGATCTAATGAGCAACTAGAGTGCTAACATTCAGAATTTATGGCAAATGTGTGACATATCTGAATACCTTCATGATGGAATCAAAGTAAAAAACTGAAAGCATTTCCTACTGAGGAGACTGCAGTACATGAGGAAATTAGGAAACTTCATAACAAATAAATCTCCCAAAATGGCCACCGGAGACAAAAGAGCCCAAATGTAGCCCAAAATCACCCAGATGTAGCCCAAGTATAGCCCAATGACAGAATGTCCCAGAGTGTTGTAACAAACAACTAGAGCGCTAACAGTCTTACTTATGACAAAAGTATGGCACACCTGAAGCCATCTTGATTGGAATAAAGTGGTAACACTTAAAACATTTAATTTACAAAGGAACAAAATGAGGGGGTTCATTTTGCCATAGAAAGTATGATTAGTGCTGCAGAAAGAAAAATTAGGGCACATTTTGACTTCTCAAATCCTCTTCTATTTCATAAAAAAATTCTGACATGCAGATTGAAACATGCACTTTGAATACCAGCAGCAGACTTCCCTGGTGAGCAGTAGCTTTACTACAGTGATCTAATGAGCAACTAGAGTGCTAACATTCAGAATTTATGGCAAATGTGTGACACATCTGAATGCCATCTTGATGGAACCAAAGTAAAAAACTGAAAGTATTTCCTACTGAGGAGACTGCAGTAAATGAGGAAATTAGGAAACTTCATAACAAATAAATCTCCCAAGATGGCCACCAGAGAAAAAAGAGCCCAAATGCAGGACAAATATCACCCAGATGTAGCCCACGTGTAGCCCAATGACAGAAGTGTGCAAAACACTTATTTTTTGTGTATTTGCAGTTTTATATAGTGCAGACTTGTCAGGCATTGGAGTGTTTTACATGGGCATTGGTTACATCACACAAGATCAAATTCATTTTGGTTGTAGACATGGGGAGATTAAGTGATTTGACCATAATCACAGAATGTTGAGCTGAAGCAGAAACTCCAACCTGGTTCCCCAGTTGCAAAGTCTGCAGCTCTGGAAGTAACACCACATCCTCTCCCCTAAGTGACACATTTAATCAAGTGGTCAACAGGATAAAAAAACATAAAGATTACAAATAATTTAAAAGTTCTTTGTCGCTATTTGAAAACTCAGAAAATATGTCCTCATTTTAGTTTTTTAGAGCACTAACCATAATTTTGATGCAAATAAGACCCTCTCATATATGTAATTTCTAAAGGAAATGCTCTAGGTATTACAGTTTTGATTACATCAAGATGACGTCAGGTGTTCCACACTTTTGTAATACATATAGAATGTTAGCAATCTAGTTATTCATTGGGATACTGTTGAGAGGCAGAGGCCAGGGGCACGGACTCTGAAAATTGAAGGCAGGTAGGAGAGTGCAGAGGCAACAATTTGACCACACTGGGCAGGCAGGAAGGGCAGTAGCATCACAACAGACTATGGAGGGAGGTGGAAAGGGGGGCAGGGGCAACAAACCAACAATACAGGACTGGCAAGAGAGGCTGTGGCAATAAAATAGACCATTGTGGGCAGAAGGAAGAGGCAGTGGTAGTACAACCATACATGCCAACAGACCCGTTTCAGCCAGGAAACGCCCAATGTTTTTAAGCTCAAATGGGCTTTATTTGATCTGTCTCCTGTCTACAATCTCCTCTTTTTCAATGTAACTCAAAGGGGAAAATCAATACCCCAGTTTTTTCAAGCAGGAGGAATTGGGGTAGGGACATGGACTCGAATAACAGAGGACAGGAGGGACATGGAGAGGTGCACCAAACAGGGCAGGCATCAGGGTTTGCAGCAGCACAATACACCACACAGAGCATGCGGGACGGGAGTGCAGCACAACAATCCATAGAAAGCAATAGGGAGGGGACAGGACCATGCACATGATCAACAGAGAACAGAGGGGAAAGAGGCAATGGTAGCTAGCTGACCATAATGGACAGACAGGAGAGAAAGCTGCAGCATAACAGACCATAAAGGGCAGGAGGGACGGATCAGGGGCATTACAATGGAACAGACAAGCCAGGAGGGAGGGAATAGGGGTCTGCACATGGAAACAGAGGGCTGGGGGCAAGGGGGCAGGGCAGGAGCAGCAAGATGACCATGGAGGTCAGGCAGGATGGGCACTAGAAACAAGACACACCATGGAGAGCAACAGTGAGTATATGATGGCTACACACAGACCATGGAGGGAAGGTGGGAGGGGGTCAGGGGCAGCTAGCTGACCACACAGGGAAGGTGGGAGGGGCCATGGCAGCACAGAAGACCATGCATGGCAAGCGGGAGGGTTAGTGGCAGCACAATGGCTATGATGGGCAAGAAGGAGGGTGCAGGGGCATGCACAAAGGACCATGGAGGATAGAAGGGAGTTCAGGGAAAGGGGCCTCACAACAGACCGCGCGGGGCAGGCAGGAGGTGCAGTTGCAGAACAACAGACCAGAGAGGGCAGAAGGGTGTGGCAGTAAAATGGACCATGGAGGACAGGAGGAAGGGGATAGGGGCATGGCATGTGGACAGGAAGGGTGGAGGTGGCAGGGACAGGGTACAGTCATCTGACAGTGCTAGGCAGGTGGGAGGGGAGTGGCAGCTCAACAGAACACTCAGAGTAGATAGGAGTGGCAGGTCCATGGAACATGGTGGGCAAAAAGGATGGAGCAGGGGCATGCACAAAGACATCGGAGGGCAGGGGGAAGGAGAATAGGGGCAGAAAGCTAAGCACAGAGGCTAAGCAGGAGGTCAATGATGGGCCATAGAATTGGGCAATGGAGGACAGGAGGAGTGGACTGGTACATCATGCTAAATGGAGGGCAGTGGCAGCACATCAGACCATGCATGGCAGGAGGAAGGGGGCTAGTCCATGGATTCAGACAACAGAGGATAGGGAGGAGGTGGATGGGGCAGCAAGCTAACTGTTCAGAGAAGGTGGGTATTAGGAACTTTATTGTTTTTAAAATGTGTGTCTGTGCGAACTACTTAAAATATGAACAAGTATGCAGCATAATCTCACTTTTATTCAGGAAGAAGAGGACGTTTGTGACTGTGACTCCGGGCTCACTTGGCAGAAACACCCCCTGAACCTCCACCCCCCCATAGCAAAATGTAATGCCCGTGAAAAGGGTAGGTGGACGCAGTGTTATATAGAACATAGTCCTGAGAGCACGATTGAAAATGAAAACTAGATATAGTATATGGTATAAACTATGCACCAAAAAGTGTGATATAAGATGAACCGGGGCGTGAAATATAATATGCAATACATTGTGCGCAATGACAGATTCATTGGAGAGCGCGAGGTAGCACAGGCACTAGCGCGTGCTATGCGATATGCGCCTTGGAGTGTAATATGCACAGGGCAGTGTTGTGTAACCTAACTAGTCTCTAAAGTTGTAATATAAAATATGTGCTGGGGAGTGTAACGATGCATATGCACTGTGACAAAGATATGGATCCCAGATTGTAATATGTATGGCATAGCGCAGTGCGTTATAACATAGGCATCGAGGGAGGCACGTTAGATGGGGCAATATAACCTGTGCGAAGGCAAGTGTGGCATGACATATTCACGGGGTGGTGTTACAGTGCACATGGGCTAGAGAGTGTCATAGCATACGCACTAGCTGGTGGAATACAACACAGAGGTGTGTGGCACTCGGCGGGCACTGGTGGGTGTAACACAGCATTGGGCTCAGCCAGGAGAACGCTGTAACTCTCAAGTGAGGTTCGTCTCCTTTCCAGAGACTAAAATAAAAAGTATTACACATCCGGCGGTGGATGTGTGTTTTATTAACCGTGAGGGGGGTTTCCTGCATAGTTTGGTCGAATTTTTGTCGAATCCCCTTTGAATGGCTTGGTGTGCGTGTGTATTAAATGTGCCCGTCAATAGCTACCCATGTTTGTATAAATAAACGACAAGGGTGTCTACTTGGAGAGTACCCACCGGCGGTGGCGCCGGGATTAGGCACGGTAGGACGTCAGACACGTCAGAACTTCACTAGCGGTGTAAATACATTCCACGTGGATTCATTGTATGCATAGTCGCCTTTTAATGAATATCACGCAAATCGTCATGGTGATAGGTACATACGGTTTGTCCAGCATGTCCTAGGTGTTTCTATAAATATATTTAAAAAATAAGTAATAAAAAACAAAGGCCGGCCCCGGGGATGTGGACCCCGGGGCCATAAGTGGCCAGAGGAGGGGGGCAACGCAGCCCCCCTCCATAAAGATTTTTTTTTTTTTAAAAAGGCCATGACCCGGGGGTTGGGGTGCCAGGGGCCGATTAAGGCCTTGGGAGGGGGGCCACACGGCCCCCTTCCAAATTAATTTTTTTCAACAAAAAAAATTAGGGTGCAGGCCCTGGGGGATGGGGTCCCCAGGCCAATAAATTAGAAAAAGAAGGGGGGGTCACACAGCCCTCCTTCTTAAAAAAAATAAATAAATAAAAGACCGGCATCGTGCCGGAGGCCACGCCCCCTCCTTGCAGCACTCTGCAAACGCGCCCCCTGGCCAGTTGTAAGTTGGGGAATTGATTCCCCTTCAATATTGAGGGTCCCTGAGGGCCAACTAGCCCAACAGGTATCTCCAGTATGCGCCAGGGAGCTGCGTTGCAGACAGGTGTTCTGAGGCCACGCCCCTTTTTACACCTCTATGCAACGTAGCTCTGTGGCGCTTACTGGAGGTACCTAGTGGGCTAGTTTGACCCTAGGAACCCTTAGGATTCAAGGGGACTTAATCTCTCAACTTAGAACAGCCACAGGGCGCGTTTACACAGTGGTGAAGGGAGGGGACGGGGCCTGAGGTGACGTGTGCAAACACGCCCTGTGGCGCGTTTTAAGTTGGGGAAATAATTCCCCTTCAATCCTGAGGGCCCCTGGGGGCTAACTAGCCCACCAGGTGCTTCCAGTAAGCGCCACTGAGCTGCGTTACAGAGAGGTGGTCCAGACCGTGCCACTTTTTACACCTCTCTGCAACTCAGCTCTGTGGCGCTTACTGGAGAACCTAGTGGGACCCTAGGGACCCTCAGGATTCAAATGAACTTAATCTTCCAACTAAAAACGACCACAGGGCGTGTTTTCACAGTGGTGAAGGGAGGGGACGGGGCCTGAGTTAACATGTGCAAACACACCCTGTGGCGCGTTTTAAGTTGGGGAAATAATTCCCCTTCAATCCTGTGGGACCCTGGGGGCCAACTAGCCCACCAGGTGCTTCCAGTAAGCGCCACTGCGCTGCGTTGCAGAGAGGTGGTCTAGGCCGTGCCCCTTTTTACATCTCTCTGCAACGCAGCTCTGTGGTGCTTACTGGTGGTACCTAGTGGTCTAGTTGGACCCTAGGGACCCTCAGGATTCAAGGGGACTTAATCTCCCAACTTAAAACGGCCACAGGGCGTGTTTACACAGTGGGGAAGGGAGGGGACGGGGCCTGAGGTGATGTGTGCAAACACGCCTTGTGGCGCATTTTAAGAGGTAGTTTTAATCCCCTGCCCTATTATATACTAGGGGCTTTCAGAGGAGGTCATGCTAATCACAGGGGGACCCCAACGCATAGTGTTCCCTAGTGTATGTAGGTGTTTTCACTGTATTTTGAGTGTCTTTTAACATAGCACTGGCTCTAGGACTGGTTAGTCAGACTCAGTTACCACCAGTATCCGTCTGAAAAAGTTGAGGGTACAGGATGATTTTGCAACAAGGCTTCTTTCTGCTCTTCTGTTTGTTCTTTCTGCACGTTATCCTTCTTCCCTCACTTTTCTTCGTCTTTGAGGACTTCTGTTGCTTCTTTCTGCATTTCTTTTTTTTCTTTCTGTGCGTTTTTTCTTCTTTCTTCACATGTCCTATCTCTGTAGACATAGTTAGAAAATAGCATTCAAAAAACCTTTGAAATTCACTGAAAAAACCATAGGTTTCAGGCACGTTATAGTTAGGAATTAGCATTTAAAAAACTTTAGAAATTCACTGAAGAAACCATAGGTTTCAGGGGCGTTATAGTTAGCTGGACTTTTCACTCGTACAAAACCATTGAAATTCCCCCGTTATAGCTAGTTCAGCTAACTATAACTTGCACGCCCGCAATGCACTGCTGATAACGTCACATATTACATCACTCATGACATGGTCAGTGACATCACTCATGACATCACTAATGACATCACTGACGACATCATCCTTGTGATAGAGTGGCAGACCTCCTCCGCCCCTAATATAACCTTAGATACACACATTCAAAAATAGAAACTAAAATTTTCAAAACAATGGACATACCAATACCAGTTAAAACAACCTATTCAGTAATTCTAAGATCCACATACACATCCACTCATTCACCAACAGTCCTATACAGTCACTCATACATGTACTCACTCATCATATGTACTCATACACCTATACATCCTGTTACACAACGCCACTCATCCATAGAATTAATCACACACATAGTCACTCATGCTAATAAAGAATCAAACATCCATTTACTTGCATATACAGTTATACACACACCACCACACTTACTTCTACAGAAACGTACACATACTTAGTCTTTTAAACAATCGCTTATAGAAACACATACTTATTCATACAGGAATTTTTCAAATCTCTCACTCTCACATATACTCACTTATATACACCAATAGTCACATATACTAGTTTAAAAGATATGTAGTTACTCATAAAGACACTATTGAGACAGTCATTCACTCACTAACACACCCATGCACACACTCATCCACCCATACAGTCCTGCACACATGCTGTCTTCAACACATACAAACAGTGAGTCACTCATTCATGCACCTATGCACTACGTAATACCCCCCACCGAACCATACAGACACTCAGACACTCATACTGATACTCAAAAAACCAACTAATAACCTATATAGACACTCATGTAGCTATTCACCAACCCACGCAGCCACTGATACACAAAGTGAGAGACTGATACAGATATTTACATATTTAAACATTACTCACTAAGCCATGTGTTCACTAAGATACACTTAATCAGTCAGTTATACAATCAATTTTTCAAAAACAAATCATCCATTTAGACACTTATATACCCATTTATTCTTCCATCGACCTTGAGATATACATATATAAAACATGTAATTTTCAGGAAACACACATTCACTGGATGATGTCATCAGTGATGTCATCCATGATGTCATTTGAGATGTCGTCAGTGATGTCACTGGCCATGTCATGAGTGATGTAATATGTGACGTTATCAGCAGTGCATTGCGGGTGCGCGAGTTATAGTTAGCTGAACTAACTATAACGGGGTAATTTCAATGGTTTTGTACGAGTGAAAGTCCAGCTAACTATAACGCCCCTGAAACCTATGGTTTCTTCCGTGAATATATATATATATATATAATATAAATATATATGAGCAACTGTACTGCATCCCACAGTTCCATCAGTACACTGAATGCGGTGCGTGATCGGGCATTGGGTCCCAAACGTATCAGAACAAGCAACTCCAAGTTACAGGAGATAATCATGTACACTCCCAAGAAGTGGTGGAATCCAGTACAATTTTATTGAGGCAACGCACTTGTTTCGGCACAACAAATGTCTTGATCACGAATGGCTGTGAAAAGTGAAAACAGACTTTAAATAAAGTGACTGATTACAGCAAAATAAACAAAAGACCAGATGAACCCCTGAGCGCCTTATTGAAATATAACCATCACTGTAGTAATTTAAGACTGCCTGCCACAAATCAAATCTGTAATCAAATAATCACATGTAGTGTAGCACTGCCTCAATAAAATGTCACTGGATTCCAACACTTGTCGGGCGTGCATGTGATTATCTCCTGTAACTTGGAGTTGTTCTGAAATATATATAGATATGTATAGATAGATATAGATATATATAGTGTAACGATTGAAACAATTAATAGAAATATATATTTTCATTATATATTACTAGTATTAATTAAAATGTTAAAAAAAATATTATGTAAAATAAATATGGTATTATATATATATATATATATATATGTTCCTATTCATAAATTTTAAATATAAAACAAATATAATGTAAAATAAATAGTTTTATTAATTATGTTACCCTATATATATTTATATAAATACAAACATATATATGTGTTTGTGTGTTTATATAAGTGTATTAAATATTAGTGGAATATATTTAATTTACATTATATTACATTTATTTATTAAAATATTTAACATTTACTACTTTAAACTCCATTGATATTAAACGATATCAGTGTTAACGATATTTTTTTACGATATTTTTGTACTTACCATTATAAGTATATGAGCACAATATTATGGTAAAGTATATTTTTAACACAATATTTTTGGTAAAAATATTGGTTACCACAATATTGTGTCAGTGATCCAACAGAAACATTACTAATAGCATCCCAAGTGAAGGTTCATGTATGAAAATGTCAGCATGAGATGTCATCAAAGTGAGTGAGCAGCAGCACCCCTGGTTCCCAGCCCACCTACAGGTACGATACCAATATCCCCTGCACCCTGAACACCGGACACCCCAGTGAACACTGCTGCCATGTCGCACCGCACTCTACGGTAGGACCCTTCTCCTGCACCAGTTGTACCTTCTCTTGCACCAGCACTCCCACCATAACTTCGCATAGCACCACACCGACCTATCGCCACGCCGCACCAGAAGCGACCCACCATCTCCACTGCCAGCTCCTCAACACGCGCTATATTTGCAAGCACTCCACCGAGTTATGGGACATCATCAGCACCCTCACATACAACATCATCTTCTCACCAAGACCTAGCTCAATCCTTCATCTGCCCCTGACATCGCCTCAACGACTCCCAAAAGATATAAAATCACTCACCAGGACAGCATCAAGGAGGAGGAACAGCCATCATTCACAAAGAGACTATACAGTGCCCCACCGCCACTGACAATATCACCACCTCCATGGAATACCTCAACTTCAGGCTTCATACGGATGACAAGACAACCATCAGAGCCACCCTCGCATACCAACCCCCGGACCCACGCTCCAGCTTCTGCAACACCATCGCAGACTTCATTGTGCCCCTCGCCCTGTCCTCCAAGGACTACATCTTCCTCGGAGACCTCAACTTCCACCCCGACGACCCCAATGACAACAGCTCAGCCCATCTCCGTGATATTATGAGCAGCCTCGGACTGGCCCAAATTGTTGAAACCCCACAGGACACACCCTGGACCCCATTTTCACCTCCAGCAACGGCGTCAAATACAGCCATGTCACAGAACTCACATGACCCAACCACTTCAGCATCTCAAGCCCCCACACCGACCTCCCCCAAGATGGCCGGCACCCCCTGCCGCAGCTGAAGAAAGTTTTCAGAGACCTGCTGGACGGACGCCCTCAACACCTCCGACCCAGCCAATTAAGAACTTCAACCCCTGGATAACTAACTGCGCCGACAGCATCGCCCCCACCAAGAGCAACAATAACAGAAGGTCCTCCCAAAAGGCCAGCTGGTACACCCAAGAACTCAGAACAGCAAAACGTGACAGCAAACAGCTGGAGAGGAGCTGGTGCACCAACAAGAAGACCTCTGACAGCACAGTCTTCAAGACACCCCTCAACCTCCATGACCACCTGCTCAGGGCAACAATGAAGACAGCCCAAGCCGCATGCTTCAAAACCAGCGCCAACAAGAGCAAGAAGCTTTTCAACATCGTAAAGGAGTTCTCCAACCTGGCTGCCAGCGAACACAACATCACACCCTCACAAGATGTCCGCGACGACCTCGCCAACTTCTGCCATGACAAGATCGCAACCAAATAGAGAAATTTTGAACCCCAACCTTCAACTATGGACTTCCTCAACCGATACGCCCTCACCACAATCTACACCAACCACAGACTGTCTGCATGGAACTATCTGTTCAGCCAGGACACCACCTCAATCATGAAATCCATCTACTGAGGAGCTCCCACAGACCCATGCTAACACCACATCTTCAACCTCGGAAACTAAGAATCGGCCAGGAACTCACCACCTTGATCACCACCGCAACATTTTCAGACGCCTGGAAACACGCCAAAGTCAGACCACTACTCAAAAAACCCTCTGCCGACTCCAGCAAACTCAAAACTACATGCCAGTCTCTTTGCTCTCATTCCCAGCCAGTGTACTGGAAAAAAGACCATCAACAGGCAACATCCAACACACCTAGAGCAGAACCAACTACTCAAGGCTTCCCAGTCTGGTTTCCGCAGCAATCACAGCACTGAGACTGCCCTGATCGAGGAGAAACAGTGGCTCTGATCCTCCATGACTTCTCTGCAGCCTTCAACATTGTTTCTCACAACACAGCAATTAAAAGACTCCACCACATCGGCATCCAAGAGGAAGCGCTCAGATGGATCACCTCCTTCCTCACCGGAAGGACACAGAGAGTCCGTCTACCGCCTTTCACCTCCGAACCCAAGAATATCATCTGCTGAGTCCATCAGGGCCCATCCCTTAGCCCTATTCTCTTCATCGCATGATCCCCCTTGCCAGCAATGTCAGAGCACATGGTCTCAACATAATATCCTACGCAGACGACACCCAACTCATCCTCTCCCTCACTGATGACCCTACCACCACCAGGACCAACTTTCACAGATGCATGCCAAGCGTCGCCGACTGGATAAAGACCAACTGCCTGAAACTGAACATGGACAAAACAAAAGTACTGATCTTCGGCACCAAAAGCAACCCCTGGAACAACTCCTGATGGCCTCCAGACCTGGGACCTGCACACATACCCGATGACCACACCAGGAACCTTGGAATCGACATTGATAACAAGCTTACCTTGAAATCACAGATCAACGTTGCCTCCCCCACCTGCTTACACCTTCTGTGCATGCCACGGAAGGTCTTCAAGTGGTTACCCCTGCATACGAGACGCATTGTGACACAGGCCCTCAACACCAGCCGACTGGACTATGGCAACACTCTCTATGTAGGAATTGTAGCACACCTCCTACAGATACTTCAAACCGTACAGAATGCCGTAGCCAGGCTCGTCCTCGACCTCCCCCGACAAACCCTCATCACACCTCACCTCAGACAACCCCACCAGAACAGAACCATACAGAGAGATGCCAATCCAAGCTGCTAACCCATGCACACAAGGCTCTACACAACCAAGGACCCGCCTACATCCTCCACCGCCTGAACTTCCACAAACCATTGAGAATATTACATTCCCCCTCCTTATCAGTTGCTCAAATGCTTACATCTACCGAAGCAGAAGTATAAGACACTCTGGACCATCACTTCTGGAATTCCGAAGAGCCCTCAAGACCTGGATCTTCGAATGAGCCTTCTGGGACCTGCATGTGCTTGGATCCACTACCAGGTGATTAGCAGCGCTATAAAAATTCCTGATTAATTGACTGACTAATGGCAGCACTTACATATTCACTCACACATCCATCTATACACTGATTTTAGCGGATTAAGCACCTGCTTCAGAGATCTGTGTATTAATCAACTGTCACTCAAACCTTAATGTACTTATTCATTTGTCATTGATGGAAACTTCTAGTTCTGGTGCGCACTGAATCTGTCCCTTATGCAGGAAAGCTTGTACTCATTGACATCATTTAGGGGCTGCTGCTGCGACCCTAGCATGCCCCTTGCGACCCCAGGGCACTGCCTTTGTGACCCCTAGCGTCAGCAATGGCAAAATCAGTGGCAGGAACAGGAGCAGCTCGTCTTTATGGAAGTCGATGGGGGCTTCACTCACCTCGTTTTTTGTCAATTTTTCATGATACTAATAGTGAATAATATTACATTATTCTCTATTAGTTTATCATAAAAAATGGAGTACAGATAGCTGGAGTATCACTTTTCCTGGCAGCCGAGGTAAGTCAAAACAAATGCATGTATGTTTTTTGCGTGTGCTTGCAGTTTTGAGTGTGTTTATGTAAGAGACAGTGTGTGTATGTGTGAATGTGTGTGTATGAGTGAAGGCGTTTGTATATATATATGCATATGTATGTGTGAGTGAAAGTGAAGGTCAAGGGGCATGTGAAGTCACTCCCTCTACCCCTGGCATTTTGGTGAATTGACGTCCATGCTTGTACTGCAGCTGCCTTCTGTGAGAGAGGGAAGCTTGTTTTGCTTAACCATGCACTGCTTGTTCTAATGAGAAACAAAGCTTGAAGTGCTGATGTCCAACTTATACCTGCCCTGTGAGGGTGATTCTTTCACTGCTGCTGGTCAAGCTGTCGCTGCCCTGTGGGAGAGGGTCATTGCACTTATGCTCTGGTGTACCTTTTTTTTGATGCAGGGCTATTTCTGCTTCTGTTGCCCGATCTGCACCTCTTCTCTGTGGGGCAGATGCTTTCACTGATGATGCTCTAATTGTACCTACTCAATGCAAAAGGGAAGCTTGCATGTTATGAACATTGTGCCACTTTTCCTGCTGCTGCCACCTGTCCCTTACCTATTATTTGTGTTAGGGAATATTGCATTATTCTACCCAGGCTGGGCCTCTTGTGCACTAGTCAAGCTTGATTTAACAGTTTTAACTATACCAAAAACAAAACCGCTGTTAATGCTCATTTAAAAGCATGATGTAAATGAAGGCTTGAACCCTCTCAAAATATGTAAAAACAGGTGATCAGAGCTTATTTTTGGTTTTGCGCTAGTTATCGAAATGGCCTGTAACATTGTGTAAAATTTAAAAATATGGATGCCACGTGGCTCTATGACCTGAGTGATAAAGCCAGGCAGCACTGCCCTTTTAGCCAACATTACTTTTCATATTCTATTGTATTGTATTGTAATTGCATTATATAGCACTTACGACCCCTGATGAGCGTTGACGCGCCTATTCGGCGAGTAGCACGCAACTACGGAACCCATAAAGGATTAGTGTTGAATTAGTATAATGAAATATGAAAGTAATTTGAGAGGTTGATATTTTAGTTATTTGGATTGAGAAGGATAGCGAAGGGGTAGAAAAGGTAAAAAGGTCTTTAATTTATATAGGGCCTGCTATCCCTGATGGGGTGTTGAAGTGCTTTTTTGGCAAGTAGCACGCTACCCCAGAACCCGTAAAGGATTAGTGGTAAATTAGTAAAGAGTTTTGTGAGTTCATGATGAGCATGAAAGGCAAAAAACTACATGCCCCTGAATGCAACATGATATTCTTGTCATGAGCCATTTTACATTGTTTTGAAAAAAAGCAAAATAAAATCCCCTTTCTGTTGATCTGCCCTTTTATGGTAGAAAATCAAGGTTTTAATAGTCCAGTAGGGTATAGGCAGAAGATGATCCTTCAAGTGCAGATGTTACCATCTCCTGCTAATGAACAAATATTAACACGCTCCCACAAAAAAAGGCCATGCACAAAAGACCTTACTGTCCAGACAAAAGGGCGCATACATGGGGATTAGGTATTTAGATACAGCAACACACTTAACCCACCCCTAATTAGCAGCAGCTCAAACAGACACCAGAAAATAAAAGACAATTGAAATTTCTCAGTGCAGTGGTCAATGCACCTGTAAAGAAATCTGTGTCATCTACAGAGGAAAAGCTAGGACTCCCAGTAGGGCTGACTTACTGTTCCCATGCTTCTGAGGTTGGCAAAATAAGTGTCACTGACTCTGATAACAATTGCACCACAAGTTTAAGCGCCAAGAAACAACTCAGATTGCGGTGATTGCTATATATATGCCTACCACAATTTATTATAAACGGAAACATTCGTCAATGTTAAAAGCTGTGAATGAGTCACGAAGGATTGACTTAAGTGGGTGGCACCTATCACAGATACCAGCTATAGACAGCTAGTTTGGGATCAACAACAGTAAGATTTAGGACAGCGGGTGTCCAAAGTAGGTCCAGGGTGATCAGATTCATACCAGATTTACACCTTTCTCAGGGAAGAATACTAGGCATGTGATCATGCCGTCAGAGTGTGGAGGAGCCAGACCTGGCTCTTCAATAATATTTGTGTACATTCTTCTGTATAATGTATTTAACATGGCTATGGCCATTGTTTGCCTTAATAATAATATGGAAAGAGTTTAGGCAGATCTAAAATACCTTTGATGTAATATCTTCTTGTCTTTGCTTTTTTAAGTTTATGTTTCAAAAGGAAAAATACTTGTTTTGGCTGATCTGCCCAATACTTTTACCGGCCCTCTCATGAAAAGGAGGAGAAGATGTGGTCTAAGTGTCAGAGCTGCCGACTTTGAAACTAGGCAACCAGGTTCGAGTCCCCGCGCAGCATCCTGTGATTTTGCCTCAATCCCTTAATTTTCATTTGCCTAAAGAAATTGACTTTGTGTAATGTAACCTCGTGCTCGTGTAAGGCACCCCAATTCCCTTGGGCCGGGATAGCGCTAGATAGAAACTACAAAAAATATATAAATAACTGCTATGTTATTAACATACTTGCCAAATAAAACAAATGTACGTACAATAAAACTAAATGCAACACTGGAAGTATGCGCTGTACGGTGTGGTAAGCATGCCGCCTAAATCTTAAAACCTACCCAGGATGGGCTGGAGAAGAGGGGGTGAAAGGTCGTTATTTTTCTTTTCTATCTGTCTCTAGACATGGCTAATGGGGTCTTGGGGGCTGCTGACCATAGGGAGAGTCCGGTGAATGGAGTAGTCCAGCGACTGCGGCTGTTTGGGTTCTTTTGGGCTACAAGGTAGTCCAAGTGTATAAAACCCGGCATTTTGTATTTCAGGCACCATTTTATATTGGTGACACAGTGACTGGTATTAGGCACGGTAGTGTTGTTTCCCACCCGCTTACTCCTAATTTCAAGCTTTCGGGTTTGGTTATATTGAGGCTGGCTTTAATCTGGGTAGGCTTTAGATTGGACCAGGTATACAGGGGGAAGGGAATTTTGTCAGGTTGTCACTGAAGCAGGTGCAGAAGCGGTTGGCTGAGAAGTTTGCATGGGTTACCAAAGTTTATTGTTGACAGCGGAAATCCAGACTGAAAGGGAACGGGTAGACAAGCTCATGCCTAGACGAAGCAGGACGTTTAAAGTTCATTAGGAAGTTAAGCTAGTAAGAGGTTATTAGTTGCAGATAAACTGTATGGAGATTAAAGGTCTCAAATGCCCAGAAGGAGGTAGTGACTTGCAGGTTTAACTTTTGTGGGGAGGGGAGGGACATTTAGGGGTGGGGGTAGTTTAACCTAGGTAACATGTTTGTATAGTGAGGTCTTAGTTTTGTAAGGCAAATGTCCCAGGGTTTATATCTCATGTGCACCTGTTTCAATAAAAGAGGCCTTTTTTCTACAAATCCGGGGTCAGTGGTCTGTGCTGCTCCCCCTCTTTCCCAACTTGTTTATGCTGGAATTGTTCTGGTAAATATGTCCTTTCAGCAAGCTGCTTGTCCAAGGACTGTTACTGTTAGCCCATTATCAGGAGATGCTGGGTTTTGCATCTGAGAGGCCTACAAGAAAAAAAGAGGTAGAAAGCCAGGAACTAGATTTTATTGTGCATTTCAGAACTCTGCTCTTTAGCATGATGACATAGCATAACGCCCTCTATTATTTCAGCCAACGTCATTTTGCATTGTGGGGGCGTAGTTGTGCTTTTAAGAATTTCATTATGGGATCAAAACTCTAGCTTGTAAAGTGCTGCTGGCTCAAATACCAAAATTGACTGGAGGTGTTATGTATGACATACAGACAATTGTCAGATATGTTTGAAATTTTTACAAAGTCACCTACTTTATTTTAAAGACTGCTTATTTTATGTGTAAAACCAAAGATAAACTCTGCTCATATGTTTTGTGAGGGTAAATTATTTCACTCACATTATGCATTCAAACAAGCATTAGCAGTATGGATCCTTTTTTAGGTTTTGCCTGCACACCACTTGCAAAGTCTTTTGTATTAAAAATAAAATCTTAAAAGGGGCTTAGAACCTGCCCCTTTCTTATCTGAAATTACCATTCGTGGATTCCAACGTTGCTCTAATGTACTTGCTTCTCATTGGCCGGCACGTTGTCTGCTCTCACTTCCTGCTCTGCTTTTGCCATCCATGCCGTTGCGTGGAGCTTGGACCAAGTTCATCTTCCAGTCACTGGCTACTGGCCAGTGTCCTTCCACTGGCTACTTCACTCTGCAGGTACTACTTTTTTTTATTTATGAACGAGCACTCCGTATGCATTCCTGCCCTCCTTCCACTCTCGGTTGTGTTTTTACTTCTAGACATGCACCCCGTACCTTTGTGCTTCAGTGGTGCCTAGGCTCCGAGAACAATGACTGGAATGTTGCTTCCGTGATATCCAGTTTTTCGCTTTACCTTTGCTATCTGGGTGTTCCCGCGGTTTCCTCCTGAGCAGCCTGTTGAAAGCAGGACCGGTGCACACACCCTAGACAAGTGTGCATTGTTAGGTCCTTTTCTGTGTGTGTGACTTAGGTACGTTTTGCTGTTGATGCCTTGCTTTGCCTTCATCTATTCATGTTTGCACGGAGTATGTTTTTGCTTGGTGGGTGTAAAGAAAAGTAGCACATGCCCAGTATCCCCCGGGAACATGGGGTAGACTATATACTAACGAGAACAGTAGTTCCTTTGGAAGAAAGGTCGACCGCTGTACACGCATGCCTGTGTGTGTGTGCTTTGGTTCCCTGGGATGTCTATTTTCTGTTTATACCAGTAGCTTTTACTGCTGCCTATTTTGTACCAGTCCTGTGTGTCGGGAATGCTTGTCCAGCTGTTCCACCTATAGTATAAGTTCTGTGTGCAAGGAACACTTAGGCTGCCGCTACTCATGTTGTGCGTATATTGTTGTTGACCCTGCTGGGCATGTTCTGCGAATGTGGGGGAATCGCTCACGTCGTCTGTCTGTACTGTGCTGGCTGTGTGAGCAGGAGAAAGCATTTAAAGGGACCTAAGTGGGAGAGGGAGTCCCAGTGCACTAGGAGGCTGCTCCATGGATATACTTTACCTCCCGCCAAACCCCACCCTGATTCTTGCCATCTTTCTGTCTTGCAACGTGATCACTCTCCACGTTAGTCCGCCAGGAGATGTTTCTAGCGCTGAAAAATATACTCTATAAGTGGCCTTTGGACTAATGGGCATGGTACTCTAAATATAGTGTCCAGAGTGGGAGGGGATACTTCAGGCGAGGCATCCAAAACTGTAACTCACACTAATGTATAGGACACGAGGCCCTCAGAGCTGCGTCTAATACACCAGATGACTCCTGTTGAGTTTAGCACAGTGCTCTAGCTATGCCATCTACAACTGAACACAGTACTGCAGGAGGTGTCACAATGGCCCAGACACTATCTCCAGCACTAGACTAAATACTAAAACAAGCCTTGGCAAAGCCAACAGGTTTCGCATCAGCAAAATCTATGGTTTTGTCTGTGTTTTTATAAAATATGTTGCACAGCTGCACAACATGGCTTAAAGGTTTTATTTTTAAAAAGAGCTATGATGCAGGCAGTGTTGATGGATGAATGCATAGATGATGGGTGCGTGGTCTGATAGATGCAATGGCCAGTTGTTGGTTGGAATGGTGAAAGATTGAATGATGAGGACAGAATGAATGGATTACAGAACATAAACGAGAAAGTGTGTAATCAGCGGGTGGGTGGAAGGGTGAAAGGATGAATGGATAGATGACTAGCTGGAAAAGACAATGGAGCTCTTTTAGAGAGGGCTGGGCTCACTTGCTGGTGCCATCAGAGTTCGGTGGGGGGTATTTTAATTTTCTGGCTACTCCCTTGCTCTCACTCACACAGGACAGGTACCACACAGGTAGCTAATGCACTAAAGAGTGAGTGATTGGCATTATATGACTTGCATAATTTTCAAAAACAGATATAAACAGTCAGGAAGTACAAACCTTCTGCAAGAAATAGCCCAAACTGGTATAGAACTATCATACATTCATGCACTCATACAGGATGATAAATGCTCAGCTACCTAATGTGGTGCGTTTTATCAGTGAGTTCAATGTGTTGCACTGGGAAGACTTTAAGAGAACTAGTGTCCAGTGGTTGTAGAGACTCGTAGACATGGGTTCCCAAGTTTGGGTGATGTTATGTCACATATTTCACCATTTATGTACTCCTTTTGTTAAACTATCAGACCTATTACAACATTTTATGTGGGTGAGCTAAAATGTCTTTTACTAGGCCACATGATTAAAACAGGAGGGGTTAACAACAGATCCTACTTCTCTTTTCCCTCAACATGTTTTGGTGCTTGAATACTGCCACCTTGAGCTTCTTCACCAGGAATATAGGTACCTCACATCAAATATTATGAAACAATTCTTCATAGGACAAGTTCACCAGCCTCAGAGGGGGAGGGGCAATGAGGAAGGCTTGGTAGCAGGTTATTGGTGAGGCCGTCAGTATTCAGCACGTTTCCCAGGGTGAGTCATTGTAATCACAACCTGCACTATGAAACAGACCACACCCATGCTGCCGAGCCACACTTGCAGCTCACTGGGTGTGGGTAGCAGGAGTGCGTAGGCCTTGAGATCACAAACTATGTGGCCAGCACTAAAGCATCTCCTGCCTCACTACAAGCAGACAAAGGGCTGTGGTAGTTAGGCAGTGCAGAAGATTGCATAATTCTCCGCAGCCCCATCAGTGTTGCATCCTGTCTCGAAAAGCACTGCTGTGGAGGCTTAAGGAAACAGCTCTTGGCTCGGACTGGACCTCCCACTTTTCTGTAAATGTCAGTGATTGGCACATTATTTATAGCTAAGATACGAACTTTTACATAAAAAAGAGTGTTTTGTATTGTCTCACTTCAGCACCTTAGATTATATCACTACTCTGAGTGGCCTTTATTAAAATTAGTGAACCACTCCCTCTCTGCTGTGAACATTTTATTAATGACTTAAAAGGCAAGTCAATTGTCTTGTTTCCTCCGAAGTCTTTTATTTTTATAGCTGGAACATTATGGTCTATTAAACCATACACAAGAGAGGTTGTTGTAGAGTGTGCATTCTGAACCATTTCAAGCTGCTCTCAAATGTGGTGATCATGGAAAAGGAGGCACACTGGATAAAAGTAATTGCCTCGGATCACACTGTTTGCTCAAACTGGCAAGCTGGGAGAGAAACCATGTTTCTCGATTAATCGTTTGTCAGGGTCGAAGCTTAGTCAGTAAGACTGGGGTGGTGTGAGATTCAGATGTTACAACAATCACGCTGGCATATCATGTTAAAATAAATAATAAACGAGAGACACAGCATGAGGGGGTTTAAGGGGAAGTGGAAAGGGAGAGGAGTGGGGATTGTTTGGGGTACTTAAAACTCATTATTTGTAAAATAATCAACATGCTTTAAGATCTTCAAAACAGAGACGAAGGTGTGTGTGTGTGCACATTTGTGTACTTTTGTCTGTGTGTGAATGCAAAACTCCCAGGTGAAATCCACCAGACACCTCACCTCACCCGACTGAGAGCACCTGTACTCAACTATATATTATAAAATACACTAATTAGGTTGGGGTGTGACACCCCAAACATCCCCACTGAAGCTATGCCCCTGGACATTGTACAATTCAGATGCTGGATACATATTGAATTCTTTCCACCCTTTTCCCTGGTGACAATTTTGTTAGGGACCCAAGAGCCTAGTCAGTTGTCTTTTGCTTCCTATACAAGGCTTCATTTTTGTTAAAGATGGAGCAATATTATAGTTTATTATACCTTATATGAGAGGTTTTTGTACAATGGTCTTCCTCAACCAAATTATTTCGAGTTGCTCTCAAATATGATCACTGAAAAGGAAGGAGAGGGAAGAAAAATAATTGTGCTGGGTAACGCAGTTTGGCCAAGCTGGGAAGCTGTGATTGAAACCAGGGTCTTTGGAGCAGGGCCCCACAACACGTTTTGCCCCAGGTCTAATATAAGCTTCTGATTGGCCTAGTCACGCTATGCTAGGACAGCATCAGCACAACAGATACAAATCAGGCAACAATAGTGCAAGCTTTAGTTCCTCACACAGTAGGAAATGCATGGCAATAGGAATGCAAGCTTCCCTCTCTCACAGAAGACAAAATGTGCAATCTTCCATTTCCTTAGAATAGATCCAGCATCACAGAGTTGTGCAAGTTTTCATTGCTCATAGGAATGTGTAGGTGGATGAACAAGTGAATATGGGAGTTTTTACACCATTTACTTTTAGGTGCTATTTCACGTCAACACCCTGAAAATCCTGCTGCTGCCACTCTGAAGTCTGATTTTATTTCATTTGGGAGACATGGGTTATGTAATTGTAAGTACCTCTTAAAACACAATAACATTTTCGCGCATCCATAGAAAGTGCTAGTGCCTGCTATATTCGCTAATTTCAGGAGAAGAATTAAAGTAACTATGCTCTAGACAAGCACAAATGTGTCAACCTCTTCAAAGAGATTTTGGTACACATGCATCAAGCAAAACTGCGAGCGCAGAAATTGCGAATCGCAAAAACATGGCATTTGCCTTTGCAAAATAGCCCTTTGCTATGCTTCAACACAATTCTGAGAAATATCAAGAAAATCGCAAAAATAAGGAATCGCAAACTTGTGTGTACCAAAATAGAGATTCCTTAATTGCGAGTCGCTACTACAGAGTCGCAAAGGTATGCATGAAATATCGCAAAGAAAACAAGTTACTTACCTGTAACTTTGGTTCCCCAGTATTGGTAACTTTCATAGATTCTCATGCTTTGTATCATTCCCCGTTGTCGGAATGGGAGCCTCGGTAAATAAAAAATATATCATAACCATAGAAACAAAAGAGAAAATAGGCTTAGGCCTCATCTCATTTTGTAGTATATCACCCTCTTTGTGTAAAAGAGCCCAAACTTTTGCCAGGACCAATCAGCACAGCCTCACCCTTTGGAACCTTCCTGAGAGAGCTCAGAACCTCAGATTTTCGTAGCCGTTGTGCAAACAGCCACTACCTCAGTAAACCGGCAGAGCTTTCCCAGGGGACCACCTCCGCATGAGAATCTATGAAAGTTACCAATACTGGGGAACCAAAGTTACAGGTAAGTAACTTGTTTTCTTACCCCAGTATTGGAACTTTCATAGATTCTCATGCTTTGTATCAGAATAGCTAGCAGTAAATCACAAAAGCACATTTTGGTAGACACCTGGCCTTACATAACCATCTCAGTTTACAGTTACAACTAGTACATGGTAACCAAGAGAAAACAACATTACTGAACCAAATGTGCTTACCAGGATGGAGGGATTGTAGGGAAAGCTCACCTCTCAATGAAAAAGATTTCTGAGGACTGCTTGACCAACAGCAGCGTCATCTCGTTCCACCGACTCCAGGCAGTAGTGTTTCGTGAAGGTGTGTACACTGCTCCACGTTGCTGCCCTGCAAATGTCCTTGATAGCAACTCCAGCAAAAAGAGCCACTGAAGATGCCTTCGCTCGTGTAGAATGAGCATGGGCCCTTCTGTCCAAAGGTTTGCCCGCAGCCTGATGACAGAATTGAATTGCACTGGAGATCCAGCGGGAAATGCCACTCTTAGCGAGAGGCAACCCCTTCCGTGGTGCACTGTAGGAAATAAATAACTGTGTAGACTTCCTGAAAGAGCGTGTGCGCTCGAGATAGAATTTCACACATCTCTGGACATCCAAAGAATGCAATGTTCGTTCCGCCTGGGTCGAAGGACGTGGAAAAAAAGAATTCAAAATCAAGGGTTCATTCAGATGAAAATCCGAAGGCACCTTCGGGATGAATTTCGGGTTGGTTCTCAATATTAGCACATCCGTTTTTGAACTGCAGAAAAGGCTCCACTATGGACAGCGCCTGGAGTTCACTAACCCTCCTAGCCGATGTCAACGCTAAGAGGAGGGCTAGCTTCCAAGAGAGGAACTTCAAGTCCGCCCTGTGAATCGGCTCAAAGGGAGCTTTCATGAGCTGAGCCAGTACTAGGTTGAGCTGCCAGATTGGTGGAGGTGCTCGGACCAGAGGATACATCCGAAACAACCCTTTAAGGAACTGTTTAACAATCCTTGCGGACCATAAAGATGGCCCCGATGTCTTACGTCAAAAACGGGATATGGCAGCCAGATGTACCTTGACAGAAGAGTGAGCCAAACCTGATTTAGCCAGTGACAGGATGTAAGGCAAAACCTGATGTGGCAGGGATTTATAAGGATGGAGTTTATTCCTCTGGCACCACAGACAAAATCTCTTCCATTTTGCCCTGTATGTCTTATTAGTGCTTGGCGCCCGCGCCTGAGACAAAACATCCCTGCACTCCCTGGAGAGATTCAGATGACGGAATTCTCTGTATTCAGGAGCCACGCTGTCAAGTGTAGTGACTTCGGATCCGGATGGAGCACCTGTCCCTGATCCCGCGACAACAGAGATGGAATCAGCGGCAAGCGAATTGGGTGATCCTGGGAGAGAAGCAGGAGTTCCGTGAACCAGAACTGCCGGGCCCACGCTGGAGCAATGAGAATCATCTTGCATGGTTCCGCCCTGACCTTCCTGAGAACTCGAGGAATGGGAGGAAAAGCGTAGCAAAATGCGCCGAACCAAGCAATCGAAAGGGCATTCCCCAGCGATCCTCGATGGGGAACCTTGCTTGCGTAAAACCGACATTTGGCGTTCTCCGGGGACGCAAAGAGGTCTATGGTCGGAGTACCCCATCTCTCGAACACTCCCTCCAGCGTGGCTTGGTCTAATTCCCACTCGTGAGTCACTTCCGTCTGACGACTCAGAGCATCCGCCGTGATGTTGAGGCACCCTGCTAGGTGCTCGGCTTGCAGGGTGATCTTGTGAGAAATCGCAAAATCCCAGATCGTCTGAGCTTCCTTGGACAGAGTCCGCGATCTTGTTCCCCCTTGCTTGTTGATATAGTGCATGGCCGTCGTGTTGTCTGTCCGGACCAGCACTGCACGATTCTGAAGTCTGGGAAGGAACGCCAGCAAGGCTAAGCGAATAGCCATCAGCTCCAAGAGGTTGATGTGGTGTAGGCCCTGCGCTGGACTCCAGTGACCGCTGATTTGAAGCTCCTGGAGTACCGCTCCCCAGCCTTCTAAGGAGGCATCTGTGGTCACCACCATAGGAGAAGGAGGGGTCCGGAATGTTAATCCTACTGCGATGTTCTCCTTTACCAGCCACCACTCGCAGGCCTTGCGCATAGCTGGTGTTACCCACACCTTGTCGTTGAACGACCCTTCTGCCTGGCGCCATTGTTTGTCTAACTCCTCCTGCAGAGGACGCATATGAAGCCTGCAATGTGGTATTAATGGTATGCAGGATGATATCGATCCGAGCAAGGACTTGTACCTGCGAACCGACACATTTTTCCTCTGCAGCACTTGACGAGCGGAGGTGATCAGCTTGCGTTGACGCTCCTCCGACGGATGAGCGGTGCATAGTGTCGTGCCCAGAATAGCTCCAAGGAACCTTTGGGACCTGGAAGGTACCAGCACCGACTTGGATCTGTTGAGCTGAAGACCCAAGTGGGCGAACAATTGAATGCAAGTTGACACGGCTTGAGAAGTTGCCTTGAGCGATGGAGCCTTGACGAGCCAGTCCAAGTATGGGAACACTTCTAAGGATTGCTTTCTGAGAAAAGCCGCGACTGGTGCCAACATCTTCGTGAATATCCGAGGTGCAGACCGAAGGCCAAACGGAAGCACCTTGAACTGGAAATGACTCTTGCCTACTGTGAAGCGTAGATATTGCCTGTGAGCTGGGTGGATTGGAACGTGGAAGTACGCATCCTCTAAATCCAGGGACGCCAAAAAATCGCCCGGATTCAGTAGACGGAGAATATCCTGGAGAGTGACCATCCTGAAGGAGAGCTTGATGAGATAGGTGTTGAGCTCCCTTAGGTCTAGTATAGGACGCCACGTATCTTCCGTCTTCCGAACCAGGAAGAACCTGGAATAGAAACCCTTGCCCCTCTGCGAAAGAGGTACTGGTTCTATCGCCCCCTTGATGAATAGTTGGTGGGCTTCGAGATGTAACAGTCGGAGATGTTTTGAGGGACGGGCGTCCGGAGCGCTCGTTGGAGGAAGATCTTGGAATTCCAACGTATGGCCACTCTGAACAATATTCAAAACCCACCGGTCCGATGTTATAAGGACCCAGCTGTCCAGACAATAGGAGATCCTGCCCCCAACCGGTGTCCTTGGTAGGGGAGGAACAGTAGTCAGAGCCAGGAGGCCGCTATTGCCTCTTGGCATTGTCTCGTCCCTGACGATTCTGACGTCCTCTCTGGGACTGACGAGAGAAAGACGCCGATTGACCTTGGCGTTGGTTTGAGTACTGATTCTTATATGACTGTCCTGACTGTGTTGAATACTGACGTTGGTTTCCTCTATAAGTAGAGAACCCACGTCCCCGTGCACCTCTGAAAGGAACCTTGCGATAATTTAAGGATCCTAAGGACTTTGCTGTGTCCGTGTCCTTCTTTATGCTTTGCAGGGCCTCATCGACATGCTTACCAAAAAGCATTTCTCTGTCAAAGGGAAGGTCCAGGATCTTATTTTGGACCTCCTGACGGAACCAGGTTGCTTTTAACCAGCCTTGACGGCGCAAGACCGCTGACCCTGCCAAAGCCCTGAAAGCAGTAGAGGCTATGTCCATAGCACAGTCAATGACTTCCGAAGAACATCTCTCTCCTTCCATGAGAATCTGCCTGGCCTCCTCCTGACTCGAATCTGGCAGTAGGTCCATAAACGGCTCCATGTCGCACCACATTTGGCGGTCGTACCTGCCTAGAATGGCTAATGAATTTGCCGCTCGAACCAACAAACTGGCCATGGTGGAAAATCTCTTCCCTACATTGTCCAGCCGCCTGCCATCCTTATCCGGAGGCGTAGTTAAAGGTGTCGACGGATTTGGTTGTCCTAGAAGACATGCAGGACTGCCCTCAGGGGCCTTGTTTTCCTTCTCCAGCCGGGGAAGAACCGGGATGACCGTAGCTGGGTTCTGCATAATCTTAATCCCCTCATTCCAGACATGTTCAATGATGGGAATTGATCTGACCGACTTTTTATACTGCGCCTTAAAGTCATACAGAAAACAGTCCGACTGTTCCACTGTAAGAGGCAGACCAAACCTCTTGGATGCACGCTCCATAAGATTATGGAACCCCCCAATATCTGCCGGAGGCGACACGTTCGTCTCCCAGCCTGCAGCATCCGGATCTTGCATTCCAGTGTCATCAGGATCCACATCCGGATCCCCTGGATCGGTTAGTGGGACCACGTGCCCCTCATCGTCGTCATCCGTATCCACATCTTGTGTATCATCATTGGTAGGTTCCTGATACGAAGTCTGAGGAACCACTACTGGTACCACCATTGGTGAGGTACGGGGTACGTCTTTAGGAAGAGGTGGCAAGTCCACTGCCGTCCCTCGCGGAACCACCGATGTAGATGGGTGCACTGGAGAAACGTCAGGGCGCGATGGAAAACGAGCTCTGTAGTCCTGCAACATCATCTGCAAGTCCGTAACCAGAGCAACTGGTAAAGCTATCATGTCCTGCCTCAAAGTGCGAGGATGTACCTCCTGTTGAACATATTGTTGCTCCTCCTGCTCCTCTTGGCCATAATACTCCTCAGTATCAGTCTCTTGCTGCTTTACATGCAGATCTGAAGGACTGTAGGCATCCCCATACTGCTCACCCTCATCCTCGTCCTCCGACTCATCTAGAAGCATAGATGGTGGTAAAGGCGTAACCCGCCTAGGTGAAGTCATGTCCGGTGTAATTTTCAACCTTTGTATTGAAAATCTTGAATTTTTCGCCGTCGACGATGCCGGCACGGTAGTCTTCGTCAACGGAGTGTGAATCGTCGTCGACAATGAGGTCGTCGACGATGCCTGAATCGTCGTCAACGGTAGGATCGTCGACGGAGCCTTCTTCTTCGTCGACGGCAAGCTCGTCGACGGAGCTTTCTTTATCGTCGACGGGACAACCGTCGATGGTCTCGTCGACGAACTCGTCGTCATCAGCATCGACAACGACGTCGCCGTCGTTGTCATCGTCGTCGTGGTCTTCGTCGTCGACACCGCCGTCGAAGACGAGAATGAAGCTGTCGTAGACGATGAAGCAGACATCGTCGACGGTCCCGTCGACGATACCAAGGAAACAGTCTTTACTATGGAAATCGTCGTCGACGTACCTGCTTTAGTCAGCGTCGACGGACGCTGTTTCTTCACCGGAACCATCTGTGGAGTTCCTGCAGAGTGTTTCTTCGCAGGCTTTTCCTTTTGGGACGGAGGAGAGGATATGGAAACCTCCTTTTTGTCCCTAGAGGCTGTGTCCACACCAGCAGCCTGTCTCTGCCTCTCCTTTTCACTTCCGTGAGGAGATTTCATGGGACCAGCCTCCTCAGACCTTTCAGCGCGTGAGGGGCTTTGACAGGGGGTTCCGCAGAGATGGAGGGAGATGACCTATCCCTCTTCTTTGATCTCCTGGAGGAGGTGCCAGAAATCGAATCCTCCTCATCTGAAGAGAGAACCTCCTTCCTGGTCTTCAGCTTTTGCAGCCATGTCAGCAACCGACCTTCTCTGTCCCGCAAAGTCTTGGTAGATAAGGTCCGACAAATCTTGCAGTCTGTGGCCTTGTGTTCCGGGTATAAGCAGTAAATACAGTTCTCATGCTTATCCTCAATAAAAAGTCTCTTCTTTCCACAAGAAGCACAGGGTCTGAATAAGGCTTTCTTTTCCTTTTCTGACATAATGTCACTATAGATGGTAAAATGTAGATTTCTAACAGAAAATTTGTGAAAAACTGAGCAGAGCTCAGTGGAGACTCCCTAGCACAACGTGCGGTAGAAAAATCTGAGGTTCTGAGCTCTCTCAGGAAGGTTCCAAAGGGTGAGGCTGTGCTGATTGGTCCTGGCAAAAGTTTGGGCTCTTTTACACAAAGAGGGTGATATACTACAAAATGAGATGAGGCCTAAGCCTATTTTCTCTTTTGTTTCTATGGTTATGATATATTTTTTATTTACCGAGGCTCCCATTCCGACGACGGGGAATGATACAAAGCATGAGAATCTATGAAAGTTCCAATACTGGGGTAATACCGATTTTCTTGAAATTCGCAATTCTGCAATCGCAATTTACCGAATTTTACATGCAGGTGGTAAACAGGTGAAATCAATCACAACAGGTGCAGAACATTAGCAAAGTATTTAAACAGGCCCAGGAGGCCTCAGAATGTTTCACAATGGCAGCGCTCTATGTCATGGTGAGGAGGATGAGGATACGTGCAGCAGAACAGAGAAGAAGGAGATTACAGGAGCGCATTTTTAGAGTGCACATCACATTGTTGGGGCAGAGTGAGGAGGAGATCTATGACAAGTAAAGGCTAAATGCTTTCATGATCCTTGATCTGATTGCTGAATTGGATCCCCTACTACAGCGCCAGACTCGCAGGACACATGCCATTCCCACTCATGTGCAGGTCCTATGTTCCCTGCACCTACTAGCATCTGGCAGCTTCCAGGGTGTAGTAGCTGTAGCTGGAGGGGTGTCACAAAGTTCCCTGTCACGTTTCTTTAATTCATTCCTTAAGGCCATGTTGACCAGGATACACCACCACATTAGCTTCCCCTCAACCCCACAAGATTTGCTTAAGAGTAAACTAGACTTCTATCAGGTAGCCCGGTTTCCCCATGTAATAGGTTGCATAGATGGAACGCATGTTGCCATTTGTCCACCATCAGTGAATGAGTACATCTTTAGGAACCAAAAATCCTACCATTCACTGAATATCCAAGTAGTATGCAATTCAAGAAATATCATCACTGAGATAGTGGCACAATACCCTGGCAGCACACATGACTCGTACATATTCCGACACAGTGGCATACACACTCATCTCCATGGGGGTGAATTTGGAGAAGGAAATCTGCTTGGTAAAGATATGTAACAATTTCTCTGACACTATGGCCAAATGGTAATGCATATCTGTCAGTAACCGTTTGCTTACTACCCTGTAGGTGACAGCCCATACGTCATGCGCAACTACATCCTGACACCATACCTCAACCCAAGTACCCAAAGTGAACAGCCGTACAATGCAGCGCACATCGCAACACAAAGCGTCATAGAGCGAACCTTTGGCCTGCTGAAAAGTAGGTTTCGCTGCCTCCACAAGACTGGCGGGGCATTGCAGTAGCGACCAGAGATCTGCTGCAGAATTGTGGCCACTTGTGCCATGTTGCACAACATCGCTACTAGAAGAAGCATACCCCTGGAAATGTCAGACAGCGAGCCTGAGGAGGACAACTAGCCAGGGCAACCACTATGAGCAGCAGCTGGGGCAAGCTTAGCAGAAGGGAGAAGGAGACGTGCAGAAATTACACAGCATTATTTTTGAGGTGGGTAATGATGAGACAAGACACAGCATGGTTGAACTGTAATGTATGCTTTTAATGTAGAAGTGTGGTTAATGCACACATACCAGGCGCTAAATAGCACAGTGAGTGTAAACAAAATAAATCAACAAGACATCATCATTGGACTTGAATGTCAGTCACAACTTTTACCATGATAATGGTTACAACACCATATAAGAGGTAGTCTGCCAACGCCAGCCTATTTTTTGAGACCAGGCACTCTCAAACGCCTTTCGGTGGCCTCCTTCACGTCCCTCGTGGAGCCTTCTGAAGGTGTGGTACTCCTAGCAATGCGCCTCCTGCATGTAGTCACGGGCACCAAGAGCCTACTGAGGCTGGACGCCTCCTCACTCTCCCCTCCCCCAATACATTGCTGACCCCAGCATAAGTAGTCTGAAATTGCTCTACTGCATTTGCGACCTGGACGAGTACCCTGGCCACAGCCGTACAACAATGGCTCATTTCGACCTGCATAGCCACAGACCGACGGGACAGCAGAGCTGTGTTGTTGCTCAGCCGGTTGTTGAATCTGGTGTAGCCATCTAGGTGCCCTAATAATTGCCGATACCTTTTTCTTTGGGACACCTGGTCCTCCTGAATCACCCTGCATAGCTCCTGTATGGCCCCACTTGACTGGCTACTTCCTTCCACCACTGCTGTAGTCAGCTCTTTCAAGCAGTCTCGCATGTCTGCCATGTCGTTAGACATAGCGCAAAGTTGTGCCTGCATTAATCGCATGTTCTTTGCTTGCAGGCGCTGCACCCTCAGCATTTGGCTCTCCAGCCCACTCCAGACATTTGGACTTTCATCCTCTGGTGTTCTCATCTGTGCCCTTGACCTGTGCCTCCGGGTTTGGTTATTGCTGTGCCGGACCTGTTACTGGGATCTTGTCGTGGGTGTACCTCCAGGCTGGGATCAAATATATAAGATTTCTACCTCTTTACCGACCTTTCATTCTTTTTTTCTGGTGAATACTCTCAAAAATCAAAATAACAACACATCAGTGTTCCCCATAAATACAATGTCTACACATAATTATTGCTTTTTTTTCCTTTGTTTTTTTATTTAACAAGAAACTAATTTTTTTGTATCAAAAATATATTCATATTTCATTTCTATATTTTCTTTTTTGTGATTTACAAATATTCTGGAAACAAGTGAGTACAAGTGATCAATAATGTGAACATCAAATACATTGGTCTCATATCACAATATTTGAACAAATAGGTTTTGCCCCTCAACAAACGACATAAGTATCTACATTCTCATCTTGCATACTATTCTTGCATCCCAACAAACATACCACACACAAAGAAATATACAGAATTTTTTTTATAAAAACACACAACTGGGTGGGTCAACTGCAAATTGATTTGTGAATAGTTTGTCAGAGTTTGCTGTGATGATTTTGACAGCAAGTTAAGTTTCTTCTCTTATTTAATTTAAGGTGATCCGTATAGAGTTTGTTGTCCAGTTGTGAAGTAGCTGGTCTACGTACGTTTCGGTGAAAATGTTATTAGAAACACCTTCCTCAGGACCATTGAAGAACGAAAAGAAGGGAGAGGGGGCTTTATTCTGAAAATATAAATACATTGTATGTAAGATATAGGGAATACTGATGTTCTTAATGTTTTCTTTAGAGCAACTATTATTTTCTATTTCTTTGATATAGCTTATACATGCAAGTCTCAGAGTAGGAGGGGAAAGGAAAGGAAAGAAAGAAAGCGATACCTTCCCGAGGGAAGGGGAATAAAAGATTGGATTTACACCCTTCCGTGAGTTAAAGGCTTTTCATGTCAGTTGGAAAAAGAATCGCCGTGAGGTTCCTAGTTACACAACCGATGATTAGAAAATCCAGATTGCCCTTTGCTGAAATGAAAGGGGTGTTACTAAGGAATACCTGTTTAAAGGTGACACGTCACGAGTTTACAGGTTATTAAAACGTCTTTACAAATTCCTCTAGGGCAGCTGTCAGTTAGGACTTGGTCTACTGTATATGGAGTCTGTTGGATAACCAAAAATAGAATAAAGATAAGACAAAACAATTGACAAAGTTGTCCTGTCTATGATGACCTATTTGCTGTTTCTAAGTGAATAAAGGGTGTTGTCATCTCTCACCCTAAATGTATGAGAATTTTCAGTATCAAGGGTTTCTTGTATCGATAATGATCTGTCCTAGTTGGGATATTTCAGCGCCGGGTTTCTATTGTCTCCTTGGTAAGGGTGTACCTGAAGTGAAAGAAGACACAGTGTGGTGGTTCTAAAATAAGGGGCATTCACCGCTAAATGTATCTAAGATATATAATATATGAGTCTTACCTTCAGAGAAAGTATAGAAGACAGGATGGTATTGTCCTTTTCTAAGGAGTCTTTTATTAGATTGGTTTAATGATGTAGTTCACCACAGTAGATTTGAGAGACTGATTTTTATATAGTTCTAGAAGATAAATCAGACAGAATTCCAATTATGTTTTGGTCAAGTACAAGGTTATTAGGGAACAACAGCAAAAAGTTTCACATATTCAAATTAATTAGCATAATTTTATCTTGTTGTGGGTATGTATTTTTGTTCATGGGTATCCTGTCCTGTTTTAAGTCATATCGATGTTTCAGTATCGACTAAAACTAGCTGGTATGAGGACTGAGTTCATGAGATGTGACTACAGCTCTGTGTATCATTCGCTAATTGTAGCGTATGTAAGGGTGTTGTGAATTACAAAAAAGCAATTGCCACATTTATACTGCTGTTGATTATGTAGGGAGGAATCTACCTTCATGTTTGTACTAATGAGGTAGGCATTTGCGTAACATTAATGGCATCGCCCGAAAGACATAGAGTAGGCTTAGCCTATGTCTGCACACGTCGAGATTTCTATCGCCGCTAATTAGTACTGGGTGATGTGTGTTGTCGCCGTATTAGACAGGCGATATGCGTGACGTGCAATAGGGCGCTATGGTTTTTGAAATCGAACTAGGATTGTATTGTTGCTAATTTGATGAGAGGAGGTGTAATTGCATATTTGTCCTAATGAGAAAGGCATCTGATTAAATTTGATTGTATCGATCGCAAGATCCAGGTGTGGCTAGCCAGATTCATAGGGGGCTAAGTCCGTGAGGTGGGAGGGGAGAAGGAAAAGAATCTCAGTGTCAGAGTATATTGAATGTTAGCTCTAGTGAGGTAGGCATTTAATCCTATCGCTCACACGGCCCAGTGTCGATAGTGTGGGCATATAAAGCTAGGTCCGTGAAATAAAGGAGAGGGGGCTCAGAGTCTTGGTATCTAAGTTTGTGGAATCCACTTACCTTCACTAATTCAGTAGAGCGTTGCCTTCTCTCGTCGTCCGACTCGAAGTTTATGCCGATCGGCTTTTAGCGCGTTTAAATGTCCTGTATGTAGTTACATGGTCTCGTGATATTTAAATTATTTCCGGTTCTGTGTGTCTGGTGTTATAGTGGAGTTGGGCGACATCTTGGAAAGGGCATCTAAGGGTAGCGAAAGGCCGTGGAATGAAAACATATGCATCCGCAGAGCAACCCTTGTTGTGCACGCTGAATATAAAACGGGGGACATGATACCATAGGAATGTGATATATTGGTGTATGCATTCTGGTAGTAGTTATGTTATGTACAAAGGAGCGCCATGTTCTATATTAAGAGCTGGAAGCCGTATTATATGCCATCTTTAAAGGGTAAAATATCTATGGTTGGAATCTTACTGTGAGCTCGGACAACATCTTATATGGGGCATCCAGTGACAGAGAGAAGTCCGTAGAGTGGAAATGGCATTAATAGGAGCGCCCCTTACTATGTGATCTGAGTATTGCAGAGAGGAGTATGAGTCCTAAAAGTGTGATATGTAAGGACTTCCTATGTAGCAGTCTCGCAGTATAGAGGATGCACAGTGTTATGGGATGGAACAATTGGGCGCCATCTTGGAAGAGTTGAATGGTGCGAGAAAGCATAGAGTATAGTAATTTGAGATATTAGGCATGTGTGCGAATCCTATGTGTAGATGCTCACATGAATATTGTTTAGAGTCAGGAGAACTGATCTCAGTAGAAATTATTGCTTCGAAAAAGTACAAAATCTGAGTATGTGTTCTGGGTATGCAGTGTTCTGAGATGGAACATATGGTCGCCATCTTAAGAAGAGTCAATAATGCAAGAAGGCATACAAAATATGATGGTTTATATATAGATCTTATGTGCGAATACTCGCATGGGAATCAATTACAATCAGGAGAACAAATCCTGGTAAAGATAGATGAGGATTCTTTCTTAGAGAGAGAACAAAGTCTTAATGTGCATAGGGATAGTGGGGAATGTAACACTTACCATTAGAACTACTTGATGCTTGGTAAAAATGGCAATACCATGAACGTTGATAGGTATTCAGGGGCCTCCTATGAATAGAATATCAGTGAGTCTAGCATGTGAAAGAGCAACAAGGTGACATCAGTGTCTTTTTGTTGTAGAGGACATGTCAGATTGTATGGATGATATCACCGCTTGAGATGAGACAGGAAATATTTCGGACTAAGTAGGAGGTAGTGGTCAAAGAATATAGTTCATTAGTCTTATGATGTCACTAGCCATGTGATTTCTTCATTCAGGCCTTTGTTTACTGTCTCTAAAGAAAAGATCCAGAGGGTTTCTCGCTGTTTGCGAGTTTTGGTTGAGTCTTTACCCGGTATGTATCTGACTCGTTCCAAAATTAACCATCGAAGATCTATTTCTGTATGTTGGCTTTCTACATAGTGTCTGACTAGAGGTGCTTGTGTTTTGTGTTCAGAGAGCCGTATACGAAATTCTCTAGATGTTTCACCTATGTAACCTAGGTCGTAAGGGCATAGTATCATATAGATAACATTGGAGCTTCTACAATTGTCATTGTTTTTAGCTTCCCTGTTCTTCCTCTATATGTCCAAGTTTTTTTGGTTATGGCTGATTCGCATGCATGGCAGTTGCCGCAACTATGATTGCCTATTGGAGGGGGTAGGCCATCAATAGTGGTTTGTCTCACTGGCACATGGGGTTTGTCTCTACTGTGCACTAGTTTGTCTCTGAGGTTGGGGTTTCTTCTGAAAGCTACCAGCGGTTTCTGTGTGGGTGTTTCTTCGTCATTCACATTAAGGATCTTCCAATTTTTGTCTAGAACTTGTTTGATCTTATAGTTTAGGTTGGAATGATCTATGACACAGACTAGCTTATCTTGGTTTGGCTTGGGTTCATTATTAAAAAGGGCATCTCTGTTATAATATTTTGCCCTTTTAAGTGATTGTCTTATGAGTCTTTTTGGGTAGCCTCGAAGGAGGAGACGCTCTTGTAGTTGTTCTGCATGTGTCATGTAGTCTTTTATGCTTGTGCAGTTCCTCCTAATTCTCAGAAATTCCCCAAATGGGATAGAATCTTTTTGGCATGGTGGATGGTAGCTACTGTGTTCTAAAATGGTGTTTTTCACAGTGGGTTTCCTATATAGATTGACTGTTAGTTGTCCTTCTCTACCCATAATCCATATGTCCAGGAATTCTACTTTCTCTGATGAGTAGTTACAGGTAAATTTGAGATTGTTGTCGCTCAAATTAAGCCAAGATATACATTCTGATAGTTCTGATTCTGTGCCTGACCAGATGAAAAAAATGTCATCTATAAATCTGCGCCACTGAGTGACATTTTCATAGAAGGGTGCTGCTTCGTTGTAAATGTGTTTCCGCTCATACTCACCCATGTAGATGTTTGCCACGCTGGGGGCACAAGATGCCCCCATACTAGTGCCTTTGATTTGATGGAAAATGTCCTGTTTGAATTCAAAATAGTTATGTTGTAAGACAATTTGAAGACACTCTAGAATAAATGTATCTGGTCTATCCCCGGGAACTCTAGCCAAGAGGGCTGCCACTGACTCTATGGCTAGGTCCTGGGGAATGTTAGTATACAGAGATTCTGTGTCAAGGGTGACAAGTAATTGTGTTTTTTGATCAAAGGGTATGTGTTCAAGAGTTGATATCATGTGCCCCGTATCTTTGATGTATGAAGCATACTGTGTGGTAAGGGGGCAGAGAAAGGTGTCAACATACTGTGATAGGGGTTCTGTGCATGAGTTAATGGAGGAAACTATCGGCCTTAGAGGTGGATCCAAGATGTTTTTGTGAGTTTTGGGTACTCCATACAGAGCAGGTGTAACTGTGTTTGCTTTATTGAGGAAGTCTAGTTCTTTTTGACAGATATAGCCATCTATAAAGGCTTTGGTTGTAGTATTATTTATAGTGGCCTTAAGTCGAGTGACAGCTCTCATGTTAGATGGTTGGTAATGTTCAGCTGTTTGTAACATGGATTTAACTTTGTTGGTATAATGAGAGGTATCCATTATGACGATTCCTCCTGCTTTATCATATGTCTGTGGATCATGTTTGCGCTCTTCCTCAACTTCCATGGCAGGAAGAGGTGAGACTGTGGACCTGCTTCTAGTGGGTGCAGAGTTTGTGGTTTGTGGGGCCACGGGTGTCTCCACATCTGACTCATCCGAAGTCTCCTGTGTGTCTCTGCCTTCACTTCCCTCTGACTCCTGTGCAGCTGCATCTGTGCTGTTAAACAGTTGAATTTTTTGTTATTTGTTATATGAAAAATTTGAGTGTCACATAGTGCATTTTTGTCTTCCATTAAATTACTATCTGACACACAGTGTCTATGGGGCCGATTCACAGAACTAATCTGAGACAACATCCTAAACTTACTACTTTTAATATTCACAGAAGACATTTAGTAGTAGTAAAGTGAGGATTTTGTCTTGAGTTAGGATTTTGTTTTAAGTTAGGATTTTGTCTTAAGTTAAACTTAAGTTTGTCTTAAATTTTGGTCTTAAGACAAAATCCTAACTTAAGACAAAATCCCAATTTAAGACAAAATCCTAACTTAAGACAAAATCCTAACTTTACTATTACTAAATGCCTTCTGTGAATACCAAAAGTAGTAAGGTTAGGATTTCGTCTCAGATTAGTTCTGTGAATCGGCCCCCATATGTTTCACTTCCTTGTTGTACTTGCCTACCAACTTCCCTTCCCTGCCTGTTACTCCCATAATGCATTTGGGTGTTGCAAGTAAAATGTGGACAGGAGTATGATTCTGAACACTAGACCTGATCTGATGTGATGTTTCTAAATTAATAAGCTGCATTTCATGGGCATTTGCATGCATCTTACCTTGTGAAGTACTGGCCGGTGCAGAGGTGTCCAACTCCGTCACTCCGACTACAGCTTCAGGCTGGAGTGTGGAATCCACTAGGTCCTCCAGGGGTGTATTCTCAGGCAGTGTTACAGATCCCCCTCCAGTCTTCTTTGCCTCAAAAAGCCTGTCAGCAATCCACTCCTTTGCACGGTTGCGCAGGTCATACCACCGTTTGTGCAGGTCTTTGATTGTGCCGTGGGTGACCCCCACTACGTTCACTTTGGATTGTGTCCTGAGCCAGATTTTTTGCTTCTCTGACTCAGGGACCTGGAGTGATAGTTTGCCAAACACCTTGTCATGGCTCCTCACAACCTCCTCAATGAGGATTTCTATCTCCTTTTCACTAAATTTAAGTTTCCTTTTTCGATTTACAGCTTTCTTCCCAGTTGCTCCTGAGTCCACGTTCTTGTCTCAGAACAGTTTCAGCAAAGCAAAAAAGGTAACTTCAGCTGTGCTCCTGGACTCTGCCTCCTCCTCTGACTTTCTCTCAGTGCACTGGATTCAGAATGGGATGCACCACTTCCTGATTGTAATGTCATCAAGCTGCACCAAAAGTGACTCGGAATTTGTGATTTCACTAATAGTGAGTCGGTAGTATGTAATCGCTATAAGCGATTGCAAATATTACCGATTCACTATTTTTCAGCGAATTGTTTGGTGCATTGCATTTTAAGATTCCTTTTTAGTGATTCCTTAAAAATCGCTAATAAAGAATCGCAAATTCCAAACTTTGATGCATGTGATCCTTTGAATGCATGTGCATCAGGCTGTGTGTAAGCCCAGCCTCGGTGCCCCACCTGTTCAAAATGTTGAGGGCCACCAGTGAAATGGAACTCATTTGCTAGTGAGTGGTTATCCTGAAAATCTGAGGTACGGATCCGGCCAGCCTGAACCTATGTAGCACACCAGTTCTAGCTGGTGTGACTAAAAAGGACGCAATGATGGCTGCCACTGCCATTATGTGAACAGGATTGCCTGACTAGCATGCTTTGAAAAATGTGAAAAAGGTAACTGCAAGATGGATGAAATTGACAACTTTACTCCAAAATGGCTGAGCCTCCCATTATGTGGAAGGCACTTGGTTCGCTATCATATTTCATGTGGTGCGAATCAAATGAATTCAAGATGGCTACCACTGCCAATATGTGGAGTCTGTTTTCCTAACTAGACACTATTAGATAGCACAATAAAGGTGAATCTAAGATGGTTGCTAGTGCCATTATGAGGAAAGTATTTGCCTAATACTTGTGAATACAGTTACAGGGCACCCACAACAGACTTGATGAACAAAAAAAACTTTGAAGTATGCTGCAGCAAATGTCTCGAAAACACAACTAGTATTATCGTCAAGTTAAAAAAAAAGCCTTATTCAGTTTTTGTGCAGAACTATTTTACCTGTTGAGCTGAAAATATGTACACGGTTTTGTCCAATGTTATTGGTACAGTCCATCTCTGCATAAACAACACTCCGGCAACATATCTTGTTGCTTTAATCCACTTTGTCTAAATTTTGCTATGTTGCCATTGGTTAAAATTACGGCAGGCATAATTCGGTCCTTATGACCAGGGCCGGACTGGGAACCCAAAGCAGCCCTGGAAATTTTGTAGGACCAGACTCACCCCTCCCACTCCCCACACACCCTAGGGGAGGGGGTGCAAGTGTGAAGCACCGCTGCTTTCGTTAATGGGGGCTGTTATTGCAGCAATGCTGCAAAAATGCCCCCCACCCGTCCAGCCTCCCGGGAAAATGCCCGGTGCCCGTTATGGCCAGTCGAGCCCTGCTTATGACATCCACAAGATAAGAACCGAGGTTTCTGGGGAACAGTAGTTGTGTTACGCATCTGTGTGAAGTGCTTTTTTGCATCGCCAGCAAACTGATTCCAGAACTCACACTATGTCTGTGTTAGTTTCACCTCTGTTTCTTATCCTACAGTTACCATTTGATTAATGTCATTTTCTTTCTTGCTCACACTTTTAACTTTAACTAAATGATCCACTGTCTAGTTCTGCGTGAAGCACGGTAATGTATTTTCGTTGCATCAGCACTGTAGAACAAGCATTCGCAAAGCCAATAAGTCTGGCTGTAACGCATCAACAAATGTAAACACCAATCACAAATGCTATTTGCATGCTTTCAATGAAAAAATGTTGTTTGGCACATTAAAGCCGTTCGCGATGACTTTCTAGGAAAAGTAGCAAAATATTGCTTTCTGTGTAGAATGCGTATAGGAGAAAAAGAACTGAATGTGTCAAATAACATAGTTGAGTTTCTTTTTCAGATTTGAAAAATCCCTTGTGCATTGTACTGGAAGCACATCTTGGAAGGTGGAATGATAAATCTTCAGCTGATAGCATAAGGTTAATAAGCAATACTCCCCTGCATAGATCCAAGGCAAAGCCCACTGTACGAAAGTACCTCTTTTTGTATGATCACCTCACAAATTTTTGGACTGATGCTGCTGTTTTGTTTTAACTCTGAAATGCACTGGGCTCTGCAGACCAGACCCAGGTGGAGGTGCTTTGACCCCTCAAACTGTATGTGCAATTGGCTAACCCCTGACTGGCGTATTTAAATGATCTATACGTCCCTAGTATATGGTGCAAATTGTACCCAGGCTGGTGTGTTAAATATCACTAGTGGACTACAGCAATTATTGTACTGCCACCACTACAGTGACAAGGTGAAACCATGGCTCTAGGTCTGCCACTGCAGCTTAGTCAGACACCTTTTAAAACTGCCAACCCAAAATGGCAAAATGAACTCTTTTGCAAGGTCAAACTCTTCTTTTTTAATATTAAAGTCACCCCTAGGGAAGACCTTAGAAGCTCACAAGGCATTGTGCTAAATATTAAAGAGAAGGACATGTTACTTTCATACTTTACAGGTCCTGAAAGTGAAAACTCAAAATTGTCGTTTTCACTGTAGCAAGGCCAGTGGCCCCATTGGCTAAATATGGAGATTCACTAGCCCATGTGTTAAGTGAAAGTTTCCATTTGGGACCACCAAACATGGTACTCCAAGGTAGCAAATTATTTGTTACATTAAACCTGACTTAGTGCTGAAGTCAGATTTAAGTTAACTTTTTATACAAAGGTGACTTTAGGAAGTCACCACTATATAGCCCCAAGCTTCTAGTGGCCACTTATGATTAACTGTAGCAGTTGTCACCTGAGATAGCCTGCAGCCCTCCTGCTAAGAGGCGTGAAGCACCCCCAGTAAGAGAAATAAAGGGTCTGCTGGAGGGAGGAGATGTGACCTACTCCTGCCAGGATAGCCCAAGGGCCATAGTCACAAATGGCTCAGCTTCAATGGGTCTACCACCTGTGAGAGGCAAATGTGAATCACATCTTATCCTAACCATTCCTTTGTGTAAGTAGACAGGTATCTCCTCCAGAGCAGGAAAGCCTGTTGCAGAACTGGTTTTCCTGGGAGGGGTGGCTGGTTATAATGGACACACCCCAGGGACGTGCCCATGGCCCTGTCCCAGGGAAGAAGTGTTTCAGAATCTTGGATTTGGGCAGAGAGATGCACTATCGGATATCTTAGTTCCAATCCTCCAGAAAATTATGTAAAACTGGGTAGGATTGCCCTGCAGATATTGTAGCTCCATTAGCTGGTGAGTCATTCCCACTAAGAAACTCTACATTGGCATAAAAATGGTACCCATGGATTCCAGCCTCAGAACACTGCTAATATTGGAAAGAACAGAAGAAGAACTGCGCCTGCTGAACCTGTGGACCCCAAAAAGAAAGGCTGTACCAAGGAAGACTGCACATGCTACACCTATTGGACCAAGACAGGAATTCAGAAAGAGGGAGATCCCAAGGGCTGGACCTGCTACTACTTGTGCCAAGGACCAGTGAGTGTGTTCTAAAGGCTAGTTGACTGGTCTCCTGTTTAGCCTCAGGGACACAAAAGCTTAAAACGCCCTCCACCTGCAAAGTGTGCAGCTGACCAGTTTGCCTTGGACTCAGCTGGTGCAGCAGAGAGATCGAGTCCTAGCCCCCAAGAGGTTCCTCTCAGGTTCTGGACCCTTGGCAAGGTCTAGAGTGTACTCCTCGCCACAGGAATGCAACTTGTGAGCCAAAGTCAAAGGTAACGGCTTTTGATCACAGAGTCTGAGGCTCATAGACTAACATTACTCGTGGGTTTGTGAACCAAGGCTCTCATTGAACCTCTGGACTTCACTTATCCATTGATGTTGACCCCAAGACCAGACTCCTACTGCAGGGGACCTCACTGTCGACGAGAAAAAGAACCAGAAAATGTTATAAGTGAGAAGGTAAAATCTTGACCTGGACCAACCCGGCACTCACATCTGACCCAGACTTCCATCGCAATGGGCCTTAAACTCTGACTTTGCTCCAGACTCTCACTTTCAAGGTTCATAAACTACTGCTAAGGGTAAAAAGCAGGATTTGCTAACTTTTTCAAACTTTTTGGAGTGAAAAGCCATAATTTATGAAAATCTTACAAAAATCATAACTCCGGTTCCCTTCATCAGATTTTTGCAGTTTTGGTGTATAGTTTTTTTAAATTGTTTATTTATTAGTCATTTTGTCAGTTCCAACAGAACACATACAACAATGCAGCCTTAATACAGTACATCATACCAACTATTGATGCATTCAGACATCTTCTCATATGGCAGTGAATGCACTTACAAATGGTTCCACATTTCAAAGCCAGTTTAAATAGATCTCACTAATCAATATAGTAGGTTTCATGACTTACTTACATCTGGATTCGACATTAAGTAGACTGTAACCGGTGACCATATATTCTTGGCTTTATAGGCAGCAGGAGGCTCCTCCGCATATATATCCAGTTGATCTCTGCAATACACTATCTCGTAGCCATTGCTCCAACTTAGGTACAGATTTATTTCCCCAGTTATAGCTATACGTTGCTTGGCCAGTAGTGTGGCAATCGTCACCAGTTTTCAAATGCATGATTGCAAGGGTGTCTCCACTCCCAGCAGGCATACCTGTGGTGTTCAGTTCGCTCTTTCCATTACCATGCCTGTTAATGCCCTCACCACCGGCTCCGAAAACGGATATATTAACGCACAAGTCCAGGCTAGATGCATATAGCTTGCCTCTATTTCCCCACATCTAATGCACTGAGAGTTGGTTCGAAGACTGTATTTTTACAGTTGTAAGGGAGTGTAATAAATTTGCTGTAAAAATTTCAAGTGTATGATTCTTAAATTACAGTTGGCTGTAAGCCTACCCGTAAGTGTACAGCAGGCCTCCCAATCCCCCTGCGAGAGTGGTGTCAAGCACTGCATTCCACCGTTCCAGCATTGCAGACAAGTTATTTATTTATAGTAGGATTTGTATTGCGCATGGCTGCCCCAGCGACGGGGCGTCCCAGCGTCACCAAAGAGAATGAGAGTGACCAAGTAGGAAAGAAAGTTAGAGTTGGAGTTAGGCCGGGAAAAGCCAGGTCTTTATGGCTTTGCGAAAAGCAAAGTGGTTCTGAATCGCTCTGATAGAGACAGGAAGCGAATTCCAGAGTTTTGCCGCAAGCCTGCGGAAAGAGCGGCCTCCGGCTCTAGTTCTCAAGACTAAGGGGATGCTAACCAAGGCTTGGTCAGCAGACCTTAAAGTGCGCTGCAGCACATAGAACTGTAGCAAGTTGGACAGCCCCAGAGGGGCCTGTTGAGTCAGAATCCTGTGAGACACACAAAGTGTTTTAAACTGGATTCGATGTTCAACAGGCAACCAATGTAGTTTAGGCAGAACATGGGAAACTGAGCAAGATTTCGGAAGTGCCAGCAGAATGCGTGCGGCAGCGTTCTGAATTCTCTGCAGGCGCCTAATGCTGGACTTATTGGCCCCAAGATAGAGAGAGTTACCATAATCCAGTCTAGATAAAATTGTCGCCTGGATAATGGTTTGATGCACTTTGGGAGGAAAGAAACCCAGAAAAGGTTTCAAACCTCACAGAAGCCCAAAGCAGATCCCTGCCACAGCTTTCGATTGTGTATCGAAGGTAAGACCACTGTCGTTATTCGGCTCATCTTTCTGCGAAGCATTATATAAACCTGTTATCAGTCGCCTATTGGAACTGCTTGTTATCATCGTCTGCAACACCCCCAGCGCCGCAGACTATTCTAGGAAGCTTGGGTATAACATTCTAACCGCAGCCCGCAATCTCATAGATACAAATGTCATCAAGGGTGTGGGGGCTGTGTTAACTCCTAGTACAGATCTCCCAGGGTTTCGTTGGTTAACATGATTAACACACTTAATTCCTAAGTAACGAAGATCGCTGGGTGGCATTTTAAGGGTACCAGTGGTGCATACATTGTCCCTTATTTGCTCTCACACTTAATTTACACCAGGCCTTTGGGGTACTACGTATGGTGTTTATTTCCAATCGTGGGATCTCTACACTGTTATATGGGAGGATAGCCATGAGGGGTATTGGGTGGGCGTCATCACTCTCTATCGCTAAGTGTGATAAACCGTGCACCGCATTGTACCAGTAATGTGTGAACTGTGCTTTTGTACATAGACAACAAAGGTATAAATCCGGTGCACCAAATTCTCCCGCGCATAGGGCTTTGTTAATGTATCCCAGTTGCAGTGAAGTTGTTTGCTGACCCAGGCCAGTTTATTCATATAGGTTTTAAGGGTCTTTAAAAACACATTCGTCAAGAGAGTGGGGATATTCACAAACATCTACAGAAAATGGGGTAATATAACCATTTTCGTTACAGCTATTCTACCCGCGAGTCACAGCAGCAATCTCACCCATCTAGACAATGTCTCCTCCAATTGTGTAATGCCAATGCGTAGTTCTGTTCAATTACCCATTCTGGGTCCACATCTACCCGTATCCACAGGTTCTTCACACCACTCAAGTGGAAACTCCAGGGAATGAGGCTTAGTGACTTATGTGAGCGGGAAGACAGTGGATTTGTCCCAATTAATACACAAACCCGAATACCATTAATATGTAATATATTCATGGATGAGAGGCGCTACTGTTCCGTACATATAACACCATATGATCTGCGTACAGTGATATGACAAGTGGAATCTGCCTAAACCACAATGCAGCCACTGTGTATATCTGTCTGACCATACACGCCAGTTGCTCTAAAAAGAGGGCAATTAATATTGGCGACAGGGGGCCTCCCTGCCTTGTCCCCCTGCATATCTGGGCTGGGGCTGAAACAGTGCAGCTGATTCTTATTCGTGCCACTGGATATGTATATAGTAAGCAGCTCCACTGCAGGAATGCTGGTGGCATTCCCATGTGTTGCATTACTATGAACATATATTCCCACTGTATTAAATCAAAGGCTTTAGCAGCGTTCAATAGCACAGCTGCCACCTTGAGTATAGGGTCAATGTGATGTAATACTGCGAACAGCGTCCACAAATTGTGAGGAGTTGAGCGTGCTGGCAGCAGGGGCTGTAGTCTAGCCGACACTATTTGCGCCAGGATTTTGGGGTCAATATTTATAAGTGATAATGATCTATAGGATTCGCAGCATGTTAGGGTCTTCTCTGTTTTCAACAGTGTATATAATAAGATCTACCGGAGGGACGGGGCAGCCTTTGTTTTTCATATGCTTCCACATACATATCATGGAGATGTGGCACTAATACGTCACCATATGCCTTATATAATTCACTGGGAATTCCGTCCAGCCCCACTGCCTTGCCATTTGGCAATGTACGTATAGCTTCCTTCGCCGCCTCACGTGTTAGTGGTTGGAACAGGAATTCCCTCTGTCCTGGGGAAAGCCATGCCAGCGCCACATCCTCGAGGTAGGCTGCAATTTGAGCATAAAAATGTGAATAAAAATCCATAAATTGTTCTGCTATGGCTAGGGTATTCCGGTGCACCTTCCCGACTTGGGTTGAAAGTCCACTATGTGTGTTTGTGTCTTGGGTTCTTGTATCATAGATGCCAACGTACGTCCAGGTCTGCCTCCCTCCCCATAGGTTTTTCAGTTGAAAGCGGAGCACCCCTGCCTGTAACCCCATACACTCTTTATGTTCCCCTCTCCTTCACTGAGCACTAATTTTCCTGAAAATATCTTATAATTGCTGTTCGTACACTGTCCCTAAAGACAGGGCCTAGTAAGGAGGTGGGCTGCAGTTGCTATTGCAATGGTCGGTAAACTTGCGCAGGGAGAACAAATTCTAAAAGGACTAGCTTATGGTCCGACAATGTCCTTTGTAGATGCTGTGCTCCTGTGGTCCATGTACACACCTCCCGCGACACCAGGCAGTAGTCCAGGCAGGACCAGAAGTTGTGTACTGGAGAAATAAACGTCCCTTCCCTGGCATGAGGGTGCCATGCCCTCCAAAGATCTACAATCCCATATTCTGTCATATTCTGTTGAATGAGTTCTGCTGAGTTTTTGCCATGCCAAACTGTGGAGGCAGATTGGTCTACTGTGTCATCTAAGTATGTATTGAGGTCTCCACCCCAGATCACCACCGCAGGGTGCATTTCATACAGGGGTCCTCAGAGTTTATCATAGAACCCAAGGTCCCCAGAGTTTATCATAGAACCTGATGCGTCCCAATATTACCTGCACTATAACATACCATCCCTGGTCATCCGTTTCAGAGTGTGAATGGAGTGCCCTTTTTGATTAGCAACAGCACTCCCCTAGAACAGGATGAATAGGATGAGGCCACCCGCACATCTTGCACCTATCTTCAGTTCGGCACCAGGCAAGAGGTGTTTTCTTGTTACAATGCTAACTGTACGCAAAGGCGGTCTAAGTATGCCAGCACCTGCCTCACCTTTTTGGAATTATTAAGTCCTCGCACATTCCACGTTAATAACCTAGTGCGGCCCGACGGTTTCAACATGTCAGTCATTTGTCCTTGTGGAACCGTTAATGTAGAAATTGTAGTTTGCCATAACTTAATGTATTGTACATCTGAGGATCAATGTACAACATCTGCTGCAAACAACATAAACATACCCCCCACCCACTTCAGCACCCAAACTTTTGCCAAAGTCATCCCAATCAACAACAGGAACAACGTTCCAACTGGTAATATTGGAAATAACCTGCATGTCTATCATTACTAGCACACTGCACAACATTGTATGGGATATACCCTTGTGCGGAGACTAGACATTGGTTGTTCCACCTGATGTACGTGGGTGGCTGGGTCCGATGGTGACCTTTGTAGATGATGTCCTCACCACACTATGGTAGCCCATTGTAAGTCTTAGGCAGGAGCCATTCTACATTATAGCAACCTACGTATAGATACATTTTGCACGTTTGGCATACATTGTCTCATCTCAAATGCACAGCTACATGCCTGGGTGGTAACTCTCACTTCTGGTGTGTCCCTTCACTCTAGGATTGTCTCTTTGTCAAAATTATTGATTGCAGTCACTCCTTATTTTTCCCATACTCACATTCAACCACTTTTGCTGCGCTCTGCTGAAAAACTTCTGGGGTTGTGGAGGGGGAGCCTGATGGGCTCTTACACTGGTGCTGAGTTGACTTAAGAAACTCCAGTACATCTCTGGGGTAGTGTAGATTTTCTGAATTCCACCGGAAGCCACACCAGTTGTAGCATTGCATATTGTATGTTTGCTGACTGCAATTTATTCTTCACTTAAAAGAATTCCCTGCGGGCCGCCTGTACAGCCATTGTAAAGTCCAGAAAAAAGGCCACACCATATCCTTGATATTGGATGGATCGTTTTTCCCTGGACAAACGAAGCACTGTGTTCCGGTCCCTATAGTTTAACAATGTAGCTATTATGGGCCTCGGGTGGAGCAAGGAGGCCAGTGCACCATCAATGCTAGATGCGCTCACTCCACTATCAGTACTGACGAGAATTGTTCCGGCCCAAATACTTCTTTTAACATGGTCTCGACATAGTCCTCCAATCTCCCCGGATTTGTATACTCCAGCACTCAGATAACTCTCAGCTTGTTGCATCGTGAGCGCGCGCTTCGAGGTCCTCATTTCATGCTTGAATTACCTTCAGAACTTTTTTCCTTATTCAGGGACTTAGTAGTGGCTGCCTGCGTTTCATCCTCTTCAGTAGAAAGATGCTGTTTCGCCTCCGAGAGTCATGAGGCCTGTTTATCTCATTTTGTGTCCATGTGATCCAGTCTTAGAGTGTGTCTATCTTACCATCAATCATTTGGAGGCGTTGCTGCAGAGCTAACAGCGTAGATTCGAGCATCGATGCCTCTGTAGATGGAGGCTCCTGCTCTGAGTCCCAATGCGCATGTGGTTGGGACCGGGGGAGCCTGGACTGTTGCTTGTCCGTTTTCCCGATCTGCACCTCATGTGTCTCTATCCTCTCAGTTTCGTGGGTTGTGCATCAATCCGCTCCCAAGTCAATCAGCATTTATCTTTTCACGTTATTCAGGCGCCTTGTCCCACTGTTTTTTTGTGACTGTGATCTCTGCGGCCTTATAAGTGCATTCACCTCCTGTTCAGGCCACTGCACCGGTCAATGTGATCAGCTGTTTTCTTTGCCGGTGTTCTCGCTCGGGACTGCACCAGCCGGCGCAGTTCGTCAAGCCCTTCAGCAGCGATGCGGGTATTGTGTATGCGGCGCAGTGCCCACCTTATCAACATTGTAGCCGGACTAGTCTATCCGCCCAGCTCTGCCGCTAAACTTACCCCCGTCTTCCCCGGGAGCTCTCAGGGAGTGTTCCTGAAATGCAGCACGAAGTGCGTGCCCCCACCACACAGGCCGCAAAGCACTCACCGCACTTCCGATAGGACCCAGCTCCTCCACTCGGCAGGTAAGCTGCCCCCACCACCGCCGATCACCACCACTCAGTCTGGGCTCACCGCCACCACACTGCCGGTAGACACTCCAAGGCCCCGCTCGACTGCCACCCACCTCTTAGGATTGATAGAGCGCCATGTTGTTCTGAAAATTGTAGAGGTGCATCATAATCACTATTAGTCCGCACCCACATATTAAGGGATCCATATTAACGTGTGCCTTAGAAATGTATTACTAAATCTGCTTATAATAGTGTGATTAGAAATGTAACCATGCCACTTATGAAGAAGAAATGTTGTAGTTAATTACAATTGTATTTTAGTTAATGCATAATGATTGGTTTTCGTGTAATGTGATGTATTAGGTTTAAACGTGCACCATATTAAAGTTTGCACGTGTAGTTCACTTATTCATATATGAAGGGTAATGAAATCAATGCTTATAGTGTGATACTAGAAGTGTGTGTTTAAATTGGGGAAAGGCCTGATCGCATATACGTTAAGAGAAAGGCCTGTTTGTTTCTTATGTTAGCTAAATATTGTAGGCCGAAAATGATTTCCCTTGGTAAGGCTTTGGGTTTCAGGACGTTAGAAAATCTCAGAGAAGTGGAAAGTTTCTCGTTCCCATGTTTCTGTTGCAGGTGCACGGACACCTAGCTCGTTAGAGAAACTAACCCTTTGTTTCAGGAGTCAGGATGGTCCTGAGAAGCCAATATGGGAGTATACTGGAATGTAGGGATGATGCTCTCGGCGGAGAAGGTGCCTGGGACCCAAGGACGAGTAAACCGTTATTGTAAGGGAGACAAGTTTCACTGGAAAACTACTGGGAAAAGACCTGGCTGAAGAGGTGTGCCGGAGGGCGTGTTCTACGTTTTTGGGATTTTGAATTAGGGACAGTGCCCCGTGGGTTGAGCAGTTGAGGTTTAGATGGGAAGCTAGAAAGAGCATCTTAGAACGAGCTCTGACAAAGTGAGTGTACTTCTAAGGAAGTCTTCACTTCTGACACCTTTTTACTCTCTTGCCTGGGAGGCAAAATGCTAAGTAGGGATGTCACCTAAGGATGTCACCTTAGAGATAGAGTAGGGACAGACTAACTGATTTTCTTTTTAGGTTCATGACTTCTAATGTAGAGATTGGAGTGATTATTGCTTTCCTGATGTTACTAGAGCTGACTATTCTTCTTATTCTGAGTCGGATGAGACTCCTGCGTAGGATATTCTTTGTATTAGTGCCCATTTATTTCCTTAACCTCGTGCTGAGGTGCTTGTACGTGCAGTTATTTTTGGCTTTGTAATAAATCCCTAAAATGTTGAGAGTCGGCGTCAGTAGTCCTTGAGAGTTCAAAATTGATTTTGTTGATTATGTACTAAAGATTGGATTTCCTCCCCTCTACACTATTTAGCAGATAAAAGATCCTGGTAACCTGAGAGGATTCTTGGTGATGGTAAGGTAGATAAGAATCCGGCTTTATCAGTTGGTAGCAGAGGATAGTTATCTCTGATAGTGAGGGGAGATCTAGATCAAGATAAGAGATTCTAGAGAGCCCATAGAATTCGAGTGATGGTGACCCATTGGATAGTGAGCGGCAGACAACGGCAACTGATGGAGACTGACAGAGAGTAGCGGCACGGCGGAAAGCAGCAGTTCTTGATAGAGTGAGTATGAATAGGGTGATGTGTTTTGTAGATTGTGGTGTTGATTTGATTGTGTGATGTCTTGCGGAGTTGGAATGAGAGTTTAGTGATTGTGAGATCAGGCTGGGAGCGCGCACAGCCCGGGGATTCTTAGACTCGACGAGCAGTCTGAGAAGTTGTGGAGTAGAAGACACCCAAGTTAGATTTTGTTGACCATTGAAAGGGAATCGTGAGACGTCATCGATTACCCAGACCAAGATAGGGGGAGCGAATGTATGAGTGTGTGAGGAACCGACGCTGGTCGTGGGTTGTTATATGTGGAACACTGAGCGTTTGAAACCTATCAGTTGAGGCGATTGTTTGGTCGTTTCGCGGACAGACAGTTGCCAAGTTTGAGGTCAACAATTTCGAGAGACTGTCGCAGGCAGTCAGAGAAGTGATTGTCCGGTCATTTTGTGAACAGATAATTACTTCAGAGTGTGAATGGGCCGAATGCAAGAGTGAGAAGCGAATTGTGAAGGAGGGGAACTGCTGCGAGCGGAGGAAGAGTGACATCAGAAGGTGTCGCGCTGGGATAGGTTGGTTGGTATGAGTCGCGCTGCTATTGGTGGATTGACATCAGGAAGTGAACGAAAATATTGAGCACAACCAAAATTTGTTCATCATGAAATGTTTTAAGGGTTTCCGAGAATTGTGTAGAGGTGACAGACATGTGGTTACTCGAGGGGGAGAAGGAGCCCCTCCCGAGGATACTCCAGCACATTATATGGCAAAGAATGTGGGATTGCATACTATAATTTGACTTGAAAATTGGCATAAAATGACTCATGGTGAGGGAGAACTGATTTTCCCACGAAATGGTACTTTCAGGTTGGATGTGTTGTATCAGTTGAAATCTGTGATTTCTTCTTTGCGACCTTTGCCTAGACCAACCCAGTTTGAGGAATTACATGCATGGATCAGAGCAGCGTATAACAGGAAAAGAGACAGAAATCAAGAAAGAGTGAAGAAGTCGATTAGGGCATTCTAAGATGTGAGGTGGGATGCACTAGAAAAGAGGTGGAGAGTGGAAACGATTGAGGGGGATAGAGTGTACCTACTACTAGAGAAAACAGACAGTGCGAAGGCAAAGAGCATAGATGAGGATGATAGTGATACAGATGACAGCTTGGTAGAGAGGTTGTTGTCGGAAAGACCGCCTCCGTTCAATCCAGATTCCTATGAAGGAAAGTTGGCTCCAGTGGAAGGGACTAGTGGACTACAGACTCAGTCAGGTGTGAGAGTAGTAGGGAAAATCTCGACAGGAATGGAGGACATGAGAATTCAGTCTGTAGCGAGTACCGAAGCTGCGAGGGGTGCGAGGTTACCGGATGCTTTAAAAGTACTGGTTACCATTGGTCTCATTGTTTCAGTTTACAACCCAGATCAAGAGAGAGTTGGTAGTCTAGCACAGTCAGCTGCTGGATCAAGGAGTGTCATTGAGGGAAACCGGACAGTGAGCGAGATGGAACAGGTTCCGAGACCTATAGAATGGAGTACGCCATTGCCAGCCACCGCAGACTCCTCTAGAGGACAGGTGGATGTGAGACCGATAAGACCAAGGTCTTTGGCTGAGTCAAGATCAGATCTGAGAATGTGGGTACTGCCTGCGAGGAATCAGAGAGAGAGAACTGTAGGGAATGATGAGCAAGATAATTCAGGAAACCGACCAGTCTCTAGGAATATAACAGAAGAGAGTAGATCTCGAGATCAAAGCTGCGAGTACAACAAACGGAATGGTGCAGCTTATCGAGAAATATTGAAAGGCGCCATGAAAGCGAGGATGTTAGATGCAGTGAGATTGAAAGCAGAAATAGACAAAATAATAAATGGAAATTTGCCTCTTGAAAGTATAGACATTTATGAACAAGATGAGTTACTTTTTGTAGCGAAGGATGTGACTCGCAAGGCAAGAACCACACATGAGAAACTAACTGAGTTGGCCAAGAAATATGAGGTGGATTTGTCCAAAACGAAGTCATTGCAGGGAAACCACAGGTTGCAGTATGGTGACCAAGAACTGGAAGAGAAAAGGGTCATAGTGCTGAGAACACACATCAGAGATTTGATTATAGCGATGCGTGCATGGATCATGCTTGATAAATAGGAGGAAAGATGGTCCAAGAAGAAGAGTTCCAAAAGGACAGTAGGACAGATGCCGCGTCCAGGTGGAGAGACGCTAGGTATAGGGAATTTCCCTTTGCGGGAGGTACAAAATGGAGGGTACGTGCATGTGCTTCAGAGTAGGGGTGATTTGGCTGCATTTACGAACGATTTGCCTCGGCTGAGGGAGAAGACTGTAGAATGGTATAAGCAGGTTGATCGCTTTGTCAAGATCTCAAAAGTGTTGTGGATTGGTTTTAACACGTTTTTTGACATCGTGGTTCCAGGGGACTAATGGTCTGCATGTAAGATTGCTGTTGAATGGCCGACTTCAGAGCCAGAAAGAGATGCTGTCACGAATAGTCCGTCACCCATAGTTATGAAAAAGTTTGAGCAAGTGATCACATGGTTAAAATCGAAAATTTCGCATCAGGATATTGATTGGGTTAAGATAGATCGGACAGTTCAAGAACCAAAAGAGACGGTGCGCGAGTACTATGAACGCCTTTTGCAGGCCTTCAAACATTACAGTGGATTAGATGCCTTAGATTCGAAAGACATGGGATGGTTTGTTTCAAAGTTTGTGTTGGGTTTGAGGCCAGAGGTTAGTCTCATGATACAGCAACATTTGATCTGTTGGCAGAACAAGCCGGTGGATGAAATCTTGCGGTATGCCAGATACTGCAGTGATGAGGTAGATTCGAAGCACAGGAAGTTGAAAGACAAATTGATGCTTGTTCAGATACAAACAGCTCAAGTTCAGCCTAGTGGAGGGACATTAGGAAGGAGACAGGGAAATAACCAAGGAGGAAACCAGAATGTCCAAGGTCAGGGAAGAGCAGTCAGTTGATCCCAAGACAGGAGTGGATGTGGCGAGATTGAAGAAGACCACTGCGTGTCATCTTTGTCACCAGATTGGACATTGAAAGCGCGAGTGCCCCTTGAACCCGATTAACCAAGTGCAGCAGGAAGTAGAGATAGTTCAGGTACCTGTACCTGAAACGGTCCCTACAAGACCAAGGTCGATGAAAGGGGGGACGTTCAGTCCGCAGGTACAAGTTCCCCAGCCACCTAGGGTTCAGCAGGGAACTCGGACTTACCAACAGATGCCTTTGTTCGAAGGGTATGATGAATACAGCCCAGACCCGTTGGCATGACGGTGACCGAGAGAGGAGGAAAACTGCACACTTGGAGCAGTCTTGGAGGTAGACCAGAGGAACCATTTGTGGAAGCAGATGTTGATGGTCACCCTACCACTTTCTTGGTTGACACTAGTGCTACCCGTTCTACTGTAAGATCCGCAGTAGTCCCTAACCTACCCCTCTCGGGACAATCGATCCAAGTTGTTGGAGTAGCGAATAAGAAAATGACCAGTCTGTTAACAGAGCCGATTCCTGTGAGAATAGGAACTTTCCGAGATCAACACCAGTTTGTGGTGTGTGACTCGGGTCCAGTTTGCCTGTTAGGAAGAGACATGCTGTGCAAGTTAAATTGCACCAGCTATTGCACACCAAAAGGAGTTGAAGTACAGACGAAGGATGGTGATGCGACCTTTAAAGTTGCCAATCAGCACTTGTGCATAGAAATGTACTCAGCGCTGACAGTGGAGGAACTTCCACTTGACTTGAGAGATTCTGTGTCACGCGAGGTGTGGGACTTCACCGGAGAAGAGATTGGGTTGATCAAAGGTGTAGAGCCAGTGAAGATTCAGCTCAAGCAGAACGTAGAATTTCCTAGGACGCCCCAGTACAATTTGTCACCCGAGACTATTGCAGGGATCAAACCTGTAATTGAGTCCATGATTAAGCAGGTAGTTCTGAAGGAGATCATGGGTAGTCCATGCAATTCACCTATCATGGGACTACAGAAACCGAGTGGTAAATTCAGGATCGTGCAGGACCTGCGAAAGGTCAACGCCATAGTTGTTCCATGCTGTCCAGTGGTACCAAATCCATCTGTGATCCTGTTTCAGATTCCGTGTGAAGCTGAGTGGTTTACAGTGATTGATCTGTGTGAAGCATTCTTCTCGATACTACTCCATGAGGAAAGCCAATTTCTCTTTGCTTTCCGGCTGGAAAATCGTGTGTTAACGTGGTGTCGTATCCCTCAGCGGTACACAGAGAGTCCATCAATCTTTAATCAGATCTTGAAGAAGAATCTTGAGAGTCTCGTGTTGCCACAGAACTCTCTTCTGGTGCAATACATCGATGACTTGCAGGCGCTTGCAGGATTGATACCATTGCTTTACTGAACCATTTGGCAGAGAATGGACACAAGGTGTCCCCAAACAAATTGCAGTACTGTCTAAGTGAAGTGCAGTATTTGGGTCACAGAATTGAGAAGGGCAAGAGGAAGGTGTCACCAGATTGCATTGAGGTAATTATGAACATGCCTGTGCCTACCACACAGAGAGAAGTTAGAATGTTCTTGGGGATGGTTGGCTATTGTCGCCAATGGATTCCCAACTTCTCGTTTGAGGCGAAGCCTTTACAGCGACTGACGCACAAGGATGTGAGTGAACCGGTACCATGGGACAACAACAGTTTGACATCATTTTTAGGGCTGGGACAGGCCATGTGTCGTGCTCCAGCTTTGGGAATGCCTGATAACAACAAGGCTTTCTCGTTGTTCTGTTGCGAGAGAGAAGGTTGCGCATTGTCAGTTTTGACTCAGAATCATGGAGGTGTCCGTAGACCAGTTGCCTTTTTTTCAGATACTTTAGATCCAGTAGCTTTCTGCATTGCCCAGATGTCTCAAATCCGTTGCTGCAAAAGGTGTCAGTATTGAAAGGTGTGAGAGTATTGTCATGGGACATCCACTTACAGTTTATGTGCCACATTCTGTTGAACTGTTGATGATGAGGACCAAAAAACAGCATCTCACAAATAACAGATTAACACGCTATGAGCAAGTTATACTTGCAGCAGAAAATGTGACTTTGAAGAGGTGTTCTGTTTTGAATCCCGCGACAGTGATGCCCATTCCAAATGCAGATGGTGAAGATTGTGAGGACCATGATTGGCTCGATATGACTGAGCTATGCACCAAACCGAGAACAGACATTGTTGATGAACCACTCCCTGATCCTGATGAAATTTTCTTTGTGGACGGTTCATGCTTAAGGGACAATGTTGGTCGATTAAGAGCAGCGTTTGCTGTATGTACTATCACTGGAGTTGTTGAAGCTGCTTGTTTAGAGGGAGTACACTCCGCTCAGGTAGCTGAAATCATTGCTTTGACCCGTGCCTGTTTGGCTGCTGATCAGATTCGGATAACAATCTACACTGACAGTCAGTACGGGTTCGGTGTGGTTCATGACTTCGGGCAGTTATGGTCACAGAGAATTTTCGTGACATCTTCAGGTTCGCCCATCGGAAATGGGGAATATAGTTGACAATTGTTGGAAGCATTACAGTGTCCCAAGGAAATTGCGGTTGTCAAATGTTCTGCTCATGGGAAAGGGACTGATTTTGTTTTACTGGGTAAAAACTATGCAGATGAGGTTGCCCGTTTCTGTGCAGAACAAGGATGCATATTTACAGGAGGTTACATTGGAGAAAGCCAAGAAAGAACCAAGCTCAGCATGATGTTAGCCATGGCAGATACTTGGGAGGAACTAAAACGATTGCAGGATGAGGTTACCAACCAAGAACGAGATGGCTGGATAAGGTCGGGATGTGAGAAGGGAGATGTGGATGTGTGGGTCTTGAATGATGGTCGAGTTGTGTTACCGGAAAGTTTGTTGAGCCCAATCGCAAGGTTGATACATGGTGCAGTACATCTTGGCAGAGACGCAATGGTGAGACTGTTTAGACAGACATGGTACAATCCAAAGTTTCGTGCAGTTGCTGAAGCTGTATGCCAGAGGTGTGTTACGTGTCAACATATGAATGCAGGAAAGAATACTGTCGTTACTTTGAGTCACATTGGGAGGTCAAGAGGGCCTTTCAATAGGATGCAGTTGGACTTCATTGAAATGCCAAAATGTAATGGGTTGAGGTACATATTAGTTGTGGTATGTGTTTTCTCAAGGTGGGTGGAGGTTTACCCAACACGTAGATGTGACACACTCACTGTAACTAAGCTGTTGTTGAGGGAACTTATCCCGAGATTCGGTTTTCTGACCTCTTTGGAATCAGATAGAGGGACACATTTCCATAGTGAGATCATGAAGTTGCTCTGTGCTGCGTTGAATGTGGATCAGAGACTACATTGCAGTTACAGACCAGAGGCTTCTGGGATTGTGGAGTAGGTTAATGGAACTTTGAAAGCACGGAAGTCAAAAGTGTTCACCTCGACATCTCTGAAATGGCCCGATGCATTGCCCCTGGTCCTTATGAGTCTTCGCAGTGTTCCAGACAGGAGAACTGGGTTATCACCTCACGAGATCCTGATGGGGAGGGCAATGCATCTGCCAGCAATACCTGCTACTGCTCTTATTACCATCACTGATGACTTAATTCTCGATTACTGCAAAGGACTGGCTGATGTGGTCCTTTCTGTGTCTCAGCAGGTGCAAGCAGCAACTGTTCCGGCTTCAAGTGACCTGTGCCATGACCTGTGTCCGGGAGATTGGGTGCTTGTTCGCAAACACATGAGGAAGAGTTACCTGGATGTTTGTTGACGTGGCCCATACAATGTAATACTGGACACGAACACGGCAGTGAAGTGTGGAGGATTGCCAAACTGGGTGCATGCCTCCCATACCCACAGAGTCCCAGCACCCTTGGAAGAAACAGCCCCTCTTGTGAATGAAAATCCAGCTGAGGTGTCAGGGCCATCTGAGAGGGCAAGTCAAGCTGTGAGGGTTGCCGATGCAGTTGCTTGTGCACTAGATCGAGCTGAAAGGGGCTGTGTCAATCAGAGCCCCGAATTTGACTCGGACGGAGAAAGCATTGCTGTGGGTGGAGTAGATTCAAATTCAGCTGAAGAAGGAAGTAGTGCACAGGGTACCCAGAGGGAGAGCAGAAGTGCCAAGAGAGCAGAAGAGGTTTGGCCCGGGAGTCAGAGGCAGCTGAACCTGAGGTTGACCCCTGAACGAGATCTTGCCCCAGTTTCTGAAACATCTGAATCTGAACAGAGTGACGAAGAACAAGCTCGAGGAGGTCTCAGAAGATCCAGGAGAGCAAGAGTGCCGTGTCAGAGATACGCCACCCCAGAGTGGACGTACGTTGTGACTGATGCCAGGAGTTCTGAGTTAGGGGAGGTTGAGGTTCATGACTGTGGTCAGCAAGACACCGAACGTGAAAATAGATGTGAGATTGGTGTTACGAATCCCCCACTTCTGAGTAAAGTCCGTGAACTGATACTGCAAAGATTGGTCTTTCCAACATTTGGATTTGAAGCACCGACCCATGAGGTAATCGGGCTTCATCTTGAACTTTTGCAGCATGTTCTAGAGATTCTGGGAGCTGATCTTATTTTGGACTGAAAGGTGAACTTTGTTGTAAATAAAAGTCTATAAAGAAGATAACCTAGGCCCGAGTGGAAGAAGAATAAACTTAGGGACTTTCCGCAGAGGAGACGAAAGAGAGCTAGGGAAGTCTTTTTGTGGACTTTGTAAATAAGGTACTGAAATTGCAAGGGGATTTCCAGCTTCTCGAAGTATCGTTTGAATTGGTTAGAAAGCGACATTCAGAGGAGAAAAGAGACTCTTAATTGTTTTCTGCTGAAGCCAAGAACTTTTGAGAACTTTGCGAGATCATGGATGCTGGAAATAATCATCGTAGGTCCAAATTAGTAGTAGGTACACTTGTAGGTGGAGTGATAGTCTCTATAATCATTGTGGTTATAGCTTTGTATATTGTTTCACATGAGCAGGAAGCAGAGGTACAGGAAACACCTAAAAATACCACTTCTAGCCAAAAGGAGGTCACTATAGGAGCTGAAAGAGCTTTACTAATCGAAGAGAGTCGTAGATTTCACATCGATTTGTCTAAAGGTGATTTCAAGCTTAATGCATATGCGAGGCTGCTTTACGAATATGTGGATGCGATGGATGCCAAAGACTGCTACGTGTGCATGCAGTTAGCTGCCTCAGTGGACGAGGGTATTAGATATCACCATCTTCCACTGACGTATGGGATTTAGTGTAGTTTGTTGCTTAGTATATTTTATGAGAGAGGTCAGTTTGAGTATTTCCTTTCCAATTACGATGCAGTGCTTCCCGAAGTTCCCGCCTACAAGCATTTGAATAAGTATGACTATTATAAGTCAGAGGACAGACTTCGGATATATTTCATACCGTCTTTGGAACTGGATACGGCTTATGCTCATCGGCATAACTTGACCTGTTCATTGTCAGATGTAGAAAAGAAATTTGTAGATCAGGTAGAAGATAGATATAGAAAACTAACATAGACTTGAAATACAGGGGACAGTCCATTAGATTGGACTGAAGAGGAAAGATCTCACAGAGCTAGAGGAAGTTATGGTCCTATAGCATTGGACAAGGAGCAGAAAGGGAAGTTGTGTGTGTGACGTTATCAGACCTACTATGAAAAGGTTCCGGTGGGTCAGAGTGCGTGTGATCATATTTTCACCATGGAAGATTCTGCTAAGAACTTTTTGCAAAGCTCTGTGCAAGTGATTCCAACTGTTTATTATGTATGTGGAAAGAATGCCTATGTCAGGTTACCTGCGAATTGGTATGGTACGTGCTATTTGGGAATTATTTTTCCGAAGATTTACCATGCAGAGGATTTGGAGCTTTTGGAGGATGGACAGCACTTGAGAGTGAAGAGAGCTGAGAGTGAAGGAGCAGTGATTGGAGATATTTTTGGAGCAATGATACAGAGTTTGGGTGTGGTTTTGAATGATGTAAAGATCAGACGATTGGCGACTGTGGTTGATGAGTTGTCAATGAATACAGCAAAGTCACTGCTACTTGTGGATGGAGAGATGTTGTCGATAAGGACGATGGTTTTGCAGAACCGCCTTGCTTTAGATGTATTATTAGCAAAAGAGGGTGGAGTCTGTAGATTATTGAAGGTTCAGGAATGTTGTACGTATATTCCAGACCACAGCAAGGATCTGGAGAAATAAATAAGCAACATTACCACAATCCATAATGAGATTGACTGAAGAGGGAGTGTGGGAAAAGATTAGTAAAGGATTTGGTTGTGTGGGAAGTTGGTTTGCTAGGCTAGGGAAGGGGTTCCTTGGCTTTGTGTTAAAACCACTCATCATTGTTGTGGTTTGTGTGGTTTGCTTGTGGGGATTCATCAGAGCATATAAGTGGTATAAAGGAAATAGAGTTGAGAGAGCTCTCAGAGCGAGTGAAATGCGAATGGCCCGACTGCAGGACAGTCAATATCAGAACCTTAAGAATATGGAGAGACTCCGACGGGGGAGGATGGCAACAAGTACTGTTTAGGTCGGTTCTTTCTCCTAGGGAATTGTGAAATGGTGTGATGACACTAATCATCAAAGGGGGGAACTGATAGAGCACCATGTTGTTATGAAAATTGTAGGGGGGCATCATAATCAGTTAGTCCGCACCCACATATTAAGGAATCCATATTAACGTGTGCCTTAGAAATGTATTACTAAATTTCCTTATAATAGTGTGATTAGAAATGTAACCATGCCACTTATGAATAAGAAATTTCGTAGTTAATTGCAATTGTATTTTAGTTAATGCATAATGATTGGTTTTCGTGTAATGTGATGTATTAGGTTTAAACGTGCACCATATTAAAGTTTGCACGTGTAGTTTGCATATTCATATATGAAGGGTAATGAAATCAATGCTTATAGTGTGATTCTAGAAGAGTGTGTTTAAATTGTGTAAAGGCCTGATCGTATATACGTTGAGAGAAAGGCCTGTTCGTTTCTTATGTTAGCTAAATATTGTAGGCCGAAAATGATTTCCCTTGGTAAGGCTTTGGGTTTCAGTACATTAGAAAATCTCAGAGAAGTGGAAAGTTTCTCGTTCCCAAGTTTCTGTTGCAGGTGCAATGACACCTAGCTCATTAGAGAAACTAATCCTTTGTTTCAGGAGTCAGGATGGCCTGAGAAGCCAATATGGGAGTATACTGGAATGTAGGGATGATACTTTCAGTGGAGAAGGTGCCTGGGACCCAAGGACGAGTAAACCGTCGTTGGAAGGGAGACACGTTTCACTGGAAAACTACTGGGAGAAGACCTGGCTGAAGAGGTGTGCTGGAGGACGTGTTCTACGTTTTTGGGATTTTGAATTAGGGACAGTGCCCCGTGGGTTGAGCAGTTGAGGTTCAGATGGGAAGCTGGAAGGAGCATCTTAGAACAAGTTCTGACTAAGTGAGTGTACTTCTAAGGAAGTCTTCACTTCTGACACCTTTTTACTCTCTTGCCTGGGAGGGAAAATGCTAAGTAGGGATGTCACCTTAGAGCTAGAGTAGGGACAGACTAACTAATTTTCTTTTTAGGTTCAGGACTTCTAATGTAGAGATTGGAGTGGTTATTGCTTGCCTGATGTTACTAGAGCTGACTATTCTTCTTATTCTGAGTCGGATGAGACTCCTGCGTAGCATATTATTTGTATTAGTGCCCATTTATTTCCTTAACCTCGTGCTGAGGTGCTTGTACGTGCAGTTATTTTTGGCTTTGTAATAAATCCTTAAAATTTTGAGTCAGTAGTCCTCTAGAGTTCAAAATTGATTTTGTTGATTATGTATTAAAGATTGGATTTCCTCCCCTCTACACTATTTAGCAGATAAAAAGATCATGGCGACCTGAGAGGATTCTTGGTGATGGTAAGGTAAATAAGAATCCGGCTTTATCAGGATCAAGCGCCGAGTTCCAATGCAGCTCCTCTCCCCTGTCGCAGCCCACCGTCTTCAGCCGGGGCGGGTCTGTTCTCTGAATATGCTGGCCCACAGCCACTGGGGGACCTCCTTCATCACAGACTAAAAACACTGGAGGTTCTCCCCAGTTCGTCTCTCTGCAGCCAGAGCCAGTCCCTCAGCCTCCTCTGGCTCACCTTTCACTTGCTCGCGTCAACAATGGTACCCTGGGTGCACTACAGGACCAAGTTCAATTTCACGTTATCTCCATCAGGCATATTCAACACAGGTGACTCAGGCTCAGCACAGCTCTGCTATTTTGTCATGTAGGCCTGCACTTTTCTTAGAGTTCCGTTCTGATCCCGGCCCAAGCAGCATCCATGGGAGCCAGTATGAATACCATACACTCACCACTAACTGTCTCCACAGTTCGCTTCGTTATAAAGCTGTGGGTGGCCGTCTGTAGTACCGATACTAGGCAAATTACAGTGCCTAGCCAGCAGAGCTGCACTAAGGTGCAGCTGTCTTGCCGTGGGCTCTCTAATGCCCTAGTTTTGGTGCATAGTTGAAGATAAAAATATGCTCTATTTTTATAAATTGTCTTTTACTTATTAACAGCTCTGGTACTGACAAATACGTCACACTTGTTTTCTTTTTGAGTTAAGCCTGACTGCTCTGTGCCACGGCTCCCCAAGACTAAGCTAAGATTTGATTTAAAGAACCCTGACTAGTCCTGATACAGACTAGTGCAATAATTACTTGGTGAGGTCTCACAACCACCCCAACTAATAATCCACTTTTCTCACAGCCACCTCTACACATATTTGAAAGAAGTCGTAAAAATATGTCATCCAGACCGCTGTAATGTCAAGACAGGGCTAAAAAGTGAGGTTTACCTTACCTCGATAGGCCATTATTATGCAACATTTAGAATATTCAAGAACTAATATTTGGTCTATTTTGTCATCCACAGACATATTAGTTTGGGTGTCTTTTAGAATATTTGGGAAACTATAAAAAACAGGTGAAATGTGGGAAAAGTGTTTTAGTGCATTTAACACTAGGTATTCATTAATGGAAAACTACTGCATTCTATGGCTATTAGTCTGAGAGCGCTAGCAAAGAGCTGCTGCTAATTCTACCCCTATAATTGCGGAAAAAGAGACCAAAGCAATGCTTGCACATTCAACTCTAAATGTACGGTAATGTCATGATTACCGGTTTTGGTAACAGTATTACAGAATTCTGGAATAACAGTAAAATATCTCACATTCTGTAAAGAACTCCATTTGAGGGGCGGTGCTCATTTCTCCCAAATGACAAGGCAGCACAACTCCACTGTACATGAACAGCAGAATGTAGTGCTGAAAGTGCTTCCACTAATGCCCTCAAACTTTTTTCAATGTTGATGAACGCCACTAAGGGCCTAATAGAGACTTCACTTATATCACCCGCCAACTCCTCCCCAGAGTTCCTGATATTAGAGGTGTTCTTAACTATTGGTCAAATTTTAGAGTTCATGGAAGGGTAATGTTAAGTGGTAGCAATGGATTTTAGGGTTCAACAATGTATAGCATTAGAGCAGGGGTCTTCAAACTATGGGGCGCGACCCCCAGGGGGGGCGTTGAGCGATGAAAAGGGGGTCGCGCATTCCCAAGCACACTTCTGCCGAGGCCCAAGGTATTCAGCCCCCCTCTTCCTCCATCCTGTGTCTCAGCCCGGGCTGCTACAGTGCAACTCGAGCTGCTGGAGGCTCAGCTGGGAAGTGTCTGGAGTCTTATCTCTGGCACGCCCGTCCGAGTTTTTCACAGGTCTTTAACCCCTTCCCTGCTCATGACGGAACCGTTCCGTCATGAGCCACGGTTGGCGTGTGCTCATGACGGAACGGTTCCGTCATGACACTCCCGTTGGCGGCCGCTCCGCCTACGCGGCGCTGTTTCCCCGCCTGTGCGGGGGGACAACGCAAATGGGCGGAGTCATGACGGAACCGTTCCGTCATGAGCACAGCTCAACTGTGGCTCATGACGGAGCGGCTCCGTCATGAGCACAGGCCCGCCGCGCTGCCCCCCCGCCCCCCCCAGCGCTGCAGCGGAATGTCCGCAGCAGCGAAGGGGTTAAAGACCATTTGCATATTTGCATGCCTTTGTGAACCGGTTACAAAGGTTTAGTGCCCCCCCCCCCCTTCCAGTACCCCCTGGGTCCTCACTCTGCCTATTCCTTACATTTGTATTTTAGATTTACTGCTGTAGTGTGAGAATGCATTTAATAAAAAGGAATATAAAGTAGGGTTGCCAAAAGAAAAATGCCAGCCATGTGTTATTTAAAGAGCCTGAAAAGACCTTATCTTGACACCAAACAGACTTATAAATAAAAAAGTATGTATTCATTTGTTATGTGACTTTTCTGTCTTTGTTCTCTTTAATTATCAATCATGGATCATTGCGGCAGCCCTAGAACACAATTAAAAGTGCTTTCTATTTATTTCTGCTGTTCAAAGTATGCACAGATACCTGCTTAAAATACTGTTTTAGGTGACTGCTTATTTTTGTACCAACTGGGCCATCAAAATAATCTGCTGGCTACCCTAACAATAGGACTGGAAGTTTGTTTTAGGATCAGCACATTATTTATTTCCTCCACCCTCGATCCCAGATTGATGCCATAATAGCAATAGTTTAACTTAGTTCTTAAACCCTACGCTGCCTCCAATAACATGCTGAGTTACTTCAAGTGCCTGGGAATAAACCCTGCATTCAGGCAACTCACTCATCATTCTCGCCCTTCTCTTTCACGCTTACCCTGCACTCACAGCATTCACAATGCACTCACACTGATTACCATGCATTCACACCATTCACCTGCTCACCCTGCACTCACAGTGATCACTTTGCACTCACAATGCACTTGTGCTGTTCACCCTATGCCTCACCCTGCAGTCACACAAGCACACTACTTACCCTGCACTCATATGACACTTCACTCACCTGTCCCCCTCACTGCTCAATATGCAACTCACTCAAACAAGCCCATCAGTAATCATACATTCATTTGTCCCATTCTGAACTTGCATCCACACTCAAATTCGTACGGCCACCTCACTCACTCTGCAGTCACTCCTCTCACCCTACTCTCACACTGTTGCATCTCTCACCATGCACTCACATGGGCACTCTTGTCACCCACACAGTGCAGAGGGTTAATGTGCCTGCTACAAAGAATATGTACCATGCCAATCACAGAAATGAGTGTGACTAAAGTATGAGTAGCGCTATAAAAAATGAAATGTTTGTCAGAAAGCTGCTATAGAGAGACGAAGTGCATTGTTGGTGAGTGGTAGTGAGGGAATTCATGGAGAAGAAGGAAACGGGGGTGGGGCACCAAAAAAGACTGTTGCACAGTGTGTAACCAGTGTTAGGGCCTGCCGTGGCTAGGAGTGTTAGCCCCCACCCCCCTAAGTTCTGGTCTAGTGGCTCCCCTGCTTCTCCCTATTATTATTATTTACATTTGTAGTGCGCTACTGTTACCAAAAGATGTTCTGCGGATAATAACCATCTGCTGCCGGAAGGACAATGAGAAACACACAGAAGGAGAAGGAGAACCAGCCAAATGTGGTGACCTACAGAGCATAGAGCCAGGTTTTTATATCTTCCTAAAGGATAATAGATTCTTGGTGGAGCAAAGCAAAGGAGGGTGCAAGTTCCATAACTGTGCGGCCTGCAACAAAACAGCGCGACAGACAACTCATGCCTTCTTGAATTAGGGAACAAAAAGCAGATTGGCACAGGCCGAGAGGAGCATACGGGCCCGACCCGTATGCTTGGTGAGGAGCGATGAGAGAGGACAGCAAGGGAGTGAGAGAGTTAGATTGAAGAGGTCAGGGATGAGGAGAAATGTGAAGTGCCGAAGAGAAGTGTGGACACGCAAAAAGTGAGTGTGAGCCAAAGGTGAGTGCTTCTGTTAGAAAAAAGGGTAGATGTGAAAGATGAATGGGGGGACTGGAGAGGTGTAAGATACAAATAGACAAAAATTTGAATGGAGAGACGAGGTGAATGAGAAGTGCTGAGGGGCACGGGAGGTGACGGGGCCAGAGAGGCCATGAGATAAATGCGAGAGACTGTTCGAGATGAGGGCAGTGAAAAGACAGAATGGCAAGAGGCGATTAAAGGTGAAGTGAGAGGTTGAATGGGGAGATTTCAGAAGTTGTAAAAAGGGGTGAAAGAAAATGGCCTGCAAAGTGAGAGAGGGATCCGGGTTTGGGAGAGGAGAGATGGATGGATGGAAGGGAGGGAGTGAGTGAGTGAGAGGAAAGCTGCATGGATAAACTGCCTAACTCTGCACAAAACCGCCAGGGTTTTAAGGGACCCCTGCTTCTCCCGGCCCGGGCCAGGTGAGCTTCTAATGTGGCAGCACGTATTCCTGCGGAGTGGAAGCCCCTTCAAAAAGGTTGACTAGAAATCTTTCTGATGTTAATTGCTGTATTTTGGTTATAAACAGGTACTGATGGGGTGGAATCTTTCCTCTGTGTTTCTGTGTGCATAAAATTAATTTCATAATAATGAAGTAATGCTATCTCAAAATACGCTGCATCATATAACATCATTTACAGTTTCTTCCCACATAATTTAGTCAAGCCTGTCGCGTAATTTGGTCCTCACCTGCCTCATAATTCCAGTAGCCCTGCCTACAGGTTTAGACATTTTTGTCAGGAGGGGGTCCTTACACCTCAAAATGTTGATAAGGGGGTCTCGGCATCCAAAAGTTTGAAGACCTCTGCATTAGAGGATAGTAAGTGGCGTGTAGGGTTTAGGGAAGGGAAGCGTTAAGGGGTTTGTAGGGTTCAGGAAATGTTAGCGTTAAGGGGTAGTACGGGGATTTTAGGATTCACTGAAGGGTAGTGTTAAAGGTAGTAAGGGTGTTTAGGACTGATAGGAGGGTAGTGTCAAGGGGTAGTAAGGGTTTTCAGGGTTCAGGGATGGGTCGCATTAAGGGATAGTCAGGGCCACAGGAATTATGCTTTTCTGCCACTACAAAAGTTTTTCGTATAATTATGGATTTGCTGCATTTGACACCTAATCCGTCATCTGCTACATTATTTAGAGATTTTACCAAAACATTTTTCTAGCTTAAACAGATCAAAATTCACTAAAAATTCTTATTGACGCACAGTAGAAGGTCCTTCGTGAAAATTGTCTGGCCACCTTTCAGTTGCCATTTGCTGTATTTGATTGCTATACTGTTACTAATGAGGTGGAACAGCAAAAAAATGAAATATTAATGTCACAAAATGTGCCAATTTCTTGCTGCATAATTACGTCAAACCTGCTGCCTAATTTGGACCTCAAATGTTGCATAATTCCAGTGTCCCTGGGGATAGTAAGGGAGTTTTTAGGGTTCGGAAATGAGTAGGTTTAAGTGGTAATAATGTTTTCTAGTTCAGACAAGGGTGGGGTCATGGGACAGTAAGGAGATTTTAGTGTTCATGGAAGAGTAGCGTTATGTTGTAGTAAGGTGTTTTTGGAGTTCAGGAAGGGGTAGCATGAAGCAGTTGTAAAGGTTTTTAGGGTTCAGAGAAGAGTAGCGATAATGGGTAGTAAAGGGTTTTTATGGTACAGCATTAGCAACTTTGAGGGGAGACAAGGAGTTAGTAGCGTTCAGAGAATGGTAGCGTTAAGGGGCAGTAGGGCTTTTATGACTCAAGAAAGGACAATTTAAAATTACAGTACATTAAAGAAGTACATTTATTTAATACATAAAACTAATAATTTGAAGTAAATTAAATCTCATTAAAACATTTCAAATGAATAATTAAATTGACTATAGTGAGCCGAAGAGCTTAAAAACGTTAGAAAGAAAAAGCACCATTCTCCTAAGGAGTCTATCTCTGACATGGATGATAGAAAGGGAAGGGAGGAGGTGCCAGGGACTGCATACAGCAATACATTCTTCCGGACTGCCCTCCTCCTGCCTGTGGTACTGATAGAGAAGAACATACACCATAATTATCCAAGAGACATATAGCATTACTGAGGCATGTGTTTGGCCTAAAGGTCAAGCTCTGTGGTAACACAATAGGCTAGTCTTGATAAAGAGCTCTGGCTCACACATCTTGACAAACACATGACAGCAACTTGCTGAACATGTACAAGCCATAGTAAGTGGTGACTAAAATTAACATTTAGGCCACTGCAAAGGTTAGCATAGTTGTCAGACTCACCAACTTTTGAAGTTGCCAACTTTGCAAAAAGGGGAATAAAATATGGTGAGGAATGTTCATTGTTTACAGGATTTGATCTCATAGTTTTTTTTTAACGTTGCAACCTTTGTGAACTTTACAAAGCTTCCTTTGCAATTTGTGCACCCTTAAGAAATTTCCTCTTCTGACTAAAGATCAATATTTTCCATTTAATACAATATATGAAGTGTGTGTGTGTGTGTGTGTGTGTATGTGTATTACCGCAGTACAGCGTAATTCAATATATTATTAACAATTTACCAAAATATATTTACTCTTCTGAGTAAAGATGAATATGTTCCATTAAATACAGCATATGAAGTGTGTATATATACTTTTATATATATCTGTGTTATTACCACAGTACAGCCTAATTCACTTGAGGAAACACTGCTTAATGCCTCACAACTTTCTAGAACTAAACATCTGAGCTGTACTATCAATGCCTAGTTATTGTAATTTTACCTCACACCAAAAATGTGATTCCTTTTGTTCTGAATAAACAGCTTTATTACTACTGCACATGAAAATTAGTATGGCATAACTCATACTACCAGATCCACTTGAGTGTAATATGCAATTAATGATCTTTGTTGAGGAATGGGAGGGGCAGCATGACCCAATCTAGGCTTCGTCTCCAGTGAATCACGGATCTTCCTCACTCTCAACAATGATAATAAATGACATTTTACACTCTGCACAGCTGCAAATATACATTCCATATTTAGCAGATCTGACGTCATAATGACAGGTTCTGCCGAGCTTCACCATTGCCTAATATTTCAATAGTAATCTTCATGACAGTTAAAGCAAAACTGGAACATCTCCTTTGCCATCAGGGTTCATTGTTAGCTGAACGTTGCAGGAGAAGCTTCAGAAATCCCTAAGGTTAGCTGCTGCTCATTATTTGGCAGTTACTTGAGTAACCTAACCAAACTCTGAGCATTTCAAATGCATCCAGGGCCTACTGTTAACTGAACATTGTAGGAGAAGCTTCAATACTCTAAGCATAACTAAAATCTATTGTTTAATCAACAGTCTGTCCAGGAAAGTTGACCATTTCATTGTAATCATGGCCCATCGTTAGATGTGCCTTGAATGAAGTTGCTTCAACAATCTCTGCTATTCTAGAGGTGGAATATGTTTGTAATAAACAAGAGCCTGTTTTATCTGAACCCCTGTGTCCTCCAACTACAAATACTACTATTGTCTTATGTTTACTGCAAATAAGCTGTATAGTCCAGTATTTCCCTTCATGTTGTCAATCAACCTTTCCTAGTTTTAAAAAAAATGTGCTCTGGTGCGAACTGCACCAAAATAAACATGTAAAATAAAATATATATAGTGCATAACTTGTATAGCGTGTTTCCGTAATACCCCGCAGCCTGCAAACCCTGTATAAAAACGTATCTCGTTTTTCAGGTATCTGAGTAGTACTACAACTGTTACTCAAACATTAAAAAAAGAGAAAAATCATTTCAGCTCTTCTGAACTGTTCTTCTAAAATAAACAGCCTTATGCATAAAGAGGCCACTTAAGGCTGATTGTTTATTTTATGCAAAACTATAGATGATTACAAGAAAGCACAAATCTCTCTGTATTTTAGCACATATTATGGGCTATGGTTGTTTTAGAAAGAGACCTACTTTAAACTGGAAACAATATGCCTTTGCAAGGAATCGCTAGTTCTATAGTGGTGTGATTAATTTCTCATTACATTTATTCTACATATTTCCAAATATAGACATTCACATGAAGAAGCAAAGGGTCAAGGATTTAGAGGATGTGGCCTTACGGCCAGAGCGTTCAAAGTCAGAGCTGGGGAACCAGGTTCAAATCTCGGCAGGGACACTCAACGTTCTGTGATTCTGGGCAAATCACTTAATCTCCTGGTGCCTAACAAAAATGAATGTGTCCGTCTGTAAGGCAACTGGTGATCATGTAAAGCCCTCTGATACCTTTGGGTCTAGTTCAAACTATATAAAACTCCCAATTTTTTTAAACTTTTTGTGGAAACATAATGGTGTGACTATGTATTATAAGGAATAAAATACCCTTTACCATAAACGAAAAGGATATTGCTAGTCACCTTGAAGTTGCATGACCTTATAAAGGAACTCAGCCTTTAGTCTTGTTCCGCTATAGCTCACTGAACTCTTTTGTGACTTGCAATGTCCTTAATATGTATGACAGAGGGTACTTTATGTCATACATACTGCAATCTCGGGATTCTGCTGACCAGTGACTCTGCTTTTAGTCTTCTGAGTTTATCAAGCCATCAGAAACTCTCCATGGACTATATATTACATGGTTATCTGCAATGGATCCTATGTATATATATATGTATGTATATGTATGTGTGATTGAGAAAGGCTGCTGTGACAGCCGAAACGTTTTTCAATTGCGGGGTCGAGGGAGACGCGAGGAAATAAAAGAAGCCCTATACAAACAGCCTTGAGTGCGTGCCTTCTACTGATGTGGAGTAGGATTGTGTTTGCTATATATATATATATATATATATACAAATATATATATATGTGTGTGTGTGTGTGTGTGTGTGTGCGCGTGTGTGTGTGTATGTATGTATGTGTAGGATCTGAAGAAAGCTGTTACACAGCTGAAACGCATCTGCCATGACGTTTCATGGACTAATGAACCACGCGCTGAGAATGGTAGCTGAATAATTCCACTTTGTTTAACCTGAGCTGTGTCGGGCTCATTCTTACCAGTGAGTGAGTTCTGGATTGTATGTTTGGCGAGTATTGCAGGCACTGGCACCGGCACGCCCTCTCTGTCTGGTGCAACGCGTAAGCCAGCAGTTGTGGACATAGTATTTAATGCAACGCGTCGCCCCTCCAGGCAGCTTCACTGCCATGGTGCAACACATCACTGTAAGGAGAGAGCGGCAGCAGTATTGACTGCATGAGGTTACAAGTGGTTTCAGCGTTGGCATCTGAGACAAGGAGCTTCGGCAGAGTGCGGTCCGAGAGTCAACATGGTTGGGACACCACTGGGTGTTTTGAATCTCACACTTACTGAAGGGGTTTTCGCATTGGACTTCACTTACCAGCATGCATCTGCCCGATAAAGTGCAAGGTGAAGTACAGCTTTAAGGCAGAGGAGGAGCTGAAACACCACGGCACTGGGAGTAGTCAGTGTACCATCAATTTGACCATATATATATATTTATGTATGTATGCCTAGGATCCATTGCAGATAACCATGCAATATATAGTTTTATATATATATATATATATATATATATACACACACACACACACACACAACACACATATATATACACACACATATATATGCATACATATATATACACACACACATATATATGTATATATCTACACACACATATATACATACCCACACACACATGTGTGTGTGTCAGATCCATTGCAGATAACTATGTAATATATAGTCACATATATACATATATATATATATATACATATATATATACACACACACACATATATACATACATATATATACACACACATATATACATACATATATACATGCACACATATATACATATATATATACACACATATATGCATACTTATATATACACACATATATACATATATATACACACACATATATGCATACTTATATATATACACACACATATACACATATATACACACACACGCACATATATATATATATATATATATATATACACAGATATATATATACATATATCAGGGTAGCAAGCACTATATAAATGCAAGCCTTTTTTCCCTTCTCTATCCCTCCACTATCCTTCTCAATCCAAATAACTGCCTAACATATTCACCACTCAAATTCCTTTAATATTTTCACTATACTAATTCACCACTAATTCTTTATGGGTTCTGGAGTAGCGTTCTACTCGCCGAAAAAGCGCTTCAACGCCTCGTCAGGGGTAGTAAGCGCTATATAAAACAATTAGAATACAATACATAAATATATGTATGTGTATATATATGTACATAAATATATGTACATATATATATGTGTGTGTATATATATATATTTACATACGCATATATATACACACACACGCATATATTTGTACGTATATATATCCACATACAAACAGACTCAAACATTTTTCCATCTTTGCCTGTAAGTCTTTCCTCCTGTGCTTGCAGCGGCACATGCATGGACTCTCAGCCTGTTAGGTGGTGTAGATCTGGAGCTGTGCCCCGGGCGTGGCTGGGTGTGTCGAAAGAAGGCGCTGATACCTGCCAAAGCGGCATCAGCAAGTGCCCCGTCCGGATGCCAATCTCCTGTGTCACGGCTAGCCGCTCTCTCCGCCCGCGTGGGAGTGCCTCTTCACCTCAAGACGAGTCATTTTGTTAGCCAAGTGAGGCACAAAAGAATTCCTCATTATTGGATTATGGCTCTTATGATACAACAGGCTCACCTTCGCTGTGTCCAGGCAACCGATTCCTGCTGTATCTGCCAAACAACCGCCGTCGGTAAAATGGTTTAGCGAGTCGAGGTAAAGAGTTCGCCGTTCTTAGCTAAGCTCGAGGCCTTAGCCCTCGGAAACAGTTTTAGGCCTAAAGCAAAAATAGGTGTCCTCAAAAAACCTTTTTACCGAAGGCATCGGTGTTAAATACAATTTTACGGCTACAGTTAGTGGCTAGCGGTCGCAAAAAAACAATTTTACATCAGATTTATATCAGAAGCATTTGCCCAGAAAATATTTTTCTGGCAATTTCAAAGGCTATAGACGTTCGAAACAATTTTACATCCATGCAAGAGGCCAGCTAACTGTACATCATACCAGAGTCCATAGGCATCCTAGAACAAAGGTAAAGCCATACCAGGGGCAAACGACCCAGAAACGATTTGTACAACTATATCAGATGCCATAGACACCAGGAACTATTTTGACATATACACCAGAGGCAGCTGCCCTAGAAATTATTTTATGACTAAACTAGAGGTCTTTGGAACAGAATCAATGTAATAGCTATACCAAAAAGGCAATAGTTCCATAAACTGCACGGCCTACCAGATTTTGTATGTACCAGAAACCATTTTTTACAGATATACCAGGGACAACTGTCCCTCAAAACGATTTTAACAGTTATACCAAAGGCACCAGGAATCCATTTTACAACAATTGTCAATGATAGAAATGGGATAGTTCAGCCAGAGGACATCACGTCCAGAGGCCACAAACGTCTTAATTCATTTTATGGATGTACCAGAAGCATTTTACCCATTAAATATTTTTAAAAGCAAACCAAAAGACAAACCCATCAAAAATAGTTTTAAGGTTCCCGTTGAGTCATCCGCAGTGAGCTGGATGTTAGGCAGACCAAGCCTGACCCTGTCACCATCTCTTTCCATGAAGCTTCTACCTGTCTTCCCACACTGTTCAATTTGTATATCAATACTCATGGAGAGCCAATCGACCTCCTTGGGATATCAGTGTATCATTGAGTGGATAAATAGATGTTGTATATGCAGGATTCTTTTATCATTGCCATTATAAAATTAATCGTTGTCATAGGTCCGTTGGGGCCTGAGTGACATTACTTTAAAACCCATAAAGAACAAAGTTCTTGCTTCACCTAGGTAGATAAAGGGAACACCCCAAAGTCTGACTTTGCCCCCAAGAGCTACCATTCAAGTATTGGTACCCTTATATTACTCAAATCTTAATATAAACAGGAAAGAAGTCTGCCTGCTTTCTTAAAGACATATTCAACCATCCTCAGCCTAGCTCCTGCCCAGGAGTTAACCACTGAGGATGTTTTCTCATTTGTTTAAAATTGGAAACCTACAAGAGCCTGGACCCTTCAATTGTAAGCCAAATCAGTCACCTAGTTACTGTTTTTTTATCACCTTATTTACAAGTTGCCGCTAACCTCAGTTAGCAGCGGTTTTCTGGCAAAAATGTAAATTTTTTAGATCGCCACTTCTGTTAGCGGGAGTTAACGAAAATGAGATGCAATGTAGGCGTTCCCATGCAAAAACTGGCGCTAACCCCACTTCGCGATATTTACAAGGAATTCCTTGTATGGTGCAAAACCAAAAAAACTGCCTCTAACGGCAGTTAGAGGCAGTTTTTTAAGACCAGAAAATAGCTGGTCTTAAATATGGTGCAAACACTTGGGGCCTCATTTCAGAAGGTTTTGGTGCTGGACAGCGCTGCAAGGAATGTTGCTGCGCTGCGACAAGACTACAGGGCAGGAATGTGCATCATCAATAAGATAGAGCACATTCCTGGGCCTCATTCAGGAAAAGTGTTTCATCGCTGCGACAAAACAGCGTTGCAACACTTTTCATTATGCCCTTCTTGCAACACCATGGATGCGCTGTATTCACTGTACAGTGCTCCATGTCGCAACTAATGACGGATACGTCTTGAATCCAGACGTATCTGTCAGCGCTAAATTCATGCATTGCTGCAGTTGTGTCACAAGCTGGACGCAACTCCAGCAATGCATGGGTCAAGCCTATCCCTGTGGCACTGCGTCACCCTTACGCCTTTCAAGAGGCAGGCGTAACATACAGACGCAGTGGCATCCTAGAATTGTTGCGGTGAAATCTGATGGATTTCACTGTGCCTCTCCTTTGAGGCTTTGTTACGTGGGAACGCCCACCCTGCATACATCATACCTGATGCAGGTATAATGTGGCACAGGGCATCACAAAGTCACACATATGCCTAACTGCTTTACTTTGCAAATACGGCGCAAAGTGGTGCAAGAATCACACTACAAGTATGACAAGAAAATGACATACTGGCGAGGTGAAACTGTCAGAAGGGGCTCATGAATAAGCCCCCGGGCTTTTTCCCCTAAGCTGGCGCACAATGGCTGCCATGCACCAACACAGGCACCCATGCGCCATTCTGTAGGGTGACTGTGTTGCAGAGTTGATTGATGTTGTGGCTCCATCACTTCTCAAGACGTCTGCAGGTGCGTCTGGACTAGCGGAGGGCGGGTGTGAACCAGTTGGCCTTCTTGGAGTGTTGTTTGCCTGGTCTTCTTTTGAGGGACCCAGGGTGTCCGCGCAGTTGGAGATCCATAGGTGGAAGTTGCGCGCTGCTGTGTTGTCGTCTGTAAGCGTTGGTGGAGTGGTGGTGCTTAGGGAGTTGAGGAAAAGTTCTTTGGTGGCCTTGATCCAGCTGTGAGGGCGGGTTGATGATGGCAGTGGTTTACGGTGGGCATGGTGAATGCCTGATGTATACAATGATGGTCAGTCCAGGAGAGTCCGGTTGTATGGATGTAGTTGAAGTTCCCGCTTGCGGAGAAGATGTGCTCGAGCGTGTGTCCAGTTATGTGGGTTGGTGCGGTGACTAGCTGCTTGAGTCCAATGTTGGCGAGGTTCCCCAGGAGGAGAGTGGTGTTCTGGTCACTTATATTGTCCATGTGGAACTTGAAGTCTCCGAGTAGGATGTAGTCGGTGGATGGGAGAGCCTGGTATGCAATGAGGTCTATAATGACATTGGTGAATGGGGGTCCATGGCCCATGGGGCCTGTAGATGAGGGTGTCATAGAGGATGGGATTGGGGTTGGTCCGGATCTGAAAGTGGAGGTGTTCCATGATCACCATTGGGTCATCAGAGTGTGTGGTCAGTCAGAGTGTGCTTTTGTAGATGATGGCAATGCCTCCTCCTGGGCGGTCGGGGTGGTCCTTGTGGGTGGAGGGTGTTCCCTTTATCTACCTTCAGACCTCGCCTTCTTCACGGAAACATGGACCAACCTCTGCTCCGGATGGTGATGTCCAGCGCTGAGGTTAGTCCAGGTTTCCGCGAAGAAGGCGATGTCTGAAGAGGTAATGTTGAGGAGGTCACAGATGTCTGTGGCGTAGTTGTGGAGGGACCGCACATTGAGGAGGATGGAGTTGAGCCGGTCGGGTGCACTGTTGGTCCGTTGGGCAGCAAGAGGCGCTGGTGTGCTGATGTGGCAGAAGGTGCGTTTGCCGTTTCAACAGGCGCAGGGTGCAAGGGTATTCTTCGGTGATGCTAGATGGTAAGCGGCGTGGCATCCAGGGTTGAGGGCGAGGAGGGTGCTGGCATCGTAGTGGTGGAATGTCCAAGAGGCAGGGTCCCTGGTGCTGGGCACGGTACAGGGACAGACGGACAAGGACGGGCTTGCCTTTGGCTTCTCTTCGGCGCACCAGTGGCATGCCTGATATGCAAGGCCGCACAGTGTCCACCATTAAGTAGTGTTGCAGGGTGGCTGGACAGCTGTGAGGTGGGAAACGTGGGAAAGGATACTGGAGGGTGTGGGGACTCGGGTGATCAAGGCAGCAACGAGGGAAAGGATAGGGAAAAAGGAACTGCAAAAAAGCACAGGAAAAACAAAGCCAAACACAGCAAAGATAAATAAAATAAAGAAAAAGGTAGCAAAGTAATGGAGAAGAGCAGAACAATGAACAGGAACAGCAGACGAGAGGGACAGGAGGGCAGTCAAGCTGCAGAGCAGTGATGCTCTACAACTGGACCACCAGGGATGAAGCGCAGGCAGGAGCCTGCAGCTGGAGGAGGGAATTAAACACCTGACCTCTGTGTCAGAGGAACCAGCAGCAGCAGATGGGGACAGCAGCAGCAGCAACCAAACAGCGCAGCACTGTGGAAAGAGGAAGTCCACTAAGGGTTAGTCCCCCGTACACCCAAAAGCAGACTAACAGGGGGCAAGGAAAGGCAGCACCACCGGATTGCCTCTTCCGATCTGACAGTGGCGACCACATTCCGTATTCCCCAGTTCCCCAGCGAGTAACAGCGGATCAAGCTTCATACCCAAGGTCCTGGGCCAGAACTGGCTCCCCTTGCCCCTGGGACCCACTGCCACCAATGGCCGTTCTCAGCGATTTGAGCGAGTTAGTGGAGTCCCCCACCAGTCTTGTGTGGTGCCCTCAGTGATGTACGTCAGCCGCAGCGCAGGGATTGCTCGGGGCATGGTGTGCGTCACCCACAGGTGCTAGGCCTGGGCCCAACTTGCCCCCGGGCATCCTCTGCTACACGTCCCACCTTCTCCTCACCTGGACATTGACACCGGGGCTCAATGTACTGCACTCTCTCCAAATCTGTGACTCAGCCAGGTGGGATTTCACAAGCCTGGGTACAGCGGTCAACGTCAAGTCCGCTGGAGAACCTCATGATGCTGGTGTGGCAACAGGGCCCCTTTAGGCGCAAAGTTACAGCGCTCCCACCACACAAGTTTGGTACAGCTCAGGGGCCTCATCCTCCACAGCGTCCGGCCAGCACAACATCCTACTGCCTGTGATGCAGAGAGGCACAGCACACCATTGATAATCTCCTCTGTGCACGCTGGGGTAGTGGTGGATCGTAGTATGCGTTGCAGACCTTCCTTCGTTGGTGACAGGTGCGCCTCTACCATTCACATCTCCAAGGGGCGCATAGTGGTCTTCTCACACAGGTCAACAACATGTCTCCATGCGACCTACCAGATGTCACCACTAGGTAAGGGCAATCGCCGCACCTCAATGTCTACCGCGACAGCCCAGCGATCCCACAGCACCTCCGCATCCCACTTCGGGTCCCAGACGCAGCCTCAGCGAGGTCTCCGGGCCCCAGGGACTGTCCGCGTTTTCAAGGTTTTGGATGCCATGGTGTTGCAAGGAGTGCGAAATGAAAAGTGATGCATCACTGGTTTGGCACAGCGATGCGCCTCCTTTCAAAGAAGTAGCCTTGAATTTCCTCTTCCAATGGCACTCTGGCTGGTCATCCTGGCTGTTGGGGGGCTTGGGGGGGGTGTTGATCTGTCCTGCGCTTAGCCCTGGCTGCTCCATTCTGCATTCCATTGGTTTTATTTCCTATTTTTCATTGGAGGTGGACTTATAGGCTATTTTTGCCTCTAGAGGCAAAGCACGTTACGTTGGGCTGACTAGCGTGAGTTTTTTGGCCGCTAATTAATCACGGGCATAGTACTCCGCTCCGCCCATGGAGTGAATGTAGCGCTGCCTGCTTCGCAGTTTACGAAGTAGGCGTAGCAGGCAGCGCTACGCACATGCTGCGGCGAAGCATAGCTGCCCGCCACCCGCCGCCCGCCCGCCCTAATTTTAAAATAAATTAAAGAATTTAAAAGTAAATTAAATACCTTACCTGCGGTGCGGCGTCCTGTAGCTCCCTCTTTCTGCTTGACCGGCAACTTCTTCTCACAAATGCGCATGCGCGGACGCCCGTGCATGCGCATTTCTCGCAAGAAATACGCATTCGCGGGCTTCCGCGCATGCGCATTTGTGAGAAGAATGTGAGGCAAGACCCAATTGTAGTGATCAAATCCTTGGCAAAGGGGGAAATGTGGTGATATGGGCTAACAATGATTACATCACGGAAGCTAACCAGCAACTAGGAGACCATGATTGCTATCAGAAAGTAGATCCATTTATCATAGACATTTGGTGAACCAGTTTAATTGTTTGTTGGCTAAAAGGAGAGATAATGGAATTTGAGACAATGCAGAATACCTTTTTCTCAACATTCCCCAAATTGCCACACTGTACGTACTACCTAAAATACACAAAAATCTATATGAGCCCCTTGGGAGACCAATAGCCTCTTCAAAAGGAGGTTTGTGGGGGTGTGGCCGAGCAGTGCAACATGGCAGACGCGCATTAGACCAGCTCCGCCAGCCCGAAACATAATCCTACATGATCATGCCATATTATTACCTCCTTACATGATCATAGCCCCATATAGATACCGGACGGTGGCAGGAGTGCCCAGACTGTGTCAAAACGACCAACTTGCGGTGTGGAGGAGACCCAGGCCGGGCTGACTGCCGGGCCTGTGCAGGGAGGTTCCCGGGGCCTACTACATGGCGCCGTACTGACGGTTCACCGACCGGGTGCTCCTGGGCTGACGTGCCAAGACGGCTGTTGGCACCTGGCTGTGTCGGCGTGAGCCTGGAGTGGGCGGCCGCACATACGACTCTCAAGGCAACAGCGGCCTTGGTGGAGGCCTGGGGGTCGGCTGGGCGAGAGGCACCCGCTCACTGGTGGAGGAGCCGGCTCGACTGATCCCTGGCCGCCCGCCGTAGAAGATGCCTTGACGGCCTGCTTGGTGGCGGGCGGGCCCGCTCTCCTCACGACCTCCTGATTACACGCGAAGGTGTCCTGGGCCACATGAAGACCATCTGCCACCGACCAAGGCCACGCTGAGATGACGGTGTTACGGAAGGTGAGGCACCCGTTAGGGGTGGGGGAGGGGTTTTCTCCCAACCACACAGGTGCCCGGGCTAGGTCCTGGTGCGGCTTGTGGTTGGGGGGGCTCCCTGGCCTGCTCCTGGGGTGGCCTATGCTTGGGGCATTCAGTGAGGGGTTTTATGGGAGTTAAGAATGTTTTTTTAACTCACTGCGTAGTCTTTATTATCCCAAGAAGGTGCTCCTCTGTCCTGCCAAGACGCCACCTATGGTCGTTACATCCTGATGCCGACACAGATTGGTGAGGCCTTACCGGGTTAGATAGAGGTAGTAAGCTGGAATGTCAGGGGCACGTTAGATAAAGTTAAGCAAGGTGCGATACTCTGCCAGGCAAAGCGTATGAAGCTACACATACTACTACTGCAAGAGACCCACCTCATGGACTCCAAAACTCTCTGTTTGGCCCGGTTTGGCTATACACATATTTTCCATGCGGGATTCGCGAAGGGCTCTAGGGGAGTGGCAATTTTAATACACCGAAGAATACCATTTACATTTGCTCGCTCGTGGGTATACCCACAGGGAAGGTACATCCTGGTCCACAGGATTATATCAGGAGAACAAGTGGTGGTCGGTAGCCATTGCCTTGGCTTCTGTTTTTCATTTTTCACTCAGATGCCAGTTGATTAAAAGTGCTGTAATCCACCTTCTTAAAACTGCATTATGCTGCTTTGATCAATCCAGCGCTGTTATTTAAAACAAATAAAACAGTCTTACTGTTTCCCCACTTTGCAAGATTGAATCCGCGGCCCAGCTCCAAATACCTAATTAAGCAGAATTCTTAGGGCTCATCTCAGAAAGTCAGTCCCCGCCAAGGGTAGCACACCGGCTCCCAGCGCCGAATTTGGGGGCTCACCAGTCACAAAAAATCCTGGGTTTTGCGGTTTTCTGGTGTGTAGAAATAAGGCACCTTCTTAAAACTGCACTATGCTGTTTTAAGAAGGTGGATTACTTTTAATAAACTGGCATCCAAGTGAAAATAAAAAACGGAAGCCATGGCAATTTACATGGTTTAAATATTAATATGATTCAGACTGCATGAGCTGATAAAAAGTGCCAGATGTTATATGTGCAATATTTACAAGTGGTATGTGACTTTAAAATTGATGACATTTTTGAATATTTTTTCCATGTCAGTCTAATTGGTATCACTTGATAAGCAATTGATGGAGCAGGTAAAACAACATTTTGTATATCTCCTCTAATTTCCATGAAATTAATTACGTAATCATTCTAAAATTAATTTACATAACATGTTTGCAGTGGAAGTGGTACTAATAAATGTTTGCACCTTGATAAACACAGATACACGTGGGACTAGATTGCTGATTGCATGGCAAAATTAAATAATTAACAATGGTACGCAAACTAACCTTAGATTGTGGTAAAATAGTAAAATTGCATGATTTATATTGCTTTGTGATTGTATTGTGGCTTAAAGTTATCGTATGGTAAGTATTATCGCTTTAAATGTCGCTGCAGCTAGGAAAATACTAATATATAATGGGATTAGTATGGGTTTGAACATTAGAATCTTCATTTCTACATATTAATTGCTGCTATGTCTATTTTCGCTTAGTTAATGTTCGGGCCTACTAGGCGGCAGTACTCAAAATGGCGTTCTCTGAAGCAGATGCCACCCTGTGCGCACGATGATTTCTGCGCATGCCCAGATAGCTTTGGAGATCACAAGGCGACATGAACTTCTGACATCGTGTTCCTTGCCAAGGTCGATGTGTTGAGGATTTTACCGCAAGCCAGAAGATGACAAAATGTGAACCAAAGAAGAGACAAAGAATGAACCTGTCAATAAGACCCATGTGCCTTGAAAAGTTACATCTACTGTTCCATGTATGAGAACTGGAGGGAGAGTGACAATTTATGAACTTTGTGCAAAGTCACTATGCAGAACCAGTTTGCTCTGGGAAGAGTGCAATGAACTATTGATAACCCCGAACTGCCCAATAAGAACATTTGGTCTGCCCCTAAAAGTTGCCATATTTTGTATGAAGTAAGAGACAAGAGGATATAATAACCCCTCACCAGTCTTTAGGAGGGTTTTCTAGGTTAAGTATGGAGGTCAGAGCTCAGTTCGGTGTTGTTTTTTCTTCTAGAAGCCGCAGTTGCAGTGGGTTGGAGTTAGTGGGCTCGGAAGGAGTTCGAGAGCTGCAGTTTAGAGTTGTGGCTACGTTTGTCTTTGGGTTATTCTTGTGTGGTTGACCTGAAGCTATTCGTCATCTATTTCTTTGGTAAATGATTTACTGAAATTTTCTAAAAATTCATGCTTAAATGAGATTTCTAAATGTTTAATTATTATTTAATAAATTTGAATTAAAATTATGAGCTGTAGTATATAAATGTAAGGTTAAAAGAATTGCTAAAAGATTTAGATAAACAAAAATTGAAAAAATAGGAAATGTGTTTGCTGTTCTTAAATTAATCACTGGAGATATCAAATGTTTTCTAGACTTTAATTGTGTTTTAGCTGGTTCTAATTCACCATCAACCAGTCCAACTAGTTGGTCCATCAACCAAACAGTGGAGTGCCTTGATGATAAAGTCAGGATTCTGAAGACTGTATATAGAATGTATGTATATAATTTAGTAGAAAATTAGCCCTGACAGGTAATAAGGTACCCACTTGGTCCAGCAGCCTTTCTCCTGTGTACAGATTCGAGTGAGTTGTGTGGATGAGAAGCGTGTTGGTGTTATGGGCCCCACCAATGAATGAATGAATGTATGAATGAACTGTGGTAAATAAGAATCTGTGACATAAGGAGATTATGTAAATGTTGTCCTCCGCACTGGATCACAATTAATTATGTGAAGCCAGGCACTCGATGGTTGACAAAGGCCGATTATTTATTATTTATTTATGGTATTTATAAAGCGCTCTGCAACCCTACGGGCATCCTGGCGCTGTGAGAGTATAACTGAGACAGATGTGCATCATGAGTAGGATGAGTGATCAGTTTGTTTCTAGGGTAATTAAACTTTGGGGAATAGCCATGTCTTTACCTTTTTTCGAAATGCCATCAGTTCGCCTGTTTTCCTAATAGCAATAGGGAGGCTATTCCAGAGATGGGCTGCCGCTATACTAAAGGCTCTGCCACCATGGGTGGCTTTCCTGATCCTAGGTATACTGATGAGATTAGTGGAGGAGGATCGAAGGGTCCAAGTGGGTTCATACCATTTAAATTTATTTTGTAATGGTAAGGGGCCCACCCCATGCACTGCCTTAAAGACAGTGCATAGAGATTTGAAGAGGATCCTCTGATGCACGGGCAGCCAGTATAGTTCAGCGAGTGCAAGAGTGGTGGAGGATCTTCGTCCTCGGGAAAGTGCCATTTTAGCTGCTGCCGCCTGGATGCTCTGAAGTCTGGAAATCAAATAAGCAGGAGATTCCAGTAACAGAGCGTTACAATAGTCCAGACGGCTGAGAATAATGCTCCTGACTATGGTGGCTCTAGTCTGTGCTGGTAGGAGGGGCAGCAGCTTTCGAAGGCCTCGCATTAAGGCGAAGCAGCTGCTCACCTGCTTGTTGACATTGGTCTCTAGACTCAGGTTGTCATTAAAGCTGACCCCTAGGTTCCGCACTGATTTTACTGGAGTTAGTAGCTCCCCTGACTCCAGAGGCCAAAAGTCAGCAGGCAGGCTTCTAGCAATTCTACCTACTTTGCAGTGCATTATCTCGGTTTTACCACTATTGAACTGTAGTGAGTTACTATTTAGCCAGGATGCCATTTCCAGCATGCAGGTGTGGAAGGTCTCGAGTGAATCTGCATGAACACCATCAAGAGAAATCATCAGCTGCGTGTCATCCGCATAGTTGATCACGCTAATGCCGTGAGCCTTGATGATGCCCATCAGGGGTTGCATGTAAACATTAAAAAGGATCGGACTGATCGCAGACCCCTGTGGGACCCCGTGTGGAACTGTAGCAAACTCAGACTGGTATGGAGGGAGAGCTACTGCCTGCCATCTGTCCGTCAGATAAGAGCGGAACCAATCGAGCGCAACTCCCTCAACTCCAAAGCTTTTCATCCTTGTCAGCAGGATGTCATGACTCACCGTATCGAATGCGGCGGACAGGTCCAGCAAAATTAAGATTTCTGATTCTCCCCTGTCCGCCCTCATTCACAGGTTGTCCAGGACCATCAGCAGAGCTGACTCGGTCCCATGGGCTGGTCTGAAACCGAATTGCTCCTCTTCAAGGATGTTGTTAGTTTCCAGGAAGAGGGACAAAGATCTGCTGATCTTAATTGGATACGGCAGGAGCGATACAGGTCGATAGTTCTTATGGCAATTGGGGTCCAAGTTTGATTTTTTCAGTAGGGGGGGTGACAACTGCCAATTTCCATTCTTTCGGTACGATACCTGTGTCGAGGGATTGATTGCATAGCTGACGAAGTACTGGAAAGAGTTCCGCCCCAAATTCCTTTACTATTTTGTGAGGTAGGGGGTCCAGTGGGGATCCCGATGTTATATTTAGGGTTGTATGCGCAAACTCTTGTTCTGTCGGAGTCTCGAATTTATCCAAGATAGCCTTTGGCATGGGGTGTCCTTCTTTTCCTTCGCTCTTCTTCCCGTTCTCCATGCTGCTATTACGCTGCATTGAGGTGGGGGCATCCTTCATGCCCTCAATTATTTTGGTAATCTTTTCCTGGAAGAAGGAGGCCAAACCGTCACATAGTTCCTGTGAGGGCTTGATTTTGCTATTAGCACATTCAGGATGGGACAGATCTTTTACTATCCTAAAGATGTCACGTGACTTGTTGGAACTTTTTAAGATTAGATCTGCAAAATAGTTTGCTTTGGCTGTGGTAATCTCTTTCTTGTACTGAGTTATTGTCTGCCTCCAGAGTAGTCTATCCTGCTCTATATAGTTTTTCCTCCAGTGCCTTTCCGCCTTTTTACAGACGATTTTCAGCTCTTTCAGTGTTTCCGTGTACCAGGGCGCGGAAGGGTTGCCTCTTTTTCTGATTACTTTCATCGGTGCGATATGATCAAGTTTCCTGGTTACCTCATCGCATAGTAGGCGATAGTTCGTGGTAATATCGTTCTCTGGGTTAAACAAGGTCCCCACTTGAAAGAGGTCAGTCCCTTCTTCCTTTTTTCTTTTTAATAGTCCCTTCCAGTCACGACTGATGAAGGTCCTGATCTGCATGTTTGCCAGTCCTATATTACCCAGAGTGTAGATATTGAATATTAAGAGATGGTGATCTGACCATCCTACTGGTTGTATTATTCCCATGGTTATAAGATCTTCTGCAGCGAAGATTAGGTCCAGAAATTTTCCTTCCCTATGTGTGGGGGTGGTTATCCATTGTTTTAGTCCTAAGTTGGCACAGGATTGTGTGATGTTGTAAAGGGCCGTGTCTAGTTGGCCGTTGGTCCACAGGTTAAAATCTCCCAATATCAATAGTCTGCTATGGGAGATTGTCAGGTTGTTAATGACAGCGATCAATTCCTGCTGTTGCATAGCGTTAATGTACCCCGGTGGCCTGTAGCAGATTAGGCCAGTAAGACAATGGCCTGAATCATGCTTGATCGATATCCCAAGAACTTCAACACATGAGACTGTATCAATGTCCAATGTTGCAATGTTCAAATCTTCCCTGAAAATGATTCCCGTTCCTCCCCCTCGTCCCTCGGTCCTAGGTTTGTGAATAATCTTATACCCCACTGGGCATGCCGGCCCCAGCTCTGATTCTAGTCCAGCCACCGTCCATGTTTCAGTTAGAAACAGAATATCCAGGTTGCTGGATTCGATCAGTAGCTGTATCTCAATGGCATGTTTTGGGAGGGATCTAACATTTAGTAACTCACTTTTTAATTCTCCCTTAGGTGTATGTCCTTGTTCTGTATACGATGTCTTGTCTAGCGGGATGTGCCTGTTGCCTGAGGCCTGGTCAGATTTAACTAATGGTTCGAGTGGGCGGGGGTTGATATGTGGCAGGCAAACTAGGCAGTTAGGGCAGGGATTCTTATCCTTGGATGTTGTGTTAGGGGCTAAACGTGGGCAGGTTGCTTTGCCGGCCAGTGGATCCAGCATTATCAGGGTATCCCTACTATATCTAGAAGTCTCACTATCCGGGATAAGTCGGGCAAGGGGGGTGGCCCTAGGCCCGGTCTCGGCGCGGTCGAGCGCAGACGAGCTTGCCTTAAGCGCGCCTTCGGCGCGCAAATGTCGCGCCCGCTGCGCTCGTCCGCTGCGCTTCCGGTGAAAGCACATCCTTTATGGAAGTGGGGAGAGTGCAAAGAGGGGCGTGGCCAGTACAAGTGGGCGTGTCTTGTGGTTCCGGCAAATGGCGGCAGGGCTGAGAAAAACACCCGCCCGCGACAGCGATCAATCCGCTGTGCGGGGATGTCTGTGCCTGAAAGAGTTAGGTGCTCAGGGTATCGGTAAGTTTAGTTTTTTTAAAACACAGTATTACAAAGTAAAATACATCAATTGCCACTACTCCCGGCTGCGCCTCAGGAGGTTCCAGTTATAATGCCGCGCTCGTATTCAGCGCGCGTTATGTAACTGGTGAGGGGGCATGGCCAGTACAAGTGGGCGTGTCTTGTGGTTCCGGCAAATGGCGGCAGGGCTGAGAAAAACACCCGCCCGCGACAGCGATCAATCCGCTGTGTGGGGATGTCTGTGCCTGAAAGAGTTAGGTGCTCAGGGTATCGGTAAGTTTAGTTTTTTAAAAACACAGTATTACAAAGTAAAATACATCAATTGCCACTACTCCCGGCTGCGCCTCAGGAGGTTCCAGTTCCAAGCAGCCGAAACGAGTTCCAAGCATGGGCGCTGCATGAAATAAAATAAACAGGAAAACTTACATGTCAGAGTGTAGACTTTTCTTGTATGGGAAGAAAAAAGTTTGTGTTTATAAAGAGCACTTGCGGTGTGCCTTATTTTTGCACCACCAGCGGTTAGGATGCACACCAGAATATTATATATATATATATATATATATATCCAAAATATCTGCTAATAAGCAAACGCACTCTCAGTAGCTGTATTAGTAACAAGTTTAATTTACACTGTTACGCGTTTCGGGAGTCACGCTCCCTTGGTCACACAGTGACCAAGGGAGCGTGACTCCCGAAACGCGTAACAGTGTAAATTAAACTTGTTACTAATACAGCTACTGAGAGTGCGTTTGCTTATTAGCAGATATTTTGGATTTAAATTTTGCCGGCGGTAGCTCTACCGGCTTAACGCACCACCCAACAACGGGCGAAATTCCCAGGAGGAGCTTACAGTGTTGTCTTGCATATATATATATATATATATATATATATATATATATATATATATATATATATATATATATATATATATATATATATATATATATAGCAAAGCCACTGTCTGCACCTTTGCCCGTGCACTTGTGGGCGGGTGACTGTTTCACAGGGGTGTTCCCGTGTGACAAATTGTCGCTCTGTGGTTCTGTGCCAAATAGACACAATAAGACGCACTCTTGAACTCTGCAGCAAACAAGACGCGTTACGAGCACAAGCTTGCTGGTTATTGGTTGGGAGCGCTGCGAGTGGTTGCAACTAGGAAGTGTTGGCCGCCATTTTGTGATTCTGTCGAAGCGAGTAAGGGGAAAAAAGGGTGAAAAAAGTAGAAAAGAGGAGGGTAGGAGCACTGTAACCTCTGTGGGGTGTTTAGGGTGTGCTATAGAGGGGGTGCCAAGTGAACTACTCATCCCTACCGGTCTGAAAGTGCTGTGTATGGAAATTAAGTGAGGTATTGCATAGAGTCTGATGCTGCTAAGGTGAGCTGCTGCGGGACTCGGGGATTAAAGCGTGAGCCCAAACTGTGTGTCTTATGTTGTGAAGTCAGGTGCCCTCTCCGTTGCACCACACCTGTAGAAGAAGTGTCAGCATGTGTTTATACCTACTAGGACGAACTACTGACCCCTACTGGTCTGAAAGTGCTGGGGTACGGAAAATATGTGAGGTATTGTCTAGAGTCTCATGCTGCTAAGCCTAGCTGCTGCCGGACTCGGGGATGAAAGCGTGAGTCCAAACTGCGTGTCCTATGCTGTGAAGTCACGTGCTCTGGCCGCTGTGCCACATCTGTGCAAGTAGTGTCATCATGTAGTTATACCTACTCGGAGGAAGGTTTGTTTAGAATATTGTAAGTTGTGTATGGTGTTTAGGGGGTGTTATACAGTGAGTGCTAAGGTAAATTCGCGCGTATCAAATCAATTTGGTATTTGGAAAGTGCAAACTACTCACTCGTACCGGTCTGATGGCGCCGGGGGCGTAAGCTGAGCTGCTGCTGGACTCGGGGATAAAGGTGCTGAACTACTGACCCCTACTGGTCTAAAAGTGCGGGGTATGGAAATTAAGTGAGGTATTGCCTAGAGTGTTATGCTGCTAAATTGAGCTGCTGCTTGACTCGGGGATGAAACCGTGAGCCCAAACTGTGTGTCCTATGCTGTGAAGTCATGTGCTCTGGGCGCTGTGCCACACCTGTCCAAGTAGTGTCAGTGATATTTTATACATAGTAGGAGGAAGTTTTGTTTGGAAGACGGTAATTTGTATATGGTGCTTAGGTGGTGTTATACAGGGAGTGCGAAGGTAAATCAATACAGTGTTTGTAAAGCGCAAACTACTCACCGCTATGAGTTTGAAGGCCCTGGAGGATGGCGTGGAAATTATGTGAGTTATTAAGTGAGCTATTGCCCAGAGTCACATGGTGCTGAGCTGAGCTGCTGCCGGAGCAGGGGATTAAACCGTGAGGCCTGTGCTCTGAACTCATGTTTTCTGGCCGCTGCGGCACACCTGTCTAAGTAGTGTTAGCATATGTGCATACGTAGGAGGAGGAAGTTTTGTTTTAAACAGTGTGACGTCTGTAGGGTGATTGGGGGGTGCTACAGAGGGAGTGTGAAATTCAATTCTGCCGTTTCCAATCAATGCGGTATTTGTAAAGTGCAAACTACTCCCTCGTAGGGGTCTGGAGGCGCTGGGGGCTGGCGTGGAAATTAAGTGAGCTATTGCTCAGAGTCACATGGTGCTATCCTGAGCTGTCGCTAGAGTCGGTGATCAAAGCGAGAGCTCTGTGCTCCAAAGTCAGATGGTGTGGCCGCTGCGCCACAGCTGTGTGGAGAATACATTTTGGCGAGGGGGCGGGAGTTGCCGCTACCTGGCCCTAAAATAGCGGGCCTAAGTTGTCAGTTATAAGGCGGCTCTAAAAAGAGCCCTTGTGTTTATTAGTTGGAGCTACATGTAAGTGCGGATGCATAGCTTCAGGTTATTCAGAAAAACTCGATTTCCCTGATCTGTGAAGTGTACTCCATCACTTCTGTAGATATCAGCCATATCAAAACATATGTTGTTGTTATAGATCGACCCCATTCTATGGTCTCTGAGGTATGCAGACACAGATTTGTTGACATTCTTCCTAGATTTTTTGATCTGAGGACAAAATTGGTTTGACCATTTCCACTTCTGTCTTTGGCATATATTGGAATATACAAAGACAGTTTGAGGCAAAAGCAACATATATTGTCGAAAGGTGTCCTTCATTAGCATTTCCAAACCTACCCCAGTCAATGTGCCTAGGTCGTTTCCACCACAATGCACAATCATGAGGTCAGGGTGCTGGAGATGCAAACAGGTTTTAACCAAAGGCAACAATTGGTGCCACTTCTATCCTCTCTGTGCAAACCATTTAATGTCCACATTTTGTAAACCTAGGTCTAAGTCAATACGTCTCTGTTCTGCATACCTCTTGCACCAGAAAACATAGCTATGTCCTACGATCCACACTAGCATGTCTGTAGCTCATGCAGTTCCTTCGTAGAGTAAGAGATATGTTTAAAGATGGGGAAAAATTATTTTTTTTTCCACAGAAAACGATAATTGATTGGAAGATAAGAAGCATTGGGTACTAAAAACTAGGCTGCATATTAGTTGCGTGAAAAAGCATGTTTGTCATTGGTTAATAAAGAGCAGTCTAAATGTGGAGTCCATACGATAGGATGAAATGTGCTCAGCTCAACCAGACGTGCTACTTGCATTTGGAAGGTACATTTGGAACTTAAAACAATGGTGAAATTTTAACCCGCAGGTGCTGTTAAATGTTCGAGAATATGGTGAACAAAAAACGTTACGTTTAAAAAAATCATGAACTTTTAACCTGCAGGTGTCGTAGAATGTTCAAGAAAGTGTGGTGATAAAATAGGTTGAACTTCTGACCTGTATGTGGTGCGGAATATTAAGTAGCTTTTCAGATGGAAAATTAAAAAATGACCAATGGAAATAAGTTTTGGAATGTCGATGAAGGAATTAAGTATTCTGATTTGTTCTTTACATGTATTTATATGTGGAGCGACAGAGAAATTGTGCCATTATTGGTTCCATTCTTGATGAAAGCGTGCATTACATGTACTGTGTGACAAAGAAAGAATTGCATGCGTGTGTGACATTTGAAATTTGCATACCAACTACAAAGGTGAGGTAGAAATGAACAAGGTGTGTTATGTGTTCTGTAGTGGTGATTAAGTATTTGAGGTGATATTTTTAAGTTTGAAAGTATTTTTTATTTCAAAATAATATACTGTTAGTAAAGTGTGGTGTTTCATATTGGTTATAAAATATGCATAAAGTTTGACCTGTTGTTAAATAAGTACTTTATATATGTTTAGGAATTTTTCACAAAGAAGAAATGTAGTTTGTCATCTTTAAAGGCCTGTATGGTTTTGAAAAGGAGGTACAGAGTTAATTTGGGTTTGCTAATATATTCAGGCGAGATAAACAAAGTGTCCCACGTTTGCAAATTATACTTTTTGTGGAAGCAGTTGGGAAGGGGGTGGGGGAGATGTATGTGTTAGTAAGTTAAAAGCGATAAAACCAAACCCAGAAATGTGATGTGGACAGGTTGTGGTCTCATTTTTGACAGTGAGAGGTAGATTTGAATATAAGTCTAGGTAGGTTGTTGTACTGTGAGGCCGTCTACAGTGTTTGGAGATTACATGGAGAAGAGATGAAGATAGTAAAAGTGATACGTTCCTTTTATATGTATGCATAGTTTGAATCATTTGATCATAGGTTGAGATATAATATGATCATGGTTTCTGGTTTCCATTTGGGTATAGTTAATAGTTTTAGTAGTTTGTGACTAGTGAATAATAAAAAGGTAGATATACTAAAATATATGGTAGTAAACGTATTAATGATTGTTTTTATGAAATAGAAGTAGTTGGGGAGTGTTTCTTTAGAAGAGATGTTTTATAAATGTGTGAGAGATAAAAAAGAAGTCAAAATGTTCGGTATATTTTCTGTATGACTTTCTAGACATTAGTAAACTACATGTGATTATAAGTGATACTAATTGTCAGGCTGTGTCCCTGTGCTGAATATACGTAGGTGTTTAAGTGGTCCGGGTTTTACCGGTGCTCAGCTTCACTATCCCTTTTGAGACACTTGTCAATTTTTTCATTCCATTTAATGTCCTTAATATACATACAGTCAGGGCCGGACTGGCCGTAGCGGGCACTGGGCAATCCGCCGGTGCGCCGCACAGGTGGGGGACAGTTTTGGACCCCTGAGGGCCGTTTTTGTTCCAAGGACGTTTTTGCAGCATAGCTGCAAAATCGGCCCTGTAACAAAAATCGGCCGAAAACCGGCCCTGGCAAAGAGCTCGGCCGCACCCCCAACCCCCTGTGGGGCCGGCAGAGCACTTTGTCAGGGCCGGTTTTGGTTCCCAGTCCGGCCCTGCATACAGTAAAGGGTCGGTATATCAAAAGTTTGGGAATTAGAACTTTGTTTACACACCCCATCCTCTCTAACGAGTGTTTAAAGGACTTTATTAACATACAGATGTCTAGCTAGTAAAGGTGGTGTAGTGACACTGGGCCCATTTATAAACCGTGCTATGGGATGGTTTATGTTTCACCCGCCAATTTGCATGTTTGAATACTTTTTGCTGATAAGCGTTCCAGAAGACACCTGTTAATATTAAGCCCGTGTATGGGTATAGTGGCGCTACTAGGAATGGTCGGGGCTTCTGTTTGATTTCGTACGGTTAAGCAAGGGCGGGGGTGGGGTTGGGGGAGGTAGGTATGTTGGTAATTAAAACACAGACTTTAGTAACATGCAGATGTCTAGCTACTAAAGGTGATGTAGTACCACTGGGACCATTTATAAAGCGCACTAAGTCATGGTATTTGTTTTACCCGCAAATTTGCATGTTTTAATATGTTTTGCTGATGAGTGTTTCGGGAGACATCTGTTGAAATTAACCCTCTGTATGGCTATGGTGGCGCTTCCAGGTTTGCTGGGGCTCTTTGTTTTATTGCGTAAAGTTAAGCAAGGGCAGGTGTGGAGGTGGTGTAGTGGTACTGGGAGTATTTATAAACCGCCTTATGGTATGGTGTATGTTTTACTTGCAAAATTGCAGGTTTCAATACCTTGTGCTGATGAGCGTTCCGGCAGACACCTGTTGAAATTAAGTGTATGTATGGCTATAGTGGCGCTAACGGGAGTGCTGGGGCTCGTTGTTTGATTTCGTTAGGTTAAGGGCAGGGGTGGGGGTGGGAGAGGTGGGTATTTTGCTGATTATAACACGGATATTTGTAACGTGCACATGTATAGCTAGTAAAGGTGATGTAGTGCCACTGGGTCCATTTATAAAGCGATCTAGTGCATGGTATATGTTTTATCTGGAAATTTGCATGTTTTAATACCTTTTGTTGCTGAGCGTTCCGGCAAACACTTGTTGTAATTAAGTCCCTGTATTGGTATAGTGGCTCTACCAGGTTTGCTGGGGCTCTTTCTTTGATTTTGAAAGGTTAAGCAAGAATGGGGATGAGGGTGGTGTAGTGGCACTGGGCCCATTTATGAACCGCTTTATGGTATGGTATATGTTTTACTCGCAAATTTGCATGTTTTAATACCTTTTGGTGATGAGTGTTCCAGCAGACAGCTACGCAAATCATACAACATTTCTGTGGATAACAAATTTCGTGCTGATAGACACTCTTGCACTGTGGTAGAAGGCTGCCAGCGTTGATGGCAAATTATGAAAGTTGGTGGCATTGTACATTTAAATGGAAGCTTGGACCATTTCTTTGTTACTATGGTGCAGTCAGGGCTTTAAGTGGGAAAAAAAACTGGGGGTGCTCTAAAAGGGGCGGGGCAAACCTGTTAAAGGGGTGTGGGCTATCCAAGTAGGGGCATGGTCTACATTAAGATAACTTGCATTGTGTGCTTAAGAAAATCCCCTCCAATTATCCTACGTTCGGAAAACACGCTCTTTAAAGGATTTCCCTTCCTCCTACAACGTGGCTCAGCTAGCATGATGTCTCCACTTCTCAGTAATGAGCAAAATGAGCATGCGCACATCGATGTGCATGCTCTCACTGCAGTCCAATACAAAAAAAAAGAAAGGAAACTGACTACCTTTGCCAGGGCCGAAAATAGAACCCGATAGAGACCCGTTTCGAGGCCTCCTGAAAATAACTGCCGGTGCTCAGACCCGGCCCACTTAAAGCCCTGCATCCATGCATCCTAAGCACTGCGCCATCCAACCATCATTTAATTCATCCATACGTTCTTACCTACATACATACATACATCTGTCCCTGCACTTATCCTAAGCATCTATCAGCCCACTCACCTATGGTAAGCACTGTGCCATCCATCCAGGCATACGCTCATATATCCATACATACATCTGTCCCAGAACCAATCCTACGCATCTTATCAGCCCAACTGTCTATCCTAAGTACTGGTCCATGCATCCATTCATCCTCCCATCCATTCATACATCCATACATCCATCCATCTACCTATCCATTCATCCATCTGGCACCCTCCGCCCCGATCCTAAATACTGCGTATTATACTCATCCACCCAGCCTCTTAAGGGGCCGAAAAAGCTGGCGATAATTATTGACAGGCAAATGTTTCTGATAAAGAACAAGACAGCTTAGAGTAGCTCTTTGTGGAGCATAGTTCACCACCCTTCTGTGGTGGTGTTTTAAACAAAGATTGATCCAGAGAAAGAAATGTAAGACGTTAATTTGGAAAACAACGAGCATATTATCAAGAACGGCGTTAAAATTATTGCCGCTTTAGTGGCAGGAAACTGCCGCTAAAGCGGCGATAATGGGCTTGATAATATGCCCTTGTGAATTCCCATAGCAGCCTAGGTTCTGGTGTGAAGCTGGGCTTCTATGGTAATTCACAAGGACATATTATCAAGCTCATTATCACCGCTTCAGCTGCAGTTTCCTGCCACTAAAGCTGCGATCATTTTAACGCCATTCTTGTTAATATGCCCCTAAGGGAGCCAGGCAAAGCATGTGTTTTCGTAGCACTACAACAAGACACTGTGAAAGGTGAGAGCAGGGTTGTGCTGGAGTTGGCAGCGTGTGGTCGTCTCCAAAGGCGCAACCAGAGCGAAATTTCGTGGGAGGCTAATTCTTTCAGCAATAGGCAGAGTGGGGATGTAGGGGCTCTAAAAAGGGGTGAAAAAGAACAGAGCCTCATTTACAAGCAAATGGTCTTTTGAAGACCTGTGAAGTACTCGGGTGCGGCTCTGTGTGTTCGATTGGGAAGCTGTCTCGGGGAGTCCAGGGTAATGGGCGTTGTGCATTATGTTTAAGTGAACTGAATACAGCTCTTTTACATGGTTCTTTATCAGATGTTCAAAAAAAGTGTGATGATATTGAAATGTGATATTTTGGTTCAAAAGAGCAGTCCATAAAAAGTGAAAGTTTCACAATTACAGATGTTGAAGGAGATGGGAAAGTGATTAGCACTGATCAGTTTGAAGAAGAAAGTGGAAAGTTTAATGTAGTGTGCTCTGAAATACCAAACTATGTTTGTGTTTGTTGTCGACGTACTCATTATAAAAGTCAAACTAGGAATGTTGATTTGTATTTGAAAAGTGAAAAGGAGAACAATAGTAAGTGGGAAGAATTTGCAACTTACTTGTTGGTGGAAGGTCGATTTGAGTTAGGTAGTGATCAACGTATATGTAAATATTGTTATAACAAATTAGAAGAGAACAAAATGCCTGCTAGAGCAGTACATAATAACTTAGAATTAGTAGCTATTCCGGAGGAACTGGCAGAATTGAATACATATGAGTCGGTTCTAATTGAATCTGTTCATCCTTTTCAAACTATCATTCGGATGGAGCCTAAAACAGGTAAACTGCCACCAAGAGACTTGCAAAGAGGGCTGAAAGGAAGAGTGGTGTACTTACCTTTGGATTTTAAGAAAAATATTGAAACAATTGCTGAAGAGAAAGAGGAAAATGAGGCAGTAGTCATTCTAGTAAATGGTGTACCAACAGAGAGTCGGATAATATGGCAAGAATTTGTGGATGTTAATAAAGTTGAAAAGGCTACCTTATATCTTATAGAGAACAATATTTATTACAAAACTGTAAATGTGGATGAACAGGTGATAAGTTTAGAAGATGAATGGGAAATTTCAAGTGGTCAGATAGAGAAAGTGGACAAGTCAAGGACTGAAGAGATTTATGAACATTACACAATATGACCTTTGCATTCAAAAGAAGTAATAGGAAGCAGCATTGAGTTATTTCAAATGAAAAAAGCACAGGGAACTACAATGAGTGTATGGGAGAAGAGCTTGGAAGCTCGTTGTTTTCCACAGCTGTTTACTACTGGAGAAGGTGGACGATATGATGACCGACCTGTACGGATTCCAGCTTCAGAATATCGGTTAGCAAGATGATATTCTGAAGATCCTAGATTTCGACAGTGCATTCCATACATATTTCACCTTTTGTTTGAAAGTGATCTATCTTCTCTGTCGTATGCAGTGAACCACATACTTAAAACTGTAGTTCATCAATCACTTCTTTCTGCGAAAGAATTTGTGGAGAAAGTTCAAGAAACAGATGAAAATTTAGAAGCACAGTTAATCAATTTGATGGCATGTCAACTTGGAACAAATGAGTATTGGTATCGTCGTCATGGAGAACTCAAGTGTATGTTACGGAACTTAGGTACACCAACATGCTGTGTCACACTTAGCTGTGCAGAGTATGCATGGGAAGATTTGCTTGAGTTTCTAAGAGAAGTGAATTCCAATATAAAAATGTTGAAATAAAGACTCCTGGTGAACTGTGTTCATTGGATCCTGTAAATGTGTGCAGATATTTTAATCATAGGTTTCAAGGTATGATGTCTTTTATCTGCAATAAAAGAATCCACCCCTTGGAGAAGTTACCGATTTCTTTTGGAGAAAGGAGTACCAAGCAAGAGGTGCACCTCATATACATATGCTACTATGGGTGAAGGATGCACCTAAATTTGGAACTGATTCTGATGAAACTGTGTTGTCTTTCATCGAACAGTATGTGACATGTGAGATTCCGAGAGAAGAAGGAGATAGAAGCTTGAGACAGCAAGTTTTACGTTTCCAAAGGCACCGTTGTGGAAAGTACTGCAGAAGAAAATACAAGTCTAAAGGAAAATTTTATACCAAATGTCGGTTTGGTTTTCGACGTCCAGTCATTTGTAAACGAAAAGTACATTCTTTTTTTTCTTCTGTAAGGTAAACAATAACTCGAAATCTCCAAAGAATACCTACAACTTAAAAAGAACAGAAGTGTCAAAGTATATCAATGACTATAATCCAGTCATTTTAAAAATGTGAAATGCGAACATGAACATCCAGTATGTTGCAGATAACTCAATTGCTGTTGCACATTATGTTACATCATACATAACAAAATCAGAAAAAACAGAGATGAAACAAATGTGGGAAGAAATTGCACAAGAGAAAAGCCTTAGCAAAAAATTATACAGCTTTCCCACCGAGAAATTGGATCCTATGAATGCTCAGACCGCTTGTGCTCTTCAAGTTTATATTCAAAGTCATGAGGAATCATTTAGGTAAGTTTAGGTCTTGCCTGCTCACGGAATAGAGTGTTAAAATCATTAGAAGAAATTCAATACTTAGCAGCAAATGAACCAGACAGTACAGACATTCTTAAAACTAATATGTTGGACACATACTATCTGAAAAGGAGTCGACATCTGGGACAGCTATGTCTGTATGAAGTACTTCAACATTACAGCTTCAAAAGAAATGTTAAACAGAATTTAAAAGAAGGAAAATATGCAGTAGTAGGATGTCATGGTTGTCTAGTAAAACATGCAAAGGGTAATCTTATAAACCACAAGAAACTCAGTTGTGAAACTCCAGATAAGCGAGAAATTTACTATTTAGCACTTCTCCCACTCTTTAAACCATGGCGTAGCGAAAGTGAATTACTTGGAGACTTTGACTGCTACGAAGTTTCTTTTAATGCATGTAAAGAGAGCATAGCATGTACAATTTTCCCTACATATTTAAAAATGTTGAATGATGAAATTGAACAGGAAAAGACTATTGCAGCTGAAATGGCTAATGAAAGTTCTCAAGATAGTCAAAGTAGTTGTCAATGTACTCAAGATCCTCTTGGACAACCAATACTGGAAAATGAAGCAGCGATTGCTATGCATGAAGTCGAAATTGCAATGCAACAAGCACATGAGGAGAATATTACATTGGAAAACTTAGAAGAACAACTAAATGTTGAACAGAAAAAAATATATGGACAAGTGAGAGAACAGATAAAACATGGTTTGTTGCATGAAAAAAAAGAATGTGTGTGTTCATCTTTTAAACCTCTTCTGATGTACATCAGTGGTCAAGCTGGGACAGGTAAAAGTTTTTTAATTAAAGTTTTGACCAGTTATCTTCAAAAAACTACTGGTTCACATTTATGTTCTCTGGTAACAGCACCAACTGGATTAGTTGCACACAATGTTAAAGGAGCTACTTTGCATAGATTACTGATGTTACCAGTTGAGCATGATAATAAATTACAATATCAGAAGTCGTCTGGAGAAGCTTCTCATGAAGTGTCAAGAGTGCTGAAGAAAATGAAACTATTAATTATTGATGAGGTGAGCATAGTCTCAAAATTAATGCTTGCTTTTGTACACTTAAGATTGCAACAGGTATTAAAAACAGATTACGTTCTCTTTGGAGGAAAACATTTAACTGTATTTGGAGATCTGCTACAACTAAGCCCTGTAAAAGGAGAACCAGTGTTTAAAACTCTTCTACATGAAGACACAAAGAAATATCTGGGAAGTATTGGAAATGTAAATCTGTGGTTACATTTTGAACATAAAGAACTCACTCAGAATATGCGACAAGCAAGAGATGAAGATTATGCAAATATTCTAAAAGATGTAAGAATTGGTGTTCTAAGCAAACATGGTAAATAAGCTTTTCAAAGTCATCTACTAAAGAACTTGTTTACAAATGAAAACACACCAGCAGAAGTAATGTATAAGAAAATGATAGAAAAAAGTCTGTAGTTTTCTTAATGCCTACAGTGGAAGAGTGGTATACTTTTAACAGAGAGCTTATGAAATTAGAAAATCAAGAAATAGTTCACATTGAAGCTATTGATAAAATCGAGCAACAAGGAATAACAATTCTTCTTTCAGAAAAACTACAGACTAAATTGGATTCTCTGGAAAAGTCTGTATCAAAAACTGCTGGCTTAGAAAAAATTGTAGATGTATGTTTAAACTGTCGGGAAATTTTGAGGCGTAATCTGAATGTAGAAGAAGGTTTAGTGAATGGAGCAATGGGGAAAGTTGTTGATTTTGTGAAATATCAAAATAGGAATGGAATTGAATTCTTGAAAGTTAAAGTTGATTAGATTACAGAGGTAAGACAGGTTGTGCTGTATGTTTTTTGCTTGTAAAAGACTTGTATGTTCGTAGAAAACAGTTTCCCTTCTGTTTAGCATATGCAATAACTATTCATAGCATGTATGACTGACTCTATGAGTGTATGTCTAGCTTACAATATATAGATAGGAATCAGTGGATGGGTATCTAGTATCTGGTATTGGTGTATCTATGGTTTCGAAAATGGTAGTCTGTATTTTAGAGTACGTGTATCAAAGGTTATATTAAAGTGTGAGGAGGTGTGTCAGACTATCATGTGGATGATGTCATCAGTGATGTCATTAGTGATGTCATTTGAGATGTCATCAGTGATGTCATGAGTGATGTCACTGACCATGTCATGAGTGATGTAATATGTGACGTCATCACCAGTGCATTGCGGGCGCGCAAGTTATAGTTAGCTCAACTAACTATAACGGGTGAATTTCTCTGGTTTTATATGAGTCAAATGTCCAACTAACTATAACGTCTCTAAAACCTATGGTTTTTACAGTGAATTTTCTAAGGTTTTTTTAAATGCTAATTCCTAACTATAACGTCCCTGAAACCTATGGTTTTTTCAGTGAATTTTCAAGGTTTTTTAAATGCTAATTCCTAACTATAACGTCTGTAAAACCTATGTTTTTTTCAGTGAATATATATATATATATAATATCATTAAACATACCTCACGTGTCCCACAAAGAAATGGAGATGCACTCGACTGTCAGTAATCTTGTCCGAACACGGTGACAACGCATGCATCCCCTAAGCATTTCAGTCTCCTGAACTTATTTATGGGTAAAATGCCAATACATTGTATCCATTTAAACTGATGTCCTTTATATCATTGGCACCTACCTCACATGGGCCGACCAATTGAGATTGAACAGATGTATTCTGGTCTCGATAGTCCTTAAACTGAATAACGCTCTTCCATGCGCAATCCAATTAGGGTAGCAGATATATTGATATTTCAGGTAAGGATCCAACCCTTCAATGGGTCCTCATTGATCGTGTTCCGTTTTGCAATTCTATCCATGCCTGACAGTCCATGGTAAGCCCATCATTAAAGACAAACTAGGGCCCTCTACGCAGCGATCTGCGGTAGTACATGCCGCCTAAATTTTCCCTGCAGCATGTTACTCTCATTAGCGAAGTGATGCAGTCTCCTTAACGGCATCGGACTACGATACCAATAAATTAGTAAACATTCCTCACGTGTCCCACAAAGGAATAGAGATGCACTTGCCTGTCAGTAATCTTGCTTGTATTCTTGCCAGAACACAGTGACATCACGTGCCTCCCCTACAAGTTTTGGTCTCCTGACCTTATTCATAGGTAAAATGGCAATACATTGTATCCATTTAAACTGATGTCCTTTATATCATTAGCCCTACCCTCACATGGGCCAACCAATTGAGATCAGACAGATGTATTCTGGTATTAATAGTCCTTCAAATGAATAACGCTCTTCCATGCGCAATCCAATTAGGACAGCAGATATATTGATATTTCAGGTAGGGATCCAACCCTTCAATGGGTCCGCATTGATTGTGTTCCATTTTGCAATTATATCCATGCCTGACAGTCTCTGGTAAGCCCATCATTAAAGGCAAACTAGGGCCCTCTACACAGCGTTCTGCAAAAGTACATGCCGCCTACATTTTTCCGGCACCATGTTTCTTACATTAGCGAGGTGGTACAGTCTCTGTAACTGCGTTGGACTACGTCGCCAATACATCATTAAACATTCCTCACGTGTCCCACATAGGAATAGAGACACACTCGATTGTCAGTAATCTTGCTTTTATTCTTGCCAGAACACGGTGACAACGCATGTCTCCCCAAAGCGTTTCGGTCTCCTGACCTTATTCATCGGTAAAATGGCAATACATTGTATCCATTTAAACTGATGTAGTTTATATCATTGGCACCTCCCTCACATGGACTGGCCAATTGAGATCGAACAGATGTATTCTGGTCTTGATAGTCCTTCAAAATAATAAAGCTCTTCCATGCGCAATCCAATTAGGACAGCAGATATATTGATATTTCAGGTAAGGATCCACCCTTTGTGGAACACGTTAGGAATGTTTAATATATATATATATATATATATATATATATATATATATATATATATATATTCACTGAAAAGACCATAGGTTTCACACATGTTATAGTTAGCTGGACATTTCACTCGTAAAAAACCATTGAAATTCCCCCGTTATAGTTAGTTCAGCTAACTATAACTCGCGCGACCGCAATCCACTGCTGATGACGTCACATATTACATCACTCATGACATGCTCAGTGACATCACTCATGACATCACTGATGACATCTCCAATGACTATAACTATAACGGGGGATTTTCAATGGTTTTGTACGAGTGAAAAGTCCAGCTAAGTAGAACGCCCCTGAAGCCTATGGTTTTTTCAGTGAATTTCTAAGGTTTTTTAAATGGTAATTGCTAACAATACACTGCCTGAAACCTATGGTTTTTTCTGTGAATTTCAAAGGTTTTTTAAATGCTAATTTCTAACTATGTGACGTCATCAGCAGTGGATTGCGGTCGCGTGAGTTATAGTTAGCTAAACTAACTATAACGGGGGAATTTCAATGGTTTTTTACGAGTGAAATGTCCAGCTAACTATAACATGTGTGAAACCTATGGTTTTTTCAGTGAATTTGCAAGGTTTTTTAAATGCTAATTCCTAACTATAACGTGTGTGAAACCTATGTTTTTTTCAGTGAATTTGTAAGGTTTTTAAAATGCTAATTCCTAAGTGTGAAACCTATATCTTCCATAAACTTATAAAAAAATATATATTTCTTTAAACTTTTTCGCGGTGCGCGCACCGTCTCCGTGTGCGCATGCGTGCGTGCTCCGTGTGCGCATGCGTACGTGCTCCGTGTGCGCATGCGTACGTGCTCCGTGTGCGCATGCGTACGTGCTCCGTGTGCACATGCATGCGTGCTCTGTGCGTGCTCCGTGCGCGCGTGCTCCATACGCGCATGCGCGCGTGCTCCGTGCGCGCACGGTGCGCGCACGGCAGGTCATGTGATTACAAAACAACACTTTTCATTGGTTCAAAGTAGTTTCAGTTCCAGAATCTTCCAACACCACACCCACTCCCCTCATTACGACTTCTTATTTCCTGGGAGAAGGAGCTGAACAGCTTTTCCTGCACCTGAAAATGGCTGAACAGGAGACTTCTTCAGGGAGTGAGGAGGAGACCTTTGTGCCCCCAAGGCAGAGGAAACAAAAGGACTCATTTATTTGGCAATTTTTTACTTTTGCAGAGGGTCAGAAGAAGGTGAATGCTCCTAAAGTCACCTGCACTGTTTGTGGAGTGGTCTTATCTAGAGGAGACCCTAAAAAAAAATACTCCTTTAGTATTTACTCCATGATAAGGCACTTTAAAGGAATGCATCCTGTGGCTTATGCACGGGCTGCAAGAGACAACCCTCCAGCAGCTCAGCCGAGCACATCATCTGCAGCCGCTGCTCAGCCGAGCACATCTTCTGCAGGCGCACCTTCACCTGCTTCTAGACCTCTGGATATGCACCCTCTGTTCCAGAAGGAATATGCTACTTACCAGTATGCATCTGTTCTTGGCATGTAGAGCTGCAGAGTTGTACACTTAGCATAGATCGCCATCTGGTGTTGGGCCCGGATGTTTGCAGTTTGTTTTTCTTCTTGGACAGTCTTTGGAAGTCACGAGTTTGGTGACTCCTCCTTCGGTCCGTACTGCGCATGGGCTTCGGCTCCATCCTCAGATTGTTTTTCGCCAACAGGGAAATGATGGAGCGTAGTAATAACAGTGAGAAACCCATGTGTTGTATCTAAATAAGATGTACTGGAACGGATACAGGTAGCCGGGGAGGCGGGTGGGCGTGTACAACTCTGCAGCTCTACATGCCAAGAACAGATGCATACTGGTAAGTAGCATATTCCGTTCGAGGCATATGAGCTGCAGATTGTACACTTAGCATAGATTATATAGCAGTACCCAACCCTAGCGGCGACCACCGGTATCCGTTGCAGCTGTTTGAAAAAGTGTCTTTAGTACAGCCTGGCCCACCCTAGCTTGCTGCTTGGAATGCACATCTACACAGTAGTGTTTTGTGAAGGTGTGCGGTGTAGACCATGTGGCTGCCTTGCAGATGTCATCTAAGGGTATATTCCATAGAAAAGCCATAGAAGCCCCTAACTTTCTTGTAGAGTGGGCTTTAGGGGGAACAGATAATGTTCTCTTTGCCTTTTGATAGCAAATTTGTATGCATTTTACAATCCACCTAGCTATCCCTGATTTTGAAATGGGGTTGCCTTTATGTGGTGGAGAGAAGGAAACGAACAATTGTTTAGTCTTCCTGAAGGGTTGCGTTCTTTGTATGTAGTATAGTAACGCCCTTTTTACATCGAGCGTGTGTAAGGCCCTTTCTGCAACAGATTGGGGTTGCGAAAAGAAGACAGGTAATTCCACTGATTGATTGAGGTGGAAGGGGGAATTGACTTTGGGCAGAAACTTCGGATTTGTGCGAATTATGACCTTTTCTGTGTCAATCATCTTCGAATAAAAAGAAAACGAAAAAAAAGACTTCTGAACTACAAGTGTTTGTTTACTACAACTACTGATGAAGTGCACCTTCCCTCCCTTTCTTTATGAACTTTCGAATTATGACCTTGCTGTGATACATTTGTATGTAGGGTTCCTGTATGGTGAACGCCTGTATTTCACCAACCCTTCTAAGGGAAGTGATAGCCACAAGGAAAGCTGTTTTCCAGGTGAGAAACTGTAGCTCACATTTGTGCATTGGTTCGAAGGGCGGACCCATTAGACGTGTAAGAACCAAATTTAGATTCCATACAGGGGAAGGTGGTGCCCTGGGAGGAATTACTCGTTTAAGGCCTTCCATGAAGGCTTTAATAGCGGGCACTCTGAAGAGTGATAAATGCTGCCTGTTTTGTAGATAGGCAGCGATCGCTGCTAGGTGTAGGCGTATGGATGAATATGCCAGGTTACACCTATGAAGATGGAGCAGATAGCATATTATGTGCTGTATGGATGCATCTAGAGGGTTGATTGTATTGTTACGGCAGTAAATTACGAATCTTTTCCACTTTGCGGCATAGCATGCTCTAGTGGTAGGACGTCTGGCTTCCATGATGATGTTCATGCAATCAGGGGGAAGGTTAAGGTATCCGAATTCTAGGATTTCAGGAGCCAGATCGCCAGGTTGAGCTGAGCTGGGTCCGGGTGCCTGATTTCTCCATGGTTCTGGGTTAGGAGGCATGGGGATAGATGCAATTTTTGATGTGGTACCACTGACAGTTGTAGTAGCGTGGTGTACCACGGCTGCCTGGCCCACGTCGGAGCTACCAGAATGAGTGTGAGGTAGTGCTGTTGTAGCTTCCTGACCACTAATGGAATTAGTGGGAGAGGTGGAAAGGCGTATGCAAATCTGCCTGACCAGTTCATCCATATCGCATTGCCCTTGGACAATGGGTGTGGGTATCTGGCGGCGAAGCTTGGGCATTTTTTGTTTTCGTGGGTGGCGAAGAGGTCTATCTGAGGATGCCCCCACTGTTGGAAGAATGGGTGAAGAACTTGTGGATGCAGTTCCCATTCGTGTAGTTGTTGTGTTTGTCTGCTGAGCAGATCTGCAATGGTGTTTTGTACGCCTGGAACGTGCTGTGCCAGGAGAAAGATGTTTTGGGGAATTGCCCATCTCCATATGCTCTGGGCTAAGCGGGAGAGCTGGGGAGAGTGTGTCCCCCCCTGTTTTTGTATATAATACATCGCAGTCATATTGTCTGTGCGAATGAGGACTGCTTTGCCCGAGATCTGTTTTTGGAAAGATTTTAGGGCTAGAAAGATCGCCAAGAGCTCCAGGTGGTTGATGTGGAGCGATTTTTGCTGTGGCGTCCATAGACCTTGCATGGTGAGGTGTAGGAGGTGCGCTCCCCAGCCGGAGAGCGATGCGTCCGCTGTTAGAATCACCTGAGGAACCGGGTCCAGGAACGGCCGCCCTTTGGAAAGGTTTGTGGTGTTCCACCACTGCAGAGAGTGATGTGTGCGGCCGTCCACCAACACCAGATCCGTCAGCTGACCCTGGGCCTGGTTCCACTGTTGTGCTAGGCACTCTTGAAGTGGACGCATGTGGAGTCTTGCATGGGGCACTATGAAGATGCAAGACGCCATCATTCCTATGAGCTTCATAAACACTCTTGCTGGAAGAGAGTGTTGAGGAAGGAATGTTTTGCGTAAGGCTTGAATGCTTGTGATTCTGGCTGAGTTTGGATAGGCAATACCCTTGGAGGTGTCTATAGTGGCCCCGAGATATTGCTTTGTGTGAGATGGTATGAGGTGGGACTTTTGGTAGTTCACCGTGAAGCCTAGCTGGTGGAGCAGTTGGATGGTGCTGTTTGTATGCTGCACACATTGGTCGTAGGACGCGGCTTTTATCAGCCAGTCGTCCAGGTAAGGGAAGACGTGAATGTGTTGACGTCTGAGGTGTGCTGCTACTACTGCTAGGCATTTGGTAAACACCCGCGGTGCGGTGGTGACCCCGAAGGGGAGAACCGTGAATTGGTAATGTTGCCCGTCCACCACGAACCTGAGGTATTTCCTGTGAGAGGGGTGTATTGGAATGTGAAAGTATGCGTCTTTCAGATCCAAGGTTGTGAGAAAGTCTCCCTGGCAGAGGAGTGGGAGGACTTGCTGTAGGGTGACCATGTGAAAATGGTCTGAGTGTATGTAGGCATTTAGAGGCCGGAGGTCGAGAATGGGTCTGAGGGTCCCGTCTTTCTTTGGTATTAAGAAATATAGGGAGTAGACCCCTAGATCTTGTTGATTGACGGGGACCTGCTCTATAGCGTGTTTTTGGAGGAGTGAGAGTACCTCTTGTTTGAGCAGTGTGGAATGTTCTTGAGACATTGGACGGTGCCTTGGTGGGATATTGGGTGGGGTAGATGTTAGTTCGAGACAGTACCCTGACCGAATGATTTGGGTTACCCATTTGTCCGATGTTATGGACTCCCATACGTGGATAACGTTTTGTAGTCTGCCCCCGACCGGAGTGGAATGGTCTGGGGGGAGCGGAGGGGAGTCATTGTGCGGGGGGGGTGGCAGAACGGGTGTTGTTGGTTTTGCCCCTGCCCTTATTGTTGTTACCCCTGTAACCACCTCTCTGATTGCCCTTTGAAAAGGTATTTTGAGGAGGGGACTTGTAGGAGGTAGAGGCGTTGTCGGTGGAGGAGCCTCTGCCTGTGCCACGAAAGGACGAGCGTCGAAAGGAACGTTTGGAGGCTTGTGTTTGGAGTGCCCCCATAGACTTTGCTGTGTCTGTGTCTTTCTTCATCTTTTCGAGCGCTTCGTCTACCTTTGGCCCAAAGAGTGTTTCCTGGTCAAAGGGGTGATTGAGTATGGATGCCTGGACTTCAGGCTTGAAACCTGAGATCCTGAGCCAGGCGTGGCGACGAAGCAGGACACTGGTATTTATGGCCCTAGAAGCAGTGTCGGCTGCATCGAGGGCACACTTAATGGAGGTGTTTGTAATTAGTTTACCCTCCTGTATCAGGTCATGAGCCTTGTGCTTGTATTTTTCTGGAAGGTGCTGCATAAGAGCCTCTAGTTCGTCATAGTGTGCTCTATCATATCGCGCAAGCAGTGCTTGTGTGTTTGCAATGCGCCACATGTTCGCAGCTTGGGAGGCGGTGCGTTTACCAGACGCGTCCAGAAGTTTAGATTCTTTGTCTGGCGGTGGGGCATCTCCTGAGGATTGGGAGTTAGCCCGCTTTCTAGCTGTGGAGACAACTAGGGAATCTAGGGGAGCAGGGCCCTTGATGTAAGCAGGGTCTGTGGGTGCCGCCTTATACTTCTTCTCTATTCTAGGGTTCAGTACTCTGGCTCTGACAGGGTCTTTGAACACCTCTGTAGCGTGCTTGGTGACACCCTTAAGCATGGGTAAAATGGAAGTGGATTTGTCTTGTATATCAAATGTATCCAGTAGGAAGTCTTCTTCTACTGGTTCACTGTGCATGTCCACCCCATGGTAGTGTGCTGCTCTCTGCACTAAATGGTGAAACCCTAAGGAGTCCTCTGGAGGAGACGGTCTTGATGGGTATAAGTCGTCCTGAGGTACATTGGGTATATCAGGGTTATTGTAATCCTCCCATGGATCTGGGGTCCCTGGTGGAGTGGGATCCATTGGGGCGTCCGCCGGGTAATTGTCCGGATCCCCATCATCCGGATCTGGGGATGGGGTCGGATCGTAGTGAGGTACAGGTGGCGGAGACCTGTGAGGTGGAGGTGGTGGAGGAGGTGGAGGGGGTAGGGGAGGCGGTAGTGGGGAGGGCACTCTGAGGGGAGAAGTAGCAGAGTCCTTCCTTTTGGGTGGAGGAGGAGGAGCCGGAGCATCAAGGCGTCTTTTCTTGGTAGTTAAAGTCAAAAGCCCAGTCTTAGGATCTTTGGACAAAGTCTTTTGTAAAGGGTCTGGTGTAAACAGAGCCAATGGTGTCGAGTCGTCTGTCGGCACCGGTGATTTCGGAACCGGGGGTTTCGATGGTCTGTGTGCGCCATGCTTTTTTGAGGTCTCCGGGTGTTTCGGCGTCGAATGATGTTTCGGCGCCGGAGCATCGGTGCCGACAGATTTGTGTTTATGTTTGGTGGGCACCGAGTGTCCAGGCTTCGGCACCGGTGGTTTCGGAGTCGAGCTGGATTTTGCAGTCTTCGGTGCCGGATGCTGTTTTTCGGCACCGGGTGTCGGCTGGCTCGATCCCGAGCTGCCATGAGACTTTGGGAGCTTCGACACCGGGCCCGAAGGTGGGGTGATCGAAGTTTTGGTTTTGGTTTTGCCCAGGCCGGCAGGCGAGGGAGTAACCTGAGTCTCTTTGGTTTTCGGCGTGGGGGTAGGAGGGGGCATATTACTCACGGCCCGCTGCGCTGGTGTAATGTCCTCCACATCGGAGTCGTCGGCCTCGGAAGCGCTGACGACGTCTTCCTCCTGTTCGGTGTGTGTTTGCCCCGAAGCTTCGGCGTCGTCTCCGAAGATGTCTGGTGGAGCTGCGGAGGATGAGTGCGCCATGGTGCGTCGAGCTCTTCGATCTCGGATGGTCTTCTTCGATCGAAAAGACTTGCAGGCGGGGCAGTCTCTAGCCTCGTGTTCCGGAGAGAGGCAAAGGTTACACACCTGATGGAGGTCGGTGTGGGGAAATTTAGACCCACATTTTGGGCACTTTTTGAACGGAGTCCTTTCCATCGGCCGGGACCGGAGTCGCGGAGGGCCCGAAGGCCGGTGTCGATGAACAGGATGGAGAAAGTGCCGCTTCGAGAGATGAAGATGATGAAGGAACTCGAAGAATCGAGGATTTTCCGTCGAGGCTGGAACCGTAGAAGTTCGAAGCCGGAGCACGAAGTATCACATCCGAGCCCGATGGCGGAAAAAAACAATCTGAGGATGGAGCCGAAGCCCATGCGCAGTACGGACCGAAGGAGGAGTCACCAAACTCGTGACTTCCAAAGACTGTCCAAGAAGAAAAACAAACTGCAAACATCCGGGCCCAACACCAGATGGCGATCTATGCTAAGTGTACAATCTGCAGCTCATATGCCTCGAACGGTGCATATACGGTGAAATGTGTGCAATGCTGTTCTCTGTTATGGTGAGAGCAGCATTAACCTAATAGAGAACAAGATACAGCAGCACACATGCTCCGCCCCCTAATTTTTTTCCTTTTTTTTTTTTGTTCCTTGTGAACATTTTTTCTTTTTTTTTCTTTTTTGCTGCATTTTTTTTTTTTTTTGCTGCTCCTCAAAAAACAACAGTTCTTTTCAGAACTCACTTCACTTCTCCAAGAAGAGCTATATTCCTAATATACTGTGTTGTAATTTTTTTAATGATTTTTTTTGCCACCGTGCGTCACGGTGCGCGCACCCCGTGTTTTTTAAAAAAAAAGAAAAAAAATTTTTTTCACCCTTCGGGGTCCTTCCGGGACCCCCTGACAAAGGCTAGGGGGTCAGGAACTCTCTGCCCTGCCCCTTTTTCACATTATCCACCTTTCTGTTTCCCTATCACACACAAAATGGCGGCCGACACTTGCTGATTTCAACCGATTCGAATGTTGACTGACATGAATCCACCAATCAGAATTACGCTCGCGCACGGTGCGCGCTTATAGATATTTATGTGCTTTTAACTGCAATTTTCTCAGGAACTACTGAACAGATTGACACCATATATCCAAAAGGCACATGCCTGACCTGAGGACTACCTCTTTGCCAAATTTCAAGTAATTCTGTTCAGCCGTTCGGGCTGTACCTTCGACTAAAGGTCCTATGGGAAAATGCATGGGGAAAACTAGTTTTGGGACCCCCCTTTTTTCTCGGCCCCCGCTTGACGAATCACCCCGAGACTTTCAGGGTAGGAGCTGAGCGGAGCGCCCCATTAGTTTTGAAAATTTCACGAGGATTCGTCAACCGGCACCAAAGTTATTCAAAATAGAATCTTCAGATTTCCTATGGGAACTCGGTCCTAACTATAACTAGTATATAGTAGATTATATATATATATATATGTTTCCCATAATTTCCCCAGAGTCGGGACCGCACTCCACAACAGGTAGGTTGCAAACCTCTAATTCAGAAAGACATGCGGCTTCCCTTCCCCGTATCTCATCCCTGGCCTTACGCGTTTCGAAGCGTTTGTGCTTCTCTTCAGAGGCCGTGTTAGCAGGCAGTCAATTACAGTTTCCACATCCTTCTGCGTGCTTTTATTTAATTAAATGGCTTCCGGTGTGCCAAAATTGTCATTGATGTTGCACGCTGGGGATTGTAGTTAATTCAGCCCAATTCATACCCTTCGGTGGGTCTGTCTGTTACACATACTTTGGGACAACAATGTTCAGCTCTCCAGTGGGCTCCAGGAAAGGACTCTGCATGCCTGATTTGTTCACCTGCTGCGCCTGTTCAAACGTGAGTATTCACTTTGAAGGTCCATCATACTTTTGAAAGTGGTGCGTCGTCCCCGCGGTCTGGAAGCACCGCGTTAATATGTTTCCCTTAATTTCCCCAGAGTCGGGACCGCACTCCACAACAGGTAGGTTGCAAACCTCTAATTCAGAAAGACATGCGGCTTCCCTTCCCCGTATCTCATCCCTGGCCTTACGCGTTTCGAAGCGTTTGTGCTTCTCTTCAGAGGCCGTGTTAGCAGGCAGTCAATTACAGCTTTCCACATCCTTCTGCGTGCTTTTATTTAATTAAATGGCTTCCGGTGTGCCAAAATTGTCATTGATGTTGCACGCTGGGGATTGTAGTTAATTCAGCCCAATTCATACCCTTCGGTGGGTCTGTCTGTTACACATACTTTGGGACAACAATGTTCAGCTCTCCAGTGGGCTCCAGGAAAGGACTCTGCATGCCTGATTTGTTCACCTGCTGCGCCTGTTCAAACGTGAGTATTCACTTTGAAGGTCCATCATACTTTTGAAAGTGGTGCGTCGTCCCCGCGGTCTGGAAGCACCGCGTTGATATGTTTCCCATAATTTCCCCAGAGTCGGGACCGCACTCCAAAACAGGTAGGTTGCAAACCTCTAATTCAGAAAGACATGCGGCTTCCCTTCCCCGTATCTCATCCCTGGCCTTACGCGTTTCGAAGCGTTTGTGCTTCTCTTCAGAGGCCGTGTTAGCAGGCAGACAATTACAGCTTTCCACATCCTTCTGCGTGCTTTTATTTAATTAAATAGCTTCCGGTGTGCCAAAATTGTCATTGATGTTGCACGCTGGGGATTGTAGTTAATTCAGCCCAATTCATACCCTTCGGTGGGTCTGTCTGTTACACATACTTTGGGACAACAATGTTCAGCTCTCCAGTGGGCTCCAGGAAAGGACTCTGCGTGCCTGTTGCATTGTTGTCCCAAAGTTTGTAAAAAATTACAAAAAAAAAAAAAAATTATCCACACTCACCCCACCCCGTGTGCAATTGGTGGCCGAAGTCCACCAATTGTGCATGGCTTATTATTGATGTGATAAACTATAATATTTAAAAAAAAAATAATAAAAAAAAAAATTATCCACACTCTCTCCACCCCGTGTGCAAATGGTGCCCGAAGGCCACCATTTGTGCATGGCTTATAAAAATTACGAAAAATTTAAATATTAAAAATAATTAAAAATAAAAATAAAAATATTAAAGATTCTATGCGCTGACACTGGTGCTACCTGCTATAATCTTGGACCCCTCCTGAGGCTTGAGCCGGGAGGTAGAATTTTAACTGTTGTGCTCATTGTATGACTTTCGCTGTGTGTGCAATTGTCGCTGACTACAAACGCTTTGCATTACAACACGAGCTGCATATTTTAGACGCCGATATTTTTATAAAATCACAAATTGCGTAAATCACTTTGGAATTACTCTAGCACTTACCCCACCCCTGCTAATTACTCCCCGCGCACTTGCCGCCAGTAATAGCCGATTTTAGGGCTGTTTTACCGAGCAGAAGGGCAGTAGCGCTCCCTCACGGCAGACATCTTTGTGGGAGGCGGAGCTGGTTGAGCGCTCTAGCCTTTACTACAAAAGGAGGCCAGTGACTTCAGTCGCGAGATTCTATGCGCTGACACTGGTGCTACCTGCTATAATCTTGGACCCCTCCTGAGGCTTGAGCCGGGAGGTAGAATTTTAACTGTTGTGCTCATTGTATGACTTTTGCTGTGTGTGCAATTGTCGCTGACTACAAACGCTTTGCATTACAACACGAGCTGCATATTTTAGACGCCGATATTTTTATAAAATCACAAATTGCGTAAATCACTTTGGAATTACTCTAGCACTTACCCCACCCCTGCTAATTACTCCCCGCGCACTTGCCGCCAGTAATAGCCGATTTTAGGGCTGTTTTACCGAGCAGAAGGGCAGTAGCGCTCCCTCATGGCAGACATCTTTGTGGGAGGCGGAGCTGGTTGAGCGCTCTAGCCTTTACTACAAAAGGATACGGATATCCTCCGCGTTAGCGGACGCGTGCAGTGGACGCGCCTCGCCAGCGCCGGAGTCACGCCAGAGTCAGCCCGTCTGCGCCCGTCCGCGCCTCGGACGCGCCACGCACCATGGCACCTCTCCATTCAGGTATCAAGGATTTAGTTACATGCCCCCCTATAACTGAGGCACAAAGTGATACGATCAGCCACTTACGCCTAAATTACTTAATGTTTACTAGCCCTTCGACCCTCTCGACATCCTGCTTGCAGGACAATAGATCCTTATTTACAGAAAACTACATGCCAATGCTGTCATTTATCCACCAACCATGTACAAATTAAAGCCTTACAGGTTAGAAACCCTATAAACAATAACAAGATGCCTTCAGAACAGTTTCTATTTCTTAGCATTAATTGTCGCTCACTACCTAAGCATAGAACTGAAGTCTTCAATTTACTCTTGGACGAGGTTCCAGATGCTGTTTTTTTAACTGAAACATGGCTTCAAGACAGCTCTGGACCAGACTTAGCTATGGCACTCCCTGAAACTTATGCAATTGTTAGACTTGATCGAGAAAAACCACCAGGAGGAGGAATAGCAATCATTTTTAAAAAACGCTATAATTGCGAATTTACTAAACTCCCATGTGAGGGCTGTGAAGGCGCAATTTATAAACTTTCACTCACACCGAACTTTACTTTCTCGGGAGCACTCATTTATAGGCCACCGGGATCTGCCTCGAAATGGATATCTCATCTTGTAGAACTTCTTGGACCCCTAATTATGAAAATGGCTAACTTCACTATTCTAGGAGACATGAATTTACACTTGGAGAAAGATGATTGCCCAATAGTGAATGATTTCAAAACGGATCTTGCATCCCTCAACCTGACCTTAAAGAACTCTGGCCCTACACATAGAGCCGGTCATTTGTTGGATCCTATCCTCTCCAACCTAAACGACATATCGAAACCCACGGCCATTCCTGTGCCTTGGTCTGACCACTTCCTGATTAAATTCTCCCTTCTTGTAAAAAACTATAATGGGATGAGAACACCAATTCCTATACAATTAATCAGGAAATGGAAAAAACTCGATCTAGAAAAACTTAACTTCTTTCTCGAGGGCCATCTCCCTTGTACAAAATCAACAGTACAAGAGTTTTCTACATCAGTCCAAACTTGGCTCCTAGAAGCCATCGACTCCACTTTGCCTAAAACTATATTAAAACAAAATTCCCACCGTCCCCCTGCTCCATGGTTCACTGAGACCTTGAAACAAGAAAAAAGTATATGCAAAACTGCAGAACGTCATTGGAGGAAATCCTATTGCCCTGAGTCCAAATTGGCCTATAAACATAAACTCTCAAATTATCAGAGGCTCTGTGCCAAAACCAAAGCTGAACATGCCTGCACGAAAATCACTGAAGCCCTATGTCAGTCCAAAACACTTTTTAAAACTGTAAGAGAACTAGCTGGTTCCCTTACATTACAATCTCCCCCAGATTTAAACAAATTACAATGTGATGCCCTTGCAACTTTTTTGGTAGAAAAAGTCGACAAAATCTATCAGGGTATAGAACAAACTACAAAGGAAATTGCCGAGTCCAGAGCAACCCCTCCTTCTATTAATATTGGCCCTGAAATCAACACTTCAGTCCCCATCACTCCCATGAAAACAGAGATGTCCTCCTATATATCCCCACTTGATGTAACACCACCAGCCATTTTAGATAAATGGCCGTTGCTTGATTCAGACTTGGTTCGAAAACTTTTGAATTCCATCAAATCTGGCTCACCAAACGATCCATTACCGTGTTCTATCCTGAAAAAATTAAATGATAAAACCCTAGGGACTATTACCAACCTTCTTAATAAATCGCTACAGGAAGAAATCGTTCCAAAGGAATGGAAACATGCAATGATCCACCCTCTATTGAAAAAAGCTGGTACTGACCCCAACTTGCCATCCAACTTTAGGCCTATCTCTTTGCTACCTACCTTTGCAAAGATATTGGAAAAACACGTTCACAGAGTCCTCACTGATTTCATTACCACCCATGATCTTCTACCTCTTCATCAGTCAGGATTCCACACAGGATTCTCTACGGAAACGACTCTGTTGGGCGTAACTGAGAATATCCGTCTACTGTTGGACCGCGGAGAAACGGTTGCCTTGCTGTTACTGGATCTCAGTGCAGCATTTGATACTGTGTCACATGCTGTACTTGAGCAAACCCTCCACGCCACCGGTATCAGGGGCGCCGCCTGCAACTGGATTAAATCACTGCTAGAACAACGCACCTTCCAGGTTTTCTCCCAATCAGCATGCTCTGACACTATGACCCTTAAACATGGAGTGCCGCAGGGCTCTATATTGAGCCCACTGCTTTTCAATGTTTACATGAGTCCATTGGCCAAAATGATAGAAGAGTCTGGCCTACTCATGTTCTCGTATGCTGATGATTCCCAGCTTATTTTCTCTCTATCATCTTCGGATCCAAATAACATCTCGTCATTAAAAATCGGCCTCACTAACATCGCAGACTGGATGAGAAAAATTTTTCTCAAACTTAATGGCGAGAAAACAGAGTTACTTGTTTTGGGCAAAAACAAAGAACTCTGGGGACCCCAGCACTGGCCTGATGTGATGGGCACACCCCCGGTCCCAGTCAAATCAGCACGCAATCTCGGAGTCATCATTGATGAATCATTAAGTCTTAATCAGCAAGCTACTAAGACATCATCCACTTGCTTTGCGATTCTAAAGTGGCTGAAGAAAATCTGTTGGATGTTACCCAAAAACACCCAAAAATCGGTCATCAATGCTTTGATAACCTCCAGGCTCGATTACGCCAACGTGCTTTATCTAGGGGCCAACAAGGCCATAACCCGACGACTACAGACAGTGCAAAATGCCGCCGCAAGATTGCTGTGGAAAATTCCCATCTCCACACCTACCACCAAGTATATCCGCGAATTGCACTGGCTGAAAATCGAGAATCGGGTAAAATTTAAATCCTTATGTCTTATGCATAGGATCTCAATCAACAAGGCACCCAAATATCTTCAAAACCTTATTCAGCCTTACCGTCCATCCCGCACCCTTCGTTCAGCTACAGCCAACCAATTTGTGATCCCTAAAATCAGGCTGGCGAGAATGGGCGGCAAATCTTTTTCATACCTGGGACCCTCCCTCTGGAATACTCTTCCACTGATTCTTAGGCAGGAAACGAATCACCTGAAATTCAGGAAAGCCTTAAAAACCTGGCTGTTTAACATCTAAAAATCCTGATTTTCTCAATGCACGGAATCATCAGCGCCGGGAAACCCTTAGTTGGGTAGCTGTAGCGCTTTAGAAATGAAATAAATAAATAAAATAAATACCTTTCAAAACGAAGTGCATCATATGTCCTCCATGTGCGCACGGTGCGCGAAGCGCATCGTGCGTACATGGCCCATCTAGCGTAACGTGGGCACGCGGTGCGCGTAGCGCACCGCGTGCCCACCGTGCGTGCACGGCACTAACTGCGTAAAGTGGCCGCGCGGTGCGCGAAGCGCACCGCGTGCTTACTGTGCGCGCACGGTGCGCGAAGCGCACCGTGCGCGCACGGAACGAACTGCGTTAAGTGGGCGCGCACGCCACGAATGGCGTAAAGTAACTTAGCATTTAAAAAAACGTACAAATTCACTGAAAAAACCATAGGTTTCACACATGTTATAGTTAGGAATTAGCATTTAAAAAACCTTGCAAATTCACTGAAAAAACCATAGGTTTCACACATGTTATAGTTAGCGGAAATTTTACTGATAAAAAACCAATGAAATTCCCCCGTTATAGTTACTGTAGGCAACTATAACTCACGCGACCGCAATCTTCTGCTGATGACATATGTGTCTTTATGAAAAAAAAATATTTGTAATATATGTATAGCTAAAAATGTATGGAAGAAGACATGGGCAAATAAGTGTCTAAATACAGTATTGCAAAAACAACAATTGATGGACAGAATGCAGAACAATGTCATACATTCACCCCAGTACAGAGATCTGAGAACGATGGATTTAACCCAGATCTCTTGACTGGGGGAGAATGTCTGCATTGTCAGCATTCCGTCCATCATTTGTTTTTTGTAACGCTTTTCGCCCTAAGTGGGATGGGTATTCCCAGACGTGGGACCCGTGCTCACTACGCCACTGGAGTCAAGCTATCCTGGCTGATGACGGCTGATAGCCAGAAACCGGTCCTAGGATGCTTGATTCCGGTCCAGGGAAGACATGGCTTGGCAGTTCGGGCTGGACTGTTCCCATGAGGCACAGGGTCAAGACTGATTTGCATATGGCCATGTCTAAACTGGGGTGGTGTAGTGGGCAAAAGAACGATGGATTTAACCCAGATCTCTTGACTGGGGGAGAATGTCTGCATTGTCAGCATTCCGTCCATCATTTGTTTGTTGTAACGCTTTTCGCCCTAAGTGGGATGGGTATTCCCAGACGTGGGACCCGTGCTCACTACGCCACTGGAGTCAAGCTATCCTGGCTGATGACGGCTGATAGCCAGAAACCGGTCCTAGGATGCTTGATTCCGGTCCAGGGAAGACATGGCTTGGCAGTTCGGGCTGGACTGTTCCCATGAGGCACAGGGTCAAGACTGATTTGCATATGGCCATGTCTAAACTGGGGTGGTGTAGTGGGCAAAAGAACGATGGATTTAACCCAGATCTCTTGACTGGGGGAGAATGTCTGCATTGTCAGCATTCCGTCCATCATTTGTTTGTTGTAACGCTTTTCGCCCTAAGTGGGATGGGTATTCCCAGACGTGGGACCCGTGCTCACTACGCCACTGGAGTCAAGCTATCCTGGCTGATGACGGCTGATAGCCAGAAACCGGTCCTAGGATGCTTGATTCCGGTCCAGGGAAGACATGGCTTGGCAGTTCGGGCTGGACTGTTCCCATGAGGCACAGGGTCAAGACTGATTTGCATATGGCCATGTCTAAACTGGGGTGGTGTAGTGGGCAAAAGAACGATGGATTTAACCCAGATCTCTTGACTGGGGGAGAATGTCTGCATTGTCAGCATTCCGTCCATCATTTGTTTGTTGTAACGTAAATACAGTATTAGCATCAGCAGAGGATTGGGGTCGCTTGAGTTATAGTTGCCTACAGTAACTATAACGGGGGAATTTCATTGGTTTTTTATCAGTAAAATTTCCGCTAACTATAACATGTGTGAAACCTATGGTTTTTTCAGTGAATATATATATATATATATATATATATATATATATATATATATATATATATATATATATATATATATATATACACTACTTCCTTTTTCCGCTAGTGGATACATTACCCAGTTATTCGAGAGAGAGTGCTGAATTTATTAAAAGAAAAAACCACACAATATGTATATGTATATATAGAAACGTTTGTTCACCATGGATGTGAGCAGCTTATATACATGTGTCACGCATGAACAAGGTATCTTGGCATGTAAATAATTTTTGAAGGTTTGACCACTTACCATGTATGAACATACACAGGTGCTGTTACAGATGATTGAGACATGTCTGACTGAGAAAATGTTTGGGTAGGCAAACAGCTATAAAGAAATATTAGAAGGATTGCTTTGGGCACCTGCTTCGCCACCAGCTATGCAAATCTTTTCATGGGCTAGTGGGAGAGGCAGGTGTTCATTTATGATAGACTCACCAATTAAGTTCAAGTTTAATATAGGTTATTAGTTAATTAAAACCATTAACATGTACAAAGTATGCATCTACCATATTTACAACATTAAAAGAGCAATGTAAAAAGTAACATTACATTTCCAGTTATAAAATGTTCCAGTTATAAATCCCAGCAATCATTTCACGATAAAAAACACAATCTCCCTAAAGAAGGCTAGAGGAGGCCTGCACAGATGATACCCATAAAGTGCGTGGAACTTGGCAGAGACCCTCCAGCAATGTAGCCAACAGGGTCTTAATCAAGCTGTGGGGGGATTATTGATTTTGGGAAGCCCACTTTAAACACCCATCCATGGCCTATTTGAAGTACAGTGACCTCTTTACATAAAAATTCAAGTGCATTTGTAGAGAAACTTCAACAAGGCGGGGTAGGGGGTGAACATACCCCTAGCAGCCCACAAGGGCCCTAATATATGGCAGAGGGGGTAGGGAATTGCCATGCCTCTAGCAGCCCACCATAACTCTAAGTGTGCGGCACAGCTATGCTAAATGGTGTACTGTTGAGCCTGTGGTGACCAAAGCTTCTTCTGTGCAGGCAGGGTTGGGAATTAAAACCTCCTTACACTAGAGACCTGCTTCTAGACATAACCTCAGCAAGGTGGGGTAGGGATAATGGGATACCACTAGCAACCCGCCAATGGCCAAGACATGTGGCACATCTGCACAGGGGACTCAACAAACTATTTTCAAAAGGTGTCCTTATGGCTCTGTTATATAGATGACCTGTTCATTTTATGGACAGGCGCTCAATAGGATCTAAATGAGTTCTTGGAAATACTCATTTGATAACAACTATAACAGCTGTTTGAGCATGGAGATAAGAACAACTAGCATCTGTTTCCTGGATTTGAGGGTAGAAATAGTGAGGAGGCGCAGACATACTTCTCTGTATATAAAGTCTATGGCTGGCAATGGCGTACTTCACACAGCCCTCTTCCACCCGGAACATATCAAATTGAATATATCATATGGGGAGTGTGTCCGTATAAAGAGAAACTGCCGTACAGAAGCAGGCTATGAGGTTGCAAAAAATGAGGTCATAAAAAGGATGTTAGCCAGATTCTGCCCCTTAAAGATACTCAAAATAGCAGAAAACACAGCTAAGAGTTTGAAAATGGAACATCTTATTTTTAAATAAAAGCCTGAAACACCTAAGGAAGGGACCACAAAACAATTAAGCAAAACAATTAGGCTGAAACCATCTGTGGGATATCATGTCCGTGCCCCATTAGGTACATAGGCAGGACCACTTTTTCTATGAAGAAATGTATCTTAGAACATCTAAGGGCCATCACAAAAAAGATCAGAAATATCGAGTTGCAAGAATTTTGAGATGTCTTAATTCAAATTGTACAAAAGCAACCTTTTTTGGCATTAACAGAATACATAGAAATATATGGAAAGGCGATAGGGAGCCGCCCTTCGCAGATTGGAGTCACACTGTATAATTGATTTAGAAACCTGTTAACCTAATGGAATGAATGTTGGTGCATTTAAATATAGGTTAAAAACATCTAACCTGCTTTTGATTCAGTTTTTTAATTGTACATAGTGTTTTATTAGAGAATTTTAGAGTATGGTCAAAGATTGGTCTCTTCAAGGTTTTTTAAAAAGTTTTACTCCCCGGTGTTTGTGTGTGCCAGATTATTAATTTTGAGGGTTTCCCTTTTTTCCAGGTTGTAGAGTCCTCGCAATCGGGCTGAATGTGCAGGACAAATCAATGACTCAGAACTGGGATCTTTGATATCTTAATAATATAGAAAGTTGGAGACCAGCACTGCTGCGTGGATCACCTTCTTCAGGTTACATCACTAACATGTCGCTTTTGTAAGTGCATGTCCCACTGGGGCATTAGACTTTTTATCATATGATTTTTTTTGTAACTAGGACAAAGCTGGGTTTAGTTGATGTGGATTACACCCACTTGGGTTATATGATATTGTACAGGACGACATGTTAAAACATTGGACCTCTTTCAGTGAATTCAAGGCATGATGGGTAATGAACCATTTTCCATGATATACCCAGTGATTAACGTATAGAGCATGGACAATTCCATTACTTAACATTAGATAACATGATGCTATTTAATTTGGGTCATGCTTATGTTATAGTCGAAGAGAGTACATTTGTTAGTACTAACCACTTGACTTCTCAAAGTATTATAGGAGATGACACATTCTGCAGTTTTCTGTATATAATTTAAAGTGACCCCCCCTTATACGGGGTAGAAACCACATGAATTGTGTTCTTTTTTAAATGAAATAGAGCCTGGGACTCTTACATTAGTGAAAGACAGCATTTCTAACATCTGGAATGACACACAGTGTTATTGAGACCTGGAATGAATTGTATTAGATTAATATTCTACCTCATCGGAGAATGGTGATTTTTGTTCTGTACAGAAAGTTTGTTTTGCTGTCTTCCCATTGTTGGGGGGTGAACGGTGAGAGGTAGGACTATTGTTGTGGGGAATGTCCCTATTCCTCTTCTGTATTCCGGCTTTTTAAGTCTATTTGCCCATGAATATGAGCTGTACCAAATGGGTCAACAGGATCTGATTCTTCCTCCACTTTTGTGTCCAAGAAGTTTGCTAGAGATTGAGGTGGTATGTTGCTTGGAGATGTATGCTCCGGACATAATGGAGTTCTAGGTTGTATTGTTATTTGAGTCATCGACTGTAGTGTCATCAGTGGGGCACTGTCGATATGGCTTATGTCCTAGTGTCATCAGAGGGAGTTTTTTCAAAAGAATTGCCATTACACAGTCGTGGATGGAGTCACTAATGAGTAGGCCATTGGGTCCTTGACTGACATTGATGGATCTATTGTTGACAAGTCCACAGCTTCCTCACATTGACTTCTAGTCTTTCTTGATGTTGAAGAGGATTTTCAATGGGAGTCATCAACAGGGTGACCATCAACGGAGGGTTTACCTTTCGGTTTTTTGTCAACAGGGATGATGGTGGAGACCTGAGGTTGGACAGTGCCTCTTTTTCTTCTCTTTTTCAGGTGAAGACGAATCTGATGATTTCTTAAGTGCCGTTTTAGGCATCTTTCCCTTACATCTTTAGGCTTAGATAGAGGACTCTGTATCAACAGGCTTTCTTTTTTTCCTTTTCTCTCAGATTTATTCATCCCATGAGGAAAGGTGTTCAGAAGCTCTGTTTTTCTGAATCAATCTGAGCAGTCTTCGCTAATGATCACTGAATGACTTTTCTGCATATCTTGCAGTCATTGGCTTCGTGGTCTAGATAAAGGTACCATTTACATCTCTTGTGAGGGTTATCTGAGAAAACCCCAATTTTCCCATAAGCATCACATGCCTTGAAAATGGCTTCATTTAGATTTCTCTGCTGTCACTATTTTTCAGAGGCAATAGGTTTAAGAGAATCTATACAGCTTAAGTAAACATCCAAAAGTTTAATAATTTATTCTCTGAGAAAGAGCAAAGCTCTAGAAGTATCTCCCACACAACATGTGGTAGAAATCTGAGGGGTAAACTCCTCTTAGAGCTGCGAGTCATACAACATTCTTACCAGGCCCGGGCGGAGCTGGCGTAGTTGCACTACACGGAGTTCAACGGAGTTGGGCAAAAACTCCGCTGCCCCTAATAAATTTTATTTTTTTTATTAGATAAAAAAACACACTTACCTCTATAATGAAGTCTTTGGGCTGCACTCCTCCTCCTCGCCGTGGTCTCTTCTGCAAACCAAAAACCCTACGTCAGACGTATGCCTTGTAGGACTGCGCGCGCACCAGGTTCATTCCAGCCAGTTTATAGATGATCATCGCGTAATTACGCGATGCCCCTTTATATGTTATATGGCTGATACCCTTACAACCTGGGAGAATGGACTCCGTAGGCTGTAGGGGTGTCCTGCTCATGCAGGGGCACCCTCACACTTAGAACTGTGCACCCTGCCTTCGGGCCTGGAAGGCCTGCTAGAGGGGTGATTTATGGGTCTCAAGTGCAGTGAGCATGAAATATAAGGACACTTATATCTCTTGTGAGTGGTGCATGCACCAACTCACCCAGGCTGCAATGGCAGGCCTGTTGTGGCAGTTTGGAGGGTCCCCCCTAGGTGGCATACTACATGCTGCAGTCCATAGGGGGCCTCTGGGGTACCCATGCCCTAGGTACTTGGGTCCCATATATTAGAGACTCACAAGGGTGACCAAGTAGCCAAATAGGAATGTTCCGAGGTACTAACCATAACCAATTTAAGGAGGAAGCACAGTGACTGGGGTCCTGGTTAGCAGGATCCCAGTCAGACTAGTCAGAAAACAGTTGAACACCAGCAAAAAGTGGAGGTAACAATGAAAGCAGATCCTACTTTCCTACACAATTCATTTTAAAGTTCCATGGAGTGTTAATGTCCATCTGATTTCATGATAATGAAAACATCCTGTGATAGCCTAACAGAGACTTAGGGCCAGATGTAGGTAACTTCAATTTAGCGAGTCCTTAATAGCGATTTTTATCGAATCGCTATTAAGGACTCGCTAAATGGAATGTAGGTAGGAATCTCTAAAATATTAGCGATTCCTTAACATTCCTTTCGGTAATTGAGATTCGTTATTAAGGAATACCAACCCATTCATTCCTATGGGCTAGGAGGCCCATAGGAATGAATGGGAAGATATTCACTATTAGCGATTCGGTATTACCGAATCGCTAATAGCGGGAGCTATTTCAAGGGTGCCAGGGTGTCCAAAAGACACCCTGTTGAACCCCTGAAATGTGCATGTGTGCACATGTGGCGCACATACATGCCCTAAGGGCATGGATGTGTGCCACATGGCACATTTAAAAAAGCAAAAAAGTGCTTCTTCAAAGGAAATCACTACTTACCACCAACTTGAAGTTGCTGGTAATTAGCGATTCCTTAAGGCTGAAGTGCACTATTTTTAGTGCTACGTACATTGCATTTAAGGAATCGGTATTTCTGATTCCTTAAATGCAAGAGCAAAATAAGGAATCGCTATTTTGCGATTCCTTATTTTGCAAGTAGGTTTCAACTCACCTACATTGCACTCAGCCAAATACCGGTTGGTAACGTAGAAATTCTGCGAATTTCTGCATTACCGCTCGGTATTTGGCCACCTACATCTGGCCCTTTAATTCTTTTTCTGGGTGAATAGAATGACTGAATACCAATTTCAAACATGTATCGCAACATTATTGCTCAGAAAATGTAAAGTTGTATGAAGAAGGGAAAAAGGGAAAAATAAATGCAGCCAGATAGGCTTATATTGTAAAAAGATGAAAAAGGTAAAGCTTCTTTAAGAATCTATGAGATGTCCTTACCCACAGTGCACCCTACTAGCAGTTTGCCTTAGAAAGCCATTTCTGTTTTTTACGGTATGCATGTAATGATTCACAAGATACTATTCACTTTCGAAAGCCCAACAATGAAAGTCGGGTAGATGAGCGGTTTACTTATAACTTCAATGAAGATTCCTAAAATGCAGAACCGGGACTACATGTAAGAGAGCCTGTTGTTCTGCATCATAGGATCTTCATTGATAGTCACAAACACTGAATAGAGTAGCAAGCTTACCCAAGCATCAAAATTCAGCTGTTGGGCAGCAGAAACAGAATGTTCTATTTAAAAACATTTCTTAATATTTCTTGGCCCATTTTAGCATCAGGCTGCACATTAGAATCTAAACAATAATGTTTAGTTAATTTGTGACAGTACATCCAAGTAGCTGCTTTACATATGTCAGCTGTAAGTACATTTATAAGCCACACTGTAATAGTTTCTATTCCTCTGGTTGTGTGTGCACTAGGTTTATCGGGTAATGGTATGTTTGCTAATTTAAAACATAATGTGATGCAAGGCACTAACCATCTAGCTATAGATTGTTCAGAAGTGGCTAAACCATGTCGTACTGGACCATAAATAATAAATAGTTGTGATGTATTTCTCAAACCTTTTGTTATATCCAAGTAGAATCTTAATACTCTTATAACATCTTCAAAGATTGCAGAGTCCTTTCTGCGGATGTTGAATGATTGGGAATAAATGTTGGAATAGTAATGGTATGATTGATATGAAAACTGGAAACCACCCAAGGGAGACCCAATGGATGGGTTCTCATGACTACATCTGTGAATGAAAAACAGTGTATAGCTCAACTACAGATAGTGCTTGTATTCTATATACTCTCCTATCTGAAGTAGTAGCTATTAAAATGCTTTTTTCCACAATAAATGCTTCAAAGAAGATTAACGTATAGATTTGAAAGATGAACTCATTAATTTGGAGAGTACTATATTTAGCTCCCAAGGTGGGTCCTTTATCCTTATTAAACACAGAGGCCAAAACTCTGGGCAAAATCAGAGGCAACAAACTGTTCCCCTTGTTGACTGGATTCGTGCACCTCAATCAGAGTGGATTTATTTCCAGACGTAAGACTCGAGTAAACCTCTGATGTTTATTCTATGTAATAGATAGGTGCCCACATAATGGGCAGTGGACTTTGACTGCCTCTCTCTACATCAAGAAGGCATTCGATACCCTGCCATGGTATTACCTGCTTGAAGTATTACACAAAATGGGGCTGGGCAGATCTATACTCAAATTGTCCACCCCTATACATGTAGCCATCTGCCAACGTTCTGACAGACCTGGATTTTTCTGCCCAGTGGAGGAGAGGATTGAGCGAGGTACCAGGCAGGGATGTTCTCTGTCCCACATTCTTTTTGCCCTGGCTGTTGAGCCCTTGATTTGTTAAATGAAATGCAGGGCTCTGGCCTGGGGGATACAGATATCGCATGCTGCCCACACAATATCGCTACACGCTGATGATACCCTACTGTTTCTTAAAGACCCCATTTCAGATCTTCTAAACATCATACAGGATTTGGAACATTTTGGACAGGTGACTGGCCTACATTTCAATTGGGATACATCCTGTCTGTTCCCATTGCTCGGAACCACAGTGGCTCCACAACCCTCTGAACTGGGTTTGCCCTTCAAATCGATCTCAACACTTTTAAGTATTTGGGAGTGCAGGTCTACCATGACAACAACAGGCTCATTGGCAATAATACCAAGGGGGTAACTCCCTCCTTTCGACAACAGACCTGGTTTTGGTGCCACCTACCTCTATCCCTACTAGGTCAGGTCTCCATAGCTAAGATGCTGCTTCTTCTCCGGTTCTTAAATCACAAAGATCTGAACACATCCCTAGCAAACTTGATCTGGGGTAGTGCTAGGCGTCGACTATCTAAAGAAAAATGCATGTCCCCGCTCTAAAATTACTAGTTGCCAGCTTATAAGACTTGACTGATGAGATGGATGGGTCCAAACTCTGACATGGTGGAGAGGGGCATTACAGTGGTCCTGGGGGAACATTCAATCAAGGAGGGTGTCTTTGGCAGAGGTGGCTGCCTAAAGACATGCCCTAAAGCCCTCTGAGTGATGAAATACTATTGGCAGGTATATCTTGGGAAGGCCAAGGCGCAGGTTCCATATTATCCTCAGCTGCCATTGTGGTGTCTCTCTGGGTTTGCGAGAGTGGCCCAAACACACAAGAAGAAGCCTTGGAATGGCGCAGGGGGTCACAACAGTGGGTGGTCTCTATCAGGATGGGAAACAACAAAAATGTGAGTACCTCCAGGAGGACTATGTAATTGCTGCAGGCCTTTTCTATTAAATAATGCTCTTGTGAGATCAAGCCGAGCAACCTGGGCAAAGACAATGAACCGACCAGGGCTGAAATAGTAACTAAAATACTGACTGGCGCAACATGCTTCCACACAGCTACATTCTGAGGTTGCCCCAATATCCTACTCTGGCATGACAACATCCAGGACAAGATAAGAAACGAAGACCGGCAAAGAACTCACAGACACTGAATGTGATCATGTACTGGCAAACACAAAGAGGGCCTCTATAAACCCTAGCTTTACATTTACTCAGCTCAACGCTCTACACCAAACAAACTTGACCATGGCAAATATATGACAGACATACCCTGGTGCTATTGATCTATGCCCCATATATGTGCTACCTGGGGCCAATTTGTGCCGTATGGTGTGGGTCTCCCCGGTGATGTGGGACTTTCTAACAAGAACTGCGGAATTGTGTGAGGAAGTAACTGGGCCGAAGTTGGACCTCGATCCGACCGTATGGTTATTGGCGCATCAGGGAAAACCTAAGGGTTCTAAACAGTAATGTAGATTTATTGACTTAGTCCTGGTGCTGGCTAAGTGGGCTAAAGCTATGAGTTGGAAGGCAAGGAGGGGGGGCGTCCAGTGTTGCACACTGGTTGAGAGAGGTGGGAAGTCGAGCAGGGCAAAAGTGGTAGCGTTCCCTGCACAGCTCCGACCGAGGGGGGAGGAGGGCGGCACTGGTACCACCACTGACTGAGATGTCATACTGATTGCTTTAGCAGTCAAATCAGACATGAGGCTCCCTTGAGTTCCCATTGCTGCAGCAGTGTCGACTTAAGTCCCCGAAGACCTCGCTAGGGGCCACTGGTTCCCTCTCCCTCCCCATTAGCCCAACTTCCCCCCACCTCTCCCAGGTTTATTCACTTCTCCTCGTTCACTCGCCCTCTGTTTGGTGTCCACAGCGCTTGAAAGACCCTTAAGCCTTGACATAGCTCCTCGGCGGGTCTGACTTGCTTCTCCTAAGCTTCTTCTATTTTCTCACGCCTTTCCAATAGATATGTCAATATTGCATGTATGCAATGTTGTGGCAATGAGTCTGATGATTGAATGATTTTTTCTCCTTTATGTAATGACACCTTATTTGTGCTGCAAAACTGAATAAACAGACTTTGAACAAGAAGTGAAGAGCAGCCAAATGGGTATTGGAGGGTGGGGATGAGGGAATGTATAGGTTTATATAACAGCCGTTTGGATCATGGCAATGCCCTATTGGTAGCAGCTAATGAGTCGCTACCCTCCAAGCTGCGGGTCATTCAGAAAGCCGCTGCCCACTTGGTTTGGAAAGTTCCTCCTCGCTCCCCATCAGAGCATACACTGAAATCCCTCCACTGGCTCCCTGTGAGAACATTTTCTCTATTCAACCTCTTGTGCCTGGTTCACAAATCGTTGTTTGGCAAGGGCCCTCTCTATCTTAAAGAGAAACTCAGGCCATATCTTCCTACTTGGAATCTCAGCTCCAAAGGCCAACTTCGCTTTGCCCTCGATGTATCCGTATGACCAAATATGGGTGGGCAATCCTTTTCTTATCTAGCTCACCACCACTGGAACAGACTGCCATTTCATATTCAGTCCTGCTCTGACTTTGCCAGTTTTAAAAAACTACTTAAGACATGGCACTTCTGAAACCATTTTTTCTTAATCATGCACTCAAGCATCAAGATACCCCTTTGGGGGAGTTTCTTCTGTGATTTACAAAATGTCAAAAACATAACGTATATTGTTATAGCTGAGATCTCTTTAACATGGGGCAGTAAGAAAATGAACGAAGATGTGCATATATCACTTATTGACACTGATCCACATGAGTGGCACAGCTGTCTGATGAAAGAGCAATGTTTTCTTTTATTGTGCATGTGCTTATTATTTTCTATAATAATCAATAAAGAGCGATGTGGGGAAAAAACCCTCCCATGGTGGAGAGGGTGGTGAAAATGGAAGACAGACTTTTTTCAGTCCTTCTAAAAATCCGTGACAACTGGTATCTTGAAAAATGATACTTGAGCTGGAGATTTTCTGTATGCCGTGAGGGCTGCCAGATTTACGTTAAATGACAACAACTGCAACTTAGATTGAGCTAAGTGTAAAAAATAGGGAAGAATCACATCTTCTTGACGTGTGATCAGACAGTGTACTTTATGTTAACACCAAATATAGAATCTCTTTCACTTGAAAGCATTACATGTTTTTGTTGGAGCATGTTTAGCTTCTTTTAAGATTTCCATACAAGCTGGTGTTAGATCCAGAGACCATATTGTCTGATCACAGGAACCATGCAGCCAAATTGAATGATGGAAGGGTCGGTGTCGAACTTAACCCTGGAATCTCATCATTAGGTCCGGCCTGTATGACAACCTATTGGTCTTGTGGATATTTGTAACAAGTTTCGGTACCACCACCATCTTGGTCAATCTGGAGCTACTAGAATCATCTTCAATGTAAATCTTCGAGGCTTGAGAATCACAGTTGGTATTGTTGGTATTAATGGAATTAGGTGGGGGGAGGCGTAGAGCAATGGCCTTGACCATTCAATAAAAAGTGCATGGCCAAGGGATACCTGTTGTGAGAGCCTGGGTGCAAAGTCTCTACATCTTTGGGTTTCTCTTGTTGCAAAGAGATCCAAAGAAGAAGTTCCCTATTTTTGAAAAGTATCCCCTACTCTCTCATGTCTAATACCCATTTGTGAGACTCTTCATTGTTCCTGCTGAGAAAATCAGCTCGTCCATTCCTTTTTCTTGGAATGTGAATTGCTGATAAATTCAGATTGTTGCATAGGGCTCAAGGCAAGATCGACTGAGTTTGCAATGAAAGAGGTCTCAATCTGGCGCCTCTTTACCAGTTTATGTAATGCATGGTGATGAAATTGTCTGAATCTGAATGGTGGATGAACCCTCTTAGGGATGGAAGAAAGGCTTTGAGAGGTAGATGTCCACAAGTTTGGGAGAGGTACCCTTCTACACAAAAAAGGGACAGGGTCAATTAGCAATAGAAAGTATCCCTTTTGTGTCACTCACTCGCTCTATCAATCCCATACACCAATGTATGTTTTTGATGTATGAGTGAACGGAAATCCCCCTGTCAGTCCCATACTCTGCACTATCTAGGCACTGAACACTGTGTTATGCAAACATTTCTAATTTATTCAAAATAAATAAACACTTCCATGTTAAAAGTTTAAATATACTGTATACATTATTTTATGGCAATAAAAAAATCTTAGAAACCAATATGCATGTTTATATATATAAAAACGCATCACCAGTATATCTCAATATTCTATAAAACAAATTTGTTTGTTGTAAAGACAAAATATCTGATTTATAAAACCACAAGGTTAACTGTCATTAAATATCTAAAACATTAAAAATGTATATCACAAGTTGTCGATCCGACGTTTCGGTGAATTTAAGTGATTTGCCCCACCTTCTTCAGGACATAATATTTTAAAACATAGGTTTTTCTCAAGACCAATTAATTTCTTTCATTCCTTTTTGTGGGTATGGATATCGTGGTATTATTCTTTAATGACTGAGCCTCCACTTTTCAATATGTGAGAATTTTAGGATACTCCCAATTGTCTCAAGCGGGAAATAACTTATCCCTCTTTTTGCTGTCTGCGTATTATCGGAACATAACTCTTGATATATCAATGTTGTGTTATATTAGTTACAAAGTTCATTCCACTGTATTGCTTTTCACATAGGTGGACCTCTCTGTCCTCCTCCAGAGAATTTTCTTGCCATACCGCAGTGGGGCTCCTGCTTTTTGTTTTCCCTCACGGTCGGTTGGAGTATCCTCAATTGTGTTGCCCCCATGTCCTGGATAGGGTTATTGTGGGTATAAAGCTTTATAGTAATACAATAGAAAGAACTGTGTAACTAATATAACACAACATTGATATATCAAGAGTTATGTGAAAGGGTGATTTGCATTCATCATACATCAAAAACATAAATAGCTATACGAGATTGATAGAGAGAGCACCAAGTATTTTACGTGGTAAGATGTTTCTTTTTTCAACCAATATCTCTGACTTGTTTAATCAAGAAGGTGAACTCCACAACCTGTCAGGAAAGCATTCAGTTATTATTACTCTCGACAGAAGTTGTTTTGGACTTAGATTCCAATGACTAAATTCTGTTTCTTGCATCATCTTGTGAGGAAAGTGCTTTGCTGACACCGTCAGGGTAACTTACTCTTTATAGTTTTTTTCTCTTTGTGACCATTGGTCCTCTAAGCATTGTTGGAGAGGTTTCATCTGCAATCTTGCATTGGACACAATGTTTATAGCAGAGACCATTGATCCCAGAAGGAAGGCAGTCTTTCTCTCAGTAGGGTGAGGAGTTGACTTGGGGACGTGCAATTTGTCCAGATGGTAGGCACTTTTGCCTTTATAGTGCCCAATGTTCTCTTAAATACAATAGCTTTTGTACTGGAAAGGATATTTATTTCTGGTGGTTGATTTGAAGACCTTAAGTTTTCAGTAGTCTCACTGTCCTTGACGAATCCATCTGAACTTTTCTTGGACTGCGAGCCTTCAAAAGTCAGTCGTCCAAGTATGGGTAGATGAATATTTCTTTTCTTTTTAGATGAGCCGCTCCTACAGCTATGCATTTGGAAAACTTGTGTGGTCAGGTCGAATGGAAGTTCTGTGCATTGATAATGCTGGTTTCCTAGTAAGAATTTATTACGTGCTGTAGGTATGGGAATCATCCATTACAACGCAGTCATTACATCGCAATGCCTTTACAAAGCAAGTTTACAACGCAAGTGCCTTTACATCGCATGCCATTACGTGCATGCCATTACAACGCATGTCATTACAATGCATGCCATTATAACGCATGTCATCACAACGCATTATAAGGTAAGTAATGGAGAATTTTACGTTTTAGGGTGGGTATGGGTTTAGGGGTAGTTGGGAATAGTAATTTTTACCCCTACACTATCCAACACTTTCCCTACTTGCACTCACTGGAGTGGGAATAGTAATTTTTACCCCTATGCTATCCAACACTTTCCCTACGGTTGCACTCACTGGAGTGGGAATAGTAATATTTACCCCTACGCTATCCAACACTTTCCCTACTGTTGTACTCACTGGAGTGGGAATAGTAATTTGTACCTTTACGCTAGCCCACACTTACCCTACTGTTGCACTAAAAGTATTATGCGTTTTAATGGTATGCGTTGTGATGTAATGCGTTGTAATGGAATGTGTTGTAATGGTAGTTTTAAAAAATGGGTTGTGATGGTATGCATTGTAAAATCATGAGATGAAATGGTAGTTAGGATGTAAAAACTGTGTTGTATAAGCATGCGTTGTAATGGTTTGCGTTGTAACGTCATATATTCATAGGGAGGTGGGAGTATGCACCTTGTAAGTCTATTGCGTACATCCATTCCTTTGCTCTTAGTTGGTGAAAGGCGAGTTTCCGAAATGTCTTGTTTATTTAAGAATATGTTAATTTACCCGAGAACTAATATGGGTCTGATTTCGTTTAATGGATCCTTTTCTTTATCAGAAAATATCTGTGGTACGCTCCCAGATCTTTTTGGCCTGATGGCACAAGCTTGATGGCCCTTTTCCTTAACAGTAGAAGATTGCAGACTACATTTGAAATGCACAATATTTAGAACCCACTTGTCTTTTGTGATTATATTCCACAGTGCCATATGCTAAGAAACGCTCCCCCCTCTAAAGTGACTTTCACAGGAGGGACTATTAAATCATTACTGTGTTCTATCTGACAATTGTCTTCCTCTAGAATACAGAGATTTTGTTTGAGTTCTTGTTTAATGAACAGCATTGGAATGAGAACCTGAGTCTGTGGATACTGTTGCTGTTGTTGTTGCTGTTTGTAATAAAGCCAACAAGGGTTTGAACCCTACGATGGTAGAATCTGCCGTCTCTAGACATGTACTGTGTTCTAAAGAATTTCTTGTGTTCTTCTAAAACTACCATTTTTAATGTCTGTCTCATTTTTCATTTTTTGCATCTCTACTGTGTGTTGATTGCATCTCTTCTGTGTGTTGACTGAACAGAGGTTTACCAGAAAGTGGGAGGTTCATAATGTTTAATTAAGCCACTGGTTCGAGTGTAATAAGTTGTAGCCATGAAGATCTTCTTATGGATATGCCAGGGCAATATCCAAATGCTGTCAATTCTGTATAGTCAACCACAGCGCCAATTATTTGGTGAGCTACCAATGAATTTTCCTGTAACATATTGATGTAATCCTGATGACGGTGTTTTGGTGGTCTTTGATTAACGCATTCCTTCTCAAATCACCCTCTGGTAACGACCAAGAAGAGCAGTGACACTTGCATTTGTAAGTCGGAAGGCAGCTGTTCCACATACCTTCCGACCAACCGCATATCTAAGTTTGCTTTGATGCTCTGGTGGAGCTGTTGTTTCGGTGTTGATGAATGACTTTTTCTGACAGATGTTACTATCATTGAGTCTGGTTTAGGTACTTGACTCTGCCCTGTGACTCATCCAGACGACGAGTAGCCCAGCTTCCAGTGGACGAGGGGGAAATGGTGGCCCTGGACCTTGAGCTCTTCTACCTGGCTGAGAAGTTACAGTGGGTGGCCAGGTGGTCCTCCCATTTATGGGACACCCTAGGTCATGGTGAATGTGGCCTGCAGTCTCAGGATCCTTTGACCCAGATTTTGCTAAAGCCAACAACCGTATCCATAGTACATAGTGAGAACATACTGATTAGAACAGTGAGGCACCTCTGGGCCAGGGCACTGCAAATGACACACATAAGACTCCCTTATATCTGAGAACTCTTCTGCCTGACCGCGAAATACTGCCCTAACCCTGGGAACTGGGTGGGCCTCTACACATTGACTGAGGCAGGATTTACTATATTGGGTGACCTATATACAGGAGGCAGACTCGCCCTCTTCTCAGAACTGCAAGAATCTTATGACCTTCAGGCTGGGCACTTTCTTCTGTACTAGACAGGTGCGTACTTGATGGGGCTCGGGGTCCGTGGAACCTCCAGAACACGAATATCTCTGTTATTTATTTCTCATAATGGGGAAGACAGGGGCAGTTACCTTCCTATATAGGGCCCTTTTAAAGGGAATTTGGAAGACCTGACTCCACTACACCAGCAATGGGTAACGGATCTTGGGTCCTATTTTGACTGAGCAGCCTGGAGGAGAATTTTGGCTTTCACCCCTAACGTATCATGCAATGCTCTGTTGAAATTGATTGAGTTTAACTTTCTGCACAGAGTACATCTTACCCCGCAACATATTCACAACATGTTTCCGAGGGCATCTTCAGCATGCTCTCGCTATGAAGCAGAGGATGCCGACTTCTACCACATGGTGTGGAGTTGCTCTATGAGTACCCACTTTTGGGACATGGTTTTGCAGGTTGTCCGTAGAGCTAGGGACAGATATTTTTTAATGCACCTTGCAGTTCTGCCTGCTGGGTCTCCACTAATGCAGTTCTGCTCATAAGGTCACTGATAGGTTCACAGATTTGCCACTATTCCAATGATTTCCTACGGTTGAGTACATGGTTGGAAGGGAAGGATGGGGCCCACGATAATGTTTTGGTGCATAATAACGTTACTTAACTCTCCTTTACTGCTGTTTGGATACGATGCTGCTGTCCACTTGGATGTGCTTCCAAGTTCTACTGATAACCATTGTTCTTGTCCTGCAATTAAGAAAGTGTCAATAATTTTTTTTTTTTTTTAAAGAATAAAAAACAAAAAGATTTGCCACTAATCCTTGCTCGTAAACAGCTGCAGATGAGTTGGAAAGCAGCTGGGGGCCCAGATCTGTACAGGTGGTGGAAGGAAGTGATTAAATGGGCAGACTGTGAGAGAGAGGCGATCCGGAAGGAGGAGGCTATAGTGGTACGTAGAATACCAATCCTGCTGGCGTGGGATGCCGTGTTCCTGGCTTGCCCAAAATTGGATCCCAGGGGAGGACTGTGGTGGAGGAAGGATCGTCCAGGGAGTCCCCGGTAGCCAGTGCCAAACCCCCAGGGCAACATAACAATGTAGAGACCCCCTGAACTAGGGAAGTGTGACACTGATGGGCCTATTGAGGGTGTGAATGATGAGTTGGATGCATGGGGCTGTGCATGGCCTGATATCTGTGATACTGAACATATGAGCCTGCTTACTGCCCGCCGTGGTCAACACAGAACCAGCTACACTTTACACGTTATTTCATGTTACCTTTATTGCTATTTCTGAATGCCTTGATCTTCATGTCACCACACCCTCATTTGCTGTGTGTTTTTGTATTCATTTTGATTGAAAACCAATAAAAATCGTTTTGGTAATAAAATGGAGTCTGGTTTAGGTTCTGATTTTAGGAACCCAGGGTCTTGTGAGGGGGTTCATATTTTTTGAGCAGTCTAAGCGTACAACTTTCACCATGGTAGGTGATAAAAGTTTTCTTGGCGGTGCGCAAGTTATAGTTACCTTAAGTCACGAGTTATAGTTTCTTGAGATAACTCCAACTATAACTACTGAATCTCTATGGTTGTGTAAATTCTGAACCTGGTTATAACGTCCCTGTACCCTTTGTTGTTTTAGTGAATATATATATATATATATATAAAATTCACTTAAAAAAACCATAGGTTTCACACATGTTATAGTTAGCTGGACATTTCACTCGTGAAAAACCATTGAAATTCCCCCGTTACAGTTAGTGCAGGCAACTATAACTCACGCGACCGCAATCCTCTGCTGATGACGTCAGATATTACATCACTGATGACATATGTGTCTTTCTGAAAAATAAATATTTGTAATATATGTATAGTTAAAAATAATTGAAGAAGACATGGGTAAATAAGTGTCTAAATACAGTGATGTAATATCTGACGTCATCAGCAGAGGATTGCGGTCGCGTGAGTTATACGTCAGATATTACATCACTGTATTTAGACACTTATTTACCCATGTCTTCTTCAATTATTTTTAACTATACATATATTACAAATATTTATTTTTCAGAAAGACACATATGTCATCAGTGATGTAATATCTGACGTCATCAGCAGAGGATTGCGGTTGCGTGAGTTATAGTTGCCTGCACTAACTATAACGGGGGAATTTCAATGGTTTTTCACGAGTGAAATGTCCAGCTAACTATAACGTGTGTGAAACCTATGGTTTTTTCAGTGAATTTGTACGGTTTTTTAAATGCTAAGTTATTTTTATTTATTTATTTTTTTAAGGTTTTTCACCGTGCGCGTACCGTACGCGCACAGTGCACTTCGCGCCCCGTGCGCGCGCTGTGGGCGCGCAGTGCGCTTCGCGCACCGCGCGCCCACGTTGCGCAGTTCGCGGAATTTTTCTGTTTCTACCGTACGTGCACGCTACGCGTACTCCGCGATTTTTTGCAAAAAAATTAAAGGAAATTTTGGCCCTTGGGGGTCCTTCTGGGACACCCTGACAAAGGCTAGGGGGTCAGGAACTGTCCACCATGCCCCCTTTTCACGTTCTCCACCTTTGTTTTTCACCCCCTCAGACTGCGAGAGACGAAATGGCGGCCGACACTTCCTGGTTTCGACCGATTCGAATGTTTACTAAGATCTAACAACCAATCAGAATCGCGCTCGCGCACGGCAGCGTGCGCGTACGGTAAGTTTTACCGCACGCGCACGGTGCGTGCTTATAGATATATATATTGATTTAAATGATATTTTCTCAGGAAATATTGAACAGATTTACACCAGACCTGCAAAAGGCACATCCCTGACCTGAGGACTACCTCTTTGCCAAGTAATTCTGTTCAGCCGTTCGGGCTGTAGCTTGGACTAAAGGTCCTATGGAAAAATGCATGGGGAAAACGCGTTTTGGGACCCCCCCTTTTTCTCAGCCCCCGCTTGACGAATCCCCCCGAGACTTTCAGGGAAGGAGCGGAGCGGAGCGCCCCACCTATTTTGAAAATTTCGCGAGGATTCGTCAATCGGCGCCAAAGTTATTCCAAATAGAATGTTGCGGATTTCCTATGGAAACACGGTCCTAACTATAACTATCTACTGGCGACCGCCAGTAGATTATATATATATATATATGTATATATGTATGTATCTATATATATATATATATATATTCACTGAAAAAACCTTAGGTTTCAGACATATTATAGTTAGGAATTAGCATTTAAAAAACCTTAGAAATTCACTGAAAAAAACATGTTTCAGGGGTGTTATAGTTAGCTGGACATTTCACTCGTACAAAACCATTGAAATTCCTCCGTTATAGTTAGTTCTACTAACTATAACTCGCGTGCCCGCAATCCACTGCTGATGATGTCACATATTACATCATTCATGACATGGTCAGTGACATCACTGATGACATCACTGATGACATCTCAAATGACATCACTGATGACATCACTGCAGACATCATCCAGTGAATGTGGTTTGGTTTGATATTTAAATATGTATTATAGATACATTGAAGAATGAGTGGAAGTATAAGTGTCTGGATGGAGGATTTACTAGCAGTGTGATTGACTGTTTAAGTGACTAATTTAAAGTGTCTCACTAAATATATGGGATAGTGATTAAACTGTGTGAATATCTGTATCACTCTGTCTCTTGTTGTGTAAACTACTGCATAAGTTGGTTACTAGCTATGTGAAAGTCTATATTAGTTATTGATTAGTTAAGTGAGTATTTGTATGGGAGAGTGAATGTGTGTGTGGTTGGGTGGGAGGTGTGTGACTGTCCAAAGATGTGTAAATAGTTGATTTAGTAGGTATCTGAGGTTAAGACTGCATGTAGAAACAGTTGTTTGGGTGAGTGAATGTCTTTATGGGTGTAGTGATGAGTAAATATATTTCTCAATGATACATGTCCAACAAAGTAGAAATATAAATAGCAGTGTATGTGACAGTTGTTGTATATAAATACGTATACATAAGACTCAGTGATTCTATGAGTGACTGTATGGATTGCTGTATACTTGTAATAGTGATTTTATAACACACTAAGTAGGAGTTACTATCTATATGAATAAATGAAGTGGTGTTTGTATAAGTGTGTAGCTGACTAAATGTAAGTATGATCAATTGTTTGCATAAGTGAGTAGGACGACTGCATACCTGAATAGGATGTATGCTGGTGTGTAATGTTGATGTAGGTGTATAAGTATATTTGATAATGTTCTATTGATCTTTGTCAGCATGTATGAGTGAATCTATAGGTAAGTGTTTAGATGTGTGTGTAGATCTAGGAATCACTGAGTGGGTTTTTAGAAACTTATATTGGCGCGTCAATGGTTTCAAATATGGTACTCCATATTTTATAATGAGTGATGAAAGGTTATACTAGTGTATGATGAGGTGTATTAGATTGTCACGTGGATGATGTCATCAGTGATGTCATCAGTGATGTCACTGACCATGTCATGAATGATGTAATATGTGACATCATCAGCAGTGGATTGCGGGCGCGTGAGTTATAGTTAGTAGAACTAACTATAACGGAGGAATTTCAATGGTTTTGTGCGAGTGAAATATCCAGCTAACTATAACACCCCTGAAACCTATCGTTTTTTCAGTGAATTTCTAAGGTTTTTTAAATGCTAATTCCTAACTATATCATGTCTGAAACCTATGGTTTTTTTCAGTGAATTTCAAAGGTTTTTCAAATGCTAATTCCTAACTATAGCATGTCTGAAACCTGTGGTTTTTTCAGTGAATTTCAAAGGTTTTTCAAATGCTAATTCCTAACTATAACATGTCTGAAACCTATGTTTCTTTCAGTGAATTTCAAGGGTTTTTTAAATGCTAAGTGCTGACTATAACATGTCTGAAACCAATGGTTTTTTCAGTGAATTTCAAAGATTTCTTAAATGACAATTTTTAAATGTAATAATAGTTATATTTATTTTTTTGATACTGATTTTCTAAATTTTTTTATCTATTTATTTTTACATATTTTATTTTTTAAATTACATTATATATTTTTTATATAAATGGCAAAACAAATTTTAAATAATGACCACATTTTTTTTTGTTTTATATATTTTTTTAATATATTTATATTATTTTCTTTATTGTTTTTTTTTCAAATTTTTTGGGGAGTTGCGCAACCACAGCGTACCTTTCTGGATTACTGTGCGGAACCTAGCCGCTATTTTAGGATTGTTGTGTAGGATCCACGTAGGCTGTGCGATGGGTGCGTATCTTCGTATGCGACCGGTACACGACTCCAGGTGCATAAGCGACACATTAGTATTACTTTACGCGACGCTTGCGCGTGAAAAGCCCCGGGGATGGCGGTCCCCGGGGCTTGAGGGGGCCTTGGAGCCCCCCACCAATGAATATTAAAGCCCCGGGGGTGGCGGTTCCCGGGGCTGTGAGCCCCCCATACATAATATTATAAAGCCCCGGGGGTGGCAGTCACCGGGGCTGGGCCCCCCATTCACATAATAATATTGCCCCCGGGACTTGGCCACCCCGGGTGCTAATTACCAACGAAACGCGGGAGCCCGCACTTCGTTTTTTTAATCGGCACGATCCGCGCACCCTGCGTGCATCTTCCCGTTTAAAAAAAATATATATATATTTTTTGGGCCCAGGGGGTTCTTGTGGGACTCCCTAAGCAGGCCTAGGGGGTAAGGGTGCTTCTACCCTGCCCCCTTTTTGCGTTTTGCGCACTTTTTTCAAGGATTTCTTGTGCCTCGGTTCTACCGAGGCACAAAATGGCTGCCAACACTCCTGGTTTGGAGTGTTGACAGCAAGTTGACAGCCAATTAACATGCAGCTCGTGATCGGGAGGGTGCGTGCAGGGCGTGCTCAGTGTGCGCGGATCCACCGCGCCCATAGATATATATGTGATTTTACTTTTGATTTTCTCAGGAACTACTGAACGGATTTACACCATTTAACCAAAAGGCACGACTCTGAACCAAGGGCTACCTTTTTGCCAAATTTGGTGTAATTCCGTTCAGCAGTTCGGGCTGTAGCTGCGACTAAAGTTTCCTATTGAAAATTGCATGGGGAAAACACGTTTTGGGACCCCCTTTTTTCTCAGCCCCAGCTTGACGAATCACCCCGAGACTTTCAGGATAGGAGCGGTCTGGAGCTGGCCAAAAGTTTTGAAACTTTCGCAAAGATTCGTCAACAGGCACCAAAGTTATTGGGAATAGAATGTTGCGGATTTCCTATGGAAAATAGGTCCTAACTATAACTACCTACTGGCGACCGCCAGTAGGTAATATATGTATATAAATATATATATAAATATATATATATATATATATATATATATATATATATATATATATATATATATATCGGAATAAAAGTCCCTTCACCGAAAGGACCAAAGGACACAGCGGGGATACCAGGTAATTGTTTTATTTCAACGCAGTACAGGCGTAATGCATTTCGGCATACTTTCCGCCTTCCTCGGATGCCTTTCTCTGCCCAGGAATTCACTCGGTCCCTCTTCGAAAAAATCACATTGTGCTCCAAGTAGTTGGAGTGTAGCAGGCTCCGCCTTTTATTGTTTGCAGCTGTGGTCCGTTGTTTCCTGGATTCAACATACCAGCATGCATTTTGACGCAATCCAAAAAGCGGGCCAATGTGATCAGTTTGATACTGTCCTGAGTCATGATCTAAACAACAATAATCAAAATAGAGTACTCAATAATCAACAAGAAATAATCACCAACACAGTAATTCATAAATGATATTTTATCTAAAATTAGTTCAAATGAAAGTCAATCAAAAGCAAAATCATTATTCTCATAGTTACCTAGTCTAGCTAAATGTCATAAAGGGTCAGGACAGGTCTCTCAGTAAAGTCTCCCGAGTCGCCGTCCTCACAGCATCGATCCTCACCAACGCAGGTTTGGGAAGAAGTGGCCTCAGACCCTCTCTAGTCTAACAATATTTATATCAAATCTTACAAACTAAAGCAACATAAAATGTTCTGAATATCCGTTAAACCACTGAGCAGAGCGAGCAGGAAAGGATGTAGCATCGCTACATTTGGAAAATCTCCGCTCAGAAAAATCACAAAAATAAAAAGACGGAAGAAGGAAACTCGAGTTTGCAAATGTTTCTTTCGAAGCCGCTCTTCCTTGATATCTCTAGCAGAGCCACCGCAGCATTGTCATTGTTCATTGTGGCCTTATCCTTGTCCAAGGCACTTGGACTCACGCCCAGAGCTGCTGTCCTCACGGAAAACTTTTAAACCAGGCGAAGACTGTGGTCAGTTGACTCTCGACCATGTTCAGCAAGGCCCTCTCATCAAAATTCGATCACTCGAGTGCAGGCTGTAAAAGGCAGCCATTTTGTTACAGGCCAAAACGGACCATCTTAATTAAAAGACACAAAAACAATGTTACCACAGCATAGTGATTAAACAGTGTTAACCCCACTAATACCCTTATGTGTATGTAATTATCTAGCCTTTTGCAACACACCAAAGCATTAGTTCACGTTATTTCAAAAGCGTTTTGTGCTTAAAACAAACAGCACTTAGCAACATGCATTTAATTAAACCTGCACATTATTGTTAAGCAACATATATGCATTCCCACGTGTAGTTCTTCTCTTGTTAGTTCGTTGGTTAGTCAAAGTTTCACACAAACCAATAATTATCGATTATAGATTAGTGATTTAAGTCACGACTTATAGACAAAACTGGAGCTTAAAACCCGATAAATTTTCAACAGAAAACCCTGCTCCAGCAATCCCCCCTTTGGTGATATTATCACCAAATAAACAACCCCAAAAAAAAAAAAATTTAGTCCCATTTTAGGAGAAATTGGAAATGTCTTTTTTCTTTTCCACAACACTACACACCAGACTCCCTTTCATCATCCCTCTTCGTCTCCAAGTACACACTCTCCCTCAACTCTTCTAATTCTATCTCTTGTGGATCTCTCCTTGACCTCTTTTGTTTCTTTTCTGCATTACTTCTAATTTTTCTCTTTTCCCCTCCCCTGTTTTTACAACACAAAAACACCAATCTTAGTATCAATAAAGCAACAATTACACAGGACAAAGGAAACAATATCTTACCTATAATAGTACTACCTATCTTAGCAATAAAACTCTTAACAGCTTTAACTTTATTAGCTAATTTAGTCCAGATACTTTCAGCTTCCAGTGGTACTAATTCTTCATGCAAATCAGTAATATTTTTGATATAGACCTTCAGGTCTTTGCTTTCGTCAGGAATGTAAGTGCAACAATGTTGTACCTTCAGCATTCCACAGACTCCACCCTCCTAGGCTAATAGAATATCAAGGGCAAGTCGATTCTGCATAGACATGGCACGTACGGCAATCATCTCCGTATTCACCAAAAGAAACCCTCCAGCGGTACTTGTCGATAAGCGATCCACCACTGTTGACAGTTTCCGAATCCCATAAGCATTTAAAGAAATTCCCACTGCTGGAATTAAAGCTCCAAAAATATCACCTACAATTTCTGACCATGTTTCTCTCTTAAAACGTGTTAGTAAATTAATATGTTCTACATCTTCTATTTTATCTATATGAAAAATCTTTGGAAAGACCAGGCCCACATAACACGTGCCATACCAATGGTCAGGCAACCTGTAATAAGCCTTGTTCCCACAAACATAATACACTCCTGGAAAAACTGGATCCTCTCCTCCCTTGAAACCCCATCCTGTTGCAATGAAGTATGTATCATGACACTCACTAGTCCCAACAAAATATGTATCATATTGGGATTTCTTTCTAGTAATACATAGTTTACCCTTCTGTGGTGCATCTAGAGCTAAAGTCGGTCTAGCCCCATTCTTCAACTCTTTTCCCATCTCAATGTCCCAAATTGTCTCACCCACTCCATATTTCCCTGCTTTCTCATGCATGCTCATTTTCCTTTCCTCCACCATATTTAGGAAAGCCTTCTCCTCTTCTTTCAAACTGCAAGTTAAATTGTTCTTAAAAATGTAATCTAATGTTAATTCTTCTTTTTCAATAAAAATCTCACCAAAAATGTTAGCTTCTCTAGCTGGATTCAGCCTTTTATTCATAGGCAATTGCCCAAAAATGTTATCTTTGTTAGACATCTCATAATCTATTTTCCCTAACAAATAAAAAACACTACTTAACACACTACAAGAAATTCCATACGTAGCTGGTAAATGGTGATAAGTAACACCCTCTGAAACGGATGCAGGTAATTGCATACATACGTAGCAATCCCTAACTTCCATCGTCTTCACGTATTCGTACAACAACTTTGAAAAAACATTGCTAGAAAAATCATTAATTGACCTATCTTTATGTATGTAAGCGTTACTAATTCTAGTTGGAACTACTTTATGCAAACTCTTCTCTGCATTAGTCACATTCTCAGTGTGTATCTCAAATGTACCTATCGTAACTCTAAAAATAACTAATAAAGCTAGTACACCCCATAACAGCATTAATAATCCAGTACAGCAGCAGCACATTCTACACCATCTTTTTAAGAAGGCACATCTACTTTGATTATTCTCTATGTTAGCCATTTTACTACTTTTACCGTGTCTTTTGACTTAGCCTCTATTATTTTACTACTGGCACTTCTAGGACTTTGGATTACTTCAAACAGCTTAATTTCAAACTTTCTTCTTTTCACTTTTCTCCAAGTGACTCCTTTAGTTCACTCAATTTGGATATTCATCACTCTTCACTTCAACTTCTTCGACATCAAATTGTATTAGATCTCCAACAACATCCTCAGTATCTGACTTTTCTTCAATGTCAGTCAAGATAACTTTCAGGATTTCACCTGTTTCTTCCTCAACCACTTCTCGTACGGTCTCCTCTGGATTTCCTTGACTTTCTGCCTCTTCACCTTCAGACAGTGCCACGTACGTCCATTCCGGTGACCTATACTTCTGGTTGGGTTTTCTGATTCTTTTGATTTCCTCTGGTTCTTTCAACTCTTTCTGCTTTTCACCTTTTGCTGGATTTTGACTCGACACTTCGTTCACTTGTTCAGCTTTTGATGTATTTGCTCGTATCAGTCTGTATCTCAGCCTCTTTATTCTGTTGTTAGGCCAAAGATCTCCTCTCACAATCTTTTTTGGTCTTACTTCTTTATTATTCCTTTCTCCAATCCAAGTTCTCTTTCTCAGAACTCGACCCTCTGATTTCTCATTCTCACTTTCATCTGATTCTGTCTCATTTGCCTCTTGTTCTTCAGCAGTTTTTCTTAGCACCACAGTTTTTCCAACCACCGTTTGAGATTTCCCTAACTCTTTCCCTCCTCGGGTCTCCGACAAGCAATCTTCTTGCTGTCTACTTGTCCCTTCACCTAACTTATCAGGAATATTCCCTACACCTCCTCGGGGGTCTTCCGCAATCTGTCCCTCTCTAGCTTCTTCTGACCCTGCTTCTTCAGGTGTAATCTCAAGTGGATTTTCAATTTCTTCATCTGATTCAGGAGTAGTCTCTGTGGAATTGCTCTTTTCTCTTCTGTTTTCTCCACTGCTCGTTGGAACTTCAGGCACTCTTACAGAATCTGATCTCCCTTCTGAGACTCTCAATGGTTCTCTTGAAGCCTCCTCTGATTCTCTTTCAGAATTTCGATTTCTTCTCAATGACTCAGCTTCTTCATCATCGCTTGAATCTGACTCTTCAAAATACTCCTTACCAGTCCCATCTTTTGGATTAGGAACTCTCAGAGTATAACTTGCATGCACCCAGTTTTTCACACCGGCACACTTTACTGCAGTTGTCGTAGTCAGAATAACTTGTCTTGGCCTTCCCCACCTTGGAACCAAGCAATTTCTTCTTCTGTACACTTTAATCCTCACCCAGTCCCCTGGACTCAGATCATGAGCTTGCTTCTTCTCAAGTGTTGTAGCGTCTTCTCCAACCTGGTGAAACACAGAATGAACTGCGTCAGCCAGGCCTTTACAGTAATCCAAAACCATGTCATCAGTTATTGTCATCAACTTATTGACAGGCACAAATGCATGACGCATTGCACGTCCCATCAAAATCTCATGTGGACTCAAACCAGTAGTTCTATCTGGAGTAGATCTAATAGTCATTAGCACTAGAGGCAAGACATCAGGCCATTTCATTCCAGTGGCTAAACACATCTTACCAATCCTGTTCTTGATTGTGCCATTCATCTGCTCCACAACGCCAGAAGCCTCTGGTCTGTATGCACAATGTAGCTTCTGCTGTATGCTTAGTGCTTCACAAATTAAACTCATGAGCTCATTATAGAAGTGTCCACCTCTATCAGACTCAATCGTTACTGGAAACCCGTACCTAGGAATCAACTCTCTTAACAGTAACTTTGCCACTGTTATTCCATCATTTCTCCTAGTCGGATAGGCCTCCACCCATCTCGAGAACAAACAGACTACCACTAGAACATACCTCAATCTGTTCACTTGGGGCATTTCAATGAAATCAATCTGCATTCTCGTAAAAGGACCACCTTCTCTGCCTATTGTTCCCAGACTCACCACTGTCTTTTTCCCAGTGTTAAATTGCTGGCAAATCAAACATCTTTGACAGATGCTTTCTGCAATCATCCTGAACTTTGCATTATACCAAGTCTGCTTAAAAGACCTGATCATCGCATCCCTTCCCAAATGTCCCTGGCCATGATACATTCTTGCCATTGTCGACAGCATAGAGTTAGGCATGACTGGTCTACCATCTCTATAGATCCAGACATGATCTGTTTCTCTTGGGGCACAACCTGCCTTGATCCAATCTTTCTTTTCTTCATTTCCTGCCTCATCCTGCAACTGTTTCACTTCATCCCACGTTTCTAGGACATTAGTAAACATCACAGAACACAAAGACATTTCCTTTTCTCGTTCCCTATTAATCGAGTGATTATTTTTAGCACAATACTGTGCAATGTCGTTTGCGAAACGATTTCCAAGTGTTACAAAATCATCTCCTTGTCCATGAGCAGCACATTTTACAACTGCTAATTCTTTAGGCAGCTGTATTGCCTCAAGCAATTTCCCAATCACTTCAGCATTCTTTATTGGAGTCCCACTCGACGTCAAGAAACCTCTCTGTAGCCAAAGCTGGCCAAAATCATGCACGACTCCAAATCCGTACCGACTATCAGTCATTACAGTCACTCTCAGATTCTTCCCAATCTCGCAAGCTTTTGTCAATGCCACCAATTCAGTAACTTGAGCAGACTTCACTCCTTTCAATGGTGAAGCTTCCATAACTTCTGAAACTTTGCACACTGCATATGCTGCACTCAGCACACCATCATCATTCCTCAGACATGATCCATCCACAAACAGCACATGGTCACTTTCAGGCAATGGAAGATCTCTTATGTCTGGTCTCGGCTTTGTACAGTAATCAAGCACATCCAAGCAATTATGATCATCTTCGTTTCCTCACACCCACATTTTCAGTATCTGGCAACAATGTTGCTGGATTCACATTCACACATCTCTCAAGAGTCAACTTTGATGCTCCCAGAATGACTTTCTCATATTTATTCAGCCGACTATGTGACATATATTGAGTTCTGCTTCTCGTCAAAAGAAATGCCACATTATGAGGTACGAATACCCTTACAGGATATCCCATTATTATACCCTCACTCTGTTCCAAGCTTCTGCATGTGGCAGCTACTGATTTCAGACAACCTGGTAAACCCACAGATACAGGGTCAAGTGTCGATGAGAAGTACGCAATAGGCCTTCTCAGTTGTCCATGCTTCTGGATTAACACTGAAAGTGCACATCCATTTCTCTCACTACAGTACAACTCAAACTCTTTTTCATAGTCTGGCATTCCCAAAGCAGGGGCTTCACACATTCTGCTCTTCAACTCCTCAAATGCTGCCCTTTGTTCTCCATCCAGTTCTAATGGATCTTTCACCTCACTTTTTGTCAGCTTAATCAGTGGTCTTGCTATCAGGGAGAAGTTACTAATCCACTGACGACAATAACCCACCATCCCCAGAAACATCCTCACTTCTCTCTGGGTCCTTGGGGCTCTCATTCCCCTGATAATTTTGATCCTGTCATCAGTCACCTTTCTCAGACCCTTTTCAATATTGTGTCCAAGATAATGCACCTCTTTCTTGCAAAATTGCAACTTGGCTGGAGATACTTTTAACCCTCCATCTGCCAGATGATTCAGTAAAGCTATAGTATCTACTTCACAAGCTTCACGTGTCTTTGATGCCACAAGTAGGTCATCAATATACTGCACTAGTACTGAGTTTTCAGGCATGATCAGACTCTCCAATGTTTTTTTCAATAACTGATTGAATATTGAAGGACTCTCTGTGTACCCCTGTGGGATTCGACACCATGCCAAAATACGCTGGCCAAACCTGAATGCAAAAATCGGCTGGCTGTCATGATGCAATGGTATCGAAAAGAAAGCATGACACAAATCAATCACTGTGTACCACTCAGCATCATGTGGAATCTGATACAAAATTACTGACGGATTTGGCACAATGGGACAACATGCCACCACAATCTTGTTAACCTTTCTCAAATCCTGTACAATCCTGAACTTCCCATTCGGCTTCTTTAGCCCCATTATCGGTGAGTTACACGGGCTACTCAGTAGTTCTCTCAAAACTCCTTGCTGAATCATTTTCTCAATAATAGGAGTTATTCCCTCAATTATTTCTGGTGTCATTTTGTACTGAGGGATATTAGGATAAGTAATTCCCTCTTTCACTGAGATTTTCACAGGATCTACATTATTCATCAATC